>NC_143570.1:4083214-4702142 GCF_054136105.1 Typopeltis vanoorti | reverse complement strand
GTCTACAAGTGGTTTTCACGTTTCAAAAATGGGGACATGTCAGTTGAAGACCAACCACGATCTGGCTGATGTCTGAATAGTGTACCCAGGAAGGGCAGACAGTATTTTGCAGATCTTACTGAGAACCACTACAGGGACAGGATAATGGTGCTGGAGAATCACTGGAATAAATGTATTAGTCTTAAGGGAGATTATGTTGATAAATAAAAAATAATTTTGAAATTATAAATTCTTTTTTTTATTGTTAGGCTGAGAACTTTTCTTACCACCCTCATATACGTATATATATGCCACCATATCCTAAAGATAGTATCAAGCAGGGGCGAATATTCAGAGTGTGACAGGTGTGCAGTGCTCATCCACTGAACAGAAATATCACTGATATTATATTTTTGCATTTATTCCCAATAAAGACTCCCCTAATTCTTTCCAGACTTTGAGTGATTCCTGACAGTAAACACAATATACTAATGCTTCATGAAGAGGACACTTTTCGACACATAAACGTTGCATCACACTCATGTTAATAGTTCAGGTGTGCGTTCAGGGGTGAGCTCTGAGACAATAGCACCTAGAGGCAGTGACTGGTTATTGTGTCAACCAATCCAAATGAACGTTATCGTTTGTCATGAGTTGCTGTTTTTGTTTTCTGAGTTTCATCTGTTTTGCATTTGTTAAGTGTGAACTGATGTGGTAGGCAAGTTGGAAACAGTATTGTAGTCAAAGGAGGTAATCTTCGTCCTCCTCGTCCAAATTTTACACCCTTGAGTAATTCGAATATACCAAACAAATACAGCATTATCCTTCATTGTTGTTTTCTGACATACAGTATCTTAAAATAAATACATCGCCCCCACTCTGTGCACATTTACAATACAATACAATACTAAGTTTATTATTCTCATCACGTACACATAATATTTATAAATATACAATAGAAGTATTATTCTCATATATTCTGTGGTTTTTACCTTTATTTTTGGCTGATTATTTTGTTATCAACAAAAATATTTTCCTTATATACACAAGTAGAGTAATATATTATCAAATAGTTTTTGTAGTTTATAAAAATGTTTATTAAGGTATGTGTATTAAGGCTTCAGATGAAAAACCATGATTTGGCTGTGGTGCAAGCCTATGCACCTAATCTGGAGTCAGAATACTCTGCCTTCTTAGAGGAAGTGGATGCTGCTTTTGACAGGGTGGCAGACATGGAATCAGTCCTGCTAATGGGAGACTTCAATGCACATGTTGGAACAGATGACCAGACATGGAGGGGTGTGGTTGGGAGGAACGGTGCCCCTGACCTTAACGCGAATGGGTTGAAATTATTGGACTTCTGCTGTACTAATAGCTTGTCCATAATGAATACCTTCTTCCAGCACCGAGAAGTCCATAAGTATACCTGGTACAGGGATACACTAGAACAAAGGTCTCTGATCGACTTCTTTATAGTCTCAGCAGACTTATTTTTCTCAGTGTTGGACGTTCGTGTGAGAAGAGGGACAGAATTGTCAACTGACCACCACCTTGTTGTGTGCACTCTACGGCTTCAGAAACCAGATGCTACCATCAACGCTGGTAGGCCTAAGCAGCTATACCACGTGAAATGGGAGACATTGGAAAATGAGGCTGTGAGGAAGAATTTTGCAGATGACATTTCCTCCAGGTTCAAAGAGATTCCCAAGCTTACTGCAGATGTTGAGGAGGAATGGAAGCTGTTCAGAACAGCTGTCACTGCCTCTGCACTCTCATGGTGTGGCAGAAAGCGGCTCGGCGTGAAAACGGGCAGTGAGAAAAGGACACCTTGATGGAACCAAGAAGTCCAAAAAACTGTCCGGGCAAAAAAGAAGTCCTACCTAACATGGCTTAGAGTCAGGTCACCTGAGATGCGTTTGCAGTATGCTGAGGCACGAAAAGCTGCTGCTAAGGCAGTAAAAACAGCAAAGCAGAAGGCTGGGGAATCCTTTGGAGAAAGATTAGATTCATCCTATGCAAATGCAAACAAAGTATTCTGGCAGACCATCCGCCGCCTTCAAGGGAGGAAATCGTGCACAGCAAGGGTAATCAAGGCCTCTGATGGTGCACTTTTAACAACTGAGAAGGATATCCTCCACAGATGGAGGGAATACTTTGAGAGCCTTCTTAACCCAGGTGGCCCAGCAGTTGTGGACATCCAAGAGGTGCAGATCGGGGCAATGACTAGCCTCACAGCAGAAGAGGTCCATTTAACAATAAAATCGCTAAAATCGGGCAAGGCTGCTGGCGATGATGAAATTCGGCCTGAAATGCTAAAAGCCTTAAATCGAGACGGTGTTCTCTGGCTGACTCGAGTGTGTCAGGCTGCTTGGATATCTGGGCGAGCACCAAAGCAATGGCAGACAGGCATAATAATACCAGTCTTTAAAAAGGGAGACCAGAAGGATTTCAGTAACTATTGTGGCATCTCTCTGCTCAGCCTGCCTGGGAAAGTGTATGCTAAGTGCTTGGAAAGACGGTGCAGGAGCATAGTTGAGTCAAAGTTCCAGGAAGAACAATGTGGCTTTCGTCCTGGTAGAAGCACAACTGATCAAATCTTCACTTTAAGGCAAGTCTTTGAGAAATCTTGGGAATATGCCAAGAATGTCTACACATGTTTTGTGGACTTGGAGAAGGCATATGACCGGGTTCCTCGGGATAAGCTTTGGCAAGTAGTACAGGAGTATGGAGTGGATGGTCAACTATTAGCTGCTATCCAGTCCCTGTATGAATGCCCAGAGTTTTGTGTCAGAGTAAACAGCACAAAGTCTGAACCTTTCACAGTCTCCGTTGGCCTCTGCCAAGGGTGTGTTCTGTCACCCCTCCTTTTCATAATATTTATGGACTGGATTGATAGGCACAGCCGAGGCAGTGAGTGTGTCAGAATTGGAAAATGTGGCACTGGACGTCTGCTTTTTGCAGATGACCTAGTTCTGCTTAGCTCTTCCACAGATGACCTCCAGCGGACCCTGGATAGGTTTGTAGCTGTTGGTGCAGATGCCGGAATGAAGATCAGTGTGGCCAAAACTGAAACATTTGTGGTCTCAAGACAACCATCCCAGTGCACTCTAAATGTAAGTGGAGTCCCAATGAGACAGGTGGAGAAGTTTAAATACCTCGGGTCCATATTCACGAATGATGGAAAATGGGACGTAGAGCTAGATACTCGAATTGGCTTAGCAAGCTTAATATTGCGGGAGCTTGGCTGTTCAGTAGTATTGAAGCGGGAGTTAAGCCAGAAGGCAAAGCTGGCTGTCTTCAATACAGTCTATGTCCCCATCCTCACCTATGGTCATGAGAGTTGGGTAATGACCAAAAGAATGCGGACACAAATCCAAGCGGCTGAAATGAGGTTCCTTCGAGGGGGTTGCGGGGCTGACAAAACTTGACAGAGTCAGAAGCTCTGCAATTCGGGAAACCATCAATACTCAACCACTGCTTCTCCGTGTTGAGAGATCACGGTTACGCTGGTACGGGCACCTGGTCAGAATGTCACAAGAGAGGTTCCCTCAGCAGGCCCTCTTTGCCAAGCCAGAGGGTGGGAGACCATGTGGAAGGCCAAGGACTCGCTGGATAGATTATATCCAAAACCTTGGGTGGACACGTTTGGGAATCCCACCAGAACACCTGAACTTGGTGGCAGAGGATCGTGACCATTGGAAGTTCCTCTTGCAGCTTTTGCCCCCACAACCCAATTAGGAAGAGTGGGCCTTGAAGATGTATGTATGTATGTATAAAAATGTTTAAATAGGTTAGTGAGTTTTTACAATTTCTTATGTGTGTAACCAAGAAGGACCAAGATTTTGTTGCAATTAATTAATAAATTATTCAAAATTATCTTACAATTAATTGCATTAGATCAAGTATCTTCAACCTTTCAGACAATGTGGGCTGCATTAAAAATTTCAATGAAGCTCACAGGCCACTAAGCTATACTGCAGTATTCAGAATTGTAAGATGCTTTCCAGATTCACAGGGAACGCTGCGCATTTGATACTTTACATAAAATCCTATAAAAATAAACAAACTCAGCTTTAAGAGCATAGGTAGGAGTCGGGTTCATGATAAGTAAATACAATCAATACTTGAAAAAAGATAATTTAATGAAGAAAACATTCATTTTTTACACTGTCAATGGGAAACTTGGCAATACTTTTCCTTGACCAGCATTTCGATGTTGGCATCAATGTTGGAAGTCGTGTGCTATGCTCAGAATATTCTCGAGATGTTGGTCCATAATATGAGTTCTTGTCTTGGACTTCACATGCTTCATTATGGAGAAGAACTTCTTAACAAAGCTCACATCTTCAAAGCATGCTGGCGAAGATTAGGGAATACGCCCTAAGAAATATAGTCTTTGTGAAATGTAAGCAAGGGCACACTGAATTTTTTTCTCTCAAAGAAGAGTTGTTTTGGAGTTCGAGCAGCTCCATTTGTACTGAGCCTGGCATTTCAGTAGCACTGAAACTGAATGGCATTAAAAATAAATCTAAAGAAGACGTTGGTTACGAAAATCACTAAATCTCTCTTATAACTCACTTCGCAACACGGCTAATTTTGTGGCGTATTCATCAAAAAAAGAACAGTTGGACTCGGTGAGAAGCTGAAAATGAGTTAAATCTTTTTTTTGCGAGTTGTGCCTCCCAGAGTTTGAGCTCGGCCACAAAAGCTTTGATGTGATCAAACAGAGTGTGCACCAGCTGCTCTTTGGATTGTAGCTGTATATTTAGGTCATTCATATGCAACGAGATGTTGGTCACAAAGGCTGTCTGTCATCCACTTTGGATTGTTGAATTCCGCAATCGTCTTCCCCTTGGTTTGCAAGAACTGCTGTATTTCGCTCCTTAAGTCAAAGACTCTTTTAAAACTTCCCTCTGCTCAACCAATGCACATCACTATAATAAACACATCGCCGTGATCTGCTTCTCGCTCTTGGAATTGACGATGATTCAATCCTCTTGCCCTAATAATGCTGACAACAGTCACAATAACTTTTATGACATTCTCAAATCCAATAGTTTTCACACAAATTCTCCTGGTGAATTAAACAGTGGTAATGGATGAAATCTTTTCCTTCTAGTTCTGGTTCCTTCCGTAGCAGTGCAAAACACCCTTCATTTTTTCCCACCATAGCAGGAGCACCATCAGTTACCACACCCTTGAGGTTGGTTAAGCTGAGGTCGAAACGCTAAAACATTTTCTTGGCGGCTTCAAGAATATCAGTGTCTTTCATCGTTCCCTTCATAGGTAAGAGAGCTAGCAGTTCTTCTGTCACAGTTAATTTTTGATCAATGCCATGGACAAAGATAGCCAGTTGTGCTGTATCCTTCACATCTAAAGCAAGTGAATATGATGTAAATTCGGAAGACCATTTTTTAAAGTTCCTTCAATGTCATCATACTACAGTTACCCCAGACAAACTCAGTTTTTTAAACACTTCCTTATTATTTGGGCACAGAATTTCCCCAACAACGATCAGACACTCTTTTGCAAACTTGTTGTCCAAGAAGGATTTTGATTTTTTAGAAATTTTTTCAGCTATTACATAACTTACTTTGATCAACGCACACTTCGCTCTCTTCCCTCTGCCTTTTAAACGTACCCTGCTGGCATTTTAAATCAATTTGGAGATGGTTCACTTTGTCCGTGCAAAGCTGTCCTTGAAGGTGATCGAAATTGGACACATGCTTTGTCTCATATTGTTGATTTATATTGTATTCTTTTGATACTGACACACAAGAAATTAAACACACTGGCTTATCATAATAAATTTAGTTTAATCATTTATCCAAGTGTGAGCAAACAAAGTTTGCGCCTGAAAGTATCTTCAGGACTGGGGTAAGGTAGTACAACACCGGGCAACTCGTTGCAAAGGTGGTGGATACCGAGATAGGAGTGATGTTAGCTTGCTCCACCTTTGCAACGAGTTGCCCTGTGTTGTACTACCTTACCCCAGTCCTGAAGATACTTTCAGGTGCAAACTTTGTTTGCTCACACTTGGATAAAGGATTAGACTAAATTTATTATAGTCTAACCAAGTGAAAAATAAACTTTCATCACTGGCTATTCGTCGATCGGCACAAAAAAGTACAAATTGGCCTACTTTTCATTAAAAACCCGACAAGAATCACTTGATTTATGCTTTTTACTCAGACGCCATAGTGATGGAAGGTGGACCCAAAAAATGATCCAAAATGGTCATGTAATGGTTATTATCCACTGAATATGTCTCGCACTAATGAAAAAAGTCTGGCAATATACAACAATAGGCTATGGCTGAAACGATGAACCTACATGCGCTTATACACGAATATCACACTGTTCACGACTAACTGACTGTGGATGAGATCCTCTTGTATTTATATAAAAATAATGAAGTATTGAGAACCTTCGAGATGTATCTGGAAGGCACTAGACAGCACATTTGAACGAACCACTGCTTCAGCCATCTACCTGCATCATTAGTACTAGTACTTAACTACTGCTTGGCGCTGGTAGATGGCTGAAGAAGCATGTCTATTTAATATTTATTTTTATAGGATTTTATGTAAAGTATCAAATGCACAGAGTTCCTTGTGAATCTGGAAAGCATCTTACAATTCTAAATACCGCAGTATAGCTTTGTGGCCCATGGCTTCGTTGAAATTATTTTTTATTTCATCATGTTTTAATGTTAAGTAGTTATTTTTTCAAAATGGCTAGAGGCCATGCGTTGAAGACCCCTGTATTAGACCAATTAAGATGACCACTGATATGCTATAGACTCTTAAAAATACAGTCAAACTGACATGAATTTTGTAGTGCAGGTTGCATAAGTCACGATAGCACACCCAACCGAAATGGGCATGCGATGCCACTGGTGTCAACGTGTATATATATATATATATATATTTATAAAAATAAATTTAACTGACTAGAACCCGAGAAAGTATAACAAAAACCTTTAATACATCACAACTAGTTTCATCGGTGATCCGACTTCTTCAGGTGAGAAATAAAAACATAAGACATAAAATAACACGGTAAACCCGATTCCTATAGCGCAGTAATCCAGTACTGGCGCTCAAAATTAGCTGTCGCACACATTCTACTCATGCCAACGGTAGCACGCGGTCACCTATTCAAATATGACTGTTATTATTCTGCTTTTTATTAAGCTGTAAAGTTCATTTTTTACCGTGTTATTTTATGTCTTATGTTTTTATTTCTCACCTGAAGAAGTCGGATCACCGATGAAACTAGTTGTGATGTATTAAAGGTTTTTGTTATACTTTCTCGGGTTCTAGTCAGTTAAATTTATTTTTATAAATGTATACATCCCGAGTAAATCCTAATTTCAACAATATATATATATATATATATATATATATATATCCTTTCTTTTAAGTTTACACGGTGATCCGAATGCATTTTTGAAAATTATGGAAACAACTACCGTGTTTGAATAAAAACTTTAGTTTAATATAACTAAAATCTACATTGGACGTTTCGCCCTTTATGTCAAGGTCATCATCTTCTGGAGCATACAACAACACACAGACAACAAGCTACACTACAATCAAACTGGTTTGTGAAAGTTACTGACCAACTGCTACAACAATTGTTGGCCTGACCTCTGGTGGGGAAAAAAAAAAAAAAAATTATACATCAACGCTAGAGTCCTATTATTAGTGTTATCTGTTGGTTGTAGAAATACATTGGGTGCAACAACAAGTATCTATCTATATACATATATTAACATCATGATTATACTTGTACATTCCAGCCAGTTGGTATGGAATGGTTTCTAATACTAGCTGAAGATTGGCTAGAGTCCTGACTTATGCTGGATCTTATATATTAGGTAGGCTGAATGTGTGCCATCCAGATCCTTGGAATTTTCATGCCATCTTTGTTGTTGATATTTGGGTTGTTCATCAGGATTTCACAGGTTTCCTTAAATTTCCTTTCATACCAGGTTTTTGTATGGTGTAAAGAGAGGGTGTTTTTCCAGTTGATTTGGTGTAAGGTGTGATTTTTAGTTCTTGTTTCAGGGCTTGCTGGTTAGAGTAAATTTTTGTAGCTCTGTTTTTAAGGGTGTTAACGACTCCATATTTTTGTGATGGGTGGTGGCATGAATTAGCATGTGTGTATTGGCCCATGTGTGTGTCGGTTTTCGGTAGACCATGAAAGATAGACTGCCCGAAGGAAGACGTGTGACTAGTGTGTCTAAGAACAGGAGCGAGTTTTGATTTTCAATTTCGATGGCAAATTGTATGAATTCATGTTGTTTGTTCAGGTGGCCAAGGAATGTGTTTAGCGTTTGTCGCCCGTGCAGCCAGATCGCAAACATGTCATCAACGTGTCTAAGCCAGAGCTACAACAATTTGCTCCAACCAGCAAGATGACATAAAGATTGAAACGTCGAATATAGATTTTAGTTCTATTAAAGTTTTTATTCAAACACGGTACTTGTCTGCATAATTTTCAAAAATGTATATATATATATATGTGTGTGTGTTTTTCAAATTTTAACTGCTGTAAATTTACCTCCACAATGGAATTTCTGAAGGGAAGCAGCAATGCAATTTCAGCATCTTTTCTAATCCCCCCCCCATGCATTTACAAGCCATAGAAGGTGAGATATGTATTTTTAATTCACTGCTCAAAGGGTTAATGACTGAAATGAATTAAATCGAACAGATTAGAAATCTCTAAAGGTGATGGTATGTACAAATACTACAGAAAATAGGCTCGAGATTGTCTGGTGTAAGACAGAGATTAACAAACCAAAATATACAACTGAGTGTAGCAACACACCAGAATCATCTGAAGAGTGACTGAACAGCAGAGAGAAATAAATCTTATGAGTGATAAATCATTATGAGTGATTTCAATTATGGGGATTTAAATTGGAGGGCAAAGAAAGCATGCAAGAAGAGGAAAATGAATTTAGAGAATTACTCAGATATAACTACCTTAAGCAGCATATGATGGAAAGGTGGTGATGATTTATGGTTTTAATGGTGCAAGGACAGCAAAGGTCATACAGCATCATACCAAAGGTTATATTTTACACAAGGTAAGACAATCACAAACATTCATGCCCAAAGTAGGATTTGGAGAATGAAAATATGAACTTTGACTAAGAAATGGTACATGTGGAACTATAAGGTGGATGATTAACAAAGAAGTATTGAAGCTGTTACAAGAGCTTCCCTCAAATACAGCTGTCGGACTAGAGGAGATATCAAAACAAGTGCTGAAGGGTGTACAAAAAGAGTTAACAATTCCCCCCTGACTTGTGTTCAACATAAGTCTCAGCACATACAAGATTCTTAATGAACAGAAGAGCAACACAATTCCATTACATCATTATACAAAGGCAGAATTAAGGCTGATGCAGTGAATTATAGACCAGTTAGCATCTCTGTGGTCATCATGGTACTGGAAAGACTTAGGAATAGAATGCAAAGGTAGACAGACAAAATTAAAATCCTCTACAGATAACAGCAAGGCCTTTTTTTTTAATTTAAAAGGTAGATTTTACTTTAACAATCTGCTCATGTTTCTATAACATATTTTTATAAGTGACATCAAAATTGGATAAGGGGAATGAATATACCACAATACTTTTGGATTTTGCTAATTATAAACAGGGTTTCACACTGGAAGTGGTTATACAAACTCATATGGAGGATTTGCAAAATAAACTTGTGACATGGATTGGAGATCAGCTGACTGACAGGTAAAAGTGATGTATGGTGGTGCAGAGTCTACAAAGAGGAGGGTCACTAGTTGTGTACCACTGGTTCTGAACTTGGGTACTGTTGTTTAACATGCATATTAATAATATTGGGAAGGCATCTTCATTGTGATATTCAGTTATTTGCTAATTGTTAGAGAGTGATAAGGAATGTACTCAAAGAATTTCTACATGCTGATTTGAATGACTGTTTATATTAGGATAATGACAATGAACATCAATTTAATGTTGCTAAGTGTAAAGTCATGCATTTTGGACAGAGGACATTACAGACAGAGTATTATATTAATGAAAAATTGTTAGAAGTAGTCATTGAAGATACAGACTTGGGGATATTGTGGACAAAGAGTTAAATGTACATTAGAAGTTGCATACAATGTGTTCTTATCAAAAGCTTACGCAATAAGTTGCTTATATTTATAGGTTAGTGCTCTCTTTAACCATGCCATTATCTGGAGTGATGACTTAAACCACCTTAGCAATGTGACTCCTTAAAATCATCACTTTGGATAAGCACCATTAAAGGGAATATTAACTTACAGGAATAAAGGAAGTTTACAAATTTTTGATAAGAACACATTTGGCACATTCAATTTTGGTAACACTTCTGATATACATTCTCACTATTCTTCCACCCACAAATCTGTCACTTTCAATGATGAATGTCCAAAGTCTCTCATTAAACTGCCTGGACAGCAATGACTTGGCTGTCACTGTCCTGTTATGCTTTGGTGCCATTCTTGTTCATGTAACTTCCTCAGTGAGAGGGTGCAGCACCATGTCCTTCCAGTTCTCTCTGTTGGTGGCTTTCCTTTTTGTTTCTGCATAGCCATGTGATCCTGTCCATGATCTTATATCTTCAAGCCATGTCCTTTGTTTTTTGCCTCTTGATCCTTTTCCCATAATTTTTCCTCCTAAAACTGTTAATATCCTCTGTCCTGCTGAACCTCTCAGTACATGTCCTGCCAATGTCATCTTTCTCTGGATCATTTCCTGTAATAAAGATCTCTGTGTTCTCATTCTCTGTAGGACATCTGTATTTGTCACATGTTCTGTCCATGGAATTTTCAGAGCTCTCCTATAGCACCACATTTCAAAGATAATTATCTGTTGCCTTACTCTCTTCTTGAATATCCAGGTCTCACTTCCATATGTGAAAATTGGCCACACTAATGTTCTTATCATTATTTTCTTTGTCTCGATACTCAGAACTTCTGAGCAGATCTTTATTTTTCCAGAATGCATCTTTAGCTATGGATGTTCTTATTTTTATTTCTTTATCTTGCTTTCCATCTGCAGTAAATTTCCAATTTTCATTGGTGCCATTAGCTACACTATAATAATGCTTCAAATAACACATTCCAAATCATCAATAAAAAAAAAATAATAATAATAAAAATAAAAAATCAACTAACGCCTTTTTGTTCCCATATAGGGAGTAGGCGATGCCGTTTTTTTAGCCCTAACTAACTTTTGGAGACTGAGTGGGAAAGGACTCTTAGTACAAGGCCATTGGATACAGTAATAACATCTCAAAATCTTTTTAAAAACAAGTTTACCGTTATATCTCCAAATGGCAAGAGTGATTATGAAATTTTGACTTGGAGAATGAAAATATGAGCTTTGACTAAGAAGTGGTACATGTGGAACTATAAGGTGGATGATTAACAAAGAAGTATTGAAGCTGTTACAAGAGCTTCCCTCAAATACAGCTGTCAGACTAGAGGAGCCAGTCTTGGGTTAGTTAATAGCCAAGTTAGCCAGTCTTGGGCAGGGACAGCAGGGTTTCACTCCCCAGTTTATCTGAGTTTTTTTCCCTCCCATAAGCAGGCAAACTGGCCCCATGAACACATGAAGATACAGCAATAGAATATACCAGGAGGCATTGGGCTAGTCACCTTATCCTCGGGACAGTATGACTTAGAAGGGCTTAAGATAGCTCTGTAACAGACAGTAGGCCTAACACGTAGAAGGGTGATGAAGAAGAATAAATAAATAAATAAATAAATGAAGAAGATGAACAAGTTCTTAAAAAAAATCATATTAAAATTTTCTAGGGAAAAAAATATCTTCGTATCAATGTGAAAATACTATTTAAGATAACTTGACAAATTTATACTGAAAAAAAAAAAAAATCTTAAAATTTAATATATGCAAAAACCAAAAAATAATTCATAAACACTCAGTAAATTCAATTTTTGAAATTAAAAAAAAAAAAAAAATGGAAACCACTTTTTAATCTATCATTAAATAGGCAACATATAGAATTTAGAGTATCTCTGCTTACTCTCTATTTTCATTTGAAGGGATAGGATTAGTACACTTCTGGTTATTGTATCTTGCAACATGAGCACACTGTTTAAATGGAGCTGATTTATCTTCCAGAATGTGTCGAATACAAAAGGCATATCCATTTAAACGACGCTGTTTACAAAGCTTGGCACTATAGGAACACAAAGGCTTGTTGTCTACTGGGGAATAATGGATGTGTTTCCCTTCAAACATCATGGGTATGGGTCAATCACAGATGTTAAGGGTCATATCTGGAATAAAAACAGCTATGTGATTTTTGGAAATGCTTATATATTTAATGGCATTTAACATATAATTGTGCAATTACAGCATGATCTGTATATGATTTCTCTTTTTCCACCTACCTGTCCACCTCCTCAGCTCAACTGGATTATAGATGTTCTTTCAATTAAGAGAGTGACCATACCCACGCTCTTACCTTAAATGGATTAGGGATATTTTTCAGATGTGATTGTGTTAAATCTAGTAAATAATAATAAAACGATTTTCCTTTTTTTTAAACAAAGAAAAGTATTTAAAGATCCTTGTAAAAAAGAACAGCAAACACCCCCAACACATTATCAAGTTTGAATTAATAATGAAAAATAAGTTATGCATGTTTCGGATGACCAACACAAGAATGATAATTCTTAGTGTTACTGGCAATCATATTTCACTAAAATATGAATAATTCATATTTTATCATTCAGATCTTACTTATTAGCATATGATGATCTACCAGTTATATATGATCATGTTGAAAAATCGATTATTCACTTGAAGGATTGTTTGAAGAAAGCTATGAAAGAATTGCTGCTTCCTTGGAATATTGAATGTTATTTCACATTATTGTTAATTAAAATAAAATAAAAAAGTATATATATTAAATATATAAAATTAGTGCTCAGACTCCCTGGAGGTGTCACGTAATAATAATAATCACTGAAACTTTCAGTGAGTTTCTTCAATTTAGAAAAAATAAGTAATAAATACTGATGTTGTTAATGAAACAGTTTTGA
Organism: Typopeltis vanoorti; assembly: GCF_054136105.1. Taxonomy (NCBI): domain Eukaryota; kingdom Metazoa; phylum Arthropoda; class Arachnida; order Uropygi; family Thelyphonidae; genus Typopeltis; species Typopeltis vanoorti. Next base: position 4,689,068 of record NC_143570.1, on the reverse strand, counting down.
AGCAATTACAAAAAAAAAAACAATGTCGGCATATAAGACGACTCAAATACTACAGAAAACCCCTCAAAATCATAGGTCATCTTATATGGAGAGTATAAAAAGGGAAGCTTAATTTCTTGGATGAAAAATACATTTAGGTAGTTACAATACATTGTTATATTGGTTTTAACTTTGGTTCTATCAGCCAAACATGACAATACAACCGCAAATCTTGTATTTACGGTTGTATTGTAATACATAGGAGTCTCATTCATATTTCCAATATTTGACAATAGAAATTGATGTTCTTGTCTCAACTGAATAATAAATTTATGGAAACTGGTAAGTTTGTGGTCAAGATCTGCTGGTAGTTTGAGCAATTTTCGTTTTTTGTCGTATGTCTGTTCACAGATTTTGTCTGTTCATAAAATGATTACACCATCCTGAAGTAGCTTGAAGTTCTATATTTTCATCCAGATTCAATCTTGAACATTTTAGTGCATATGCTCTAATCATAATTCTTGTAACAAGTAACCATTCTGACTTTGTATGAATACCCATTCTGCAACGTGATTTTCCAGTTGCGGCCATCGGGTGACCCTGTTCTCATCGTGTTTTTTCTTTGGCAATTTTTTTAAAATATAATAATAATAGAAGAGGAAAGAAAGATTTTTCAAAAGAAAAGGTTTTTTAAAAATTGTCTTATACAACCAACATAAGTTTAAAACCTAAAAATAGCCTAAATTTTAGGCTATTTTTAGGTTTTAAGCTTATAGACGAGGCTTATACGACCGATGTATAAGATGAGGCTTATACGTTGGTCGTTCTATATGCCGACATATATGGTAACATTTTTTTTTTTTTTTTATAAGAACATAGTTAAAATTAACAGGAAGAATATTAATCAAAATATGAAATGTTTTTAAGTCTTTTTGATGAAAACTCTGCTTTCCTTAAATTTTCTCTGTGGACTTCCCTACATAAAGAATTCTAAACCTCAACAGTTTGTCACTTACTTTCTTTTGTATTGTAACTGAAGAAGTTAACATAATAGCTGTTGGCTTCCTGTTTGCTATGAATATGAATATTTTATTAAATCCATCTATTAGCTTCAAAAGAATTAGATGAACATGACTGATGTTAACCTTAAATAACAATGTAAAATGATAACATAAATTTTGGTCAAAGAATTATAGGATTATCCACAAGTTACACCTGAACTACTGTTTGGAAAAGCAAAAAGTTTGACTTTCTGTGATATTTCATGGGGGGGGGGGAAACAAAATTATGTCTGCAGTGCTTTGGGGGGTGGGAGATAGTATTTTGCATTAGCACCTTTATTGATAGTTACATCTGACGTTCGATATGGTACTGTTTTAATTTCTGCTGATAGCAAATCTGATGTTTCACAAAAAGCCTATGTGACTATGTGTGACTAAAAGACTATGTGTATAAAGCACTCAGTTTCCCTTAGTGTTTCTGGAGAGATCCTTAAATGCTGCAAGCTACCAGAATGTGCTGGATGATTACTTACACACTTTCGTGGCCCTCACACATTCTGCTGATTGTCTGTTTCAGCAGGACAATGCGCCACCCCAAGGAACACTCATCTGAGTTTGCAGTAGTCCCAAAGGTCCCTGGATTTAAGTGTGATCAAATCTATCTGGGATGCCGTAGAGCAGGACGTCAGATCCATGTATCCGGGACTGACATCTAAGGTGTAGTTGTGGACAGTGCTGCAACAGACATGGCTGGAATTACCTCTACAACTTTCTAGCATCTGGTGGAGTCAATGCTTCAGAGAGTACAGGCTGTTATTTGTGCTAGAGAAGGATCAACATGCTATTAGTAGGTATCTCTAATGTTTTGTCTATTGGGTGTATTACAGAGGCCTTTTTATTGGCTTTCCCATAAACTGGGATCATGTTCCAAGAGAAGAGAGATTTTTTTTGCTAGGTCTCTTCAAAACAAGCCTGTCTGCCAATCAACAGCATGGCTAACTCTTTTGCACATTATTATTATCATAATAATGGTGTCTCCGTGGAGTCAGAAGACACATCATAAGAGACCCTACATTAACGCACTAGCCATTATTCAGACAATACCTATCATACTTCTCCTTAAATTCACTCTCAGACAAAGCACTCACAACCACCTATAACAATGGAATCCACACATTCACCACCCTTCAAGCAAAAAATCTAGTCTTAACACCCTTGTTGATCATATTATCATACTCTGGCACAATTTCCAGGGATGACCCCTTGTTCTCTACCTTCCTGCACTGCACAGAAAAAATTGATCAGTATCAATCCTATAAAACTCCTTTAATAACTTATATGCTTCTATCATATCTCCTCTCTCTTACACCTATCAGCTAGTTTTCGGAGCCCACAGACTTGCAACAATCTTTGTCACTCACCTCTGGATCCTCTCCACCACTTTTTCATCACCAAAGAATCAGGTGACCAGATCTATGTATAATAGTCCAGATGTGGCTTTATTAATATGCTTTATAAAGTGAAACAATAACTTCCCTATCCCTGCTTGTCGGTGTGTTCTTCAATAACCATATAATCCGATGTGTAGCTTTGGCCACCTTTGCAATATGCCCTCTAAACTTAAATTCTCAATCCACAATAACTCCCATATCCCTTGCCACATCGAATTCTTGCAGTTCAATTCAATTAATATAGTACACAGCATATGATCTCATCCTCCTTAAGTACCTCACCTTACAATAAGTCACGTTAAACTGACAGCCATTTACCTTTGCCCATACTGCCAGCATATTTAAGTTATCCTGCAAGATATCTACAACGCCTTCATAGACTATTGTTCTTTTGAATGTTGCATCATCTGCAAACAAGTGGAAATTTCCTGTCAAATTATGTACAAATTAAACAACAAAGGACAAAGTCTTGAACCCTGTGGTACACCACAAGTGACCTGCCTTCTCCTGGACTTAGTTCCTTCATAAATCACTCTCTGATATCTGTCCATTAACCACCCTCTAAATCCAAATCACCAGTTTTAGATCCATTCCCATTTGCTCCAATTTATGCAACAGAGTTCTATGTGAAATCCTGTCATACGCCTTTGCAAAGTCCAGCAGTATCAATGAGTAAGGATTTCCTTTATCCAACTCCACTGTTACTTTATTATAGAAAGTAAGTTTCTAAGGCAAGATCTACCCTTCAGAAAACCATGTTGTCCCTTATAAAGTATCATATTTCTATCCACCCAGTCCTGAATTCTAATTTTTATTAATTTCTCCAAAACCATAACCACCACGCCTGATATACTCATTGGCCTATAATTTGCTACTTCTGTCTTGGAACTTCCCTTATGCAGTGGAATTATTTATCCCGCTTTCCATTCTATTGGAACTTTACCAGGACTGAGGCTTAAATTAAACAGTTCGGTCAGAGAAGGTGCTAATTCTCTTGCACATTCTTGTAACACAAGCTGATATGTCAACTAACCCTATGGCAGAGTTAGCATTAAGGTTCTGTAACATACTGAACACCTCTATTTCTTCTATCTCTAGACTCTCATCAGTCAGCAACACATTCAGCATTGCAATAACACAACCAAAATGGTACACTTTTTCAAAATGATCATTAAGTAACTCAACTACTTGATTTGTTTCTTTTACTTCTCTACCACCAACACTTTTTAAAGTCATTCTTCCATAATTATTTCTCCTTTTATTTGCTACTTAATGAAAGAACTATTTAGGATTTTTTTTGGACTCATCAGCTTTCTCTCATAATTAGCTTTGGCCTTCCTTACCATACAGGTCACCCACTTTACCTGTACTGCTCACGGGGATGCTGAACACCTTTTTCTTTATCTGCAACTCCTGCTTAAAATACTATTCATCCATCTTACTCCTACTTGATTTCTCCTCCTGACTTTGGGTATACAGTCTGCTACTGCTTTCCTTAACCCTCTCATGCATAAGGGCCTCATATAAGGACACACGTTTTTCCCTCATAATAATTACTCATTTATAATTTAGTGCAACTGTATGCATATAGTCCTGATCTCGGGAGACCAAAGTGTTCTTAGAAACCACACCAGATGGCAGGAGTTTCAACAGAGTTACAGGAATACCAATCTCTCCGTAGTGCATGGTGGTATCAAGGAGGAAGTGAAAAGCTGCTGTTTTATTGATTTGGATTTGGTGAGTCTTCTGGAAAGGTTAGTATGTTTTATATATTGTTATACCTTGTAGATGAAGTGTGAATATTTAATTTGTTCATGTTTATTACCATATTCATAAAACAAACTTGAAAACAACCTGTCCTCACATGAGGACAATATGTTTGTAAGGTAATTTATGCGGCAAATAGTTTGAGGTTAGAAAGTTCTTGTACAATATTTTTATAATTTTATTTATTTTATTTTTGCAAACATAAATGAATAGTAAGTGTGTTAATTGGTATGATCATCTCTTTTACAGATGGATAACCAAAAGCCTGGTCCATCAGGCATAAAAAAGGCCTATTATCACAAGAGACTTACTGAAGAGGAGATTGAAAAACTGTTGGAGGAATCTGAAGATGGTTTGGAGTGAGTGATTCTGATGATGGTCCTACATACCATCAGCCACAAAATGATCCTACAGAGAGTGACAGTTCAAATGAAGACAGTGATGTTCCGTCCTTCCCCTGTTGGTCAGACTCACAATGTTCAAAGTCCAGCTAGTGTGCAAAATACAACTGTTACTGGTCATATGATATTGCAGAGACAACCAGTGTGGTTTAGTGAGAAAGATAATCCCTTTGCTGGTACTTAACCACAGTTTAGAGGAAAACACCAAGTAAATATTCACGGAGAGAGCCCTATAGATTATTTTTCACAACTGTTTCCAGATGAATTGATGGATGAAATTGTTAAACAAACTAATCTGTATGCATGCCATAAAGGCAAAGATAATTTAGCACTTACTGTGACTGAACTCAAAATTTACCTTGGAATTGTACTTGTCATGACATACATAAAATACCCACGTGTAAGGCAGTATTGGTCTTCTGAACATGGACAGTGCATGCATATTATAGCTGATGCTATGTCAGTGAACAGATGGGAGGACATAAGGCAATATTTGCATTTTGTTGATTCAGACACAATACCTACCAACAATAAAGACAAAGCAATACGTATCAGTGCTGCAAAAGTTTCATGAAACATTGCATGTTGCTGTCAGCCCTAAAGAATTTCAGAGTGTAGATGAGATGATGATTCCATTCAAGGGATGTTCACAACTGAAACAACACTTACCTAAAAAAAACCAAAAAATGGAGTTTCAAAATGTGGGTGAGCGCAGGCATTTCAGCTATGTATATTGTTTCGATCTTTATATAGGTACAGATCCTGGAAGACTAAATTCAGACTCATTCAGTGCAAGTGAAAATATAGTACTTAATCTTTGTCATGATCTTGCTGGTAAGAATTCCAAAGTATACACAGACAACTTCTTCATGAGCATCCCCCTAATTAAGATGATATTTATTATGTGGGTACATGCAGAAGAAATAGACTTCAAGGTGCTGACAAGAAACAAAAATGAAAAGGATTTGCAGAAGATGGGAAGAGGAAATATGTTAGTTACCACATCCTCTAATGGCATTACTGTCACTAGATGGGTTAATAACTCAATAGTACATGTGGTTATCTAGCTACTTAGGAAAGGAGACTGTCAGCGTATGTCAGAGGTTCAGCTGGAAAGAAAAAAAAAGTATGTTGAAATTCCACTACCTCGTAGCATAACTTAAACATCCTTTGACAATCTCACGTGCCATCAACATCTTTCCCCCTTCAAATTCTCATGCCATAAGCACTGCTGAAAGCTGACCTTTCAGCTTGTCATAATCACCAGCTTTGTATATGTTTATAATAAACATATGGATGGAGTGGACCTTATGGATTCTCTTGGCTTTGTATCGAAATGATACCAGGAACATCTTTTCCCCCTTCAAATTCTCATGCCATAAGCACTGCTGAAAGCTGACCTTTTAGCTTGTCATAATCACCAGCCTTGTATATGTTTATAATAAACATATGGATGGAGTGGGCCTTATGGATTCTCTTGTGGCTTTGTATTGAAATGATACCAGGAACAAACGATGGTATATGAGAATTTTTTACTATATGTTGAACGCACTTGTTTGTAATGCACGGATCATTTAGAAATGGAAGAAAAAGAAAAACTGGATTTGTTGGAATTCAAATCAAGAGTGGCAACTGCTCTGATATAGTAGCTTGGAACAAAGAAACAATGACGCCCTTCAAGTCAGACACCACCAGCACTAAAGAAATGCAAAACTCACTCAGCACACATGAGAAACGTTTTGACAGCAGTGGACACTTCCCAAAGAAGACAACAGGTGCTAATGCCAATTGTTGCAGAGATGTACACTGCAAGAGTAAAACAAGATACATCTGTGGTAGATGCAAGGTTCCAATGTGTCCGGAATGTTTTCAGTCTTTCCATACAAAATGAGATACTGTTCTTGATTTACATAGCTCTACTGCAAATTCTAATTGTTCTACTTTTTTTGTATGTATGTACTAAGTAATCCAAATTTTGATCATTCATGCAGTGTTTCAGCAAAATATAAATTGCTTGTAATCTGTTTTATCATACTAGTAATATCTTTCAATGAAAATAAATTCCTTAGTCTAAGTCATTTCCACAGAAATATGTCTGTAGTCTGTTGGCATCAGTTCATGATGTCCTCGGATGAGGACATCATTTTTTAAATATACAGGACATAAATTTAGCAAAATTAATGAATTCATGGTAATACTGTAAGATTAAATGGTACTGTATCATGCCATTATAATTTTTTATAAATGAATACAAATATTTATGCATGAGAGGGTTAAACATCCTTTGACAATCTCCCACGTGCCATCAACATCTTTCCCCCTTCAAATTCTCATGCTATGAGCACTGCTGAAAGCTGACCTTTCAGCTTGTCATAATCACCAGCCTTATAATTCCACATATACCCCTTCTTAACATAAAATTCAGCACTTCTTAATCTCCCAGGTCAAGACCATATGATTGTTTTCCCAAAGTGGAGAGTGTGACTAAATTGGTCATGGATATATTCCCCAATGTTATGACCAGATTCAACACTCTCGAACTTCTTGTCCGATCCTTGTATTTATCTCTTAACAACTATATAAACTCCATTTCCTTCCTTCCTTGGCCATGCCTTCTCCCAATTTATGTCCCCATAGTTGAAATCTCCCCTAATAATTACTCGACTTTCACTCTCATCATACAAATTTGGCAATGCATACCATCTACATTCTCCCTTATACCCCCTAGATTACAGTAACTATCATTAGCAAAACCCTTCTCCCCAATCTGTCCTCACTGTATCCCTTACATTCTATCCCTATATCATTCTTATTCAACCAAGTCTCACTAATTCCTGTAATTTTGGCCAAGTTGTACTAACCAATGCCAAAAATTCCTCACACTTATTATGAATACTTCTGGCAATAATATACATAAACTACAATACTCCCTTCCTCCTGTAACCTTCCTGTGTGTGAATTAGCCCACTCTATATACAATTTATTTTCTGAGAACATTTAATACCACATTCACAGCAATTATCCTTATTACTATTAACAGCTGACTTTATCACTTGCTTCCCTAACAAATCCTATTTCCCTTTTTGACCATTTAATCTATTCTTTATCAATAAATGTTCTAAATGCCATGCACCAATCTGTTTAGGTGCAAACTATCACTCTTAAAAAATTTGTTCCTTTTATCAAACTGCTCCCAGACATTCATAAAATGAATATTCAGTTTCATTTCTTTACAAAAGTTTTTACACAATTTTGACATCATTCCATTTTCTATAATTGCTCTTCTGTTTAATTCATCACTGTTGAATCTTGGCAGCACACTCATGATCTTTCCACTCTTGCTCTCTGCATTCATTGCTATCATTAAGTCTTTTAAATCCTGTCTCACAGAAAATCTTTCAGTATAGATTATTCATTCCCCCAACTACAATAATCCCACTCACTCTATCCCTCTGCAACTTCCGACTCATTACATCCCTAATCTTTGACCCTGGATAGCATGCTTTAATGACTACCATTTTTTACGCCTTTAATTACAGAATCCCCAATACAGCACAAAATCTTTTTTTCCTCCTTTTAATCTTCACATCCCTTACACCCACTGGTGCTTGTTTTGTCTCGCATTTTTTTGTATATTGCTCAGTAATCTCTGTATATGTGTTTTTGCTTTTCATTCCACACACTCACTTAATCCACTACTAAATAATCTGTCTCATTCTCAATCCTCCCATACTTTCTATTCCACAAAAAACATCAGAACATACTGGAATGCTACAAGATAAGCTATACAAATTAGTCAGTTCAAAATTATAAAATATATTCCAGTCACTTAAAACTGTCAGTTCCTTTGTCCCAGGAGAACCTGTGCAGCACAATTTACTCCACAGGCCTCTATCAGTTACATTGGAAGATATGGTTGTATAAAGAAGGCATGCTTCCTATGGGACTGATTGCACTTAAATGTGAAGTCGATGTTCACTTAAGCTTGAAACAGTTGAAAAACTAGATGTAATTGCTTGGTAGCTTTAACATAACTATACCCAAGTTAAAAATACTTTCTACATCTATATCTACTCCTGAGATTTTTATTTAATAAGGTTATAACACCTTATGGTAACTTGTTTTGGTAAAATACATACATGCTCTGCATTACTAAATCTTGGTATTTCTAGCCTGGCTCCCACTGATGAGACCTCAATAAAGGTCGAAACCGGTCTGGGTAGTGGCCCCTTGCCTTTAATACAAAACATCATACATCCCCTTCTTGGAGATGTGTTTTGGCATTAAGGGTAAATATTAAGATTAGTGATCAGAGTTGCTCCACCTTTACCACGAGTTGCCTTGGTCTTGCACTACCTGTGGGATCAGCTAGTCTTGCATAAATTGCAGGTGCAAACTTGACATTTTGTCTGTTTGCTTACTTGGAAAAAATGGAGTAAAACCAGGTTTAAAATTGCTTGGTAGCTTTAACATAGACGTATCATCATATATCTCACAAATACTTCGGTGTTTATGAGTCAAATAAAACAGGAGAGACAGTAGATACATTAAAAGATGCAAAATGGTCTACATAATCTTGTTTCTACCTTGGCATCAGGTATAAGAGTTTTTTTTTATATATGGCACAAAAGACATCAAAGGTCATATTGCATCAGGATACAGGTCACAGCAGTACATATGGTAATTTACTAAAATAATGCTGAAATAATTCTCTGTAATTTACTGAAATAATGCTGGATCTAATATCCAGTTTACTTATATAACATATGGTAATTGGTTAGTAGGATAATCATAAACATCCATGCCCTTGGCAGGATTCAGACCCACAGCCTTTTGGCGAGAGTGGATATACTAACCACACTGCCAACAGGTACAAGAGGTGATATCACAGATACATAAGATGTTGAAGATGCTAAGTAACTTGGACTGACATCCATTGTAACTACATAAGAAATGGTAAATTCTGATGACTTTTCAAAACTAGAAAATAAAGGATTATTGTCATCAGGACTCAAGATTTTGATTGACAGGTGAGTATTGACTGAAGCATCAGAAACAAGGGACAATACACACTGTTATGCATAGATTCACCTGACATTTAGTCTAGCAACTAGGTCAAGACTGCTTGAAAGTTGATGTAATGACCTTACTCACTAGGCAAGTCTGACTCCTTATCCTTTAATGACACCAATTCATCTAGGACAGTCACTTGAGTTGTCAAATGATTTTTTCAAATATTCACCTAGCTTAATTCTACTACGTGGGATGGAAACCAGCATTTTAGGATGCTTAACTCCTGACAACTTCTGCTTAACATTACCTATATCAGACAAATTAAATGGCTCGAATCTTGATGGCATTTGGCTTTTTTGTAATGTTGTCATCTAAGTCAATCACAAGTCTTTTTGACAATTTCCCTCATCAACTCTTACTTATCTGTCTCCATAGCTGACTGCAGCTTTCTTTGGTCAGACACAATATGACTATATGAATATATTGTTTCCCGGCTTCCTAATGATCATTGCCTGAAGCTTAATGCTGTGTGCCTTCCACAGTATCATAGAACTTACTAACAGCTTCCGAAAAATCTTTAAAAAAATTTTTTATCAATGAGGACAAATTTAATAATGATGGAAGCATATCCTATGAAATATTAATTTCGCCATGGTCATTAAAGTTCATATCACTAAATGTCACAACAAGATGATTACTTCAGTTCTCTAAAAATAAGCTGTAGAAAAGATGACTGCTTGTGGATAGAACAACTTTATGAGCCTTAAGAGTCATTCCCCCTCACACAATAATGTTACATCAACCAGACTTTCACTAACAAGTAAAATCAAAAGGAATTAATATATTAGATATATGATTGTGCTCTTCCAAGCAAATTTTCTGTGATCTTATCATATTTAGTACAGAATAAACATTAAAACGACATTAGGATTCCTTAACTAGATTGAGCAGCACAGTACCATTGACAGAATTCCTATAGCAGTTACATATAATGTACACTCGCCTACCATACTGTAATATACTTGACTGAAATTAGTTGGGATTAGGCTTAGCTGTTCACACATTTGCTACCACTGTAGTTTCATTAAGTATACTCACCAAAAACCAATAGACAATTTGCACAAACCATATACAATGTGCTCAACCTAATCATCATAATATAAAAAGAAATACTCCAGAGCAAGAACAAGTACCACCCACATGTCACAAACTCTGAACGACTATTCATCAATTTATATGATATTGCCAACCATTATACTCTTGAATAAGCTTGTACAAATGTGCAGGATTCTAGAACTCTAGTCACCTTCCGTTTCTGAGATACTGCTCCATCATACAACTTGCTGGTATCATTTAGAACAATCCTCAATCAATCTAACCAACTGATTATGCACTTCCATCTTCTGCAGCTTATGCACCAACTTATGTGGTAATCTATCAAATGCCTTTGCAAAGTCCAAGAATATCACTGTACATGAATTTTCCTTATCCACCATATCGCTTCATTATAAAATTAAAGCAGACTGCTTAAACAAAACCTGTCCCAACCCATACTGACCATTTATAGAGAATCTTATGTCCATCAACCCAATCCTGTGTTCTATATTCTAACCAGATTCTCCAACATCATCCTGGCAGATACTTTGTTATAGCAGTTATTCAATTTAGTTTTGGAATCCTCCAGATTTTTATTGGATTTATTTAAGAATATAATGTGCAGAAGAGTTTGTCCTTGACCTAGTTATTTAACTAAAGTCTTGCAGTGGAAAAGTTTTCCAATATGATCCTGGCAGATACAGAATGGTCTTCACAAGCACAGCTCAAGGACTGCTGTCCTTCAGCTGTGCTTGTGAAGTGGTACTATTTTGTTTTGTTTCCATTTCTTAGGAACCTTTTCCACTGCAAGACTTTAATTAAATAACTAGGTCAAGGACAAACTCTTCTGCACATTATATTCTTAAATAAATCAATAAAAATCTGGAGGATTCCAAAACTAAATTGAATAACTGCAATAACAAATTTTATATGTTACACAACCTATAGAACAAGTAAAACATGTCAGCTGTTTAGGCACTATTTTTAGTCAAGACGACAAATTAAATATGGAAACACACATCAAAATTATCCTTCCATATCGAGATTTACACAGTTAATTATTATATTATTATTTTATGGTATCTCCATAGAATCCAGAGACTCATCGCGGGAGACCCAAATCAACCATCATACATCTCCTTGAATCAATTCACCACCAGGAAACTCGCAATCAATTCTGGCAAATCCATTCCACTCATTCACCACTCTCTACACAAAAAAATCTGGTCCCAAGACTGTACTAACCACTCTTACACAACTTCCACAGATATCCCGTAGTTCTCTGGATATTTGTCACATATGGAAAATTTTTGCCTGCATCAGGGATTTATAAAACCCCTCTAATATGTACAAATTAAAGGGTAGCAGCCCTAGTACTGAACTCTATTCTGAGGTACTCCATTAGTCACCATCATTCTCCTAGACTCCACTCTACCATATACTACTCTCTGATGTCCGTCCATCAGCCAATCCCCCACCCCAACCACGTTACCAGCATCATATCCATTTCAGTTTTTACAAAAAAAACTATTACAAAAACTGTAACAAATTATGATTTTGTAATAGTTTTTAATGCAATATTCTGTCAAATGCCTTGGCAAAGTCGAGAAGTATCAGTGCTTGTTTACTGTAAAGGTTGTGTAAGTTATAGCAGTTATTGCAACAAAGGATATTTGTAAATGCCTGCTCTGGGCGAGTTTGCAGAGGCCCTTGTAATTAAAAACCATGTTCTCTCAATAGACATGAGATTCTCTACAGGGATCATTATGAGTTCTACCCCCATGATAACCAATCCCCACACAGGGACTGGTTATCTGTAAGATAAAAGCAAGTTACAGGACATGGAGAGAAGAACATCCAAGAAAATGAACGCTGTTTTAAGGATACTTGTGATATAAGACTGAATGATAAATGCACGTAAACACAGGAAAGATATTTAATTAACCAAATATTTCGGTCTGGAAATAGCAGGCCATCCTCAGTGGTATTACAAGAACAATTATAAAAAATACAAGCTAGAATATTAACAATAGATCATTTAAAACAGGCACGCCATGTGATGTTATATCGCTAAGTATGAAACGGAATATTTTGAAGTAGAGACATGATAAAAAAAAATAATAATAATAATAAAAATTAATGAGTAATCTTGATTAGACTTTCCCAGATTTTTGATATAGATATACACTCATTACAATTCAGGTTGGGACGATGGAGCAAGGCCTCCACGCTTTCCTTGAACAATTGTTTAAAATAGAACATGCCATGTGATGTTATATCGCTAAGTATGAAACGGAATATTTTGAAGTAGAGACATGATAAAAAAAAATAATAATAATAATAAAAAAATTAATGAGTAATCTTGATTAGACTTTCCCAGATTTTTGATATAGATATACAGTCATTTACAGTCATTAATTCAGGTTGGGACGATGGAGCAAGGCCTCCACGCTTTTCTTGAACAATCGTTTAAAATAGAACATGCCACGTGATGTTATATCGCTAAGTATGAAACGGAATATTTTGAAGTAGAGACATGATAAAAATAATAATAATAATAAAAAAAAATTAATGAGTAATCTTGATTAGACTTTCCCAGATTTTTGATATAGATATACAGTCATTACAATTCAGGTTGGGATGATGAAGCAAGGCCTCCACGCTTTCCTTGAACAAACGCTTGTTCAAGGAAAGCGTGGAGGCCTTGCTTCATCATCCCAACCTGAATTGTAATGACTGTATATCTATATCAAAAATCTGGGAAAGTCTAATCAAGATTACTCATTAATTTTTTTTTTTTTTTTAATCATGTCTCTACTTCAAAATATTCCGTTTCATACTTAGTGATATAACATCACGCGGCATGTTCTATTTTAAACGATCTATTGTTAATATTCTAGCTTGTATTTTTTATAATTGTTCTTGTAATACCACTGAGGATGGTCTGCTATTTCCAGACTGAAATATTTGGTTAATTAAATATCTTTCTTGTGTTTACATGCATTTATCATTCAAGAAAAGGAACATAACCACCAGTTTCATTTGAACTGCATCGAGGTTTGATGTAAAATTACAAAAATTCCTTCCATGCAAATACAAGCTATACTATGGCTTTTATTACCAAGAGTGGGTGATAAAATCGCCTTACTACCAAAGGCGATTCAATAAATTAATCACAAGACTAAAAAACCTAACCTGAACTGTTAAGGCTACCAGAAGCCACCTAAAAATTTGAGAGTGCTATTACTCTTAGCAGAGCCAACCAATCCAAGAATTGCTGCACTCATCCCTGAAGATGTGCATGCAACCTGAACAAAATAACTGATTTCATTAAAAAAAATGTATTATTATCCAACTAGGTGCCTTCCATTAAAACAAACAGATGTGAAACTATTAGCAAGAACATGGCATAAAAATCTGCATGCATAATTAATTTCTTTCCTGTTAAATTTCTTTCCTTTTACTACTGAGTCACGAGTTTAAAAAAGTTATTGGTTATGCAAATCAAGCTCCAGTTAAGCTAAAAAACAATCCAACCGTAATTAAGAATATATATTTATTAGACGTTATATTTATCTAATCCCAATTTTAATCATTTCCTTATTCATCAGAAGATATGCAGCATTACTACAGTGCTTAATTTATACCATCTATACATAATCATCAAATTATTCGTTTCATAAAAGTGAAAGTCTATGTATGGCAAGTTTCATCTCATCTCATTTTCCTTTCCCCCCCTCTTTTACCTTGCGGTGTTGAGGGTTTATATTAATCATCAAACCTAAACCGCTCACAGGATAAGGTGGTCAGACCTACGCCCCAGTGAATCCTATGTGTGCAGTGATGTCGAGTTCTCAAGGCAGGTTTGCCTACCCGCATCTTCGATATTTGTATTAAAAATATCGGAGATGCAAGTAGAATCGAACCTAGGACACTCCTTCTCCAGGCATATGGTTGCGAAGTGCACAACCAATAGGCTAACCGTGAAGACATGGAAAGTTTTTGTTTTTTTTAATTTAAAAAAGTATAGTACAGTATATCATCATCATCAAATTCCGGAGATGTACAGGATATGATAGTACATGAAAAATTTACACCATTACTAACTTCCTATTTACGATTTTCCTCCAAATCAATCTGTTAACTGTCAAGACTCCAACATTATCAGATCTTATATTTCTATCTTCTAAGGCACTTTCTACTGTATCAATCCACCTATATCTTGGTCTTCCTCTGGGTCTTTTTCCTGCCACCTCGGCTTAGAACACATGTTTTGCTAATCTTTTCTCTCCCATTCTGTTTAAGTGATACCACCTGAGATTAGCTCTGCTAACACATTCCTGGATGCTGACAATGTCAAGTTGTTTCCTAATCATTTTTAATATGATATTGCCATTGATGTCATTTGTTCACGCCCCTAATCTTTCTCAGGACTCTCATATCTGCTGTCTCTAGTCTTTGATAAAGTGTTTTACTTCTGACCCAGCTCTCAGATCCATAGATTAAATTTGGTTTGAACACTATATTGCAGGGGTGTTCAACCCATTGATCGCGATCAACCGCAGAGCGATTTTTGGTCGATCTTGTGTGTATCCCTCCTTCCTTACAAATTTAATTAAAACTGAAAACATAATATTTTATTTATCATTATTTTGTATTATTGTTAATTCGCTTTAAGTGTATTGCTATTGTTTATTTATTTTTCGTTAAAATTGTCAAATCAGTAATTTTCTTATAAGTCCGGGTAAATGAATTAATTTGGATCAGTGGAAGTCAAACAGCTAGCCGAGTGAATATGATTATAAGCAAAGTGTAAAAACTCGATTGTAGTTTAAATATTAAATATTCCGAAACATTACATGATTTTTTACTTAGGTTAAGTCCCATGTGAATATTGTAAAAAAATAAACTTTGTCTCGGTATAGTTTGTATTAGATGTTTTTGTAAATAACTCATTTGAAGCTAACTGTATATACTGCTTTAATAAGAATATGTTAGAGTGTTAAAAACAAAGACAATGTTTTTTTGTCGCCGAAGCTGTATATGGCGGCATTAGAAAAATTGTTCTTGAAACTTGTATGTATGAGAAAGGCTTGCGGGCTCTAAGTGTAAACATCACCGAAGTCAGTCAGAAAGAGTTCAAACAACTTTCCGATGGCCGGCAACTTACAATCAAAAGAAAGCGGAGGAGAACAAAAGGCGTGCGGAACTTGAAACTTAAGATGAAAGACTCATATTGATTCATTGTGGGTTGCCAAACTTCATGCGAGGTCTCAGAGGAGGCCTAATAAAAAGTGACTGAAGCAAGCAGAAGGGGTCCCGGTTCCAGAATTGCAGTCAGAGAGGAAGTCACCGTCAGAGAGACTGCTCGGATCAACATTGCTTGAGAGAGAAGTTTCCTGCTTCTGGAAAGGAGCGTCTCAGTTTGAGACGTCGCTAGAGAGAGACTATTTCTAGGCCGCAGACAAGGTTTCAAATTGCCAAAAGGAAGAGTTCCAACTGCCGGAGAAAAGTTTCCAGGCCAGATTAATGTCAGACATTCACCAGAGTGTTGCGTTTTCATTACAATTTGATGAATCAAACGACTTCACTGATATTGCTCAGATAATGGTATTTATTTGCATGATATTTCAAGATTATTCAAGTAAAGAACTTTTGAAAATTATACCATTATTGGGATGGACTAGGGGAGAAGACATCTTTTTGGCATTTAATGAATTTGTGAAACAACACAAACTTCTGCTTTTTAAACTTATGTCTATTACTACTGATGGTGCTCCTGCAATGATAGGTAATAAATCAGGCTTCATTTCATTATGTAAAAACAATGACAAATATCCAGATTTTTTAACGTACCACTGTATTATTCACCAACAAGTACTGTGTAATAAAAGATTCAACACAAAAGACGTTTTGGATATTACATTTAAAACTGTAAATTCTGTTCGAGGAAAAGCCCTGCAACAGTGGTTATTTAAATTACAGGCAAATGATGATAGGGAACTTCTGTTGTACTATAATGTTCGCTGGCTCAGCAGAAGTCAATTTTTAGAAAGATTTCTTGTATTAATTAACGATATAAAAAATTTTCTTGATGAAAAAGGAGATATTTATCCAAAATTGAGTGATAAAAGATGGTTGTTACATTTATCATTTTTTGTAGATTTCTGTACAAAATTAAGCAATTTAAATTTAGAGTTACAAGGCAGAGATAAAAATTTAATCGACATGTTAAGTTCAATAAAAACTTTCCAACAATACTTACTTTTATTAAAGAAAAATATAAATGATTGCGAATTTAGACATATCCCATATTTATTAAATTTTTTTAACAAAATCAAGAAATGCTTTGCTATGATTTAAAAGAATTTATTCATGAAATACACTTAGTTGAGGAAGAAATAAATTCAAGATTTAAAGATTTTAATAAAACTGAAATGATTGTATCTTTTATCAATAATCCATTTCAAGAAAACTCGAACATCACAGAAATTTCAAATAAAATTAGTGGGCTGTTTCATATAAACCAAGCTGAAGTAGAACTTGAGATAATAAACATTCAGAATAGTTTACATTTAAAATCAATAAACAATGAAGTCATTTGGAAGTATACACATGAAAAATTCCCAATATTAACTGATATTGCGCGAAAAATTCTGTCATGTTTCGGATCGACATACTTATAAGAATTCGCTTTTTCAAATATGACCATCATAAAAAATCAATTAAGAAACCAAATTACAAATGATCATTTGGATGATTGTCTGTGATATTGGCCACTTCTTCATATCAACTTGACTATGAAAATATTGCGAGGTCCAAACAATTCCAAATTTCACATTAACTTTTTTTCTTTTTTTAATCAACCAGCATTTCCTGTAACTTGTGAGTTTGTAATCAATCTGTTGTTTTTTCTAACTTTGGTTTTCCAAAATAGAGAAATAATATTTTATTCCCATATATTTTTTTTTTTTTGTTGTATTAAAATGATTAAAAGTGATAAATAAATTTTTAAATACACAAATAAAGTTTTTAGTTGTGCATTTTTTTTTTAGTTGTTTATTTGTGCGTAATCAGATATCAGGTTGGAGGAATGTGATCTATATAAGGGAGTAGATTGCCGAAAAATTTATAAGAGAGTAGATCGGCGAAGTAGCTCGCATGGTAAAAAAAAGGTTGAACACCACTGCTATATTGTATACAGCTAATTTAGTATTTTGACTGATTTGTCTCTTAATCCATATAAATTTATTCAGCTGACTTCCTACCATACCAGCTTTGTTGATTCTGTCGTCTATTTCCATATTTAATTTACAATCTTCACTAAAAATCATTTTGTCATGTCGTACCATCATTTTTTATTTTGAAGAGGTTGTTGAAGAAGCTTAGGATTGAAGGAAAGATTGTTCTAAAAGAAGTTAGAGATGATAAAGGTGACATGAAAACGGGAAAAAAAGATATCCTTGAAGTATGGAGTAATTACTTTGAAAAACTGCTAAATGAAACAAGCAGTGATGATAGCGCAATGGTAAAAAACACTGACCAGGTATGCAGTCAGGAATACATGTCCATACTTGAAAAGCCATCAAAGGATTGAAATGTGGAAAGGCAGCAGGAGTAGATGATATATGATCAGAAATGCTGAAGTATGGTGGTATAAGAGTCTTACAGTGGCTGCACTGCATAGGGAAGAATTCCCGATGATTGGAGTAGAGATCTCATAGTACCCATATATAAAAAGGGAAATAAAACTGAATGTGAGAATTACAGAGGTATTGCCCTACTGAGTGTTCCTGGCAAGATCTATGCAAGTATACTTGAGAAACGGTTGAGAAGAATTGTGGAAGAAAAGCTTGGTGAAGAACAAGATGGATTCAGGCCAAATAGAGGCTGTCAGGATCAGATCTTCACTTTACGACAAATAGTCGAGAAAGCATGGGAATATAACAGAGATCTGTATTTAAGTTTTGTCGATTTGGAAAAGGCATATGACAAGATGCCAAGAGAGAGAAGCTATTCAAAACGCTACAGTTGTATGGTGTCAGTGGATCATTATATCAAGCAATACGTAGTCTTTATTTGAGTTGTAAGTCAGCAGTTAGAATTGAAGGAAGTACAGGAAGATGGTTTAATGTTAAATCTGGTGTGAGACAAGGACGTACATTATCCCCTCTGTTATTCATTATCTATATGGATCACATTATGAAGGAAAATGGTATTAAACATGATATCAAAATTGGAGATGTTAATGTCAGCTCTTTGCTTTATGCGGATGATGTTATAGTTCTAAATAAATCCGCTACAAGTCTGCTAGATTCTCTGACTAAATTGAATAGCTGTTGTAATAGATATGGTATGAAGGTCAGCAATAAAAAGACAAAGACAATGAAAATAGGCAGAATCATTGAAAATTTCAACTGTGTTGTGAATGCAGAACCTGTGGAACAAGTAAAACATTTCAGTTACTTAGGCACGATTTTTACTGAAGATAGTAAATTAAATATAGAAATAGACAACAGAATCAGTAAAGCTGGTATGGTAGGAAGTCAATTGAATAAATTCATATGGAAGAGAGAAATTAGTCGGAACACTAAATTAGCTGTATACAAGACAGTGTTCAAACCAGTTTTAACTTATGGATCTGAGAGCTGGGTCAGAAGTAAAACACTTGACTAAAGACTAGAGACCACAGATATGAGAGTCCTGAGAAAGATTATAGGCATGATGGCATCAATGGCAATATCATATTAAAAACGAGGATATTAGGAAAGAACTTGACATTGTCAACATCCAGGAATGTGTTAGCAGAGCTAATCTCAGGTGGTATGGTCACTTAAACAGAATGGGTTAAGAAAGATTAGCAAAACAAGTGTTCTCTGTCAGGTTGGCAGCAAAACAACCCAGAGGAAGACCAAGATATAGGTGGATTGATATATGGTACAAAGTGCCTTAGATGATAGAAATATAAGATCTGATAATGTTGAACCCTTGACAAGTAACAGACTGATTTGGAGGAAAATTGTAGATAGGAAGTTAGTAATGATGTAATTTTTTTCATGTAGTACTATCATATCCTGTACACCCCTTGAGGGTACATGGCAGGAATTTGATAATGATGATGATGACTAAAAATCATGCATAAGTAGCTGAAATGTTTTGCTTGTTCTATAGGTTCTCCATTGACAATGCAGTTAATATTTTCAATGTCTCTGCCTATTTTTATTGTCTTTTTCTTGTTATTGCTCACCTTCATACCATATCTATTACAACAGTTATTCAATTTAGTCAGGGAATCTTGGAGACTTGTAGCGGATTTATTTAGAAGTATAACATCATCTGCATAAAGTAAACAGCTGACATTAACATCTCCAATTTTGATATCAGGTTTAATACCACTTTCCTTCATAATGTGATCCATATAGATAATGAATAACAGAGGGGACAATGCACATCCTTCTCTAAAACTAGATTTAACATTAAACCATCTTACCGTACTTCCTTCAATTCTAATTGTTGACTTACACCTCAAATAAACACTAACTACTGTTTGATATAATGCCCCACTGACACCATATAAGTGTAGCATTTTGAATAGCTTCTCTCTTGGCACCTTGTCATATACCTTTTTCAGATCTACAAAACTTAAATACAGATCTTTGTTATATTCCCATGATTTCTTAACTATTTGTTGTAAAGTGAAAATCTGATCCTGACAGCCTCTATTTGGCCTGAATCCAGCTTGTTCTTCACCAAGCTTCTCTTCCTTCTTCTCAACCATTTCTCAAGTATACTTGCACATCTTACCAGGAACAGTCAGTAGAGAAATACCTTTAATTTTCACACTGTTTTATTTCCCTTTTTATATATGGGTACTATGAGAGCTCTACTCCAATCATCCAGAATTTGTCTCTCTGTCCAGGCCTTCTGAACTATGCAGTGCAGCTACTATAAGACTTTTATACCTCCATAGTTGAGCATTTCTGGTCAAATGTCATCTACTCCTGCTGCCTTTCCACATTTCAGGCATTTGATGACTTTTTCTACTTCAGGTTATGGATATGTATTTCTAACTGCATGCCTGTTGAGTGTTTTTTACCTCTGTGATGTCATCAGTGCTGATTTCATTTAGCAATTTTTCGAAGTAATTACTCCATACTTCAAGGACATCTTTTTCGCCTGTTTACACTAACTCCTTTCACAACACTCTTTCCTCCATTTCTGAGCTTCTTCAACAACCTCCAGTATATCTTGCCACCTTCTTGATATTTATTTTCAATGTTCTTACCAAAGTTTTACCATGACTTTTGCTTAGCTGGTTTTACAGTGGTTAGCTTTCTTACATTTGTCTCTGTATTTTCTAAGAGCACAATCTGACTTATTTGCCAGGAACTTTTGATATGCTTTCTTTTTTTTTTTCACTGCCTCGTTAACTTCCTGTGTCCCCTATGGAGGCCTGATTTTTCTATTCTTACAGACAACCTCACCACATGCCTCTCTGGCTGAATCAATTAGTGTTTTCTTCAAGGCTTGCCAATGAATCACCAAGGTTTGGTTTCTGTTCTCAAACTCTTTCATATTTTCTTGAATAATGTTTGTGTATTTCAGTTCTACAATTCACATCTGAGAGCTGCTCAACTTTTATTTGCTTTAAAATTTTCTTACATGTTCTTCTTTTCAATATGAAATTCAATTTTATCCTGCTCAAGACTAAATGGTGATAATTCCAATTTCAAATCCTCTGTACATTCTGGTGTCCTGCACCAGGGAGAAAACATCACTATCAACAATAACATAATCAATGAGACTTTTCTTAAATTCCTTACCTCTTCTCTCCATGTGAATTTGTGCACATTTTTATAGTTCACTCACAGTTTGTAGGTCTCTGCTTGGCGTCTTGCCAAGAATAGGCATATTCATGCTGAAGGGGGAGAAAGAAATGAAGGCCGTACATGAATTGGTCGCCAACACATGAAATCACGTGCTTTATAGGTAAAATTTTCCAACTGTTATACAAGCAGCATAGTTAAATAATCATAAAAGAGAAGTTAATTTTCCGACGTGTAATAATAAAAAACTCATCCCACAATATGGACTGATTGCCCTATTATCAGAATGGATTCTCCTCCTGTTGACATGCGCAGAAGTGTCGAAGGGTCTCGAATCTTTGGGCGAACTATATGTTGGAATATTGTGTAGTAATAACCAGTCCATGTCCTGAGTAGAAATCCAACAGGTATTTGCCATTATTATTAGCTTTGCTCTTTTCTCCAAATTTTCCCAAAATATTTTTGTATATTTGACAATCATTTCCTACTCTGCTATTTAGATCCCCAAGGACCAACTTTTTCTTTTTCATTGTCAGTTGCTTTCTCTAAAGCATCAAAAAATTCCTCCACTTCTACCTTAGTAGAATCTTCTGTGGGACCATATGCACAAATAAGTCTTATTGTCCAATTCTCCATTCTGATATTTGCTCACATCACTCTACTTGAGAGAATGCCTGCCATTCAAGAAGATTAGCCTCATATTTATTGTTGAATACTATAATTACTCCTTTTCCTTGATTGTCATTGGCTGAATATAACATTTTGTATTTATTGTTCAGAAAGATCTCACCAGTTTTTGCCTTTTTTGTTTCAGTCAGATCTGGTACTTATCCAATTCCTCAGCTAGCTCCATGTCTTTGCCATTCAGGCTTCTTATGTTGATAGTACCGATCTTGAACTCTGGTGATGTTGAGTTGGGGTACATTTTAGGATTTGTTCCAGTAGCTGACTTTTTGCTGTTTGCCCTGGTTCGTGGCAAAAACAATGGGGATCTTGTTTAACTGGGCAACACCCCAGCCAATAAGAATACAATTTGGTCAGCTAAATCCCAAATTGTCAGCCCATCCTCGTTTGTTCAGGAACCAGGTAGATACCCTACAGGGTGCACCACAAGAAGGTGAGGATTTGACATTAAGTCAGAAGCCCTGGTCAGTTCTCTGCATTCCATAAAAGCTATGTGGAAGTCTTCTCTCAGTTATACAGCTCTGACCCTTAAGCAGCCCTAGGGTAGTATAGTATAGTCTTTTAATATTTTGGTTCATGTAATGTTATAAATAGTGGGAAACTGTTGTAAAATCTTAGATTATGCTGACTTAGTATGGATATTTAGAAGCTTACTATCCCTCATTATTTTGCTTCAAAGAAGAAGTAGATGTCTAGATATAATAAAATAACTTAAATTATTAACAATATTTTGGCTACATATATACCATATTTTTGTATTCATTTTCATAGATATAAAGATATGGTATACATGTAGGAACAACTGCAGGAATGCAAACACAGACCAGATACAAAATAGTGTAATCCTACAATCCTGACCTGTACCCTCTAAGGACATATAAGGAACCACAATCATTAACTGATAGTCTAATGATGACAGTCTCCCAGACATTCAGCAGCAGCAAAATTTATTTACATTAACCAATTGTTGCAGAGTG
Organism: Typopeltis vanoorti; assembly: GCF_054136105.1. NCBI lineage: Eukaryota > Metazoa > Arthropoda > Arachnida > Uropygi > Thelyphonidae > Typopeltis > Typopeltis vanoorti. The sequence continues at coordinate 4,665,874 of NC_143570.1, read as the reverse complement.
CAGAATATTCCAAAAATGGTCTTGCTGGTTTGTATTTACATCTGTATAGTAGAGAAATGTTTTTCATATATACGATGATATGTGTGAATTGCATGGTCTTCATCTCTAGATGCAGCTATAATGCAGACAATGGATTTATTTCAATATTCATCTAATCAACTGCTGGATGTTCTTTAAAAATGACCAGAATATGTTACTTTTGCAGAAGAGCATATCATATATTCCAAGATGATCTAGGCCAGGGTTTCCCAAACTGTGTTCCGCAGAAGGTGAATAAGTGTTCCATGAGATCTCCTGGAATTTGTCATTTTAGTATTCTAAGCATTTTTCATGAATAAATATTTTATAGTGGAAATATTCTGAGGAAAATAATATTTGTGAATATGTCGAAAAGTTCAGACCCAGAACGACTAATAACATCTGTGTAGCAAATGTTAGTGACCAAGCCATGTATTTTTAAACGTGGAAGTATTCATGAATTATCGTTAATTTTCACACAACCTTTCAACATTTGGGAAAGGGAATACCGCTGTTTATGACTGGTCATAAAAATTGCCTGCAAGCGGATTATTACAATGGGTGGCATATCCTCTGTTCACAAAACTGAATGAAATAACATCTGTGTTGCAAATGTTAGTGACCAATCAGCAAGGAAGTATAAAGAAAATTTTTTCACTAAAACTGAAGATGCAATCACCTACAGATGCATTCACCTCTTGATTCGAAGAAAAACGCTGACCAGCAAGGAAGAGTTTCAGTTTTAGGAAGAGATAGAAGTCAGAGGGAGCCAAATCTGGGAAACAGGGTGGATGTTCCAACAATTCATAGTGCAGATCCCTTAATTTTCCCATTGCCAAAACACCTTTGTGGGAAGGTGCATTGTCCTGATGAAAGATGATTTTGTTCTTCTGCAAACCTGATCTTTTCTCATGAATTTTTTCGTCTAGTCTGGTTAAAAGATTAGAATAATATTCCCTGGTTACTGTTTTACCCTTTTCAAGATAATTAATAAACAAAATGCTTTTAGCATCCTAAAACACTGATGCCGTGACCTTTCCTGCTGATGGAACCAATTTTGTCTTCTTTGGTGCTGAACAACCAGCCTCTGTCCACTGTTTTGACTGCTGTTTGGATTCTGGTGTGTAATGGTGAATACAAGTCTCATCCATAGTAATAAATCGATGCACAAAATCAGTTTTATTTTTGTTCCAATGCTCCAAGCACTGTTCAGAGATTTTCACGCGAGTGTGTTTTTGATCTGTTGTGTGCAAGCGAGGTATCCATCTTGTGCAAAGCTTTTTCATTTGCAATTCTTCATGCAAAATATATCCTACACATTCTTTTGAAATGACTATAAGCAATTTCATACACTTTGACTCGCCAGTCATCTAATACCATATCATGCACTTGATCAATGATTTCTGGTGTTGTTTCATTTTTTTGGACGTCCTTCAAGTGGATCATTTTCAAACTTTATAGTGCTCAAATGATCCAAGCATTAAGATCTTCCATAAAACAATAGCTTAAACAGATTCTTATCAAAATCCAGTGAGGAAACAGTAACCCAGTGAACTTCAGTGCCAACAGAACACAGTTTTATCTTATTTCTCATAAAAAATCTTCATTTCCTGTTACCTGTCATAAATATTTAGATCTCCAGGTAGCAAAAATCATACTTCTATATATTGGGCTCACTGATACTGCTAGCCATCAATGATTATGAATGCATCTAATCCATAACTTCATCCTGCAATAAAAGTGTTTTTTCCCATTCAAGATGCTACTCCTCACCTGTTCAATTCCAAATGCTATGTAACTTCCATATTTGCCCAACTATGGAAGTTATGCTATCTATGAGAGGGCAGTCTATTCAACAAACAGTACCTTGCTCACACCACAATCCTTTTCTCACAGATTGTTTTCTTTCTGGGGAAAGAAAACAATCTTGAGGGGAATCATAGGTACAGTACTGAACAGGCCATTCCTCTGCTTCCCCTCAAAGCAAATAAAACTGAAAACAGCTGTTTAATATTCATAGCTTTCCAATTCAAACCTTGAGAAGCAACTTCTCGTCCCATCGGATTCCGTTCCTTAATTTTTTATATACTGATCCACAAACACACACAAGAAGTCTAAAGACTAATAACACAAAAAATGTGTGGGCAGGTGGGAAGAAAGAAAGAAGAAATCTATAAACCGGTTTAGTGAAAATCTCCAAATTACCCTCACTGAGAAAAACAGTATGGGAAAACTGTTCGAAAGAGAAGTAGATGGAAGGAAGAAGATGAGAAGTTTGTTTGATATAATTGGAGTTTGACTACTGGCTGTTCCACTTTTTAAGTGATTAGAAGAAAGAGGAAAAATGACAGCAGCCAGTTCAGTGGAGCAATGCTCTGAAAGTATCTATAAAAATAGGCATAATGCAGAAAGAGAGAATTTATTAAAAGGTGACTAGAGAAATGATGAGAGAGGAATTGCCTATTAAGCAGACCTCTTCTGTATACCAGGGGCGAATGCTGGTCTTGAAATTCACGCTTGCTCTTGTTATCATTCATGGAGTCAGAGGCGTCTTTGAAATCTGATTATCGGAATAATGAATTACAGGTAACCCTCGTATAATGCGGATAATAGGTTCCATAGAAATGCAGCACTATATAAATCGCGTTATGCAAGACTCAGATCATATACAAAAAGTAGGATAACATTCCGAATTTTTTTTTTTTTTTAATTATATAAACAACGACATATCCAACAAAAATATATTTTTATTTAATTCAGGTAATTCATGTAAGTTAAGAAAACATGTAAACTATGACACAAATACATAGTATAAAATTATAAAAATTACAAATTGCAATTAAGCTTCATTCCACATAATGCATAAATGTTTTAGGCAAAATAAAAATAAGTGCATATTTTAATCTTTCATAGCACGAGGATTTGAGGATCGGTTAATAAACATTAGTCTTGTCATGTAATCACCTTATGCATTACTACAAAACAGTAGAGTAATTCTGTCTTTGGAAACTTTGAATCCAGGAGCTGATCTTTCATTTTTCGAAATATAGGTGCGTTTTGGCATTTTGTTCCAATATAATCCAGATTCATCAGCATTGAACACCTGGTCTGCATTATAAATGTTTATAAACTCTGGGAGTTTTTTGCTTAATAAAATTTCCATCCAAAGGAATTTTCTTTTGAGTGCATCTTCTTTCCAAATCATTAGAGATTTCTTCATTTATCTCTTAGAAATTTGCACTTACTGTTTGCTTTGCTCATTTGCGTACGATTCAAATCTGTTTTGCCAAATTTGGCTAAGAAAAATTTTGGATGAGTATTTGAATAAAAACTTTGGGCAAACATCTGATTTATTTAATTGCTCAAATTCCTTACCTACTAATTTACTTGTGTAAATTTCTTGCTGACTACTGTGTGCCAAACTTGATTTGTTCCCACGTTAATGGAGCCATTTGTGATAGAAAATTTCAAACCCAAAATTTATATTATCATCATTCATATATTTCAAGAGTCTGGTAGGACAGCATTTCTGAGAATCAATTAAAAACTTAATCAGACGTCTGAAAATCTTGTACAAAGACATTATGATTCTTCTATGTTTCAGAAACCTTCAGACAGGATTCTTCCCTTCACAAAAGATAATTAAGATAATGACTGAACTAAAGACATCTGCTGTTTTCAGAACTTGTGTTATATATTGTGATTTGATTTCACAATATATAAGTAACCAATAATTAAGAGAAATTTTGTATTTGGGTAATACATTAAATGGTATTAGTTTATAAATGGTACTTACCTCTGATAGCTGAAATGGAAACAAAACCATTTGACATATCATGTATCATGTGATTCACATCACCATTTTAATTGTTTGTCAATTGTTATGGTTGTATGTCGTTTCGTGTTGTAATCATCCTTCCTTAGATATGAATTTTGAGTGTGAAGGTCACAGTATTGATTGTTGCCCTGATTCTTGGTGCTGCATTCATAATGGTGATGTATGTACATGCATATGTTTAGTCCCAAAGTGATGATGTGTTGATATTAATAAATCTTGGGGTGGTTGTTTCTGCATTCAGAGGGTGATGTACTAATTGTACTGACTTTTAAAGATCAGTTAGCTTTCAAGGGCTATAAGCATAAAGTGTTTGGTAGTGTACTGTGGTTCTTGGTATCTACATTTATGATATGGTATGGCTTACATTTATATATGGCTTTTTTTTTTTTTTTTTTAAATGCTATTGGTGTTCATATTTCTGGAGAGGTGATGTATTGATTTCCCTGACATTTAAAGATCAGGTTAGCTTACAAGGACCATAGGTCAAAGGTGTTTGGTAGTGTATTGCTGGTTCATGGCACTCATGTTTTGGTATTGCCTTTTTACTTTGCTGTGATTGTTTTAGTTTCTTAACTGTTGATTTAACCACCATTTAAAGAGCATGTTAGCTTAAGAGATGCAGACCAGAAGCATTTAGTAGTATGTTGTTTATTCTTGGTAACAGTGTTTGCAGTCATTTCTTTATTAGATATGTTTTTGGGTTATTTTAATATGTTTTATAGATGTTATTTTTATTTGGTTATGTTTATAATTTTATTTTTCTGCTGTAACTTCTGGTGATAAATTCTGTGCACATAACAATTTGTAAAACTTATCTTTATCATTTTTGATATCTGTGTAACCCAAGACTTATGTTGAATTCTACATTCTTTTCTTTTTCATGCATCTGTCACTGGTTCATGTCACATTTTTGTCTTCTTTTTGTTAAATGTTAGTATTAGAATTCCTCTTGATGTCAACTGGTACTGGTGATATTTCTTCACTTAGAATTTTCCTTTTTGTGTTTCTGTACATGTTTTTACTCTGGATTCTCTTCACATTTTACATGCACAAAAACATATATTTTAATTCTTCACTTCATAGGTAGTTGTGACATTGATCGGCTATATATTGGCAAGAATGCATACTTTTCCTCACCTGTTTAGTATCTATGCTGAGGACATCATGCATGTATGATAGCATTGGATGAGCTTAAGATAGATGGCAGACTGATCAGTAATCTAAGGTATGCTGACGACACAGCACTTCTTTGTAATGACAAGGGAGGACGAATCCGTGGACAAAGTTAAAGAGATCGGCAAGAAAGGACTGCAACAATTCAATCCATCCTAGCAACACAAAGATTATGGTTCTCAAAGGAAATATAGACAGGGAAGCTCCTGAGAAACAAGTGCACCTTAACAGAGTAAGAATTGAGGAAGTCAGCAGGTTCAAGTAACTGGGATCCATTATTATTGTGAAGAATTGCTATTCACAAGATGTCAGAAGAAGATCAGGAATGGCTAAAACAAGTCAGAGTTAGGAATGGCTAAAACAAGTACCAAATCTAGAAGGATGGGTCTATTTTCACAGGAACACAGTTAAGAATTCTGAATGCAGCTGTTTTACTAACAGTGACTCGTTTCAACAGAGACTTGAAACATGAAGTCTGATAGGAAAAAGATAGCAGCTTTTGAGATGTGGTGTTACAGAAGGATGTTGAGGATATTATATACAAGGGAGATAAATGAATGGATGCTAGAAAGAATCAGTAGAACTTTAAGGCTACTGACAGAAGACAGTTGCAATACTTTGGACACATTAAAAAGATAGAAAGAGGACTTCTCAAACAATAAAAGAGTAAGGGATGATCCTCAATGAGATGGATGGATGGTGTGTCTGGATGACTGATCTTCAGAGAGTTGAAGCCTCCAAAAAAGCATAAAAAGGGACCACCTGGTGAGGACTAGTGTGGCACATCAACGAACAGAGTGATCATACAGCATATGATGTCCAATGAATAGATGGATGGTCTATTTTGTTAATTTTATTACTGTTGTGTTACTCTCTCACTTTTTTTTTTTTTTTTGTTTGAAGCCTTGAACTGTTTTCTATTAATCAATGTATACACTGCTATGTGATTGGCAACACTTCCGGTAACATTAATGATATGACCTGTACAATATATTATGCAGTTTTGTTGATTTTTTCATTATCAGAGAGAAGCAGCTACCATATACTAGCACCTGTTAAATTACTAAAGAATGGAGTGCATGATACATTTTTTAAGGCAGAAAGTTAGAAAATGATTCAATACAGAAAAATATACAACCAATTATTCAGAAGATTTCTGCATGTTGATGGTGCAAGAAATAAATACAAGGAGGAGCAAATTCACATGATCCTATGTATGTGCATGTGATAAGACAATTATAATCTGTATGTGTTCATGGTCATATATGAATTGGCAGGGCATTCAACAACACATATACAAAATAATATGTATATATTTCCTTGCTGATTACTACATTTGATAACAATTTTTATGTAATAATCAGCAGAGAAACATATACATATTTGTCATTTTTCTTTCTTACTTTTTTTTTCTTCTCTTTTGCCCATGAATAGAGAAGGTACCTGATTTCATTTCACTATTTCTAAGAAATTCAAATCTCAACCTCCTTATTAATTCTTTAATCCTGTTTTTGAAAATCACCAACTGGATACTTTCCTCAATCCACTGTTAAATTGTTTTTGTGGCTGTTTTTGGAATTACAACCAACACCACTAAAATAACGATGAAGCCAGTGAATTATATCTATTACCTGTTTCTTCTGCCAGTTTGCTTGTTTTCTGATTTGTATAAAACCAGAAAACAAGCAAACTTCCCTTACAATCAAGATAATTGCCCCATAAGGGGCAATCATCTTGATTGTAAGGGAAGCAGCACTCCCATGGACCCCCTAGCTGGATCTGTCCTCTCCTTCTACTTTGAGGAAGATCCACTTACTTTAATCTTTCCTATAAGGCCTTATCAGCCAACTCTTCTTATTTTATGATCCTTACGCTATTAGAGTACTCGAGGACCATGGGGTCTTTTCATTTCTGGCTTACAACTATGCCCTCTCTATAAACCTTACTATAATTCTTCTATAATCTACTCTTTTCCCTTCAATATATCCTATTCCTCCTATGGGTTTAAATTCGGAAGAAGGCCAGTTCAGAAGCCTTAAGGTAGCAGCCCTACCACTGAACTATTCCATCGTCGTCAGGCTAGTCCCCTGACATGGAGAGCATAATCCTACTTGTAAGTTGACAGAAAAAGATAATCGGATTGAATCTATGGGAAATGACCCTGGAATGGAAAAGGTAAAACAAAAATGGAAACGACAAAATATAATACACATAGCAAACTGGAATGTAAGAGGAATAGCATATAAAGAAATAGAATTAGACCAATTATTAAATGATAGAAATTTTAAAATAGCAGTAATCACTGAAACAAAAAAGAAATTAAAAGGAACTATGAGAACCGAAAATTTTAATGTGATAGATATACAGTGGAGTCAACAGAGACCAAAGAGCACGAGCAAGAGTCATGATTTGGATTCATAACTCCCTTTCAAAACAGTTAAAAGATTATAAATTATGGAATGAAAGAATAATAGAAGCTAGAATAAAAATACATACAGGCTATTTAACAATAATTGGTTTATATGCCCCAGAAGAAGGAAGATAACAGGATAATATTGATTTTTATAATCAGCTACAAAACATATATAATAAAATAAATAAAAATTATTACGTAATTTTAGCAGGAGACTTAAATGCAAGAATTGGAAACACGAAAATTAATAATAATATAGGAAGACATGGAGAACATACTCTAAACAGGAATGGTAAAATATTGATTAACTCTGTAGTTTATAATAACCTAAAAATAATGAATTCCTTCTATAAACATAAAGACATACAAAAATATACTTGCGCAGCAAGAGGAATGGAAATCAATATTAGATTACTTATTTCATATTAAATGAAAAGACATCAAAATTTTCACTAGATGTTAGAGTTCACAGAGGATACGAAATAAGCAGTGACCACTTCCTTGTTAAAATAAAATTAAGATTACCACCTAAATGGCTACAAGTAACAAGAACAGAAAGAAAAATTAAAACATTTGTTTATAAAACTAGACTACTGAACCAATATCTAGATAAAATAAAACAAAATGAAGAAATAGAAAGGCTTAATATAAAAACAATACTAAATGCAGCAGCAAATGAAAGCTTAGGAAAGGCCAAAAAATTCAATAAAAGGAAAAAACTGAAGATCTGGGATGATACAATCAAAGAAATAATCAAAAAGAAAAAAGAAGCCTATCAAAAATGGTTAAGCAGTAAAAGATTAGAAGATGAAACAGAATATAAAAGAATAAGAGCCACAGCTAAAAGAGGAGTCAGAAAAAGACAGAGAATCATGGAACAAATTTGTTTCTAATTTAGAACATGATTTCTATAAAATAAGACCCAATGTATATAAGATTTTGAAACACTTAAATGCAGATACCAAAGAAAACATAAAATTAAACACTGAATTGAAATTAGAAGAATTTCTAAATTACTACACAGAATTGTGGACAGACAAATATTTAAAAAAAAACAACTGGCAAACAATTAACGAAAATGAAAAGGAAATAACCATAGAAGAATTAGAAATCAGCCTGAAAGAAACAAGAAATGGAAAATCACCTGGAGAAAATAAGCTAGGTTCAGAACTATATAAATATGCAGGAACAAGATTCAAAGAAAGACTCTTATTATTTTTAAATAAAATTTACTCAACTGAATAAATTCTTCAACTGAATTCTCCCCCCCCCCAATAGAATGGAAAAAAAGTAATTGTGATTCCTATCTTTAAAAAAGGTAACAGAGATTACCCTAAAAACTATAGAGGTATCAGTATACTAAATTCCTGTTACAAAATATATAGCAGAATCTTAAATAGCAAACTAATGAAATATTCCAAAAACTTTATTTTAGAAGTACAGAATGGATTTAGAAAAGGACGATCATGTATAGACCCGGCCTTTTGCCTAAAATTAATAATAGAGAAAAGAAGAGAATACAATTTAGAAGCATATATTTCATTTATTGACTTTGAAAAAGCATTTGACAAAGTTAAAAGAAAGGTATCCTTCGTAGATAATGATGACAGACATCGATTATTCAAAGCAGCAGCAGTAGTGCTACGTACAGGCAGCAACCTAAACAGAAATCAAGGGGCCATACTGAACGATACTTGGAAAAATCTAATTAATTATCTCAGTCCAATAGAACTACAGTATACGCGAATAATCATATTACGCGTTTGCATGTAACGCGTGTTCATGATACTCAGTAGAAACTCACAATTGATACAGACATGTCACGTGAAACTGTTACCTTAGTTACCTATACAGGTACTAACGTTTTTTGTATTCTTAAACCTTTTTTGCATTTACTATTTTTTTGTACTGTGCAAGCCTTGAGAAAGCTAGTCAGTTACTAGCGAAACCGGTAGGCAATATTGTACGAACATACATACGAATTAAATATCTATGGTCAGTTTATCAATGTCTTATATTTTTTATAACATAAGAAAATAAAATAACTAGTTGTTTATGCATACATGGTCTTAAATGTTTTATCTCATTTTTAATAATAATAGTTTATTGTGGGGAGGAAGAACTGAAATTAAAGTCAGTTTAATTAGCATTCAGCAGCATATAAAAACAATATTTTGACTATTGAAGGAATTGCTTTTGTTTTTTCTTGTTGCATCTGAACACCATGCAAATAATCATGAAATCATATAAGTCATTCTACCAGAAGGAACTGTTTCAGGTAATATCCGGAGAGCTTGTGGAATTGCTTTACTGTTGGACTCTCAAAATCAGGGAGGGTCTGGATCATTAAGTGTGACTGGTATGTACTTGAAAGGTATTACTCACACTGCACATGAGAACAAAGAGGCTCACAGAAGCCAGAGTCCCTGTTATAGAAACCAAACATGGGCTTGCTAATAAATATACATTTCTTACACACATTTGCTCATGTTAAAGTTAAAATAATTTTTACTATCTGCTGGCCATTTTTCTTTTATAATATAAACAATGGAAAAGATCAGTAAATAATGTACAAACAATAAGAAGTTTTGATTTCAACACTGACCATGAAATATTAACTGCCAAAGTGAAGATAAAAATCACAGGAAAAACAATATCAGAAAAGAAGAAAACATCAACCTATCAAAACTAAAAGATAGCTCAAGCAGAAGTCAATTTTTAGAACAGATAGAACAGATGTGCTTGAAATTAAAACCCTCCATCTTCCAGAACAGCAGAAAATACTGGGAAGAAGGAAAAGAAACAGTGTTATCAATTGCAAAAGACACTGTAGGTACCAAACCCAAAAATAAACAAACAGTGGATAACCCAAGAAATCCTAGCTACAATAGAAGAAAAAAAGAGGCCAAGATACTTGTAAACCAACAAAACAATGAAGAGAATAGAGAAAAATAATAATAAATAAATAAATAAAATAAAGTTGATAGCCTGTGCAAAAAAGCCAAAGAAAGATGGTTAGAAGAAAAAGCTAAGAAATGCCAAGAAGCATACCAACAAAACAACCTAAAAGTCTTCCATGACACTATAAGAGAAATTACAAAGGAATTCTCAGCAAAAGCAGTAATAATGATAAACAACAAGACGACTGAAACCAGGAATATTGAAGATACAAAAAAAATTTGGTCAAACCATTTTAAGACTATCTTTCACCAAGGAAACAAAATACAATACCAACAATAGAAGAAAATAATGACCACCCAAAAATTTTACAAGTTAGATATGCAATAAAACATATGAAAAACAATAAAGCACCAGCATTGATACTATCTCTACTGAACTGTGATCATATGGAGACAGCACATCAATAGAATATTTAACAACCCTATTCAATAAAATACTACAAACAGGGGAGATCCCAGTTGACTGGAGAACTGGAAAGATCATCCCAATATACAAGAAAGGAGACAAAAGAGACTGCAGAAATTACAGACCAATCAATTTACTCTCCCGCATCTATAAAATATTCGTAAGAATTATATAAAATAGATTAAAAAACACTTATGAAGAACTGATAGGTATAGAACAAGCTGGTTTCCGAGGAAACTATTCAACAATAGACCAGATTTTCACATTGCACCAACTAGCACAGCTCAGCTGAGAAGACCATAAAGAACTACATTGTTGTTTTGTAGACTTTAAACAAACTTTTGATAGCATCAATAGAGAAATCCTTCTTAAAGTTCTAGTAGAAAAAGCAATAGACAAATATATAATACAGTTTCTGATAAAATATTACTCTAAGACAAATGCAATAATTAAAAAGGACAAACTCACAACAGAATCCATAGAGATCCAAAAAGGAGTAATGCAAGGATGCCCATTATCTCCATGCCTATTCAACATATATCTAGACGAAGTTGTAAAGAGGACAATGAGCCTGGAATCAATGTCAATGGTTTAAACATAAATAATATCAAATATGGAATGATCTCATCCTTATTGTAAGAACCCTGAATGAACTACAAAGGTTGATACACAAGCTAAACGAAACCTGTAAAACATATGACATGACAATAAATATACAAAAGACAAAAGTGATGAAAATAGGGAGAACAGAACTACCATCTCAGCCACCCTGAATGGAGAACACAGAACAAGTAGACAACTTCATATATCTTGAATCAAAACTAACAGAAACAACAGATGAACTCGAAACAATCAAACACAGAAAAGTGATAGGATGGACCACCATAGGAAAATTACAGAAAATCTGGAAAACAATCTAAGCAAACCAAAATCAAATTATATGAATCAATAATTATATCAACAGTTATCTATGGAGCAGAAGCATAGACAGTTAAGAAAAGCAAGGAGAAAAACCTGCTGGCATTTGAAATGAAATTCTTAAGAAAAATAAATAGAACAATAGAAAAGAAAACAAATACCACAGTCAGACAAGAATTATTGTATAAAAAGACAATAATAGAAAAAATTAGAAAACAACAACTGAGATGGTTTGGCCACACTGTAAGCATGGATGCAGGCAGACTGCCTAACATCCTAATCAACACTTTTCTGAAATTAATAAAGAACATTTTGGGATGCAGAACATATAAGGAACTTTTTCGAACAGCAAGGAATAGAGAAGACTGGAAGATTCTACTCAATGGAAGACTCAACCCATCTTAGACAGAAGAGAAGAAGAAGAATATACCAGGAGCAGCATAATGACAATGACATGATCCTTACAAATTATAAAACTTAAGGGTTCTACATACTTAATGGACAAAAATTCAGATGAAGAGTCACAATTTACAGATACTTAAAAATTAATACTACAATACTTTTTTTTTTCTTAATATGCAAGCATAGAGGCAGAATACTTATTTAGACTTGTGTTGGTTAAATAAATACTTCATTTCTATGTAAATGAAATATCGAAATACCTATTAACTAATCCAGTGGTTCCCAAACTTTTTCGTTCACTGCGCCCTTAGTGTATCAGGATTTTTCCATGGCACCCAAAGTCAGAACATAGACCTACCTAACAGTTGCTGTGCACAGTTGGTGCAGTTAGGTAGATTAAGTTTAAAAAAATATATAAAACACATATTTTAAATTCACAAACAATTTATGTAAAAAGTATTAAATAAGTACATATTATGAACAATCAAATCATTGATCCCGCATACGCAATCAATTCATCCCGCATACATACAAATCGGCCCTTCAGAACACACGCAATTTACAGACAAAAATTACTAGTTGTGGTGGTGTTGGAGGTGGGCGGTAGATGGCGTTGATTCGTAGTAGAGGTTAGGTGTAGAGACAGTTGTAGGTGTCCTCCCGCGATGAGTCTTCGGACTCCTTGGAGGTATCAGGAATAATAAAAAAAAAAAAATTAGAGGGACAGGTGAACCTGTTGTTCACTGCACATCCTCTCAAATCTTGGAAGCAAACTGGACACAGCAACCCCCATTTCCTGTTCCACGCTGATTTTCACACGTGGGCTGTGTCATTTCAATGAAAATATTGGAATATTTCATGGTACCCCAGGGTACTGCAGCACACAATTTGGGAACCACTTAATTAATCAAAAAAATTCTAAAAACAGAGGAAAATTCACATAAAAAACTTTATTACGATAGAATTTTCACCTAAGTATCATAGGCATCATCAGTACTAGATTGTAAAACAGCAATTAAACGGTATCAGACAATTCCAAAAAGCACTGCCTAAGTAGCTAATATAAGATAACGAAATAAGGTCAGTAATTCCCTAACTCATTTAAAACAAACAAAAAAATTACATAAATATATACATAAACTATATAAAGTTAGTACTTTTTAAAACTAATCTGCTAATCTTCCATTTTTTTTTTGTTTATGTGTACATTTATGTAATTTTTTTTTGTTTATTTTAAATAAATTAGGAAATGACATTTAGTTATCTTACATTAGCTACTCAGGTGGCACTTTTTAGAACTGCAACTTATTGTTTAATTGCCATTCTATGATCCCATAATGACACTGCCTATGAACTTAGGCAAAACTTCTATCATAATAAAAGTTTTTAGCATGAGTTTTCCTCCATTTTTAGAATTCTTTTGGTTATTTCATTTCAATAATGAAATACCATTCATGGTATTTCATTATTGAAACAAATCTCTAGCCTTATTAACTGTTATCATTTGGTTATTTCATTTCAATAATGAAATACCATTCATGGTATTTCATTATTGAAACAAATCTCTAGCCTTATTAACTAACACAAATGTTTTGATTCTTTGTTTGCATATTTACTGTGTTTGTTATGCATGTTAATAAATAAATTTAATAATTTATTAAAGTAAAAAAAAGCAATAAATTAAAAAAAATTCAACATGTCAATTCAACATGATGAATTGACATGAACAAACTGGATAAGCAAACTATGTGCTTGACAATACACAGTTAGAGAAAAGCTGTTACCCTAAAAATACTCCACTAAAAAGTAAGTTCATTCAGGAAAATTCCCTATGCTTAACAGAACATTCTTAACTTAAATGAAGACGTATGTAAAAAATTTCTAAACATAAAGAAGACTCGTTCTATATTTAAATTACCAAAAAAAGTCACCATTTCACTGTGCCCAGAGAAAAGAGTCAAAATATCTGAATGCTAGATTGATAATCTTGTTCTTATTTAACTTATCTTTATGCATGAAAATGCTTGTTGCTGAAATTTTTTCAGCAATAATCACTTGATTGAAATATTCATTTTTTTTTTTTACTTTTGTATTGTTAATAAACTATTCAAGTTCTTTATTAACACAAAATAATTAAAAGTTTATTATAAGCTGATGACTAGAACCAGTGTACAATGTACAAATTCCTAATGTGCAAAAAAAAAATGGATTCTTTACCACCTTTCTCTCTCTCTTTTCCAGGTGTCTAACGTCTATCTCGTTCATGTTGACTTGTTACAGACTGGTCATTCTGCTAAGGTTAGAATCCAAGAACATCAAGACTACAATGCATTTTTACAATCTGACAAGTTTGGTCTTGCATCCCATTCCATTGACACTAGAGGATTTTCTGGAACATCTAGTTCTTTGCAACCAGACCAAGATTCTTCACAATCCAACAGATTCAAATTTGATCATTTGTTCCTTGAAACATTCTATTTTTTTTTTTATTTTAAATATTGATATATATATATTGATTGATATATATATATATATATATATATAGCTTATTTAATATTTAATTGCAGAAAAGGAACAAGTTGGATAGGTTCTATAACTAAAAAAAAAAAAAAATTGAATTATCTAAATTGTTCCTTTGAACTCAAATAGTGCATTCCCCTGTCATCTTGTGATTCATGTTTTGGATGCAGTTAATTGATCTATTCTTTTACTGATTATGTCCATGTCACCGTGGATGAACTATGTTTGAGATCTTAATTATACTATTTTTTTTAGTTAGGCATATGTGTTTAGCAATTATGTCAGGTACATGTAAATCTTTAAAACTTCTGATAATACATTTTTTTAGCTTTTTATGCAGTCTTTAAGATGCTGCTTATCATAGAATGGCAAAACCAAAACTTTGAGCAAGTTCCTTCATTTCAGATTTCTAAAGGGTAAAAATTTCCTATTTTTCTAGCTGAGGGCATAAATATGTACTATACTCTAAATAATTTTAAACTAAACTGGCAATATTGAAAGGGTGAAGCAAATTGAATTACAACAGTTTGCTTTAACTGTACACATTCCCTCTGCACCTGTGAAATAATTCAGGCACAGTAACTCCTAATGACAGTTGTTTAAAAATGCAAATATGCATGCAATATTTTGTGAAATAAAACTCAATTATTTATTGGATAAGAAATAAATTATGTTGATTCAGTTATTAGAAATCATTTATACTAATTAAAATTTTTATTCTCAGTTGTGTGCTGAGATCTGTCAGTTAGTCGGCAACCTTGGTTAGAAAGACATGCATCTCAACCATTTCAAGCATTTCATACATTCATAAAAATTTTAATACTTCTATTTAGAAGTAGAAAAGTAGGAGGTACAATAGTTCGATCTAAGCTACAAATAAATAGAAGAGTTAAAAGTTTGAAATCTACTGGTAGTTTTTAAATCATTTTACGCATAACTAAATGAAATAAACTAATTTTTACCCTCTTCTGTGTGGCTCCTGATGCAACTTCATGAACTCAGCCATATATTGGACACTGCAGGAGTAACTGAAGATGAATAAAATTATGCAAATAACTACAAGATTTTGCACACATTTTGAAGAGAATTAAATACATTAAAAAATTATATATATATAATTTATTTCAATAAATTCTTAGTAGCAGAAACTATGGTTAGAAACAGGAACAAAATTTGATTATACTTATTATCAGGGCTTGACAAATTATGTAAAATCCTACTCATCACGAAAAAATTTACCATTCCCTTAACCCTTTTTTTTTTTTTTTTTTTTTTAATTATATGGCCTACCAGTTCAATAGTATTCCATAAAGTGATCAGTGATGGTATATCATTGTTTGGAGAATATTTTCTTTGTGTGGGAATACAGTAAAAACTATATTGTTTTTTTGGAAAATATAATTTGTTACTAGAATGGCCATTTATATTATGCATATTCTTCTGTTTTCTTAAAGTTAAAAAATATATATATATTGTTCAAAAAGTTATTTTTATTAAATATACAGAAATATTGTTTTGCCTAGTCTATAGTTACTTGCCAAGGGCGAGTAGGTGAGAGCAAATTTCTCAAGCCCTGGCTATCAATATTTGTGTATGCATGCACACACACACATACATCAGAGATCAAACTAGCTTGATATATTGCACTGTTGTTCAAACTGTTTCCCTCTTTTCTGGTATCTAACATATCCACTTAATTTCTTGTCTGTTGTAAAAATTAATTATCAGTCTAAGACCACCATATGTTTATAACTAAAAAAAAGTCTCTTGTGGGTGCCTTTCTTATAGATATTTTTTTAAGTTGTTAGTCTGCAGAACAAAAACTAACAAATTCAAAGACTTTTTTTTTTAAAGCTGCTTAGAGAATTACAAAGTCAATGTTTGGGGAAGATAGGCAGGTCTTTTCTCTTAAAAGAAACTTACATTTTTAACCTCACACATAAGTAAAATCAAATGTAGAACACACTAGTACATGCTGGTTAGAATTAAAAACATTAGCCTTACATTTAGCATACTGGAAATGCAATGAAATCCAGTGATGATGGAAAGTACAAACATGTAGCCCACCAAAAATTTTTCAGACATATCTAAGCAATCAGACTCTTGCAAGAAACTGTCAGAAACATTTATTCATATAATACCCTTCGTTTTTCCTCTGAACTCATTTACCAACAAAGAATTCATTACCTCCTCTGGCAAACCAAATTCCACTTTTCAGGCACATAATCAAAACGTCCTAACACCCTTGTTAACCATATTCTTGGAAATTTCCAGGGGTGACCTCTTTTCACAAGTTGCCTTAATGTGGACCACTTAGAAAACCTAGGTGCTGCCCAAGCAACTATAATATTCACTTTCTATTAGTCCATTCTGATAAGGTTTCACTGGCCTGACAGCTGTTTCGAACTGGTTGGTTCTCCTCAGAGACCAGGCAGAAAACCTTAAGACAGCAAAAAAAACTCTCATTCAGTACTAAGAAACTTGAAATGTTTAAGGCGTATTTTTTGTAGGCGAACTCTCAGTTGGTGCATAAAAGTATTTACTAAAATAAAGAATCAAAAAGCTTCAGTTCAGTGATGCAAAATTATATAAGTGGATATTAGATACAGCATTATTTCAAAACCAAAATGTAGAAACTATGAAAGTTTTGTAAAAAGAAGTTGACCAGAGAGCTTATGGGAATACACAGGTATCGAAAGCGATTATATAGACACTTGGGTAGTGCCTATGTTTTCTAAGTGATCCACACTAAGGCAACTCGTGAATATACTGGCGAGTGTATTCCTGTAAGCTCTCTGTTCAACTTATTTTTATGAAACTTTCCTAGTTTCTACATTCAGCCTTGAAATAATGCTGGAATTTGAAATAATGCTTGAAATAAAGTGGATATTAGATACAGCATTATTTCAAAACCAAAATGTAGAAACTATGAAAGTTTTGTAAAAATAAGTTGACCAGAGAGCTTATGGGAATACACAGGCATCGAAAGCGATTATATAGACACTTGGGTAGTGTCTATGTTTTCTAAGTGATCCACACTAAGGCAACTCGTGAATATACTGGCGAGTGTATTCCTGTAAGCTCTCTGTTCAACTTATTTTTATGAAACTTTCCTAGTTTCTACATTCAGCCTTGAAATAATGCTGGATCTAATATCCACTTTGCTTATATAATTTTGAATCACCAAACTGAAGCTTTTTGGTTGTTTATTTTAGTAAATACTTTTACACACTGACTGAAAATTTGCTTATGAAAAATACAACTCTCCAACATTTAAAATTCCTTAGTACTGAATGAGTTTTTTCTCCTAAGTTAAGGGGATAATAAATCCCATATTATTTTACAGCCAGGTAAGAAACTCTGAGATTGAAATCCATCGAAATCTAAGAATTTCATGCTGAAGAACTATCAGTGGGTCCAAGCGCAAGTCACCACTTGGGTAGTGCAACACTATGGCAACTCGTGTCAAAGGTGGAGCAAGCTCCGTCACTAACCTTAATCTTTTCTCATAATGTAAAATGCAGCTCCTAGGAGATGTATTACTGTCTTACATTATGAGGAGAGGTCACTACCCAGACCGGTTTCGACCTTCATTGAGGTCTCGTCAGTGAGTAGGTAGACCTGGAATACCAAGGTTTAAGTGAACCGAACTTACATATACCCCTACTAATGAATTGACAGATCGGTGTACCCATACATTATTATTACTGAGACCTCAATAAAGGTCGAAACTGATCTGGGTAGTGACCTCTCCTCATAATGTAAAACAGTAATACATCTTCTAGGAGCTGCATTTTACATTATGAGAAAATATTAAGGATAGTGATGGAGCTTGCTCCACCTTTGACACGAGTTGCCATAGTGTTGTACTACCCAAGTGATGACTTATGCTTGGACCCGCCGATAGTTCTTCAGCATGAAACTCTTAGATTTCGATGGATTTCGATCTCCGAGTTTCATACCTGGCTGTAAAATAATACGGGATTTATTATCCTTAATTTATATCACTGGAAAAATAGACTCTCGGCTCTTTATCGTAGTTTTTTCTCTCTGAGGTTTCTGTCTGAGAGAGCATTTTAAGTCTCCAGGGAAAGTGTTTTCCAGCATGGCCCATGTGGGACTTTGTCGGTGGATGCTTTTCCCTGGAATATGAGCGGTTCTGCTCAGTGAGTGATAGCATGAGCCTGTCACTCAGTGACAGGCTCACCCTACCAATGCTGAGTTGGGAGATCTTTTGGTCACTCATAAGGAGTGGTCCGGGGGAT
The DNA here is from genome assembly GCF_054136105.1 of Typopeltis vanoorti. Lineage (NCBI taxonomy): Eukaryota > Metazoa > Arthropoda > Arachnida > Uropygi > Thelyphonidae > Typopeltis > Typopeltis vanoorti. The sequence continues at coordinate 4,646,961 of NC_143570.1, read as the reverse complement.
TGCCTAATTTTTAAAGGGGCCTTTACTTATACAGTGTCTCTGAAGAGAACCAACCAGTTCAAAACAGCTGTCAGGTTAGTGAAACCTTATCAAAATGGACTTCTTCTTCTTCTACTATGCCTTATCCCGTGTTAAACAGGGTCGGCGTTCACATCTTTAATCTTCTTCCAGATTCTCCGGTTAAGGGCATCTTCCCAACTCCATCCTTTCTCCCCAAGATCCACTGCCACCTTATCCCTCCATCTGAGTTTGGGTTTGCCTCTTTTCCTCCTTTCCTCCACACACTCCACTCGTTTACTAACATTCTCCTCACTCCTTCTCTCTACATGACTGAACTACCTCAGCCTGCTTTCTTGTACCTTCTTACTGATCGGTCCCACCTTGATCGTCCCTCTGATGTAGTCCTTCCTTATCCTGTCCTTCTTTGTCACACCACTCATCCATCTCAACATCCACTTCTCCACTACCTCCATCTTCCTCTCCTGTGCCTTTGTTATAGGCCATGTCTCCGTGCCATGGAGCATCGCCAGCCTCACCACCATCTTATACAGCTTCCCTTTCATCTTGCAACTCACTCTCTTGTTGCACAGGCATCCGCTCATCTTCCTTCAGTTCATCCAGTCGCACGTTATTCAGTACTGTATTTCCTCATCCAGGTCACCATTCCTCTCGACGACCGACCCAAGGTACTTGAATTTCTTCCCTGAAGTTAACCTTTCACCCTGGAGTCATATGATCATATCCTCGTCACTCCCTGTTGACATATATTCGGTCTTTACCTGGTTAATTTTCATGCCTCTCTCCTCCAATGTCTTTCTCCACTCTTCCAGGGTCTTTTCAAGCTTCTCTCGGGATGATTCGCAGAGAACAACATCATCAGCAAACATCATGCTCCCTGGCGCCTCCTTCTTGACGTCCTCCACTAGTACATCCATGACCAGATCAAAGAGGTAGGGGCTCAGAGTTGATCCCTGATGGAGCCCTATGACAATGGGGAACCCCCTCTGTCATGCCGACACTAGACCTGACCTGAGTTTTCGCTCCCTCATACATCTCCTTCACCAACCTCACATACTTTTCTGACACCTCCCCTTCTTCCTCATACACCTCCATACCTCCTGTCTGGCCACTCTGTCGTACGCCTTTTCCAGGTCTATAAACACCATATGTAGCTCCCCTGCATCTCCCTATATTTCTCCATCAATCGCCTTAGCTCAAATATTGCATCCATTGTCCCGCTTCCTGGCATAAATCCAAACTGCTCCTAACCATTTTTTGTTTCCCGCCGTATCCTTCCTTCAATTACTCTTTTCCATATCTTCAACGTGTGTGACATCAGCTTGATCCCTCTATAGTTGCCAAAATCTTGAACATCTTTTCCCTTGTAGATTGGGACGAGAATGCTTTTCCTCCATTCCTCTGGTATCTTTTCCTGTTCGGCTATTTTCCTCAACAGATCCCATAACATGTCTACGCCCTCGATGCCCACACTTCTCCAGGTATCTGGTCCGCCCCCACAGCCTTTCCATTCTTCATTTTTCTCAGCCCAATACAATTCCTCTCCGCTTATGTCCTGCACCGATCCTTCATTTGCCTTTCCATCCTCACACCTCTCTCTTGGATTTTCCTCATTTAGTAGATTACGAAAATATTCTTCCCATTTTCCTCTGATTTTGTCCTCCTCTTGTAGTACTACTCCTGTGGCGTCCTTTATCTGCTTAACTGATGTTATGTCTTTCAAGGCCTTATCTCTAGTTTTCGCTATTCTCAACAACTTAGCTTCACCAACTTTTCTCTCCAGTACTTCATAAACCTTATTAAAATGGACTAATAGAAAGCAAATATATACAGGGTGTTCGGGATAAATTTGACAGTTTCGTAAGGAAAAAGAAAATCTTCTTTGTATCTATTAAATTTAATGAATTGACAAAAAAACATTACAGGCAGAGTTAATTACAATACTATCAACAAGATTTACTCAAAATAACCACCATTAGCATCGATCACAGCTTCAATTCTGCTTCGGAACCTCGAACAAGCTGATGCTACAGTCTCCCTGGGAAGGGCCGCAAAAACTGTTTTAATTTTATCCATTAACTGGGCTTTTGTATTACTGGAAGTGCGATTGGTGTCTTTTTCAACTGCGCCCCATACAAAATAATCCATGGGGTTAAGGTCTGGGGAGTTTGGAGGCCAAACATTTGGACTGGTGAAGTCGTAGAAATTTTCAGACAACCATTTTTGACTTTTCCCAGAGGTGTGGCAAGGGGCCGAATCCTGCTGCCATACATACGGCCTACCATTGGCTACCCTTGTTATCCAGGGCTTGACTACAGTTAGCAACTCCACGAACAAAGCCCGAATTCCAATGCCAGGGTTCTTCAACACCTGTTCCTGCAGATTTGCGAGGAATTTTGCTGTACGAACGCAATCAGATCGTCTGCTAGGGATCTTTCTTCTTGCTACATCCTCGTAGTCACCATTGCAAGTCTCTAGTTCATGCCTGATTGTTTTTACTGTATTCAGGGAGCATTGGGCAGCAGTCGTAATATCCTTATTTTGATGGCGGGCACGAATCATCATGATACAAGTTATTCTCTTCCATGATTCAGGTGGGTTCCAGCTATCCATCCTTTCTGACATCTTGTATATGAATGAAGAAGGGTCCAAACTTTTAAATGAAGAGAAGTGTGTGTTAATACATGTAACTTACGGAAAAATATAATTAATTATAAATATGTCAAATTTATCCCGAACACCCTGTAGATGCTTGGGTGGTGCCTGTTTTTTAAGTGCCACGCTAAGGTAACTCATGAATGCCAGTGAGCGTATTCTCGTAAGCTCTCTAGTCAACTTCTTTTTAAGAAACTTTCATTCAGCTTTGAAATATGCTGGATCTAATATCTGCTTTACTTATATAACTAAGGATAAAGATATTCTTTATGCATGGAGTAATTACTTTGACTTTAGGTAAAGCTGACTACTACCAGGCAGGTCTCCAGGTGGCAGATAGGGGAAAGACCATCAGATATCGTGGTTAGCTACAGTCCTGGACCAACAGCAGCAACACTACCAGGATGTGGTGGGTCAGTGAGCAGCATCATTGACCCTAAATAATGCCTACAAGAATGCAATGACGGTGTTGTGCCAAGGTGAGTACAAAGCTGCCTAAAGCTTGAGCCAAAATTGAAAAAATGTAAACTGATTTAGCTAACAGAACAGGGCAGGACCACTACCTAGTTCCTAAAAGCACCCTGCAGTGTCTGCAACCCCTATCAGGGACAGCTGCAAAAGGCGTCAGTACCTCATGTTAGAGGCGGCCTCTATCCGTAGAAAGAGATAGTGCTCTCGGGTTGGTGGCTCCATGCTATAAGGAGATATGCAGCAGAGGAGTGGCACGTCAGCTGAATTAATTGCCTATAACCTCTATGGATACCAGAATAGAACAGACCAGAGACAACACTACCATGTCTGGGGAAGCCGACACAATTGCTTCAAGATCACAGAAAATAGTCAAGAAATTTGCTATGCTATGCTATGTGGTCAGAACAAAATACATCTAATCTCCTAACTCTAAATATAAGAACCCTAGCCAAACAGGAAAATTCAAATTAATGGAGAAAGAATTGGAGAATATTAGCTAGGATATTGTAGATCTCTCTGAAACACCCTGGCCAGGAGAAGGATCAATAAAAAAGATGGAAGAATGTTTTACTCAGGAAGAGATGACAATATACATAGAGAAGGTATTTCCATATTAATTAAAAACAACAAACTCGATAATATCTGTAGAACCACAATGGCCAAGATAATTGCCATAAGAATAAAAGGGAAAGAAAAAGGAGTCTACTACAAAATAATTCAGATATACACCACACATCAATCACATGGAGACAAAGACCTAGAAAGCTTCTATCACCATCTAGAAGACCTAATTAACAAAGTAAGTAAAAGACATTTTAATAGTAATGGGAGACTTCAACACCAAGATTGGAAAATACACACCAGACATGATAGATGTAATGGGCAAATCTCGTAAGGATGAGAGGAATGAAAGACTCCTTGAATTTTGGAATAATCTGTTTGTCACAAACACCAGCTTCCATAAACCCTCACATAAGTACACATGGACCTCACCAGATGGATTAACCAAAAACTGCATTGACTATATACCAATCAGAAAAAATGGAAATCATCTGTTCAAAATGTAAGAACATTGAAAAAACCAGATTTTGATTCTGATCACGAAATCTTGGCAGCAAAAATTAAATTAAAATTCAAGAACATACCTAAGACCCATAATAAAATAGATCTATACAAAGTCAAAGACAAAGCTATGCAAAATAAATTTGAAAAAGCAATTAAATCTGAGATAAGCCAAGTGACCTCTGACAAAGTGGAATATTTATGGAACCAAGGTAAGGAAATCATGATACAGACCACCCAAAAAATATTAGGAACTGTTAAACCTAATAAAGACATCCCACTGCAGAAATATTAGAAATCATAGAAGAAAAAAAATGTGAAAAGCCTCTTAAATAGAGAAAACACAGCAGAATACAAACAGAACCTTTGATGACTCAAAAATAAAATCGACAGATTGTGCAAAACGGCAAAGAATAACTGGCTAGAAGAAAAGGCAAAAGCCTGCGAAGAAGTCAATAAAAGGAATGATAACAAAACAGTCTACAGAATCTTAAAAGAACTCATGAAATCATATGGAATCAAAACACTAAAAATGAAGGATAAAAATAACAAAGAAACCAGATCTATACAATAAATAAATAATATATGGAGAGAATACTACCAACTCTTTTTATAAAAGAACAAGACTGGGACAATATAAATAATAAAAGATGAAATTCTACATACCATAAGCCAAATGAAAGAGTCCAAGGCTCCAGGTATTGACCAACTACCCATAGAATTCTAGGAATACAGAGGTCATAAAGCAACTAACTTCCTATTAAAAGTCTCTAACCAAACTATACACACAGGAGAAATACTAGATGATTAGAAGACAGAAATCATAATACCTATTGACAAAAAAAGAGATAGGCAAAAATGTGAGAACTACAGACTAATAATTCTTTTAAGCTATAGCGATAAGATATTCATATGCATCATTCAAAACAGAATTCCTAACATAAAGGAAGAAATCATAAGAGACGGACCAAGCAGGTTTTAGAGTCAGCAGATCAACAATAGACCACATCTTCACTGTTAATAACATAGATGAAAAATACTGGGAACACGATATGCGATATCTTAAATAGAATACGAGAGGAAAGATTAGCTAAACAAGCGTATATACTGCTGCTTATAGACTTCAAACACGCCTTCGATTCAATAGACAGAAATAAACTGATTCAAATCCTCAAAGATAAAGTAGAAATCTTATCATTCATCAAAAACTACTATAAAGATAGCAGAGCAGAGTTTATTAATATGTCAGTCTTTATTCTATTAAAACTAATAGAATAAAGACTGACATATTTAAAATAGAAAAAGGAGTTAGGCTAGGATGCCCACTATCACCTCACTTATTCATAATAATGTTAGAAGAAATATGCAATGCTATAGATGAAGAACGAATTTGATGTTGTTAGCATTCAGGAATGTGTTAAAAGAGCCAATCTCAGGTAGTATATGGCCGCTTAAATAGAATACGAGAGGAAAGAGTAGCTAAACAAGCGTTCTTTGCCATGATGGCAGGAAAAAGACCCAAAGGAAGACCAAGATGTTGGTGGACTGATATAGTAAAAAGTGCTTTAGAAGATGGGAATTCTTCTTCAACCTTTTGGTTATGTCCACTGCTAGACGAAGGTCTCCCCCATGATTTTCCAGACCACTCGGTTTTCTTCCTCTCCCATCCATCTCACTCCTGCAATTTGTTCCAGTTCATTCATCCCTCCACCATTTTCTCGGTCTTCCTCATGGTCTTGCTCCATTCATTGGTCTTCACTCTGTTGTTTTTCTAGTCCATCTCCCGTCACTGCATCTGGCAATATGGCCATCCCACCTCCACTTAGCCTGTTTAATGTATTTTACAATATTCATGACACCTGTTTGAGATCTTATCCAGGTATTTGTCTTCCTACCTCTTAATGTTAATTTTAGCATACTTCTCTCCATGCGATGTTGTATTGTTCTCAGCTTTTTTTTTAGGACTTCTGTTAAATTCCATGTTTCTTCTCTGTATGTTAGGACAGGAAGTATACACTGGTCGAAAGCTTTCCTTTTCAGACTCATAGGGATGTCACTTCTGAATATGTCTCTCATTTTCCCATAAGCCATCCATCCAAGTTGAATTCTTTGTTCAATCTATTTTCTTTGGCAATCCTCAAAGGATAACAATTGGCCCAAATATACATATGAAGTAACTTGCTGTATTTCATGGTTTTCAACTTGAAAGTTCTATGGCAAAATAAAAAATGATGGTACAACATGACAAAATTTCATGCCGGCTGGGGCGTCGCCCGGTTAAACAAGGCCCCCGTTGTTTTCGCCAGGGAACCAGGGCGAACAGCGAAAAGTCAGCAACTGGAACAAATCTGAAAACAAACCCCAACTCAACATCACCAGAGTTAAAGATTGGTACTATCAACGTAAGAAGCCTGAATGGCAAAGAAATGGAGCTAGCTGAGAAATTAGATAAGTACCAGATCGACATAATAGGGGTGACTGAAACAAAAAAGACCAAAACTGGTGAGATCTTTCTGAGCAATAAATACAAAATGTTATATTCAGGCAATGACAATCAAGGAAAAGAAGGAGTAGCCATAGGATTCAACACAAAATACGAGGCTAATCTTCTTGAATGGCAGTCAGTCTCAAGTAGAGTAATGTGGGCAAATATGAGAATGGGGAACTGGACAATGAGACTTATTTGTGCCTATGGTCCCACAGAAGGTTCTACTAAGGTAGAAGTGGAGGAATTTTTTGAGGCTTTAGAAAAAGCAACTGACACAATGAAAAAGGAAAAGTTGGTCCTTGTTGGGGATCTAAATAGTAGAGTAGGAAATGATTGTGAGACATACAAAAATATTTTGGGAAAATTTGGAGAAAAGAGCAAAGCTAATAATAATGGAAAATATCTGTTGGATTTCTGCTCAGGACATGGACTGGTTATTACTAACACCATGTTCCAACATAAAAATGTGCACAAATTCACATGGAGAGAAGAGGCTAGGAATAAGAAAAGTCTCATTGACTATGTTATTGTTGATAGTGATGTTTTCTCCCTGGTGCAGGACACCAGAGTGTACAGAGGATTTGAAATTGGAAGTGATCACTATTTAGTCTTGAGCAGGATAAAATTGAATTTCATATTGAAAAGAATAACATGTAAGAAAGTTTTAAAGCGAATAAAAGTTGAGCAGCTCTCAGATATGAACTGTAGACTAAAATACAGAAATATTATTGAAAAGAAAATGAAAGAGTTTGAGAACAGGAATCAAACCTTGGAGAGTCAGTGGCAAACTCTGAAGGAAACATTGATTGATTCTGCCAGAGAGGCATGTGGTGAGGTTGTGTGCAAGGATAAAAAAATCAGAACTCCTTGGTGGACACAGGAAGTTAAAGAGGCAGTGAAGGAAAAGAAGAAAGCATATCAAAAGTTCCTGGCAAATAAGTCAGCTTTTACTCTTACAGAATACAGAGACAAATGTAAGAAAGCTAAACAGTGTGTAAAACTAGCTAAACAAAAGTCATTGGAGGACTTTGGCAAGAATATAGAAAATAAATATCAAGAAGGTGGCAAAATATTCTGGAGTTTGTTGAAGAAGCTTAGGAATGGAGGAAAGAGTGCTGTAAAAGGAATTAGAGATGATAAAGGTGAAATGAAAACAGGAGAAAAAGATATCCTTGAAGTATGGAGTAATTACTTTGAAAAACTGCTAAATGAAACAAGCAGTGATGACAGCACAGTGATAAAAAACACTGACCAGGCATGCAGTCAGGAATACATATCCATACTTGAAGTAGAAAAAGCCATCAAAGGCTTGAAATGTGGAAAGGCAGCAGGAGTAGATGATATTCGACCAGAAATGCTAAAGTATGGTGGTATAAGAGTCTTACAGTGGCTGCACTGCATAGTTCAGAAAGCCTGGACGGAGGGACCAATTCCCAATGATTGGAGTAGAGCTCTCGTAGTACCTATATATAAAAAGGGAAATAAAACTGAATGTGAGAATTACAGAGGTATTTCCCTACTTAGTGTTCCTGGTAAGATCTATGCAAGTATACTTGAGAAACGGTTGAGAAGAATTGTGGAAGAAAAGCTTGGTGAAGAACAAGCTGGATTCAGGGCAAATAGAGGCTGTCAGGATCAGATCTTCACTTTACGACAAATAGTCGAGAAAGCATGGGAATATAACAAAGATCTGTATTTAAGTTTTGTCGATTTGGAAAAGGCATATGATAAGGTGCCAAGAGAGAAGCTATTCAATACGCTGCAGTTATATGGTGTCAATGGGGCATTATATCAAGCAATACTTAGTCTTTATTTGAGTTGTGAGTCAGCAGTTAGAATTGAAGGAAGTACAGGAAGATGGTTTAATGTTAAATCTGGTGTGAGACAAGGATGTACATTATCCCCTCTGTTATTCATTATCTATATGGATCACATTATGAAGGAATGTGGTATTAAACCTAATATCAAAATTGGAGATGTTAATGTCAGCTCTTTGCTTTATGCGGATGATGTTATACTTCTAAATAAATCCGCTACAAGTCTGCAAGATTCTCTGACTAAATTCAATTGCTGTTGTAATAGATATGGTATGAAGGTCAGCAATAAAAAGACAAAGACAATGAAAATAGGCAGAATCATTGAAAATGTCAACTGTGTTGTGAATGGAGAACCTGTGGAACAAGAAAACCATTTCAGCTACTTAGGCACAATTTTTACTGAAGATGGTAAACTAAATATAGAAATAGACAACAGAATCAGCAAAGCTGGTATCGTGGGAAGTCAATTGAATAAATTCATATGGAATAAGAAAGAAATTAGTCGGAACACTAAATTAGCTGTATACAAGACTGTGTTCAAACCAATTTTAACTTATGGATCTGAGAGCTGGGTCAGAAGTAAAACACTTGACCAAAATCTAGAGACCGCAGATATGAGAGTCCTGAGAAAGATTAGAGGCGTGAACAGATGGCATCAATGGCAATATCATATTAAAAATGAGGATATTAGAAAAGAACTTGACATTGTCAGCATCCAGGAATGCGTTAGCAGAGCTAATCTCAGATGGTATGGTCACTTAAATAGAATGGGAGAGGAAAGATTAGCAAAACAAGTGTTCTCTGCCAGGTTGGCAGGAAAACGACCCAGAGGAAGACCAAGATATAGGTGGATTGATACGGTACAAAGTGCCTTAGATGATAGAAATATAAGATCTGATAATGTTGGAGTCTTGACAAGTAACAGACTGATTTGGAGGAAAATTGTAGATAGGAAGTTAGTAATGATGTAATTTTTTCATGTAGTACTGTCATATCCTGTACACCCCTTGAGGGTACATGGCAGGAATTTGATGATGATGAAGTTCTATGGTTAATGTATTTATTCGTCATTATTTTTGTTTTTTCTCTATTTATTTTTAATTCAATTACTTTGGAGGCTTCATTTAGCTGATTTAGCCTTTCTTCAAGATTTTCAAGATTATCTGCTATTAGGACAATATCGTCTGCAAATTTCAGTTGATGCAGCCTTTCTCCACTTATGTTTACTCCTTTTGTTTCCCAATCAAGGCTTCGACTTCCTCTAGTGCAGCTGTAAATAATTTGGGAGATATGGTGTCGCCATGCCGGATGCCTTTTTGTATTGGGAACTTTTCACTATTTTTATATAATTTAATTACAGAAGTTGCATTATTGTAAATATGTTTTAATGCTTCAATATATGGTTTCTCAGTTCCCTGGGTTTCTTAAGCTTTTAGTGTTGCAGATGTTTTAACTGAATCAAATGCTTTTTTTGTAGTCTATATAGGCCAGACAAGGATTTATTGTATTCAATTGATTTTTCAATGAGCTGTCTTAATGTGTGAATATGGTCCAAAGTATTGTAATTCTTTCTAAATCCAGCTTGTTCACAGGATTGCATTCCCTCTAGTTTAGATTTTATTCTATTATTATTAATTTTTGTGAAGACTTTATATATGGTGGGGAGTAGGCTTATAGGTCTGTAGTTTTTAATTTCATCCTTATTGCCCTTTTTAAAAATTAATATTAGAAGCGAACTGTTTCAATTTTTTGGAATTTTTCTCTGTTTTAGGCAGTTATTAAAGAGTTTAGTCAGCTGTTTGATCACAGGGATTCCTCCCAGTTTTAAGAAGTCAATCATAATTCCATCTTCTCCTGGAGCCTTTGCATTCTTCATTTCCCGCAGTGCCATTTCCACTTCACCTTGTAAGATCTCAGGGGCATTGTGTTCTTCTTCACTCGAGTTATCCATAGATGATTCTTGGATGCCTCAGGCTTTTGTCTGCATAGAGTTCAGTATTATTAGTGCATCTTTATTTTTTATAAGTTCACCATTTTTTCCTCTTACAGCAGCTATTTCCTTTGTTCCAACTGATAATGTTCGTCTTAGGACCGTCATATTACTATTGTTTTTTATTGTTTCTTTAATTTTCCTAGTATTATATGATCTAATTTCATGTTTCATCCTTTTATGTACAGTTTTACATATTTTCACACATTCTATTTTATTGATGCCATTCAAATCTCTTTTCATATCTCTTCTTTTCTTCATCAGATCTAAGGTTCCTGTCTTAGTTTTTCCTCTCTTTGGCAATTACACCTTTTTACACCTTCTATTTCTAGTGCACAATTCAAGATAGATTTTGTTAAGATTTCATTAGCATCATCGATGGTAGTAGCTGTGTTTAACTTTTTTAGTTCATTTTTGAGTGATTCTCTATAAAAGGCTTTATTGTGTTAGAGGTTTTGTAGATTCGTTAAATTTGACTTTTTTTCTTATGAGCTTATTCCATTCCCATTTTTTTGTTGATCCATACTTTTGCCCTTAGTAGTCTGTGGTTACTTCCTGTATTAAATCTATTAAGCACTTTGGTATTATTTATTATACATCTTCTGTTGGAGAAGATGAAGTCTATTTCATTGTAAGTTTTCCATTTGGGCTTCTCTAAGTCCATTTTCGGTTGATTTTCTTCTTGAAAAAGCTGTTCATATAATAAAGAGGTTATTTTCTTCTGCGAATTCAATAAGTCTTTCTTCTCTTTCATTCCTCTGTCCAAATCCAAATTTACCGATGGAGTTCAGATGGTTATCTCTGCTTCCAATCTTGGCATTAAAATCACCCATTATAGGTATGTAGAATTCTTTAGAATTATTTAATGTGGATTCTAATGTTTCATAGAAATCCTCTCTCTCTTCATCTGGATGGTGCATGGTTATAGTATATATTTGTATAATATTCAGTTGGTATCTTTTATTTATGAAGAGACTTAGTTCAGCTATTCTTGATGTTAGATTATTAACAAACAGAATATTGTCCTTGATTGTTTTATTTATTAGGAATCCTACACCACCAGTTGAGTTTCTGTCAAATTCACAGTGGTAGAGTAGATGTCCATCTTTTAATCGCATGAGAGTTTCTTCTTTCCTTCTTATCTCTGAAAGGCGCACAACATCCCATTTTATATGGTCCAATTCCTTCATCAGTTCTTCCAATCTACCATCATCCCATAGAGATCTGCAGTTATAAGTTCCTACTAATATCCTTCTATGATTGTGCACTGTATATAGATTCATTGTAGCTAGTGGAGACTGTAACATTTTTCGACCTAGATCCTCTGCCTAAGTCCAGGATGTGTCCCTTTTTATGCTGGGTGACAAGCCAATATGTAATTTTCCTACTTTATTCATCAAGTACTGAGTCCTGCAGTACACCACCAGTAATCCACCACCTCCTGAGTTCAATTCTTCCCATATATTACTCTTTGATGGCTGTTGATTCAGTCAGGAATGATGATTTATCATTCTACGATTCAAGTTAAGAGAGTTCCATGTGGTATCCAGTCAAATGCATTCACAAAATCCAGCAGTATATTTCGTTTACCTGACTCAACTGTCACTCTATTATAAAGAGTGAGCAAGACTTGGCAACACTACTAAGGCAAGACCACAAAACTATGCTGTTCCTATAGAGTATCATCTTGTCCACCACTCTACCGACTGCTGTAATTTGTACCTCTGTCTTGGAGCATCATTCTTTATGCAGCGGAACTATTTTGCCTCTTTCTACTCCCTAGAATTGAGGTTTAATAATAACAAACTATACAAATGGAGGAAAATCCATGTTAAAACTTATTTACTTATTTAATTTTCACCTGAGTTTCACAAGTATCTTAGTACAGAATCACAGAACATCAATCAAACAATTAAATTAAAAGAAAAAAATTTTAAAAAGGACCACATTAGTAGCTAATGTAAGACAATTAAAACGGTCCACACATTTCATGATTGATAATTATATACACTTATGATCATATAACACTTGAAATGAGAAATTCAATAATTTTGAAATAAAATGTATAACCAATTTACATGTAAAACATTCAAATGGTGCAATACAGCTGTGAAAATTAAAAAACTATACTTTGTGAAAATAAACAGGAAACAGTTATTATATTTGTGTAAAGTGATATCCAATACTTATCATATATCATTAGTATTCTCATTGAAAATAATTTTTCCATACAATTTTTACATACAAACACATGTGAACCTTGGCTTACAAACACAATGCATTCCTTAAAATATGTTTGTAAGTTGAATGTTCACAAATTGAATTTTTTTTCTTCATATAAGATATACTGGTAAACTTATTAATGTATCAGTGAACTTCAGACATCATAACATATTCGTTATCTCAATATTCTTTATTCAATAAATGAATTGAACTCACAATTTATTAGCCTGTGCAGTATTCATAAGTATGAATAGTTCATATCTTGAGAGTTTATAAGATGAGATTCATCTGTTCTTAATTCCCTTGTTTGGTAAGGTAACATGCCTACATTTGTTACAGTACCATTCTTGAATCATAGAATGGTCCAAAGCTAATGCATAGAATGATCTATATAACACAGAGTACTCTCTTGTTATGCAGAACTGGTTACTATATAGCCTTCGGATAAATGCATTAAGTGATGTGTTAGTTAATCTCACGTGAACACTTTAACTTCTATGAAATGTCAAATTAAATCAAATGCCATAAATGAAAATAAACAAAAAATACAGTAAAATCTCTCATAACCGGCACCCAATTAACCAGCAATACCAAAACAACAGCACTTTCAAAGGCCTAAATTTAAACCCGAAATTTAAGCATATGAGATAATAAAAATATTCAATGGGCTTGCATTCTGGCAAGATTTGTCGAGTAACGTTCATCTATGTCAGCACATGATGTTATGAAACTTCATTGAACACAGTGAATTTTTAAAGCCCTGGCAACAATATTGTAAGCAGGCAGACATTCGAAGCTGTTATGTAATCACACTAAGAAATTCAACAACTTTCATGTGATAATACTTACTGTAATTTTTAAATGCTGTTTAAATTTGATTTTGTGAAATATAAAATTATGTGTATGTGTTTGAAATTTTAAAAAATCTGCACAATTTTTGATGTTATTTATTTAATTATGGCCAGCAGATCAAAAAACATGATCAACAAACTTTACAGGCTACTATTTCTACACAAGGCATCACAAAACATGAATAGGCAAGTTCTCGAAGTATATATTCAATTATCCGGCAAAATTTCGTATCTGGACTATGCAAAGTCCTGTTATTGCCAGTTAAGAGAGATTCTACTGTATATAGTACAAAAAAAAAAAAACTAAATAGACTTGCCTGCATAACATGCTGACACAATTTCCATGTGAGCATGGGTTAAACAGTCACTTCAGAGGATATGTGTACATTTTCCTGGACAGATCAATCAAAATATGAAGATTAGTAAAACAGAAATGCATTTCTGAACATTCTAATTACTGAAGGTTTATTACTGTTACTTTCTCTCTTTTTTTTTTATATAAATTCATTTCTTAACTAGGAACATACTATACAAAAAATAGCAAAAATGGTAAATTGTGCTGGACACTATGACCATGTGACTAACATAACCTACTCTACAACCAAGTAGGTTCACATTCCACAATGGGCATGGATATTTTTGATTCTGTTTAGGTTGGAGACAAATAAGACTACCAAACTTTGAGGTCTGAAATGGCTTACAATTGATCTCAAGCAGTTTCTAGATCACATATATATATAAATTACAAGGGAATATTATAGAAACATGTTGTTAAAGAGGCTTTATAGTTTGACACAGTACCGGAGTTTTACAACCTTTCGTGGGGTGAAGTATTAAAAAATAAATAATAAATAAAATAAAATAAAAACTGGCTCATCACTTTACCACCATAAGTAGATACAAAATGATGTACATATTAAACATGATTTCAAACCTTATCAAGACAGAACAGAACACTGCACTTCCATATGCATTACAATAACACTGACAGCAAATTTACTTTTTTTTTTGCATTTCTAAAAGAAAACATGATCTGAACAGAAATTTAAAAAAATTTACAAGTCCAGATCAACCAAATGAGATTCACCAAAAACGATGAGCTAAACATTTCCAAAATTTGACTGGACCACATCCAACATTTACAGATCTCTAGTTAGGACTCCAAAGTTGGAGACCTAACACCCTCTAAGGGCACTAGGAGAAAGGGTATTACAAAGACCGACCGTAAATTACAGTTTTCCATATTTTGGCGAGTTTCTCACAACCATATGATTTAAGTTAGACTGGTTTTTAAGAGCAAGTGCAGTTCCTGTAATAAAGCATAGTAGAGCAGAACTCTGGTTAATAACCTTCCATATTCATGACTGGCAAAAATTTTCTATTATGAATGTACAAAATGCCGGATCCTAGAAGCAAGGCCATTAGGATGCATATTCTTCTATTTGAGGATGCTGATGACTGAGATCATAATGCACAACCAAGAATAAAAATGTTTTTATTAGTATGAATTAAGAGAGGTGAAAGGGTGAATAAGATGATTGTGATGGTAGGAACAAATGACTTGAGTAGTAATGTAAGTCGGGCAGTGAGAGATATGAGATTTTTGCTCGAGGCTGTACAGAAGAAGACAGAGAGAGGAAAAATAGTGTTCGTGTTGCCTAGGTATGATAATGACGAGCTGAGCAGAAGAGCAGTAATATTGAATGACATAATAGCTAGAATGTGTGACAAGAGAGGACTGGTATATGTGGATGTTTGGAGTGCATTTGAGGAAAGAGAGGAATTGTATGCGAGAGACCACTTACATTTGAATGAGGAAGGACGTAGGCATTTGAAAAGAGATTGCTGTTCTGAACAAGTCAGTGTGTCCCAGGGAGGATGATAGCAGAGGTGGCCTCCTGTGGGAATGGATATTGGGGAGAAGGGAGACGACATCAGGTAACAGTGAGCCCAGTGGAGTCTAGAGGGGATAATGCTGGGTATAGAAACAATGGCATTTATATGCTTTATACTAATGCCAGGAGTATCCGGAATAAGGGAGAGGAATTGGTGGCACAGATAGCATCAGCCTGGCCAAAAATTATTGGGATTACTGAGATGTAGTTGACAGAAGAGGATATAATAACAGGAATAGAAGTCGCTGGGTACAGAATTTTTCGGCAGGATAGGAGGGGAAAGCGTGGTGGTGGAGTACTGCTTATGATAAGTGACGACCTGTGTCCTCTAAGAGTGGAGGCTTTGGAAGGAAGTGGGACAAATGATTTTGAGAGCATGTGGTGTGAAGTAGAGGTAGCAAGACAGGATATTTAGTGGGGTGTTGCTACAGATCCAGGAGCACAGAGGATGGGGACCAGGAGATGTTTAGACAGTTAAGTTTGGCAAATGCAAGAAGAATGATTGTTATGGGAGATTTTAACTACAGCAGTATAAATTGGAGAGAGGAAGATGCATGTAGCAATAGGGGAATGGAATTTCTAGAATTCTTGAGGGACAAATGTCTTAGCTAACATGTAACAGAGGGAACAAGAGGTTCAAGAGTTTTGGATTTGGTTATAGCATCAGAAGAGTTGATAACAACTGAGATGACATCTCTCCCACCAGTTGGAGAGAGTGATAATATGGTTTTGACTTGGAAAATGAATAGATATGCAGGAGTATCAAAGAGACGGGAACTTATGTGGAATTATAAAGCAGGTGATTATAAGTCTTAGACGTCAACTTTGGGAAGTTTCATGGAGGAAGGAATTGGAAGGCCAGGATATCATTAGTGCATGGGAAATTGTGAAAGAATATTTGTTAGCAGCAATGGTAAGTTGTATATCACGAGTGAAGAAGAGGACACAATTTGGAGTAAAGTGGATGACAAACAATATTAAACAGGAATTGCATGTGAAAAAGAGGCTATGGAAGAGATATAAGGAGACAGGTGAAGAGAAGATGCATGAAGAATATAAGATACAGGCCAGAAGAGTGACTAGTGCAGTAAAGAAGGCGAAACTGAAATATGAGAGGAGATTGGCCCTAAGCTCCAAAGAAAATCCTAGGGAAGTTTTTAACTATGTGGCCAGTGGGAGGAGAAATGACTGTGGAAGAATGATATTGTGGGATAAAAATGGGAATAGAGTGACTGATGCAGAGGACATAGTGGAATTGTTCAATGAACACTTTATTGGAGTATTTCATCCTGGAGGAGTCAGTTTTAATGCTAGAGGGATAGGGCAGGTTCAAGGTTTAGAGGTACAGGAGGAGAGTGTGTTTCAGAGACTGAGTACTCCGGATGTCAGTAAAGCTTTGGGAGTGGATGGTATTTCACCAATGAGTTTTGAGAGAATGTGCCAGGGAACTTACAGTGCCTTTAACCTGGCTGTGGGAGACGTGCCCAAGGAATGGAAAGAAGGTAAGATAGTGCCATTGCATAAGGGTGGTAACAGACTGGAAGTGTCTAATTATAGGCCAGTTTGTGTGTCATCAGTAGTTGTTAAGATCTTGGAGAAAGTAGTGAGGGACCGTATACAGCATTGGACAGATGAGGGTAATATTATTTCACAATTCGCCCTTTCACAAATCCATGCTGACAGGGTGCCACATGATAAGCTGATATTTAAGTTGCAGCATATGGGTCTGGATATCAGAATGGTTAACTGGATTCAGGATTGGCTGTCTGATAGGTATCAGAGAGTTGTGTATGGTGGAGCAGTTTCAAGGAGGCAGAGGGTTACAAGTGGGGTCCCACAGGGCTCAGTACTAGGACCTATATTGTTTAACCTTTATATCAATGACATTGCCAGTGGATTGCAAGGGGATATTCAGTTGTTTGCGGATGATGTGAAGCTGGGAAGGATTATTAGTAATAGTGCAGATGTGGTAGCCGTGCAAGAGGATTTGAATAAGCTAGATAAATGGGCAAATGAATGGGGATATCAGTTTAATGCAGCAAAATGTAAGGTCTTGAGGTTTGGGAAACATCAATGGGATGCTGTATACTCTATGGGAGGATTTATACTGGAGGAAGTAGGGGGAGACAAGAGATCTGGGGTTGACGATTGATAGAAACCTGAAATTTAGGGGACATATTGCAAAGGTGGTGAAGGTAACACAGAGGATTGCTACAATTATGAGAAGGACACTGACCTGCAGAGATAAAAGGGTTATCATTCCGTTGTATAAGACCATGATCAGACCACACTTAGACTATTGTTCTCAGATTTGGTCCCCAGGATTTGAAGGGGATAAATTAACTGTGGAAAGGGTACAAAGACGGATGACAAAGATGGTTTCAGGACTGTACAATTTTGGTTATGAGGATCGGCTGAGGGAATGTGGACTGCAGAGTTTGGTGGATAGAAGAAGGAGAGGTGATGTGATTGAGACTTTTAAACTGTTGAGAGGTAGTTACAGGGTTGACACTGGGGAGTTCTTTCACTTGGTTGAACAACAGGAAGGAGTGATGACAAGAGGCCATCCCTGGATGTTACGAAAGGAAACTGTGAGCAAGAGGGTGAGGAGTGGTTTCTTTGCATGGAGGGTGGATGAACCGTGGAATGCATTGCCTGATGGAGTGGCGAGAGCGAGAACAGTCAATGAGTGTAAGGAGTCTTTTGACTCCGTAGAGGCCTGAATAATAATAATAATAATAATGAATGATTTCTAATAAATGAATCGATATAGTTCACTTTTGATCCAATGATTGAGCTTTACATCCCAAAATTGTTTGTTGTGTGTGTGTTTTAAACCATTACTCTAAGTTGCTATGCCCAGATTACTTCACAACTGCAGAGAGAGGATAAAACAATAGTTGTGATTTGCTTCTCTTCATTATTGTCAATTTAGTTTAAAAATCATTACAGTGGAGTACATATTTATGCTCTCAAAAATGTCAAGAATGAGGAAAAGCAAATTTCAGAATACAAAAAGGCAGGTTGATTACCTGTAGTGCATCAGGATTAGTTACAAGTATGAAGATCCACCATCACACGCAAACATACAATATGTAACCAGACATAAAGCAGAAAACCTAAATGCAGAAAAAGACATAAGATAACCATAAGATATGAGTTTGCTTAAATAGGGTTTGTACCAAATTCAACCAAGTTGTCTCAGAAATGACAGGAGCAACTACTTTAGTTTTGCCAAACTTTTCCATAACATTTGCCCAAAGATGATCGACATATGTAAGCATAATATCTTCTATTGAGCAATACTAACAGAAGTCATGGAGGATTTCATTATTCTGAAGGTTTCCAGATAGTGCAGAAGTTGATTGTTAATGGATTTCTTCATTACTTTGGAAAGAAGTAAAGTGAGAGCAACTGGACATGATGGCAAAATTTGTCACGTCACTTATCTTAGCAAAAGACTGGATATGAATTAATTTTCAAACTGTAAGATACAACACAGAATAGAAGAAAGTTCTAGGCACAATACTTCAGAATATTGCTATCAGGATGAAGAAGAGACATTATACTATCCAGAATGGACAAGGTTCTTCTGATCTTTTGAGTAAAACCTCAAAAGGAGCACTGAGTTGGAGGCAGAAATTTATCAAGATCTTAACTCTTCTCCAATCAAAGTCTGCAGGTTCAAATTCCACTACAGCATGAATTTCAATACCTGGTGTGAGACAAGTGCCCCATTCATTTTGAAGCATGAAGTTGCCTGACAAAATAAAAAATTCCATATTTGGTCTCTAGTCTAGACTATATATATAAGTAAATAAAATTAAAATCCTTAACCCACCAAGAGTACTAATGTGCTACAGATTTACAATCTTTCATGGGTGGAGTGATGACATTAAAACATGATAAAGGAAAATTAAGTCATAAAATTGATTTGCATTTTTGTGAGAAATGATGCAATAGAACTATTCAAAGACAACAGTGGTAGAAACAGGACTGGACAAAAGTTATGGCCAATAGTTTTCAGTGCATTCAGTACAAATGTTTGGATCAAAAGATGAAAAAACAGGAATAATAACAATCATTAAACTTGATATGCTTTAAATGACAAACATCATGAATACTATAGTGGCTGTGCGAGTATTTTTTGTTCGAAGATGCACAACAGTAAAACAATTGCACTGGCTCATGGCTGGATAGTACATAGGACCAAGCTTAATGATAATGCATCAGGAAGCCTTCTTATTACCTATAGATCCTCCATTCGCATTACACATCCCTCTCATTAAATAACAGTGAAAATTAAATCATAAATTTTGAAAGAATGAAGATAAATAAAAATTCCCCTTAAAAAACTATTAATAATAATAGTATTTTTTTTTATTGTACAGGTGCCTCTATGGAGTCTGAAGATTCATCACTGGAAACTCAAACAATCCACACAATCTATCATACGTCTCTTGAACCAATTAACAGACAAAGCACTCACAACCGACTCTAGCAACCCATTTCACTCATTCACAACTCTGCAAACAAAAAATCTAGTCCTTACAGCCCTACTAACCACACCTTTATTCAACTTTCAGGGATAATCCTCCCTTGTTCTGGCTCCCTCTAGCCAAGTGTTGAAACATTTCCCCTGCATCAATCCTATAAAACCCTTTAAGCAACTCAAAGAAACTTAAATAAAATGGAAATTTAAATGTTTCTTTCTATCATAATCCTCCTTTTTTTTTTTTCTCTCAACCAACTTCTGCACTTCACACATACCCTCAATCTATTCTCATAGGGAACATTCCACAGACCACTAACCATCTTGGTCACTTGCCTCTGTACCTTCTCCACTGCTTCCTCATCCCGAAGAAACCCAGGAGACCAGATCTGAGAGTAGTCATCCTGGTGTGGATGTATCAAGGCCTTATAAAGAGGAATAACAACTTCCTTATCTCTACTTGTTAATGTGTTCTTCTACAGCCAAGTAATCTTATGGGCTACCTAAGCAACCTTAGCAATGTGTCCTCTAAAATTTAACTCTCTGTCCATCACCACCATCCCTAAACCTCTAGCTTCATCTATTTCCTGGAATATAGTTCCATCAACATGGTACACTGCTTCTAATCTATTTATCCCAAAATGCATAACCTTACATTTCTCCACACTAAATTATCACAGCTTATCTTTTGCCTATACTGACAGTCTATTTATCACTTTGATTAACCATTACTCTACCTAATTTCACATCATCAACAAACAAATGAATATTTTCTTTCAGTTTATTTCCTACATCACTTATGTACAAATTAAACAGTCATGGTCCCAGCACTGAGCCTTGTGGCACACCGCTAGTCATCTGATTCTGCCCCCCATATACCACTTTTTGATATCTGCCCAGAAGCCATTCTCTTATTCACATAACCAGTGTCGTATCCATCCCTATTTGTTCTAATTTATGTAACAGAGTTCACCTCATGACCATCATCACTCCTTCAGGAGTGATGATGGTCATTCTTCCTCTTGTTTGCTGAATAACAAAAGAACTCTTTGGGATTTCCTTTGGTCTGTTTGGCTAGATTCTTCTCATAATCTCATTTTGTCTTCTTTCCTTGCCATGCTGGTCACCTTCATGAGTTTGCTAGTCACCTTTTTCCTTATATACCTTCAACAGCATTTTCTTGTTCTGTAGCTCATGTTTAAGATATTACTCATCCATTTAACTCTTACCTGATTAATCCTCCTTCCCTTAAGTATGCAATTTAATATTGCTTCCTCTAGATGACCACTAGCTATCCTCCATGCAATGCTAAGATCCTTATCGTGGAGTGTTTTATGCCATGGCGCAGATTTAAGTTTTCTCCTAAGCTTGTCATAATTACCTACCTTGTAGTTCCACATACAAGGCATGTTCAAAAAAGACCGAACTTTTGCTATAAAGACTTTATTGCTCATTTTACAATGTTTTAAGCACTGTCCCCCCCCTTCAAAGTCGTCCTCTCTACTGGCTGTACACCGTTCCTAATGTTTCTTCCATTGTTGGCATACTTCCTGGAACACACTTTGTGATGTGTACAGTTCTCTTATCACATTTTCCTGAAGCTCCTCTATGGTTTTTGAAACGACATTCTTTCAAAGTGGTTTTAAGTTTGGGAAATAGGAAAAAGTCTGCTGGGATTGAGTCAGGAGAATAAGATGGATGTCTGATGTTTGACAGTTCTCTTGCTGATCATCAGTCAACAAATGCAGCATGAATTCTACAGTAACGCAACACATCTGAAGTTTTTTCAGTCAAAATTTGACACCAAGATCCTATGGCTGATGCCCATTTCGTCAACAACTTCTCGGACAGTTAAACGATGATTTCCACGACGATCTGCACGCTCAACATTAATTCAAATATTTTCTATGCTACTATTGACATTGTCCACTCTACTAGCATTTGCTGCATTCTGGTCACATAATAGGCAATCACTTTTGAAACATTCAATACGCACTCTTTCTCCACTTTCAATTTCCTTTCACATATCTTTAAACTTTTTCGACAAATAAAATTTTCTCTCTCACACACACTGCACTGCACAAAATCCCACAAATTCAACTCGTCTGACGTGGTCTTTGTTGCCAGTGTTCTACAATGCATTTGAGCCATGCCTACTATAGCATCATTTAAATAAAAAAAATACAAGTTTAAATAATCTACAGAAAAATAAGGAAAACAAAATATTCTTTAAAAAATGGCAACCCAAAAATACTTAAAAGACAAAATACCATTTCCAATTTTTTAGAAATGGTATCTTTCCAATTAAAAAAAAAAAGTATTAACTTCAACATTCATGGTCTCAACATCAATTTAAACAACGTGCATCACTACTTACAGACATCTGATCTTGATCTAATATTTCTAACTGAACCTCAACCACAACTACTATCCACCTGAACAATACTGTACACAATTCCTTCCACCACAAGACTGGTGTTGCACAATTATGAAGCCCGATGTTTTGTGTCAGAGAATGTCAAGAAATTACATTCTTGGATTAATCCTTTATTCAAGCGTAAGCAAATAAAAATTTCAGTGTGAAGTAACATCATTTATTTGTCTACACTTGAATAAAGGATTAAACCAAGATTATAATTTCTTGGCATCTTTAATTAATAGTATAACCAAATGAAAAAAACTTTCAGACATCTTTCTCTAATCCAGAGTATTTTAATAATAAGGTGGGACACCTTTTGACTACTTGTATGACTTCTGCATTACTCCAATCTTGTTATCACTTCTAGATCTAGATCCTATTGATGATACCTCAATAAAGGTCAAAAGGTCTGGACAGTGGCCCTTCCCATAATGCATAGCATTGTATACATATCCAAAAGGATGTGTGCTTTGCATTATGGGATACTACAGCAATTAATGTGAAATCTTCAGCCTCTTCTATAAGGAAAATCTAGAAGTAGATTTTCCTTATAGAAGATATTTCTAGAAGTAAATTCTAGAAGTAGCCTAGTCATGAAGATATTTCACATGCAAAATTTGTTTGCTTACACCACTTGGAGAAAGGATTAAACCAAGAATATAATTTCTTGTTAGGTGTTTGGGGGAGGAATTAGACATGACTGTTCTGTCTCTGGTTTGACAATGATCATAAACTAGCTAAATATATGGATGTCGCTTTCGTGATAACTTCTTTAAGCAGCATGTGAAAAAGAATTTGAGATCAAGCGATGTTTACATCTGATGAGACCTATGTTCACAGAGCTCCAAAATCTAAGTAGTTTAGTTTTAAAAAAAAATAGCGATGTTAGTTAAAAATTGTGTCAGAATTAGATTGTATTCTGGTGTTAATTAGATTCGAGTTAAGAGTTCTATTTTCAATATAATTAATACTGTGTTTCTGTAAGGTGAGTTGCTTAGCGTAGCACCGATACAAAGCCAAGAATTCAACCAAAGGGACTTTGTACAGTGCAATTTTGTGAAATGTACACATTACCAAAAGCAAATGGAATTTGGTTTGAAAGTGATACTGGTGGGAAAGTATGCCAAAAATGCTATGAAAGCGAGGATCAAACATGCAGGTCAGTTTGAGAGATTGAAACAATGCATGGAAGAGAGAGAATATGTGTGAAAATGTCTGTGATGGTGCAGTAGCAGATAGGATTGAAACAAGGATTAAAAGCCACACAATTGAGAAAGATAAACCAAGTGTTTTGATCGAAAGATAATAGAGGATGGATTTAAAGAATGAAAAGTTGGCTGTAATGAGAGAGATAGCTTGGTTATGTGTAGTGATACACAGGATGAAGTGGGAGACAAAGGAAGAAAGAAAGAAGTGCAAGAAAAGAATGCTTGAGTAAGGGAAAAGAAAAAATCAAGGAGCAAGTCTGTATGGCAATTCTATAATAAAGGTGCGATTGGCAAGAGATTGACAAAAATCATGCTTGCCGGGTGTAAAAATTAATGATTTTATTATTATCTGACACCTCCAGGGAGTCCAAAGACTCATCGAGGGAGGGAACCTATTCCACAACTCCGGTCTCCACTACTCAATCCACCAGCTGACCGCAACTACACCAACACCATCTACCGCCAACCACCACCACTAGTTTTTACACAGACAATCACAAATCCATGCCCGTGGCAGGATTCAAACCCGCAGCCTTTTGACTGGAGAGAGGATATGCTAACCATTCGGCCAGCAGTTTTAGCCAGGATAATAGAGCCCAAACGCATAAAGAAAGAATTAATTGTTTTGGCTGGAACAAATTATTTGAAAGGAGAAAAGTGTGGTATGAGGGAGGACATGAAAGAAGTACTGAAAGTAGCAAAAGAAAAGAGTGAGAAAGTAGAGATAGTGAGTCAATTGCCGTGGTATGACAGAGTAGACTGAAAAGGAGGGCCATCACAGTGAATAACTAGATGCACATGTTATGCAGAAGGAATAATGTGAAGTTAACGGATGTGTGGAGTGAGTTTGATGGGCAAAAGGACCTGTACAAGAAGGATGGTGTGCATCTGAATGGATTTTGTTCCGAGTCTGGAAAAAGTGTTGCTCCAGAGTCTGGAAAGTGGATGTGCAAAATCAGGGAAACTAAAACTGTTGAGTGGAAATTGTATATATCAGTGAGGCAGTTGAGTGTAAGAGTGGGCATAAAATGCCTAAGTTAGTACTAGTAGTAACAAACCAGAATGGGATAGTCAGCATAAAGTGTCAGTATAGTGATGGGGCTAAGGGGCTTTTGCACTTTATGTACACTAATGCAAGGAGCATTCAGAACAACAGGGATAAGTTTTTGGCATTGGGTAGTTCATCCTGGCAAAAGGTTATTGTCCAGGGTGATGGCTAACAAAAGATAATAAAGTTAGTGGGATAGAATATGAAATGTATAGAGATAGAGAGAAAACAATTATTATAATTATTATTATTTCGGGAAACTCCGAGGAGTCGACAGACTCATCGAGGGAGGCCCCAACATCATATCAAGAACAACTATTCGACATTCACACAGTATCTATCATACTTCGCCTTGAACTCATTCACAGTCATAGCACCCAAAACAAACTCTGCCAGCTTATTCCACTCATTTACCACTCTCCAAGTAAAAAACCTAGCTCTAACACCCTTGTTAACCACATTCTTGCCCAGCTTCCATGTATAGCTCTTAGTCCTCCCACCACCAGTCCTATTATCAAAAATATCTTCTGGATTAATCTTATAGAAACCCTTCAGTAGTTTGAATGTCTCAATCAATATCATCCCTTTTCTTCCTATCAACCAATTTTTGCAACCCACAAATCTTCAATCTGTTCTCATAAGGTTCATTCCACAGACCTGCTACCATCTTGGTCACTCGTCTCTGGATCCTCTCCACCTCCTCCCCATCAAGAAGAAACCCTGGCGCCCATATTTGGGACAGTAATCCAGATGGGGTCTTATCAGGGCTCGACATAGAGGAACAATAACTTCTTTGTCTCTGCTTCGTAAAGTATTCTTCAGTAACCAAGTGACTTGATGAGCTGATTTAGCCACTTTTGCAATATGCCCCCTAAACTTTAACTCCCTATCCACCAACACTCCCACCCTGGCCTCATCAATCTCCTGGAGTACGGTTACACCAATGTGATATACTGCTGCTAATCTTTTCACTCCAAAATGCATAACCTTAAACTTTGCAACATTAAATTGACATCAATTTTCCCTAGCCCAATGAGGGGAGAAGTGTTATTGCTGATAGCTGATAAACTGCAACCAAAGAGAGATTAGAAATTCAACTGCAGGCTGGTGACAATACCACATTTCAGGCTATCTGAGATAGAGGCAAAGCATAACAAAATAGACAGTCGGATGCTTCTATGGACCAGGGGATGGATAAGATAATGGGTTTAGTATACAAATAAGCTCAATAATAATGCATAGAGGGTGAGTAATTATTATGGGAGATTTCAACAATGGAAACATTGATTGGAAGGAAGAGAGGACACATGGGAGGAAGGAAATGGAATTTATGCAGTTACTGAGGAATAATGACTTGAGACAGCATATAATGGAATATACTAGGAATTTGAGGGTGCTGAATCTAGTAACAGTATCAGAGAATTTGATGCAGTCATTTCCACTGCCAACTGGCTGGAGTGATCATGTGTATTGACTTGGGAGCTGGCTAAATGTGAAATTTTCAGTCAAGAAAGGGTATGTGTAAAATTACAGGGCAAATAAGTGTAAGATGCTTAGGAGATTGCTTGGATCAGTGCCATGACATGTGAGATTGCAAGGGCAGGATGTTGATAGTGCATGGGAAGTGGTAAAGGAGTCTTTCAAGGAAGTAATGGAAGACTGCATACCTAGAGTCAAGAGAGTAAATCAAGTGAGAGTTAAATGTATGAATACAATCATTAAGTTGGAGCTGCAAAAATAGAAAAAAACTGTGGAGGGAATTTAAGGAGAAAGGCGATCATGTGCCTGCAGTAAAAAGCACAGGCCAGAATGGTAACCAGGGTGGTAAGAAAGGCAAACGAACAGTATGAAAGGAAATTAGCAGTAGAGGCAAAAGTTAATGACAAACTTCTTTCAATAAGTTGCAAGTACAAGGAAGAATATTCATAACAGAATGATTTTAATTAATGCTGATGGCAGGAAGGTAACTGAATCAGATGAAATAGCTGAATTACAAAGTGCACACTCTGAAGAATATATCATCCAGGTGGAGATAATTTGGAAATGAATACACCTCTCACAGACGTGGAAATGTACAAAGTCTCTTTGGTTGTGTGGAATTACAGGGCAAATAAGTGTGAGAAGCTTAGGAGATTGCTTGGATCAGTGCCATGACATGTGAGATTGCAAGGGCACGATGTTGATAGTACATGGGAAGTGATAAAGGAGTCTTTCAAGGAAGTAATGGAAGACTGCATACCTATAGTCAGGAGAGTAAAGCAAGTGTGAGTTAAATGTATGAATACAATCATTAAGATGGAGCTGCAAAAATAGAAAAACATTGTGGAGGGAATTTAAGGAGAAAGGTGATGCCTACAGTACAAAGCACAGGCTAGAATGGTAACCAGGGTGGAAAGAAAGGCAAAAGAACAGTATGAAAGGAAATTAGCAGTAGAGGCAAATGTTAATGAAGGAATTCTTTCGATAAGTTGCAAGTACAAGGAAGAATGTTCATAACAGGATGATTTTAATGAATGCTGATGGCAGGAAGGTAACTGAATCAGATGAAATAGCTGAATTACAAAGTGCACACTCTGAAGAATATATCATCCAGGTGGAGATAATTTGGAAATGAATACACCTCACAGACGTGGAAATGTATGAAGTCTCTTTGGTTGAATTCTTTAAACAATGATGCCTTGGATGCCATTGTTTTACCCAACACTGGTAGGGAGGTAACTGAATCAGTTGAAATAGTACAATTACTAAGTGAACACTTAGCAAGATTATATCACTGAGGTGGAGATATTGCAGTAACGAGAGAGGTAAATGAAATGGAGGTGCACATTACAAAACCTTGATGTGAATACAGCTATGCAATTAGATGGTATACCAGCCCGAGTTTTACATTAAGGTGCTAGGGAATCGTTGGTGCTTTTGACCACATTGTTTAATCTAAGTTTCAGCTCTGGGTTAGTCCCAAGGGGATGGAAAGAATGGGGAAAGGGTCTGATTACATAAAGGAGGCTCCAAGACTGATGTAGCAAATTACTGACTGATCAGTATATCAGGAGTTGTTATCAAGGTACTAGAGAATTTGGTCAAAAACAAAATACAGGCATGGATAGATGGAAATGGAATACTGTTTGGAGAGCAATGGTTTTCTGAAGGGTAGGTTGTACCTTAGTAACTTGCTTACATTTCATAACAGTGAAAGCTGAGCTGGATAAAGGTAATGGGTTTACAGTTATACTGCTGGACTTTGCAAAAGACTTTGACAGGATAGCAATTCTAATCAATAAACTGCAGCAGATGGGGATGGATAAGAGGGTGGTTGATGGAAAGATATGTGACAGTAGTTTATTCAGGAGTAGAGTACAGAATAAGACCTATGACTATTGCAGTGACACAAGGAATTGTTCTTCAACTGCTGCTGTTTAATTTGTGCATTAATTATATAGGAAAGGATCTGAGAGGAACTGTTCAGTTGTTTGACAATGATGCAAAATTGGGTAAAGCAATAGTTAATACAGATGATGTTAAAATTTTGCAGGAGATTTGAACAGACTGGCATTATGGGCAAAGGAGAATGGATGTCAGTTTAATATGGCCAAGTGTAAGGTTATGCATTTTAGGGCAAAAAGATTACCAGCTGTAACACATTGATGGAACTGTACTCCACAAAATTGACAAAGCCAGAGATTTGGGAGTATTGATGAATAGTGAGTTGAAGTTTAGAGGGCACATAGCAAAAGTGGATAAAGCAACGCATCGGATTACTAGGTTACCAAAGAATACTTTGACGAGCAGAGACAAGCAGGTTATTAGTCCTCTTTATCAAGTTTTGATAAGATCCCATCTTGACTACTGCATGGAAATCTGGGTGCCTGGGTTTCTTGGCGATGAGGAAGAGGTGGAGAGGATCCAGAAGCGAGTGACCAAGATGGCAGAGGGCCTATGGAATGAACCTTATGAGAATAGGTTGGAGATTTGTGGGTGACAGAAATTGGATGAGATGTGGAAAAGGATGATATGATTGCGACATACAAATTCCCGAAGGATTTTTACAAGATTCATAGAGAAGAAAATTTTTCAGAATGGGTCCTGGGATGGAGGAACTACGGGCAATTCTTGGAATCTGAGCAAGAGTGTAGTTAGAAAAGGTGTTAGAACTAGATTTTTTGCTTGGAGAGTGGTGAATGAGTGGAATAGGTTGGTAGTCTGTTGGGTGCCATGACTGTGAATGAGTTCAAGGCAAAGTATGACAGATATTGCACAAATGTTGGATGGTGCTTGGTACAATGTACAGGGCATCCCTCGACTATTCTAAGGACCATGGATTAGCCCATAATAATAATAATTATTATTATAATATTGGGAGGGGGGGGCTAAGTTAAAGACATTACTGTTCTGTTGCTGATTTGACAATGTTCATAAGACAGTAAAGTGGCTAAGTATATGGATATCCCCTTCAAAAAAGATTAAATGCTGAACTACAAAGCAGGATATTATGATCAACAGAAGATTACACTAGGTTCTGTCCCATGGTGTTGGTTGTTAGGTAAGAAAGATATCAGCAGTGCATGGAATGCAATAAAAAATACTTATTGATGTAACTGTTGGTGGACACCAACAGTTACATCATTCATGCTCTCTCTCTCTCTTGCTGACTTCTATTTGGAACATTTACAGTAAGAGATCTCTATTATATAGACAACATTTTTGCAATCTGGCACCACAACAAAGACACATTACCCATCTTTATCAGCCAATATAAATAATCGACCATTATTATTATCATTATTGTTGTACAGGTACTTCCACGAAGCACAAAGACTTATCACAGGAGACCAAAACTAATCACAATCTATCATATCTCTCCTTAAATACGTTAACAAACAAAGCACTCATAACTGACACTGGCAGCCCATTACTAAAATCTAGTCCTCACACTTCTAGTAACCACATGATTACTCAACTTCCAGAGATGACCTCTTCTTCTGCATCCTATAAAACCCTTAATAACTTAAATGTTACTATCATATCCTGTCTTTTTCATCTATCAATCAACTTCTGCACTCCACACACCCTCAATTTATTCTTATAGGGAATATTCCACTCACCATCTTTGTCACTTGCTTCTGTATCTTCTCATCCCCAAAAACCAAGGAGATCATACGTGAGCACAGTAATCCAGATGTGGACATATCAAGGCCTTATAAAGAGGAATAAGAACTTCCTTATCTCCACTTGTTAACGTGTTCTTCAACTGCCATATAATTTTATGGGCTACCTAAGCAACCTTAGTAATGTGTCCTCTCAACTTTAACTCTCTAACCACCATCACGCCTAAATCTCTAGCTTCATCTATTTCCTAGAGCGCAATTCCCATCAATGTGGCACACAGCTTGTAATTGATTTATCCCAAAATGCATAACTTGGCATTTCTCCATATTAAACTGACACTCATTATCTTTCTTGTGTGACCACTATCTATTCAAATCATGATGCAAGCTCTCCACATTGCCTTAACTATTACTCTACCTAATTTTGCATCATCCGAAAACAACTGAATATTTTCTTTCAGATCATTTCCCATATCATTTATGTAGAAATTAAACAGTAGTGGTCCAGTAGCCATCCTCTTATCCACATAAACAGTGTCATATCCATCCCTATTTATTCTAATTGGCATAATAATTCCATGTGGTATTCTGTCAAATGCATATGTGAAATCCAGAACAATCTTTGTGTAGCCTTTCCTTTATCCAATTCTGTTGTCACTCTACCATAAAAAGTTAGTAAATTACTAAAGCATAATGACACTTCATAAAGCTATGTTGCCCCTCATAGAGTGCCATATTCTTATCCACCAATTCTTGAATTTTCTTTTTGACCAATATCTTTAGATATCCCATTTAATCTCACAGTTGTATTTACATTGAGATTCCATCATATCCTAAGAACCTCCAATTCATTTGCCTCTGTTCCCACACCAGTCTCCATCACATATGCCACAGATTTGATCTCACTTGGATGATAAACCCTTGCAAAGTTGTCACTCAACAACTTCACAGTTTTATCTGCTTCTGTCACTCATCACCATCAGAACTCAACGTTATTCTTACATAGTCATTCTTCCTCTTACTTGCTATGTAATGAAAGAACTCTTTAGTATATCCTTTGGTCTGCTCCACTAGTTTCTTCTCATATTTTGCCTTCCTTTCCAAGTTGGTCACCTATCTTGCCTGACCTCTGTACCGTTCATTAGCTTGCAGGTCACCTTTTTTCTCCTTAGTTCTTTTCCTTGACCTTTCTGCAATCTGTATGGCATAACTAACATCATTAACTTTTGCACCTGGTAAATATGATTTTGTGATTTCATTAAGTATGCTTCTGATTATAGTCTTCATAATTTTCTCCTTATCTTGTTTTTCTGGTTTGATATCAAGTTTTTAATTCTTGCCTTGAACCACTTGCTTCATTTTCTTATCAGTCCTGCTAATCTCTTGACGTTTCTGCAACTATTCAATTTCATGCTTTGTCCTGTGAAGGATGCAAGCATGTTATTTTTCTTATTTAGGTCCATTTTGTTTGCCTGTATTTCCACCGATGCACATTCAACATTAACATTTTACATTCTACCGTCGATACTGCCTACTCTACTATTTGCTTCATTCTTGCCACCTAAGAGACACTCACTCTCGAAATTCTTAATTGTACTTATCTTTCAGCAGCGCTAATAATGACACAACACATAAAATATGCCCTGCAAATTAATTGCACTATGGAAATTTAAAAAAAAAAAGAAAAGAAAAAACATCCTTCCTAGACATCCTACTCTATTACTTATCATCAGATAAACTAATTTACTTCTCTTTATTGAAAACCAATCTTCACTAGACACTATATTCAACAGCAATCTACTCATCTCTTTTGGAAGACTGGAATTATTGAAACTTTATTATGTTGTGCTCACGCCATATGTTCTACATTGCAACAACTATAGCAAGAACTTTTAAACATCAAATGGTATATGAATCTCAATGGCTTCTCAGAGCAGACGACCACACTATGTATTTTTCATTTCTAACTCCAGCTAAAATAATAAGGAAACATTAGATAGAATTCCTATCCAATACATTTCTGGCATCTCAGACCACTTCTAGAATTCTTAATGAGTATAATACCGTGGTGATGTTTATTCTATTCAACATACTGTTACCACAATTCCCATCATCTAAAGATAAATGCTCCCCTCTGGCTCTTCCTGGAGTCTACTAAGCTCCATGTGACTGTCACCTCTGTTATGTTGAGAATATGCTCAAGTTCAATAATTTGGGCACTACTATCAGAACTGATTAATTTTGCCATGTTGTATAGGATTTTTAAAATCCCATATTGCTGGAGGGGGGGGGAGTGACTGTGGGTGAATGTATCTATTTGTATGTGTAGGTTTTCTATAAATGGAGAATGCCAGGGATCCATCAGGCTGGCATATAATCAGTGTCTAGGAATAGGAGACTTGTTGTTTTCCTTTTCTGAGATAAACCCTAACAGCATAGTAAACTTATCATCCTTTACCCTGAAATCAGAAGCAATTAGTACATGTGCATGTGGCCATAACTACACACTAGCACCTAAAAAATTCTTGCAGAAGAAATAATGATCCAAGTAGAACAAGGTATCCTCAGCCTTCCCAACAACATCAGACTGAATATAGCCAGTGTACTCAATTCATGCTTAACCACCAAAAAGCAACCTCTCAAGAAAAGAATTTGAAGCTCTGCTAGAAATTAAAAACAACAGAAGAGTAATTACCAAAGCAGATAAGGGAAATGCCACTCTGGTTTTAAACCAATTAGATTACATGGGTAAGCTTGCCTCCTCACTTCAAGATTGCTTTGCTCTATCTACCTTCCTCTTGATTATGATCCCACAATACACAGATCAGAACATAGATAGGCTCCTTATAAAGGTTGCACCTTGGCCTGGAAGTCACAAACAAACTAAAACCATATAACTCTAGACCCCACTTGGTTATATGGACTACCAAAAATCCATAAACAAAAGGTGCTATTATGTTCTGTTGTAGATGGCATTGCGCACATCCAAATTTAGTCAAAGTGATCACACAATTCAGAAGTTATGGCCACATGCACATGTACTAATTGCTTCTGATTTCAGGGTGAAAGATGATAAGTTCTCTTTTTACATGGCTTTTTTTTTTTTTTTGCATGATTTCGAAATAACACAGTTTAGAAAACAAAAGCAATTTCATTTTTACACTGTATATTTTGATTTAACATGGTTCAAATTATGCTTATTTTTAAAATTTCTATTTGAATTCAGTTCTGTTAAAAAGGGTATTTCCATTATCATTTCCTAGTATGGTACATATGTACTTAAACTGAATTTTGGGAAACACCCCTCAATGCTTTCTGTAGCATAGAGTAATCAGGGATTACTCTACGCTACAGAATGTAGACAAATGCCAAGTAGAACTTATATAGTGAAATCACGTAAAAGTGTTGGTGGCTTTACAGCAGCTAAGGATAGTACGATTATTATCTTGCAGTAATGTTTCAGAAGATTGTATATTAAAACCATTACTCATTAATCGATCCCTAAGACCGTAGGCAATGAAAGATGTGGATTTTAACACGTTACTAGTGCACTGGAAAGCAAATAAAAAAGGTTGGGTTACAAAAGAAATTTTTAATGAATGGTTCCGTCCATATTTTGTTCCAGAAGTTAAACACTACTTGATGGAAAAAAAATCCGGACTTTAAAAGTTTTATTGATTATAAACAATGTGCCTGTCCATCCTGTTTTAGAACACCCGAATGTAGAATTTTGTTTTCTGCCACCTAATACAACATCCTTAATACCATGACTAGATCGCTACCTTTAAAACTTACTACATAAGAACATTCCAATACATTTTGGATAAACTAGATTAGAATAACTTACTGACAGTTATTAATGTGAGGAAGAAATTTTCTATTTTGGATTGCATCGAATTTTGATGATTTTTCGTCTGCAGATAATAAAGAATTGATGGTTGACAAGGATGTTAGTTGTTGTCATCGAGTCCATTGAAGCGCTTCTAGATATGACCGTAGATCTGCTTTGGAAATCTGTTGAACTTTGGTGGAGTAGAGCTTTTCTCTAGGGTTATTGTCAATTTTCTGTAGAGCAGCAGCAATTGCTGGACAAGAATAAATATAAACAGGTGTAAGTTCAACTCCAGGACAGTTTTTGATGTTTCATAGCTCCTACTACCATCTGGCTGAATTTTCATGCCTTAAGGCTCCTTGAGAATCTCGATGAAAAAGAAAAAAGTGATGATGATGAAGAGATTCTACTCGCTGCAGGATTAATTAAAGAAAGGCTTCAAATGGCTAGTAAAATTACAAAATGATTTTCTTACACATGATCCAAATATTGAACGAGCTGAACAGTTTAAACGTCAGCTGAAGTTGTGTATGATATGATATGAAGAATTATACAAAGATCTAGTAAAAACAGGATTTTAACAATTAATTACAGTTTGGTAAAAAAAAAAACCTTCAGAATTATTGGAAATTAGTGCTAATTTAGTTCCTTTTACTGAAGAAAACATTTCGCCACTGCAGTATGAACAGGACAGCCAAAGTGTTTCAAGTGATGGAAGTGAACAATCCATGTGATTTAATTCCAGTCTACACAAAAGAATGTGGCTACTACCAGAAAGTGACTGTGACATGCTATTTTCTTTAAGAGATGCATACATATATATATATATACACTTTGTTTGAAAATAACTTATTGTTTGTACTGAGTTTTCACATCTGGAATTATTCTTCTATTTTTTCATATGCACTGTATTCTTTTTTTACACAGTTTTCATTTACACGATTTTTTCTGGAACCAATTTACCAAGTAAATTGAGTGTATACTGACACCACGCTTTTACACATAAAAAACTCAGCCCACTTTAAAGCAAATATAAAAACCTCACACACTCCAACACATTAACATAATGGTCTATTTTGATGTCTCCTCTTTATTCATTGTCCCACTCAAAAACACCTGAGACCTCATTCGAGCCATTTTACCTCCAGATATCTCACCCTGTTTCAGTTCTTCACATGGAAACCTTTGAACAAAAAGCCTTAAACTTGGACCCATGAACACCGTCTCTGGCTATGATCCACATTTTTTTAATACATCTAAACAATTAACAGCCTAAGATCCACTTTACCTTAGAAAAGAAAAACAAGAACAGTCTGATGAATCTATACCATTCTTCATTTACAGAAAACCCCACGCATACAGATAGATACATTCACCAACAGTTGCCCCCTCCCAACAATATGGGATTATAAAAAATCTTATACAAAAGGCCAAAATTAATCATTTCTGATAGCAGTGCTCTAACTGCTGAACTTGACCATATTCTCAACACTTTCTTAGAATTGGCTACAATCTACAAAAAATATTAACACTCTGCAACCGTAACCCCCCCCCACTTCCCCTTCAGGGCAGAGATTACTCAAGATCTATCATCCTTCCATATACTTGAGATACATCTCGAACAGTGACAGAAATCTTAAGGAAATACAACCTTACAACCACACAAAAAATTGATATCCCTCATCAGCTCCAAAGATCAGCCAAATTCCCTAGACCTACCAGGTCCCCCGTAGTTGCAAACTGTCCTGCTATGGTCAAACAGACAGGACAACCAATATCAGAATTTCTGAACACAAGGAATACATCTGGTTCCACCATTACAGCTACTCAGAACTTGTTAACCATGCTTTGGACACCTACCACAAGTTCAAGACCACTCTATTACACTGCCACAAATACAAATATGAGAGGCCATTCCTCAAATCTGCCTCAGCCCTGAAAAACTTTCCAAACCTCAACAAATATGGATGCATGAGACTGCCCCTTGGAGAAACAGTTGAAAAGGATTGTAGAAGAGAAGCTTGGTGAAGAACAAGCTGGATTCAGGCCAAGCAGAGACTGTCAAGATCAGATATTCACTTTACGACAAACAGTTGAGAAATCAGAGGAATATAAGTTTTGTAGACCTGCAAAAGGCATATCACAAAGTGCCAAGCGAAAAGCAATTCAAAATGCCACAGTTATATGGTGTCAATGGAACATAATATCAATTATTATTATGTGACACCTCCAGGGAGTCCAAGGACTCATCGTGGGAGGGCACACTACTTTGCTAAATAGATCTAATCCTCTCCACTACTACTTAATTCTCCAACTACGACACTACTACCATCAATGCCATCTATCACCCATCCTCACCAACAACTGTATTTTTACATGTAAATTGCACGTGTTCTGAAGGCCGATTTGTCTGTACGCGGGATGAAAAACCCGAGTTTCCTGGAGAAAAACCCTGCTACCACCGTATGACATAGGCTAACTTACCTTCAACTGAAAAAGCCCAGACAAGGATTCCTCTTGTGACGATGAGAATCGAACCCGGGTCTTTTCCTATTGAAGGGAGGCAATTTTTCTGCTATTCTTCCAATTGCGCTACGGAGGCTACTGTCAAGCAATACTTCGTCTTTATTTAAATTGTAAGTTAGATATGAAGTACAGGAAGATGGTTTAAAGTTAAATCTGGTGTTAGACAAGGAGGTATATTATCCCCTCTGTTATTCATTATCTATATGGATCACATTATGAAGGAAAGTGGTATTAAACTTGATATCAAAATTGGAGATGTTAATCTCAGTTCTTTACTTTATGCAGATGATGTTATACTTTTAAATAAATCCAATATAAGTCTACAAGATTCCCTGACTAAATTGAATAACTGTTGTAATAGACATGGTATGAAGGTCAGAAATAACAAGACAAAGACAATGAAAATAGGGAGAAGCATTGTGAATGGAGAACCTATAAGAATAAGCAAAACATTTCAGCTACTTGGGAACAATTTTTAATAAGAATTTTGGGAATAAGAGAGAAATTAGTCAAAAGACTAAATTAACTGCATACAAGACGGTGGTCAAACCAATTTTAACTTATGGATCTGAGAGCTGGGTTAGAAATAAAATACTTGACCAAAGACTAGAGACAACAGATATGAGAGTCCTGAGAAAGATTAGGGGCAAGGCATCAGTGGCAATATGATATTAAAAACTAGGATATTAGGAAAGAACTTGACATTGTTAGCATCCAGAAGTGTTAGCAGAAATAATCTCAGGTGAATGGAGAGAAAAGATTAGCAAAACAAGTGTTCTCTGCCAGGTTGGCAGGAAAAAGACCCAGATGAAGACAAAGATGAAGGTGGATTGATATAGCAAAATGTAAGATCTGATAATACTGGAGCCTTGACAGGTAACAGATTGATTGGGTGGAAAATTGTTGAAATGAAGTCAGTAATGATGTAAGTTTTTCAAGTAGTACTATCATAATATCCTGTACACCCCTTGAGGGTACATGCCAGGAATTTGATGACGTTGATGATAATAAATAAACATCACCACCCAAACCTCAACCTCAATAATAGATTATCTCTGCTCAAAATTTGGG
The DNA here is from genome assembly GCF_054136105.1 of Typopeltis vanoorti. NCBI lineage: Eukaryota > Metazoa > Arthropoda > Arachnida > Uropygi > Thelyphonidae > Typopeltis > Typopeltis vanoorti. The sequence goes on along the minus strand of NC_143570.1, from coordinate 4,609,790 downwards.
AAATTGTTATTGATAACTATATTTCTTAGTTGTTGTTGTTTTAATTTCTTTTTGTAATCTGATACACTCACACATCCATTTTAGGTCCTAATAGTATTATATTGACCTAGCTTCCTCATCACTGCATGTGAAAGAGACACCATTCTCTATGTACCTGGACTGTTTGTTTGAATTTTCTAATTTCTATTTGTTAAACAAATGATGGTTGAAGATAAATCAAAATATCTGTATAATTAATTCAGTTAAATATCTTTCTACTGTGCTCACATGTGTATTTTATGTTCATGGATTCACAGCTACCTCTGCATCAAAGAATATATTCACTAACATTGTTATGGGAAGTCAGAAGTGGTAAACTATACTGCAGATCTTCACATAAGATTAGATGATAAAATATGAAGTTCTTTTCTTACATCCATTACAATTTTAAATTACTTCCACTAGTAACTGACTGCTAGTGCCTGTGTACAGCAAAAAAAAAAAACTACATAAGAATTTGACTGCTGGCTGGTAAGATGCTAGTTAGAAAACTAGTAACACAGCAGCAGTGAGATTCTTATTTATCTTCTTCCTTTGGTGTTGTGAATTTGTTTTTCCTGATTCTTGGAACTGCAGTTCCAACATATGGACAATATAATTTATTACACATATCATTGCTTCAATGATAAGAGTTTGGCTGATTGACTTAGAATTAAATTTGCAAGTTGGAAAATGTATTCTGGTCAATTTTCCACCTGACTATCTGTGAAAAAGAAAACACAGGTCCTATATGAATATGCTGGGAAGCACAGAGAAGTGATGATTCTATGTACGTTCTTTTCAACTTGTAACATTAAAAGTTGAAGAATGGCAGGAGAGCAAACTGCAAAATTTAATGCATTATCGGAATGGGTAAGCATGTGAGAGAAGGGTACTGCTTATATGCACTACTCACAAAAGACTGTGCTTACTGAAGCAATCACAAGATGTATAGGGAAAACAGTTACAATATAAAGTTATCAAAGTCAGTCTAAGTTAATTCAGAACCTGGTGGCAAGTTTATGGAACATACCATAATAAGAAATCCTACTGACAGATATAATAATCTATTGTAGTATGAAATATCATTGGCTACATCTTCTACTAGAGTGGTGTTAAGTTGGATATAATGTAAAAGTAGTTTAGTTGTCCATAAGGATAGAGCCTCCCCCCCCTCCACGGGCATATCCATTCGCAGGTCTGGCCTTATAAACGATACTAAAATGCTACAATGTTGAGTCCTCACTTGGTTTCAGATATGTCTCTCACAGACATAAACAGACAGGTTTATCTTTCTGCAGAAACAATGACAGTTCTACTACAAAAAATTACCTATTATCTGGTCATTATATGATTATTAGCTTTTCGAGAATTTGAGAGCGAGCTTACTTTTGTCTGGCCTGTGTTTCTCATTTAACTTTGGGAAATATTGGTGGCCAGTATCGACTCCTCCATTGGAAAAATATTTAATTACTTCATCTGTTATGTTAATATCTGTGGTTTACTTTTAATTCACTGATACAGAAGCGGATGTGACTGAAGATTTATTATTACAGCAATCCCTCAATCAGTGCACCTAATGCGTTCTTAAAAACAGGCGCATTAATCAAATATAAATAACCTATAGGAAAATGTGTAATTCATTCCTCAGATTTCTTTTTTGACCCTTAATTTTTTTTATAAAAGAATTAGGGTATGTCTCAGGGTCTAGTTAAAGGAAAACCATGAAGCTGAAAGACAATAAAACATATTCAGAATATAAATTTATTATTCTACTTCTTAACAAAGAATTGAGCTAACTTAGTTTGGTGGGCATTTTGTTTATATTTTTCATACAACCGACGGTATAGCCCTATTGCCTCTTCTGCAAATTTTACTGCTTCTCTCTTCATCAGGGTCAGCCTCTAACCATTGCTGCTTAAAAACTTCGATTGTACGAAAAATATTTTTACATTGTTTCTGCGAAATCTCTTTGGGCTGACTATCAGTGGTTAAATTTTCTTCATATTCTTCGGGATCTTCCCGCTATGCACCTAAATTTAGCAGGTCGGAATCACTCAATTCTTCAGAATAAGATTTACTTAACTCTTGGACGTTATCATTGAAGGGGAGAAAGAAACGAATTGGTCGCCAACACGTGAAATCATGTGCTTTATAGATAAAATTTCCCAACTGTTATACAAGCAAAATAGTTACCACTTTAAAAACTACAATGATCATAAAAAAACTATTACTATTACACATCGGAAGTTAATTTTCCGATGTGTAATAATAAACAACTCATCCCAGAAGATGGTTTGATTACCCTATTATCAGAATGGAGTCTCCTTTTTGTGACATGTGCAGAAGTGTCGAAGGGTCTCGAATCTATGGGCGTACTATAGCAGATGACATAAATTTTGGCGGTAAAAATTTGGAACATAGTATAAAAAGTGTACATGGAAGTAGTGTAGTATGCCATTAAAAATAACTTTGTAAAATGTTTTAAATCGGTAACTAAATTATTTCATTCTGGTGAGTGATTTTTTAAAATAGTTAGCCATAAAAATGTATAGATAGAAAATTTTTAAAATCTGTAACATTTATTTTTAAGATGTATATAGGTGCACTAATCGAATTTGGGTATCGAAAAAAAAATGACGCACTAATCGGGGGAGCATTAATCAAAGGATTACTGTATTTTTTTTTTTTTTAATAGAGGATTCTCATTTAATAGGATCATTTTAGGAGTTGTTTCAGAAATGATGCCATAACAGTTCATACTATTAATGCACTCCCAAGTGAAGCAGTCAAGATCATGATGTTCAGATGTGTTGAAATTGTAGGATGGTGAGTCATATTTTTCATGCTTATTTTGACACTTTCTGAACTGTCATCTTCTTTTCATAAATGGACTTAATGTCAGGCACTGTGGTGGCTTCTGTATCTCTTTTTTCATACTTTCACCTTTAGCTGAAAGAATTATAAAATGATAAATTAGCAGAGCATAATTTATCATTATACTCTTTACTGCTACATCAAGCACAGCCATGGCAGGCAATTTGGGCATGCCAAACTGCATGAGATTTAACCATCCAACCTGCCACACACATAAAATATATGCTTTGTATCCATATTATTTCTATAATATCCAAAGGCTATATTGACTTCAATGGATACTTCGCATCCATGTAATAATGAACGAATATACACATCAAAGTCAGCATGATAGTTAAGCATCTAAATGGATTATTGATGTCAAGCCTAATGTTTCTGTTCAAAACCATACCATATCAGGATGTGTCTCACAGCTCTCACCCCTTGGTCTTTAAGCTCTGAACTTCTCTCCTTGTCTAGAACATCAAACAGAACCTATTCTAGTATGACTCCTTAAAATAAATGAGTTTTTTTCGGTCTTGGGAGACCCTACTAATCTTTCTAAACCCTTCTGAATAAAGAAAGGGAGCATTTTCCCTCTTGGATGTTCATGGATTCTTATAGGAAAGGGGGAAGAAGCCTGTCAAATCTGAGAATGACGATTTGACAGGCTTCATAATCAAAAGGATTTTTGGTTCCACACCAGAGAATACCACATCACATAACACCACAGCAAGCAATAAATGTACTAACTTTAAAGCACTAACTTTAACTTGCTGAATTACCTCCTGTGCTTCTTGCTTTGCACAGTTATGGTCATATGAAGAACTCTTTGGAAAAGAGTGCAATGGATTTTTTTCCCCTATGCTGACAGTGCTTTCATAACATCAAAGATTAGATCACTTATCCCAAGGAGAAAAATGTATCATGAATGTCACAGATGTTTTCATTATCTGTACAGTAGTTAAATTAGGATCAATCCTTTTAGGTTCATTTCACAAAATGCATAAAGATCTGTCAGATTTGCTTGTATCCATATTTCTTCAAATAACAATTCCACTCAACTCTCACTGGACTGATATTAATGAAATTGTTATGTGGGAATTTAGGAAGATTACTCTAGTCATCTTCATTTCGTCTAAAATCAGACTATTCTTAATTTCAAAATTGAAAAATTATAAAAATTAACAACTAACTGTAGCTGAATGGAATTTAACTTGATAAATAAACATACTAATTTACTGTAATGCTAATTTTCAACCGGATCATTTGAGTGACAAAATTGGACAAAACATATCACACTGTTAAGCAGTTCTGTAATGCAGATGAAAGAATGACACAACAAGCTCTTTGACTTAAAAAGACCTGAATTCAATTCTTGACATGACGAGAGGAATATATACATAGTCTATTTATAGTATATTTACATAGTACAGAGTGTCCACATTGGACCTCCCCAGTTTCAATGTGTTACTACTACTTAAGTGCATGGAACATTGTGTCAAAATTGTACAAATGAGAAGGAACACTACCAAGTTTTTGTAAAAAAAATTCTGGATGAAACTTGTAGCCTTTGGAACATTTGAACATCCCAAACCTTACATATTTCCACATTTCAATTTTTTACTATTCTTTGAAACTAGGGAAGTCCAATGTGGACATCCTGTGAATTACATAGTATATTTACATAGGCTTTAGTAATGCATACACCTTGCAGACATGGCACTGTACTAAGTCTGTTTGGTTGAATTCTTTAAACACAACGATGCCACTGTTTTACTCCACACTGGTAGGGAGGTAACTGAATCAGTTGAAATAGTAAATTTAATAAGTGAACACTTTCAAAGATTATATCAAGGTGGAGATAATGCAGTAACGAGAGAGGCAAAGACATATGGAAACTGAGGTAAATGAAATGGAGATGAATAGCATATTACAAAACCTTGATGTGAATACAGCAATGGGATTAGATGGTATACCAGCTTGAGTTTTATGTGAAGGTGCTAGGGAATGCTCTCTACTGTAGTACATTGACAATAATGTTCAGTATTTTGAACTCATTTTAAACTGATGATAGACTTGTAGGATTGGACATTATAGTGCTCTCATGGTTTACTATGGATTCTTCTCATATGAGAAGAATCCATAGTAAAATTGAATGTTGCTTATACAATCAAGTTTTACTGGAATATTCCATCTTTTTGGTATAGGCTATCAATTCCTGCAGTTGCCTTTCTTCATTATACAATAACCTAGTATGATTAAAAAAAAAAACTTTCTTGACTATTCTTAATGCTAATCATTTTATTGATTAGTAGTCAGTAATCGTAAAATAGCAACTAATAGTCAAACCATGGCTTTAAAAATATATATATTAAAGTGGCTATATTAGATGTTTAGTTTAAACGTCTGTTATTCTACAATGTTTGTAGAACAGTGGTATATCTAGGATTTTCCTGAGGAATGTAGAGACAGATTTTTCCTACACAGTGGATAATAATTGGTTATTATTTTTGCATACTGATCTTTTAGGAGAGAAAGGGGGTGTATACATAAATACATAGATATTTACCCTTCTTGATAGGTGATAAAGGCATAAGGTTGGTCCAAATTCCTTGGCTTATTCCTGTGCTATTGTTGCTGAATTATTTTTAAAAGCATATTAAGAAATTTAAATCTTGTTCATAATAAAATTTTAAATGAGTACAAGTAGTTGCCTTGAGCAATTTTTTAATAATATTGTAATTAAAATAGGCCACTTTAAATAAGTATTTTTTTTTCAGTATCCTGTTAGGAATTAGAGCTGGTCAATTGGTTGAATACATAATTCTCAGTAACGATCTCTCTCGTTAATTACTGAAAATGTCATGTCATTTGTAATAATTCACATTCATAGTAATTTGAGTTAAGATCAGTCTGATGTAACAGTTTACAGTTTAACTAGCATGCTCAGATCAAATAATAAAATATTATTTTTTCCCAATTAGCAACTCCTTTTTTATTTCTGAAAATAAAAAAATTCAGTATTCCAAAATTCCCATTACTTTCTTTAGTTTGTCTTATATTTTTGCTCTAATCTGTTTCTCATATTTAAATGTCCTAATAATCAAGTAAATATTAGGTTCTAATCTAAAAAAAAAAATAATTATAAACATTCCACTCACATAATGCTTATTGGTTTATAAATTTAAGTTACAATATAGTCAGAAAAAGAAGCATAACATAGCAGTTTGTCGATGGTTTATTAAAAATGTTTCATCTCTTCTATTAAAATGTCAGGCTTAATCCTTTCCACATAGTCTGTTATATCTGTTAATGCTTGTATTCTCTGCTTCATTTTCTTGAGATGAAAAATTAGAGTTGCCAAGATGAAAAAATGTATTGGGCACTGAGAAAAATGAAGAATGGAAAGGCTGTGGGGGAGGACCAGATACCTGAAGAAGCTTGGGTAGCGAGGGCATAGACATGTTATGGGATCTGATGAGGAAAATAGCCAAACAGGAAAATATACCAGAGGAAAGGAAAAGCATTCTTGTCCCAATCTACCAGGGAAAAGGAGATGTTCAAGATTGTGGCAATTACCGAGGGTGTCGCACACGTTGAAGATATGGGAAAGAGTAATTGAAGGAAGGATAGAGCAGGAAACAAAAATTGGTGAAGAGCAGTTTGGATTTATGCCAAGAAGAGGGACAACTGATGCAATATTTACATCAGTTGTCTGTCATCGCTAAGGTGATTGATGGAGAAATATAGGGAGATGCAGGTGGAGCTACATATGACGTTAATAGACCTGGAAAAGGCATACGACAAAGTGGCCAGACAGGAGGTATGGAGGTGTATGAGGAAGAATGGGGTGTCGGAAAAGTACATGAGGTTGGTGAAGGAGATGTATGCGGGAGCGAAAACTCAGGTTAGGTCTAGTCTTGGCATGACAGAGGGGTTCCCCATTGTCATAGGGCTCCATCAGGGATCAACTCTGAGCCACTACCTCTTTGATCTGGTCATGAACGTACTAGTGGAGGACGTCAAGAAGGAGGCACCAGGGAGCATGATGTTTGCTGATGATGTTGTTCTCTGCGAATCATCCCGAGAGAAGTTTGAAAAGACCCTGGAAGAGTGGAGAAAGGTATTGGAGGAGAGAAGCATGAAAATTAACCAGGTAAAGACCGAATATATGTCAACGGGGAGTGACGAGGATATGATTATATGACTCCAGGGTGAAAAGTTAACTTCAGGGAAGAAATTCAAGTACCTTGGGTCGGTCGTCGAGAGGAATGGTGACCTGGATGAGGAAATACAGTATGGAATAACATGCGGCTGGATGAACTGGAGGAAGATGAGCGGGTGCCTGTGCGACAAGAGAGTGAGTTGCAAGATGAAAGGAAAGCTGTATAAGAAGGTCGTCAAGCCGGTGATGCTCCATGGTGTGGAGACGTGGCCTATAACAAAAGCACAGGAGAGGAAGATGGAGATGCAGATGTTGAAATGGATGAATGCTGTAACAAAGAAAGACAGGATAAGGAAGGTCTACATCAGAGGGACGATCAAGGTGGGACCGATCAGTAAAAAGGTACAAAAAAGCAGGCTGAGGTGGTTCGGTAAACGAGTGGAGCGTATGGAGGTGGAGGAAAAGAGGCGGGCCCAAACTCAGATAGGGGGATAAGGTGGTAGAGGATCTTAGGGAGAAAGGATGGAGTCAGGAAGATGCCCTGGACCAGAGAATCTGGAAGAATATTAAAGATGGGAACACTGACTCTGTTTAACATGGGATAAGGCATAGCGAAAGCAGAAGATGAAAAAAAAAAAAAAAAAAAAAAAAAAAAAAAAAAAAAAAAAACTTCTACCTTTACATGAGACCATCTAACTCACTTTAAATAGAAAAGCCTTTAAAAAGTTCCCTTAGGGATTTAAACCATTGTCTTTCCAAAGAAAGAGAACATCATTATTGACTGAGTTACATAGCTTCAAAGTGTTCTGCATGAAAATACCAGATAATCGGATACTAGTACAACATTTGAATCTTAAAACAATCTGCTATGTATCCTGTTTTGTCTATATTTCTTTATTCATCTGTGGAAAAATTATACTTCATAATGTTTGTATATATCAAGGGCCCATCACTTTCTACAAGTTACCATCAGTGCTTGATAGACGAATGGTAATTACATATATCCATTTCACAGCTGTTATAGCATGAAATGTTTTACCAATTTTAGCTCTAACAGAAAAACCTGTTACATTGATTTTCAAGTAGGGGTCACCAGAAATAATAAAATTAGTTCAAGTCATAATTATGATCTTGAATGATCAAGTTTGCTTTCAGGTGCTTTAAAAAAGTCATTTGAAAAATTATGCCTGCTTTATTTTCTACAGGTGTATTATACGCCATGCTAGGCTGGCTGAGATGAGATTGCAAAGGATACTTGTTATGTTCCCATCCTGGTTGGCCAAGTGGTTAGCCCAGGGGTGGGGACCCCCCCCCCCACTCGCAGGCAAAATTTCGCTCGCGAGTCTATTTCAATTCGCCCCTTTGCTGATGCACTCGTATCTACATGTAAATAAAATTTTATAATAATTTAAATTTATTATAATTAAATTTATTTTAAATATACAAAATCAAAAATAACTATATTACATAAAATATGATCGTCATACGTCTGGCAACCATCAAATCAAGATCAGCCATTAAAATAAAAAGAAATCAGAAACAAAGACCATTAATTTGATAAAAAGTAAAGGGTTGAACAACAGTGAAGTTAGGTGGCTAAGTAGAGCTCAAGCGATCTTATGAACTTAAAGACGAAGTGAAAATTTTCTTGGACATTAAAGGTGTTCCCATTAAAGAATTGGAGGATGAAAAGTTTCACAGTGATTTAGCATTTTTAGTAGACATAACTAGTCATTTGAATAATCTAAATTTGAAATTACAAGGCCCCAATCAGCTAATGACCTCTTTGCTCATTCATATCAAGAGCTTTGAATCGATGCTTCAATTATTTATTCAATTGTAATTAAAAGATACCATATCAGATGAGAATGTTGCACATTTACCTACTGAGATATATATTGCACACTACATACACTATATGTGAGTTAAAATTTGCCAGTCGTTCGTGGAAGTTTTTAAATTAGCAAGTTTTGCCCTTGATACCAAAAAGGTTCCCCACCCCTGGGTTAGCATATCCGTTCTCTAGCTAAAAGGCTGCAGGTTCAAATCCTGCCGTGGGCATGGATGTTTGTGATTGTGGAAATACCAGTGGTGGTGGTGAGCAGTAGATGCCATTGTGTAGATAATGATGGCAGTTTTGGTTCGTTGTAGCTAGTGGATTTGAGTGGTGGAGACAGAGTTGTAGAGTAGGTGCCCTCCCTCAACGAGTCCCTTGGACTCCCTAGAGGTGTCATGTAATAATAATAATTGTTGGTACTTTTGACCACATTGTTTAATCTAGGCTCTGGGATAATCTTACAGGTGCGAAAAGAGGGGGAAATAGTTTGATTACATAAAGGAAGCTTCAAGAATGATGTAGCATACTGAGTGATCAGCATATCAGAAGTTGTTGTCAAGGTACTAGAAAACTCAGTCAAGAGCAAAATACAGGCATGTATAGACAGAAATGGAACACTGTATAGGGGCAACATGGTTTTGTGGAGAGTAGGTCGTGACTCAATAACCTGCTCATATTTCATAATATCATTACAGATGTGGTGGATAAAAGTAATAGGTTTACAGGGATACTGCTAAACTTTGCAATTGCCTTTGACAGGATACCACATGGAATACTAACCAATAAACTAGTGGTGAGGTGGATAAGACAGTAGTTGGAGAGATATCAGAGAATAGTTTATTCAGGAGTAGAGTCCAGAAGAAGGACTGTGACTAGCGCCTTGGCACAGGGCTCTGTTCTTGGACCACTACTGTTTATTTTGTACATTAATGATATAGAAAGAGATCTGAGAAGCACTGTTCAGTTGTTTGCCGATGATGCAAAATTGGGTAGGGCAATAGTTAATACATCATGTTAGAGATTTAATGGAATGTATACAGAACTTGGAAAGGATTAAAACAGATTTTAACACTTCCTATATTTTGTCTCAGTCACTGAGACATCTTCAGGGATTACAAAAAAAACTAATGTAACATATACACAAATACCCCACAATACCAAGCTAATCACTTGGGTAACTAAAGTCTTATCTAGGTAGTGAGCCCTCTATGGGTGACTGTAGGTGGTCTAGAATGTAAGGGGATCTCATCTGAGATACCACCTTATATTCTACGCAATATCCATTAAGCCTCCAACATGATGTCCTCACAGCACTTAAGCCTCAACACACGGAAACCAATAGTTAATACAAATGATGTTAAAATTTTTGGATAGATTGGCAGTGTGGGCATTGGAGAATGGATGTCAGTTTAATGTGACAAAGTGTAAGGTTATGCATTTTAGGGCAAACAGATTATCACCTATATGCCACACTGATGGAAATGCAGTATACAGTTAATAATCTGTTCACCCCAAAATGCATAACCTTACACTTTGTCACAGGAAACTGACAAAGCAAGAGATTTGGGAGTGATGGTGGATAGGGAGCTGAAGTTTAGAGGGCTAAAGTTGAAGTTTAGCAAAGTGGCTAAAGAAACTCATTGGTTACCAAAGAATGTTTTGACGAGCATAGACAAGCAGGTTATTAGTCCTCTTTATCAAGTCTTGATAAGACCCCATCTTGACTACTGCATACAGATCTGGTAACCTGGGTTTCCTGATGATGAGGAAAAGGTGGAGAGGATCCAGAAGTGAGTGACCAAGATGGTAGCAGGTCTGTGGAATGAATCTTACGAGAATAGGTTGAAGATTTGTGGCTTACAGAAACTGGTTGACAGGCAGAAAAGGGATAATATGATTGTGACATACAAATTACTGAAGGATTTTTACAAGATTAATACAGAGGAAATTTTTCAGAACAGATCTGGTGGTGGAAGAACTAAGGGCCATCCTTGGAAACTGAGCAAGGGTGTTAAAACTAGATTTTTTGCTTCGAGAGTAGAAAAGGTTACCAATCTGTTGTGGTGACACGACTGTAATGAGTTCAAAGCAAAGTATGATAGATACTTCGTAAATGTTGGATAGTGCTTGGAATGATGTTTAGGGCCTTCTTGATGAGTCTCTAAGGACTTCTGTGAGGGTAACCCATAATAGTAATAACAATAATAATTCATCCAAAGGTGAATTAGCCAATCTCATACAGAAGTAGCAGATTTTTTCCTCCTTAACTCCCATATAATGGTAAAGTAAACAGATATTACATGCAATTAAAAAACAAAAATATTGTTAATGGGCAGTAGGTGTCATAATGCAGGCAGATTGCACAGTGGTGATGGTAAGCTGTGTGGTGTGTTCTATGATGAGTTCTTAGACTTCTTGGATGTATCATACAATAACGATACAAAATAGCCTATGGCGTATATGCAATGAAAACAGGTTTTTTATTATTGTTGTTGTTGCTGCTGCTTTATAACTTCAACTGATGAAATGCTCTAAACTTATTAGTACAATGCATCAGACAATCTAGAAACACCAACTCAAATCAAGCTCTTTTCAAGCACTTCAGACAGGATGGTGGTCTTACACCAGATGATGAAAATCATCCTATTGTTTGGCCAAAAGGATAGCATCTCTTCTCTCCACCTAACAAGCTGTCAATTTTAATTCCACTGGGGCAAAGATGCAGGTGAATACTTTAGGCCAGGAGTGGGCAACCTTTTTAGGTGTGCATGACAAAATCGCCAAATCTTTGATGCAAAATTTTCTCACGTGACAACAGAAATTTTGGGGAGCATATTATTATTTGGTGTCTTATGTATTGGGAGAACCTTTTCAAATAATTAAAAATCACACTAGACTGGTAAAATCAAAGAATACTGTAAGTGATTATTGTTTAAGTGTCTAAGAGTGATTATATATCTAATAAATTAAGCATATTAATTGACAATACTTCCAATTCATATTTTAATGACTCATGATTTAATTAAACCCAAATCCACATATATACACACTTTAGAAAACTGATAAATTCTTTACGAAACGTGAAAAAATATTTAAAATAGTGGTGAAGGAGTCACGCCATGGCTGACTGCCTAGAGAATGTTGCAACAACTGAATGAGACAAAACTTGTATGTCAGTATATCATGGAGATAGATGGCTTGGAAATAGGATGTTTTTTTAATTTTTTTTATTACTTATTATTACTAAATCAGCTGATAGTGTTTGTTTCTTTATTGCATTTTTATTCGCTCTACTTAATAAAATTGCATTCTATTAAGTTAAAATACACAACTCAGTGAAGATGTTGGATATGTATTTATTTATCAATTTAATTATTTTTTAAAGTGAGCCCTGGGTTGCATGCAGGAAAAAAGTCATTGGCATGTCAAGTGTGCCAAGGGTTCCCCACCCCTGCTTTAGACAGTTAAATGAATTTCATCACCTAGTTGGACATCTGGAATGGCTTCAAAAAGTATCACATTTGGTCTACAAAAAAAAAAGAGATTGCCCTCATTTTCTAATATTGTGGATGAGAGAAAGCTTAATGTCCAATATGTTTACAACCTTTCTAGGATGGGATTATCATTAAAAAAACCAAAAAGTTTAAAATTATCCAATGCTAGTGGGGTAAAAATCAACAGGCTGGAGGTTTGAGGGTAGAGATGCTATCCACTCTTATTATCACACAATAATTGGCAACTATTGTTATAATGATGTCTGTGTATTTAGGTTTAGAGGTGGCAGTGAAGGATTTTTTTTTTAAGTTTTTTTATGAAATAAAGACAGCACTAAGAATCAATGAATCAATTAAATGTTGGTTTAATGATTCCGATATTTTTTTTCTCTATCAGTAAGACTTCATCAAGAATACAATATAAGATGTATAATGTGAACACAAGTATTACAAAAAACAAAGTGCAGGTAATTAGAATGAATCTTATCCACAGCTTTCGTGACAAGACACTATTCCTCCTTTTCATTTAACAAACTCTGTAGTGTTCCATTATTAGAAGTCTCAAGCTCTATCTATAATCAATGCCCTAATTTAACTCTTATCTCCTTGGCATGCTTCAGTAAGATGTGGAAACCTTGTAAATTTCAGTGCTGCCAAAACTCTTGCACTGTCTAATTTCTTGAAAGAAAGATCTTTCATCACCTCTCTAAATAATACTCAGATATCCTTGAGTTGACCTACACCTCCAACCTTTCCTGACAAACACATCAGCCACAGCTCTATGGCTGCCAAAAAATTCAAGTATACTCCCCTCCTCACACGCACTCAAGACACTACTTCTCACCTGTACAACTGCTAACAGTATATAAATCCCAAATCTACCCAACCATGAAATAATGCTCAACAATTTGGGGTGGTAAACTCAAATGTGTCCTCTATAAGATTGCTTAATATTACTGTTACTCAGAAGAGGGCAATCCAGTTAGCTGATGATTCTTCTCTCACTGACTTTCTGTCTTATGCCTATTTAAAGATACTTTCACAGGCAATGATATGCTGAACTGGCCATTATGATTACTCTACTCTCTTCTGAAACTGTAAGAACAAAAGCAGCTGCTGGTCCAGCTTCAAACTTACTGACCGAACTTCTCTTCCTCATCTTTCACTGCATCTATCTCTATTCTTTGAAACAGCTCTTGCTCTCTTGGCAATCAGACAAAAAAAAAAAAAAATTGTCTTTAGAAGGGGTGATTTGATTTTATTAACAGCAAGCCAACTTATCATATATCACATTATGTTATACACAGCACTTTGTGTAATGGAACTGTCACTGCTCAGTTGGTAAAAAAAGATGCCTGTTGGTTGGAAAGATCTGGGTTTGAATCCACTGTTCAATGGATTCTTTGTCCTTTAAAGTCTTTTGAAATGAACGCTAGTTAACTGATCTCATACCGAGATGACAGGGTTTGTCCTAGAACTCAAGTTTTTTTCTTGCCAAATCAGACAGAAGAACAACTGACAGATATTAAAGTGGTCTCCTAGTTCATTTTAGTTGCTTCAGTGATTCCAAATAACCCAAATCTAAAAGTCCAAAATAAATCTTAACCAATTCAAATGAGTCTGCACACTGACATAGTTATAAATGATATATAATTTTGTATGTTTAGGCCACAGGGCAGAAGATAATTCCTAATATGAAGATTAAATAACAATATTTGTTTAGGAAACAATGTTTTAAAAATGAAGTGTAAGCAATGTTTTTATATTTCAATTTTTATATTACACTTCAAGAATTGAAGTAATATAAAAATAGTTTGGCATCCTTATTGTGGAATTAACTAATTGCATAATTCTGAATCAATCAATGCCATTACACACACAAACTTAATATGATTTTAATTATTATTATTATTCGTGACACCTCAATGGAGAACGAAGACTCATTAATTATCACACCAAATAATAAAATTATGTCAAACTTACTGTTAACAAGAAGTATATATTAGCTAATTAAGGTTTAGCCTGTTCATAATGCAATTCTATCACAAAATAAGAATTCCCATTTCGAAACTTTATTTTAGATTAATTAAGCACAAAAAATAAATTTTAAAAAAATTGAATCGTATAAAATAAATTAATAGATTGAAAATATTACAGCCTATTATCCTTCCCAAACTATATTTCAAATGCTTACTATCCTTCTGTAGGATACGCACAATGTATCAAATCACATCATAAATATATGACAATATATTCTCCCCACGACAGAACGTTGAAATAATTCCGAGAATACTGACATGCTTAATACATAAGAAGTAATATGCACAACTTCAATAACGTACAAGCAAACTTCAAAAAACACTTTTCTATCAATACCGACACATCTATTTAAGAAGCATCCAAAGAATACCTATATATAGTTTTCCTACTTTCGAAGAGCAGATTAATAAAAAAAAAAAAAAAATTATAAACCTCACCAGTGTTGATTAATTTCTGTCTCTTTAACTGTAAATATTATTGTTCCTTAAGCCTAACTACCTAAACAAGAACACTAGCGTCACCTAAGACGTTTTCGTGCATCAAAAGTTAGGCTTAAAAGCATACATATATATAGATGGATAGATTGATACTTATATATATCGAGTTAATAAGTGTTCGGAGTTTCATAGCTGTGAGTAAAATTTGCTGTACTTAAAGCTATAGAGTATTGTGCTTCATTTATTATAGCATGTGCTTAAAACAACAAAGGATGTTATCAATTTAATATAATAATATGGATACACCAACCTAAGCCTAATGGCAAAAGATACTCAGAAATACAAAACAGCATTCAGCTACATACCAAAAGCGTAGAGAGTTGGTTCATTTTATATCCATATAAATTAAGAATATATCAGAGTAGATTCCTCTTATATATAAAGCAAATATGTTAACAAAAGAAACCGAAATTTTCAATTTAGATTTCATACTAAGCACACTTTCTTGACAAATAATATGGCTACCCTAGCCATAAGAAGCATATACACTGCTTAGAGGATATTAGCTTTAACCGAGTTCCTGTCGCACGGATGCGCCACAGTAAACACACACACGCATTGGGACAACTACGGTCACAAAGAAGATATTTGGAATGTTTGTGTTTCTGATTAGGTAAGCATGTAATCCTTATTTTTTGAGTGATTTGAAAAATCAGAAATTACAAGGTCTTGTCATTTTTCTAACACATCGCTTTTTTTTTTTAATCTGAACATTGCATCTGCAACCATTCTCGATTATTGTGGCAAAACAACTGTTACTGATTCTTCCGCCTAAGAAAATAGAACATTCTTGTGTATTAGCTCTCAGGCTCAAAACCAGAGCGTAGTCGAAGATTTCAATAAAATTAACTAAATGAGATCAAATTTTGACAAGCTCTAAATTCATAATAATTTGATAAGTTGAGTAAGCAGCATTGTAAATAATAATGACAGAGGAGATATATAAAATCAGCTACAAAAACTGACAAATTACAACCCAATAACAAGCTCTAAATTCGTAATAATTGAAAAGATGAGTTTAACAGCATTTTAAATAATAATAATAATAAAAATAAAATCGGCTACGAAATCTAGACAGTTCATAACCCAACAAAAAAAATTTCGATTTTGGTAACCTGTGAAGGTTGAAAATCATGTAAATAGACATCGGTGCCTTGCGCGCGCCTGTGTGTGTGTGTGTGTGTGTGTGTGTGCGCGCGCGCGCACACACACACACACACACACACACACACAGGCAGGAGATTAAAGGGAAGGGAATTTGGTAAGATGGGTGAACAGGATTTTAAACAATAATACAGGAAGTAAATAATTAAATTCATAGTTTACTTATTTTAAAAAAAGAGTAGTACATATTAAAAATTTACATATACAAAATCTGAACTTATCACTAAGATATAATTACAAAATTGGTAATTATAACTGCAAAACTGTTTTGTTCATGAAAAGAAGATCTATTCAAATTAACTTGAGAAAATCGTTTCTGACCTTCTCAAGGATAACATGATTTTCAGAACGCTATCAATATGTAGTTTATCCGCATGTCATTATTATATTTAGTTTTTATCACATAGTACAGTAAAGGTTAGCTTCTTTCGAGGATGGTTTCTATTTCTATTTTTTCATATATGCGCAGAGAGAAAAAAAGTTTTTTATTTGGTTTTAAAAGCTACTATTTGGCTGTCGATAGGTTTCCATACGGATCTCCAAAGCTCGGTCTGTAACACCGGTGGATTTTAGTCGGAAAGACCTGGATTCGAGTTCAGTCTAAGAAGCGATAAACCTTTATAGGGGTCTTTCAACTGAATGACAGTTGTATCCCTCACGCGTCATATAAAAATTGCAGGATTCTTTTCGCGGACATTGAGTTTAACCTGACTACAAACAAGCAAATCTAGCCCCTTGAACACATGTCTGTAGAAATGACAAATCCACCTTTGACGATACAGGTGAGGAACGCAAACCATATAATTTAAAACCGTCTGAAAACTCTACTAAGCGAATCGTGATCCTTTGAAGGATGAGAGGTTTCCACATTTTTAATTTATACGTGATCTCACATGATTGTATGATATTCCCGACCAAAAAGGGTTATTCATGCAGCATTTTTTTTTTTTTTTTTTGTAATGTGGTTCCCAGCCTCAAAATTTTATTGGTTCGTAGGAGAGTGGGTAAGCAACCACTCTTTCAACCAGACTCGCAAATAGTCGATGGTCCATAATATCTGTATAACACTGCCCATGACCCTTTAAAAAAAAAAAAAAAAAAAAATCCACTGTTGGTATTCTACCTTGTTTGAACTGCCATAACAAAGAAGATGATCACTGACTAGATACCAGTGGAGATTGAACTAAACAAGGGGAATAGATACACAATGATAGTTTTCTATTTTGTTAAGGCATTTGACAGAATACAACATGGTACACTTTTGCATAAATTGGAGAATATGGGTTTGGGCTATAGAATATTGCGTGAATAAGAGGATGGCTGACTGACAGATATCAAAAAGCAATATACAGGGGATGTGAGTCTGCAAGATTTAAGGTAACCAGTACTGTACCACAAGGATCAGTGCTTGGTCCCATGTTATTCAATCTGTACATTAATCATATTCGGAAGGATTTGACAAGCGACATACAGCTATTTGCTGAGTATGCAAAGATAGATAAGGAAATCAGGAATGTTGCTAATATGCGGTACTTGCAGAATGATTTGAATATGCTGGAATAGTGGGCATGGGAAAATAGATATGTAAATATAAAGTAATTCACTTCGGCGTGATTAGATATCCAATTTAACAATATTGGTGGGATTATACTAGAAGAAACTGATGATGCTAGGGATCTTGGAATGTTAATAGATCGGAAGTTGAAATTCAGTGGACATGTAGCCAAAATTGCAATGCTGAAACGACTGTTCACATGTAAAGTTAATGATGTCATTTTGCCTTTTTACAAGGCCTTGATAACACCTTACTTGGACTATTGTGCACAGGTCTGGTTTCCGTCGTGATTCTGATATACTAGAGAGAGAGAATGAAAAGGAGAGTGTTAAAAATGATATCAGGATTGTGAAATACTGATAATGAAGACAGATTGAGAATTTGTAAACTTCAGACATTAGCAAATAGGAGAAAGAGGGGTGAAATGACTGAGGCTTACAAACTTCTGAAAAGGTCATAAAGAATTTCAATTGATGGAATTTTTTAATTTATGGAGGGTGGGGAAAGGACAATAGGACATCCTTGGAAGCTGGCTAAGAATACCGCTAAAGGAGTGTCGGCTACATTTTTATCTCATGGGATGGTGCATGATTGGAATGGATTGTCATTTAATTTTGTGAGTGCAAGCAGTGTGAATGAATTCAAGAATAAGTATGATAGCTGGTGTGTGTGTGTAGTATGTTGCCTCCCTCGATGAGTCCTTGACTCCCTGGAGGTCTCTCGTAATAATAATAAAATTAAAAAATCTTCCTAAGAATACCTGATACACTTTCCGTTATCTGCTAATAGTAAAGTAGAATAAAAATTCAATTATTCTTTTATTGCTATGTCAATAAACCCCACATTTGTTCAACTACAGTAATATCCAGCTTATTGTTTTCCGGGTATCTATCAGCCCAAAATTTAAACCATTAGAATATCTCAGTACTGTATTCTTATTTTTAATAACATAAATTTTTCTCCGAGTTTCCGGAGGAAAAAACCCACTTGCCCGTATCAGAGATCGACTAACTCGGAAACCGGTTGAAGAAAGGCTTAGAAAAAGTTTCTCCAGTCGGCGACTAGAATCAAACTATAAGTCTATCTTCAGCCAAACGCAGAATGTATACTATTATCTGTAAATATAGGTCTCGACAGATGCAAAATCCTACTCGCCAAAAGAGTATGCTCACCCATTAGCACAGCAAAAGAAAATAAATAATAAGCTAACGCCTTTGTACCCTTATAGAAAGTAGGCGAGGCCGTCTTTTGGATACTGAGTGGGCAGTTCATCTCCACCAGTAGCCAATCAAAGATAACTGGCCCACGACTGTCACTAATTATAGGCGGCAACCGATGAACAGCTGGTGGATACGTGCTGCCATCTCTTGGTACCTAACTCTAAGCGGATGTGTTACTGTCTGATATAATGTGGGTTTACGGTCCATTTTCTTGAGTTTACGCTACACAAAACTCGAGTTTCCGGAGAAAAAACCCACTTGCCCGTATCAGAGATCGACTAACTCGGAAACCGGTTGAAGAAAGGCTTACAAAAAGTTTCTCCAGTCGGCTTCAGCCTAACGCAGAATATATACTATTATCTGTAAATATAGGTCTCGACAGATGCAAAATCCTACTTGCCAAAAAAGTATGCTCACCCAGACGTTCCACATATCATATTTGCAATATCGTTGTTTCAGAGCACTTTTCCTTTGCGTGCTATTCCAAGAAGAAGAAGAAGTCAATAAATAAGATGAACAGTAAAACTGAATAACGTTGACTTTTTTAAAATGTAATTTGTTACAGATCATTTGTAACAACTAAGCTTACAAGTTAAAATTAATAAGGTTTAAGATGAATGATACTAATTAACACAGCTGCATGAGTGTTGTGAAGCAAAAATGATGAAAACTTAACAAAAGACTTCATTGGAGCCGAGTCAGTATGCAATTTGAAGTGGTGTTAAAAGAGCCACAACGTAGTATAGAAAATACATTAAGTTAAATAAGAATTAAAACTGATAACGAGAAAGATAGAACCGTAAAAGAATTATCAGAAGAACTGAGGAAATGAGAATATATATATATATATATATATATATATATACAGGGTGTCCCAAAATTCACGCAAGATTTAAATTTAGCGCCATTTGTGTGGTAAAGTGTTGCCAACGAGAAAAAAAAAAAGACAGCGTGACAGCTGACTGAAATTCAAAGAAACTGGATCAATTAGTGATCTTATATACTCTGGCCGTCCTTCAACAAGTCGTCCAACAGAAAACATCGAAGCAGTTCGTGAGAGTGTTGCTGAGAGTCCAGGAACATCAATTCGGCACTGTGGTCTTGAATTGGGCATTTCGAGAAGCGTATTCTCACAAAAGATTTGCATCTTTATGCATACAAAGTTCAATTGACTCAAGAACTGAAGCCTACTGACCACACACAGTGAAGAGAGTTCGTTGAATGCATTATGGAACAACAACAAGTGGATGCTTATTTTTCAAACAAAATCATCTTCAGCGATGAGGCTCATTTTCATTTTGTCGTTAATCGACAAAATTGTCGCATTTGGGGTTCAGAAAATCCACGAGTGATTGTTGAGAAACAAATGCATCCACAACGTGTCAAGGTTTGGTGCGGATTTTGGGCTGGGGGCATCATCGGTCCATTCTTCGAAAATGCGCTTGGTAAGGCAATAACAGTTAATGGTGCTCGCTATCGCAACATGATAATCCAGTTTTTTTGTGCCTACATTGCAAGATATGGATGTGGATGACATGTAGTTTCAACAAGACGGTGCCACATGCTATATAGCCCGAGAAACAATTCAATTACTGCATGAGTCATTTCCTGGTCGTGTAATTTCCCGTTTTGGTGATCAGAACTGGCTGCCCAGATCATGTGACTTAACGCCGTTCGACTTTTTTCTTTGGGGTTTTTTGAAGTCTGAGGTTTATGCCAACAAGCCCACGACTACCCACGCCTTGAAGGAGGAAATTGAGCGCTGTATCAACGAAATTCAGCCACATTTATGCAAAACGGTCATGGAAAATTTCGACAGAAGAGTGCGTATGTGCCAGCAAAGCCATGGAGCCCATTTACCCGATATGCTATTCCATGCACAACCCTATACTGTATACTTTATGAATCAATAAGAAATTACAATTTTTAATTAAAAACCTTTGTTTTTCTATCAAAATTACTTCTTGCGTGAATTTTGGGACATCCTGTATATATATATGTATATAATATTATGTACGTATTCAGTATTATGTATTCAGCCAATCCAGCAACAAACATGTACGAGTACGGGCCGTGTCGTTAAAACATCAGCTAAGACAGCTGAAACCTAACTGTGAGTTCGCTGCATGGATTTTTGTACAGCGTATTTGGAGAATTGCACAAGCATAGTGGATATTAAATCCACTTTGCTTTATTTCAAAGCCGAATGTTTGAAAGCAGATTATTTCAAAGCCGAATGTTTGTAGAAACTATGAACGTTTCGTAAAATTGACGAGAGTAACCTGCGTGAAAATGTACACACTCAGGTCAATTTCACGAAACTTCCATTTAAAAAAAATTCAGCTGGCGCCTTTTATTTCCGTATAAACTAACTAACTTTTGGAGACTGAGTGGGCAATTCAATCTCTGCTGGTAGCCAATCAGAGATAGCTGGCCCACGGCTATTACTAATTAAGCGGTACTCAGTAAAGAGACCGCTCAACAAGTGCCGCATCTAGTGGTCCCTAACACAATATATTTAATGTCTGAAATAGTGTGGTTTCTACGGGTCGATTTAATTGAGTTTAAGGGGCGTAAAACCTAGGTTTCCGGGAGAAAAAACCCGCTTGACCGTGCCAGAGATCGAATAACTGGGAACTCGTCGAAAAAAGACTTATAAAAAGTTCCTATAGTGACGAATAGATTTGAAACCAAGTCTTCATTCGTGTGGCGCAAACGCCATACCAACTGAGCTACACAGGCTCCGAAATTTTCATGTTTTATACAAACACTGGGCTTTGAAATGTTAGAGCTACTATCCACTTTACCAATGTAATTTTACATCGTCGAAATGAAGCCGTATGGCTCTTTCTGTAGTAAGTATTACGATAATTTTGATTCGTTCGAGGATATTTAAGAATTGGGTTGGTTTAAGATTACAAGGGAGTAATTTGTTTTGTTTAATTGCCATGAGATGGATATTAAATAAGGTAATTTTTTATAGCACTTTTGGTGGTTGTTATTATTTCTATTGAATCAGAACTTGGAAATCAATTATGATAACATTGTCGATATCTGTATATGTATGGATTGTATAACATGCAAGAATATTTCGGTAGTGCGATTTCTGTTGTTTCTAGTATGTTTTGTTTGTGTTTTTTTCTTTGTGGTAGAAAGTAAATAATCTGGTATGAACTATTAGAATCTCGATAATGTTCAATACAATACGAGATTTAATACAACGAATGGTGTGAACCAATATAATAGGTGATGAATCATGACTGACAGTATAACTTCTAAACTACATTATGACATAGTAGGAGGTCGGCCTGAGTTATTGTGTTTCTATGTTTTAGTAATTTTTTTAGTTTGTTGTAAGTGGTGAAGGCAGTTCTGTAATTCGAATATTTGAAGAATTGTTTTATGGCTTTATAAATGTTTTGAATATGTGGAAATTTTAAAATTGTGTGCGGTTTTGATATATGGCTTTGAGAAGGAGAGATATGATTTGGGGCTCAGTTAATAAGTTGTTGGGACACTGTCAAGAACTGAAGACATCGTTAACATTATAATTTCTTGGTTTAAAGCAGTATCCCGAAGATGAATGTTGCAAGCGTTAATTGAGTCAAATTGAACAGATATTTTGACACAAGGATGATATGAGGTGAAATGAAAATAATTTCCAACGTTTGTAGGTTTGTGGTATACTTTACTACTGATATGATGATTAAATCTAATGAGGGCCAAATCCAAGACGTTTATGGTCTTATTTTCTTCTTCCTTTTACCTTGCGGTGTGGAGGGTTTCTATTCATTTAACTGCAGCTGCACACAAGGATACGTGGTTAGCCCTATGCCTCCAGGTGTATCCTATGTCTGTAGAAGCATTGAATTCTCAAGGCCGGTTTGCCTGCTTGCAGGATGAAAACGCCAATAAAACATGGGGAGAAAAACCCAGCAGTTTATGCCCAGGACCGGCTAACATAGCTATATCTAAGAAAGCTCCTCACGTCGCGACGGAAATCGAGACCAAGACACTCCTTTCCCAAGCATATGGTAGCTAAGCTCATAACCACTCGGCTAACCGTGCGGACGGTCTTATTTTCTTCATATTCAAATGCGAATTTTAATCGGTGGCTATAGATGTTGTATGAACTAACTGTTGTATGGCATTTGCGTTTCTGGTGTACCAACACGCACGCACGCACACACACACACACACACACACACACACACACACACACACACACACACACACACACACACACACACACACACACACACACACACACACACACACACACACACACTACATCGTCCACTCATTTCCTGTAATAAACAATGTCATTCGGTTGAGAGACGAATAACAATTGTATTTCCATACGACAAGAAAAATTTCAGGGAGAATTTTCTGTCTACCAACGGAACAATTGCGGCTTACTCGCTTAACCTTTTCTTATTGAATTTTCCATGTGATCTGCTTCTACGAATTTTCTGATTTTTTTTACTAAAAAAATTTTCTAGACATTTTCAAATCCAAGTTAAATGCTTCCTTATAATTAATACATGCGAAAATATATTGTCTTTCTGAATTTTGAAAACCATCCGATCAATTATACCAGCATGTGACTAGTGGTGTGGGTTCTGTTTTTGGACCACTACTGTTTAACTTGTTCATTTACGCTATAGGAAAGGATCTGAGAGGAACTGTGCACCTGTTTGCGGATGATGCAAAGTTAGGTAGAGCAATAGTGAATGCTCAGGATGTCAAAATTTTGCAGGATGATTAGGATAGTTTGGAGGACTGGGCTAAGGAGAATTGATGTCAATTTAATGTGGAAAAATGTAAGTTTTGCATTTTGGGATGAAAAGATTAGCAGCAGTATACCACATTGGTGGAACCGTACTACAGGAGATTGAGGAGGCCAGGTATTTTGGGAGTGTTGGTGGATAGGGAGTTGAAGTTTAGGGGACACATCGCAAAAGTGCCAAAAGCAGATCATCAAATCACTTGGTTGCTGAAAAACCCTTTAACGAGCAGAGACAAACAGGTTATTGTATTGAGCCTTGATAAGACCCTATCTAGACTATCGTTCCCATATATGGGTGCCAGGGTTTCTTCTCGATGGGGAGGAGGCGGAGAGGATCCAGAGACAAGTGACCAAGATAATAGCAGGACTATGTAATGAACCTCATGCGAACAGGTTGAAAATTTGTGAGCTGCAGAAATTGGTTGATAGGCGGAAGAGGGGTTATATGATTGAGACATTCAAATTACTGAAGGGTTTCTATAAGATCAATTCAGAAGATATTTTTGAGAATAGGACTGGTAGTGGGAGGACTAGGGGCCATCCATGGAAGCTTGGTAAGAGTGTGGTTAACAGGGGTGTTAGACCTAGATTTTTACTTGGAGAGTAGTAAATGAGTGGAATAAGCTGCCAGAATCTGTTGTGGGTGCCACGACTGTAAATGAGTTCAAGAAGAAGTGTGAAATATAATGGTCTCAAGATTCTGTTTAATATAATGGTCTCAACAGTTAACAATCTCTAAAAAGAAGACTTTAGATAGCATAAATCTTACTCTGTTGCATACTTATAATATATGGTTTCCACCTTAAGTTGCTGTCTGTTTTTAACCCTAAATAGGTTAAGGTATTCACTTTTTCTATCTCCATGCAGTACAATTTTGCTTACTTTTACAATTCCAGTTGGTTATGTAGGAACATATGGATGGAAAAATGGGTTTTATTAATAGGTGTATATTTGAGTTTAAAAATTATAAATTTTGTTTTTTTCAGCATTGAGAGCAAGTTTTTTCACATGAAACCAATTTGTTACTATTTGCAAATCTGTGTTGACCATGTTTGCATTTCACTTACAGAATTTGCAGTGAATATCAGTGCAGCATCATCTGCAATAGTGTTTAATTTAATTGGTAACTTTACGTCACAGAAGTCGTTGATTAGGGATCCCAGTCGTCCCGTAAAATACGGGATCGTCCCGTTTTTGGCTTTGAAGTCTAGCCAAAAACGGGACGATCTCGTATTTTACGGGACGACTGGGAGACTTCAAGACTCAATATCAAAATCGATGAGTTACAATTTCTATTCTATTACAGACATCGCCCTCCGTCATTATAGGGATCTGTAGACGCGTTGTTATTATCTCAAGGCGAGCGATGGCAACACCACAACAATGATAAGTTCGTTAGAACGGTGCGCGTGTGCATAGACATTTTAGCGTGTGCCGTGATATTGGGTCAGCTTTAAATAGCACAGAACGGTCCGCTTGGCCCGCACCATTTTAGAAGCTCCCTCCGAGAGAAACAGGTTGGTGCTTGCAGAGTATTAATTACTGTACGTTAGAATCATTTTAAGACTGGCATATGTGATGGATGCGCATACTAAACTTTTACCCTCAGTCATAAGTGTCCTGTATTTTTTTTCCAATGTATCTGGGATCCCTATCGTTGATATAAATTATAAATAATACTGTCCCAAGCACAGAACCTTAAGGAACACCACATTTTACCTGAATGAAATTGCTATAACTTTTGTTAATTTTCACTGCTTGGGGTCTAGCCGTTAAAGAACTCTTAAATCAGTAGTGTGCACAGCCTCTAATTCCTATATTCTCTAGAGTTTTTTTACCTGAATGAAATTGCTATAACTTTTGTTAATTTTCACTGCTTGGGGTCTAGCCGTTAAAGAACTCTTAAATTAGTAGTGTGCACAGCCTCTAACCTATATTCTCTAGAGTTTTTTTTATTAAAATATCATGGGATACTGTGTCACAAGCTTTCTGGAGGTCTAGAAAGACTGCTACAGTTAGTTCTTGCGATGAATAAATAAAATTTGTGAAGTTGAGCAGTATGTGTGCTCAATGTTTAGTTTCTGCCTATACCACTAGTTCCCACACTTTTTTCAATCATTCCCCACCTCAACGCCTGAAAGGTTTTGATACCCCCTCTAGCATAATAGTCAACCAAGTTCTGAAAATGTATAATCTAAATAGGTACTTCAAATAAAACACGAACATAGGTAAAACTGTTTTTAATTTGACATTCTTCAATTAATATAAATTTAATATTACACTTTGTATATTATAAAACATAAATCGAACTCATCTCAGGAAAATGAAATCCAAGTTTATCACCGAAAATGGTGATTTTTTACTATATCGATGATGAGATGACGAATGCAATATCATTTCCTAATTCCGTCACCCCCAAATATTCAAATTGCTCCCGTGTGGGAAACAGTACACTATACTGGTTGTTATGGAAGTTTTTTTTTATTTGTCTGTTTGGTTTTTTCTTAAAAATTACTAATTTATTTTTTTGCTAATTTCTCTAATGTTTTGGAGAAAAACCAGGAGTAGGAAAATTGGACTGTATCTTTTAAGATCATTTTTGCATCCTTTTTTATATATTGGTATTACCACATCTTTCTTAAATCCTGTTGGAAACACACTAGTCATCATAGCTAAATTGAAGATGATCATCAAAGGAGCGATCAGATCTTTCTGGCACTCCCACACAATACTGACATTAATACTATTGTGAACCGGAACGGAAGAGTTTTAAGTTTTATTATAATATTGTTCATTTCACTCTCACAAGTAGGATGAT
Source organism: Typopeltis vanoorti (assembly GCF_054136105.1). Classification (NCBI taxonomy): domain Eukaryota; kingdom Metazoa; phylum Arthropoda; class Arachnida; order Uropygi; family Thelyphonidae; genus Typopeltis; species Typopeltis vanoorti. Next base: position 4,583,334 of record NC_143570.1, on the reverse strand, counting down.
AATCAATAAATCCATCAATAAATTACGCTCATAAGAGCGTAATTTATTGATGGAGTATTAGGGCTATTTACAAGTATTTAATTGGCGGATACGAAGTAATTATTAAATCGATGTGCTAAAGGTCTTTCCGAAGAAAGCAGATCCGAGCCAGAAATATTCATAAACAATATGAAAATTGAACATACAACAGAATACAAATATATAGGCAGCTACTTTACTGCAGATGTCAGATGGCAAGATAAAGAAATAAAAATAAAACAGCCATAGCTAATGATGCCTTCTGGAAAAATGATCTGCTCAGAAGTTCTGTGAGTATCGATACAAAGAAAAGAATGATAAGAACATTAGTGTGGCCAATTTTCACATATGGAAGTGAGACCAGGATATTCAACAAGAGAGTAAGGCAACAGATAACGGCCTTTGGAATGTGGTGCTATAGGAGAGCTCTGAATATCCCATGGACAGAACATGTAATAAATACAGATGTCCTGCTACAGAGAATGAGAACACAGTTTTCTTTATTACAAGAAATGATCCAGAGAAAGATGAGATTGGCAGTACATAGGATACTAACCGTTTCAGAAGGAAAAATTATGGGAAATGGATCAAGGGGCAAAAACGAAGGACATGGCTTGAAGATATAAGATCATAGACAGGATCACACTATGCAGAAACAAAAACGAAAGCCACCAACAGAGAGAACTGGAACGACATGGTGCTGCACCCTCTCACTGAGGAAGCTACATGAAGAAGAAGAAGAAAGATCTTTCACTGTTTAAATCTATATGATTAATGGCATCATTACTGTGTCTTGGAAGTGTTGGTTCTCTGATATTTTTGCCGAGTATATTGTTTAGATTTCAATGATAGAGTGGGGAAAAATAACCCAATAGAGGATGCATTGGATTAGAGGGAGAATCAGTAATCAAAAACAATGGAATTTTATTAAGAGACTTCTGCATATTTAACAATCTAAAAATCAGCAATACTATCTTTAGGCATAAAAATATACATAAGTACACATTGGAAGCAAGAGGAACAAAATCAGTAATTGATTACATTATTATTAACAACAAACTAAATAATAATATCATGGATACAAGGGTTTTTAAAGGAGCGAAATTAATACTGATCACATGTTAGGTGAAATCAGATTTGAATTCATTAAAAGAACCACATTCTTCAAAAGAAAAAAAAAGATAACGAACTAACATCTAATGAACAATTCAAAATTCACCTCCTAGAAACAGGAGAGTATTAGAAACTTATATAAAAGCAGATTAAGAGATAAAATAAAACCAACCACAAATAATCAATCAATATTTAAACTGACTGGAAAATTATAAAGGAAACCATACTAAAAGCAGCAGAAGAAAGTTTAGGATACAAATCAAAGAAAATCAAAAAAAAAAAAAGGGCTCAGAACTTGGAATGATGACTTAAAGGAATTAATCGAAAGGAAAAAACATACTTCTAAAATCTATCTGCAGAGTGAAAACACTGCTGACTATATATAATATAAGAAACTACGGGCTGAAGTCAGAAAGCTTTCCAGAAGTATACGCAGAGAAGATTGGAGTAAATATGTTAAATCATTAGAGCAGGATATCACTGGACCAGAAAGAATAGGTTTTAAAATTTTCAGGCAACTACAAACAGTAGAAAATGACCAATTCAGAAATTATCTCTAATTTCCAAAGAGAATTGGATAGAATACTATAAAATATTGTGGAATGAAAAACAAGAAATATAAAACCATGACAAAACTCACAAAATTGAAGATACCAATATACAGGAAAGCAGAGCAGAAATAGTAACGGAAGAATTGGAAAAAGAATATCAAAAAACTCTAGAAATAGAAATATCCCGGGCCTGGATGGAATATGCGTTGAGCTCTTTAAATATATAGAAAATAGCTTAAAAGAAAACCTACTTAAACTCTTCAATAATATCTGGAAATATCAAAAGATCCCAAAAGAATTGGAAACTGGAGTAATAATAAATATTCACAAAAAAGGTCCCAAGGATAAATGTGGAAATTACTCTTTTAATAACAGCATCTAAACTATATGCAAACATCTTAAAGAACAGGCTAATTAAACATACTGAAAATTATGTAGAAGAAGAACAGTGTGGTTTTAGAAGAGGGAGAGGATGCACAGATGCCTCTTTCACAATGTAACAGATTATAGAAAAAAAGGAAAGAATTTAACCTGCCCACTTTTCTTCTATTTACTGACTACGAAAAGGCATATGATAACTTGAACAGAAATCTACTCTGGAAAATATTACAAGATGATAAAGTACCTCCTAAATTAATTAAAGCAATAAAAAGTCTATACAGAGAAACAAAAATTTGCGTCAAATTTGCAGATGGAAATTTGCACATGTTGTTTCTGATAATGGAACATTATCAGAACCGACAACTATAAATAAAGGAATAAGACAAGGTCGCGGCTTATCGCCAATCCTAATCAACATTTATATAAACAGAATCCTAAAAGAATGGAAAACAACTGTCCAAGATGGAACTGAACTAACAAATAATAACCAGCTAAATACAATACTTTATGAAGATGATCAAGTACTAATTTCAAACATAGAAGTTAAACTCCAAATTGCAACTAACCATCTAAATGAAATAGCAAAATAATATAAAATGAAAATATCTGAAATAAAAATAAAAGCAATGGCAACATGTGGAAACACGATTCAAAATTTCAAAATTATGCTTAACAATAAAATAATAGAACAAGTTACAGGATTCAAATACTTAGGAAATATAATCTCGAAATACGATACAGATTCACACTTGGAACGAAGACTACAAATTTACAAGAGAATGAATGGCATAATTAAAAGAAATTTTAGAAAACAAATGACTAAAGAAACTCAATTGAGATTACATAATATGACCTCTAAACCATCTCTCTTGGAAGTGAAACCTGGATTCTAAAACAAAGAAACAAACAAAGATTGGAAGCAGCACAGATGAAGTTTCTATGACCTCTTCTGGGACCCACGAGATTAGATAAAAAGAAACACACAGAAATAAGAGAACGATTAGATACAAAGAACATCGTATAAGAAAACGAAGGACATCAGCGAAGTTGGCTACACCACATAGAAAGGATGAATAACAATAGGATTCCCAAACTAGCATATAAAAATTAACCTACAGGAAGAAGAGACCGCAAACGTCCAAGACTAAGATGGACCAACTTCATCTGCAAAGCAGGAACAGAACATAAAAAGCCTATGCTTGAATTTTTCAGTCGACGACGACGATATTGTTTACGAATTTCCCTTTTTCTTGCACTACTTTCAAATTTCAAAAATTCATTACGGTAATAATGAATTTTATGACTTCCATGGTTCCGACAATGTCAGAAGCTATTCTCATATTATTTATTGTGAGGGTATTTTTTGTTTTTTATATATCTTATCTCTGAGTTTTATGCATTGTTTCATGTGTTTTGTTATCCACGGCTTGGATAGTTTGCGCCTGTCTCCTTGGATTATGATTGATGCGTGTTGTATTTCGGTATCTAAAATGTTAACGAATTTGCAATAAGCATCGTCAACATTGGTTTCAGATTGCATCTACTCCCAGGACATGGCACATAATTTATGTTTTGGATGCTGACGTATTTTGTATCTGTAGATACTGATTGTAAATAGATTTTGACGGGTAGCAGAAAGTTATCTGTGACTGGCTGTTTTAAAACTGCTGTCTTGACTTTGGTCGGACTTTGTGATCTTACTAACACATAATCCAAGCGTGAAACACAGCCATTGAAATGCCTTGTCGGAACATTTACGTGTTGCTCGAAGCTATACATGGCTAATAAATCCATGAAATCGACATAATAACGGATGTCATTTGACAGATTGTGATAACATTATCATCATAATCGATGTCGTGCAGATGCTGACCAGTTCTTGTATAAAGTAATAAAATGGAGTGAGATCTATACATAGTCAGTATGTAATAATTGTAATTTTCTCAGATAATGAAATTAGAAATGTTAACATTTCTCAAGAAAATGTTTCCATTATTATACTGCTAATGTGTTATCTTCTTGCAAAGACTATTAATCTCCACATCTGTTATAATCCCTATAGCGGTAACATTTTTTAAAACCTTCTAAATAGTATAAGCCAGCTTTATGCATCTTGATCCATATTTGTTAGTATTAAAATATTTATGTTATAATCTAGGTCATTTAATATTAGTTCTAGGTATATCATTTCATCTTTTATACTTACGGCTGTGTAGCTCAGTGGAAGTGGCGCTAGCATCCTCTGCGCTAGGCCGCCCAAAGATAGACTTATAGTTCAAGTCTAGTCAATGACTGATTACTATATATTATATTTCTAATGTTTAATTGCAGTACTTTTAGAGTAGACTCATTATTAAAATGTAAAAATCTTTCTAATTCTGTTGTATCATTGCAAATTATAAAATTATCAAAAGCAATTATACTGATATCCATGTTCTCATTATCCATCGTAAAGTAATCAGCGATTCTTTCATTATTTTTATAGATTTTTGGAAGTCATCGTCACACTTTATCCTCCATATATGCAAATTGTCATCTTTCTCATTAATGTGGATAATGAATTTATAATCTGTAACACCAGATTTCAACAGAAAGACTGCTGTAAATTGACAACATGGCGCTCGACAGACAGGAAAACTAAGAATATGATAGATCTAAACTTAATCAATAAAAGATGGCCCACACCAGTGCAACAGTTCAGAACCTTTCAAACAGCAGCTGTCGACTCATATCACAGTTTTTGGTAATCGGTAATTTAAACCTATAACTCAAAACAATACACTGGAACAGGCCTCTGAAGATAACCGATATTGGAAAACTTTGTGATGACAATATCAAAAATTTGTATAGGGTAACACTTGACAAAAGATTAAAAGACCTGGAAAAAATCGAAGACATAAACAAAAAGTTGAAGAACTAACTGAAATACTGGTAACAGTAAAATCCATAATTCCTAAAAAAGAAAAAAATAACTAAATAATGGATTACTCAAGATACCTTAAAATTGGTACAAGAGAAAAGAAAATTGAGGCTGAAACGTGACAACTCTGAGGCAGCAGAAAGCGCATATAGAAAGAAGTGCAATGAGGTAAGAAGAGCAGCTAGGATAGACTAGAATAATTGGTTGGAAAACCAATCTAAGAAAATTAAGAAGTATTATGGCGAATATAAGACGAGAGAATCATATTAAAAGGTTATCAGAAATATCAACAGAAAATGGCAGCCCAGACTTGTGGATATATAAAGGATGAAAGAGGCACGATTTGAATGAACACTGAAGAAATGTTACAGAGATGGACAAGATACTACAGTTACCTCTATAAAACACAAACTGGCCGAAACACTAAACAGAGCTAACCAATGAGTTAAATGAAATATCACACTGTCAATCACAGATTTTGAGAACAATATCTTGGAAGAAGAAGTAAGAAAGGCCATAATGAAATTAAAAAACAACAGAAGTCGTGGAAATGATGGTATAACGGGAGAAATGATTAAAGAAATGGTGACCACACCCTTATACAGGTTATACATAAAATCTGAAACGAGGTATGGAAGATCGGATGCACCTCAGAAGAATGGCAAAAGTGAATGCTGATACTCGTACATAAAAAAGAAAATGCTTTGCAATTTCAGAATCATTGCAATTATGCAAAGTAAGGTTTTGACAATTATACTAACTGAAAGACTAAAATGCCGAATTGAAAAACATCTGGCAGATGAACAAGAAGGGTTCTGAAAAGATAGGATTACCATAGAAAATATATTAGCCTTTCGATTAATCACATAAATGGCACAAAGAGAGAATAAGGAAGTATTTGCATGCTTCGTGGACGTTTAAATAAGCTTTCAATAGTTGATCAAAACATCATCTGGGCTGTACTAGAATCATACGGTATTGATGCAGGGCTAACTCGTCTATTGAAAGAAATCGACATGAATACACAGGCCGCTGTCAAGTTAGGAGGCAGACATGGAGCCTGGTTCGACATTAATAGAGGCACAGGACAGGGAGATCCAATATCACCAATTATCTTCATTTCATACTTGGAGAGATTGTTAGACAAAAACAGAAATATAGACACAGGAATCTCCATTGGTGGAATAAGACTTGACCACCTGTGCTTTGCAGACGACATTATTTTACTTGAAAAAGCGAAATGACACTTGAGCAAATGACAAATCATCTAAATAGAGAAGGTGAAAGATATGGATTGAGGATAGATATAGAAACGACAAAAACAATGGTTTTTGGTGAAAGTGAGTTTGGTAAAAATATTATCGTATAGGAAGAGGAACTTGCGAATGGGAAACAGTTTCAAAAAAAATCAGCTAACGCCTTTTTATTCCCGTATACGGGGAGTAGGCAAGGCCATTTAGCCCTCTCTAACTTTTGGAGACTGAGTGAGCAGTTCAATCTCCACTGGTACCAATCAGAGATAGATGGCCCAAGGCTATCACTAATTAAGCGGTACTCAGTGAAGAGAGACGGCTCAAATGTGCCGCCATCTCGTGATCCCTAACCCTAACACAATATATTTAATGTCTGAAATAATGTGGGTTCTACGGTCGATTTTCTTGAGTTTACAGGACGAAAAACCCGAGTTTCCGGGAAGAAAAACCTGCTTGCCCGTGCCAGAGATCGACTAACTCGAGAACCGGTCGAAAAAAGGCTTAGAAAAATTTCCTCTAGTCGCCGACTAGACTCGAAACCAAGTCTTCCTTCGTGCGGCCAAGTGCGGTGGTTGGCAAACGCCACATCCACTGAGCTACACAGGCTCTCGGAACAGTTTACTTATCTTGGAAATTGTATAATACATGATCTAAACGTTAAAAAAAAATTAAAATTAGGACTGCAAAGGCTTTAACAGCGCTAAAATCCAGTGCTCTTAAAGCCTTTTTAGGAGAGTAGAAATGTCAGCTTGAAAACCAAACCAAGTGTTCTTTAGACATGCTTCTTTAGCAGTATGTTGTATGGTTGCGAAACTTGGATAATGACAAAGGAATCGGAGAGAAAAATACTGGCTTTTGAAAGAAAGTGTTAATGTAAAATTCTACGAATTGGATGGACTCATAGGATAAGAAATGTAGAAGTATACAGAAGGATACAATTAAAAGAGACTGTTTCTAAAAGTCATACAAAGAAAATTAAAAATGTTTCGATATATTTGTAGAATGTTATGTGACTGAAAGTTAAAGTCACATTGGTGTTTAGCCTAATTAGAGAATAAATGTCAGAAATCGTCCTCATCATGAGTAGGCCGACGATATTAAATTCTGGTGTGGCGGAACTCTTCAAAAATTAAGTCATGGGACAATATAGTCAACATGGCATCAGACACCTACGGACGCTGCGCCCGTGGTTTGTGATGATGATGATGTAGCAGAAAAAAACAGTAGAACCAAACGCATTCCTATTATTGGGAATTTTAAGAGTTTGAAATTAAAAGCAAAATATGAGTACATTGTTTGCGCATCCAGAAAAACATATGATCAGAACGTATTGAAAATCAGAGCGCTGTTGATGGTTCTCATGAAGATGATGAAGCACTCTAAGAAAACTGAAAGTCAGGACAATTATCCTAGCATATAAGTCAACATATATCTTAGAGATTCGTCATCATCAACAACAACCACTACAACAGAAACTGTCATATCAGCGACATTAACCCCTCAACATACAAAGACGTCTGTGACATGTCTTTTGTTTATTGCACTAAAATTGATTTTGAATTTTGGTTTCACATATAAATACAACCGAATATAGACGCTAGACAATCTTGTGCCTATTTCCTTTCAGCAGAAAAGTTGCCAACGGCGTATATCGGCTATTTCGTTTGCGTTTGCACAAATTCATCATTATTTTTCAAATAATGATGAATTTTATCCAGAAGATCACCCTCGCCCAAAAAATTGCAGAAAAATGACCGCTTTCTGATTTTTAATTGGTACGTTAAGGGATTAAACCTCTTAATCTGTTTCTCTCCATCCCTATTTCACTTCACACTGTTCCAACTCGAGAATTTTTCCTTCTAATTCTTGTCTTATCTGGTCTCGTCAAATGTTCCATGGTTTTTGTCATCGGAGTTTTCTTAGCAGTTTCATTGCACAGATTTCTTTTTGTATTCTTTCTGAATATTTTGTTTAAATTAAGTCTACAATAAATTATTGAACTTTTTCACACTTTCCTCAAGTACTTACACAAGTCTGCATAACTTTCAAGAAATTCTTGTAGACTTCCTCTTGAAGTGAGAGAATTTACAAGCAATTCTAGCCTGAATAGTTGTCCATATTTTTATTCTATATTTTCATGTTTATGCCACCATTGTTCTCAGAATATGCATTTCCATTGCTATCTAAGCTACTTACACCATGTCTTTCTTAAACTATACATATCTGTCGTGTCAAACAAGCAACAAAAGTATTTCTGTTAATCAAAAACGTCAGCAGATTACTTACAGTATTAAAGAAGCAGTGATAGAGAGTAATTCTCAATATTCTTAGCTAATTTTAATCATTAGTTATTGGACTTCTTACATATTTGAAAATTTCACCGATCTTCAGGCTTGGTCCAAATCTAACACCGTTGGTTTTTCAATTTCTCTCGAATTACAACCATGCTCTTGGTATTGCCATGCTACATTGTTCCATCCGTTCATTTTGTTTCATACATCTTCTGAACAAGCCTAAGTCACACATAATCTGAAAACACAGCTGTTTCCTTTTTCTTTTCTTGAACAGGATCGACTCTGTCCATCACAAGCGAATGGCGACGGAAATAAAACACTATCTGGTTGAACTTTCTTTTTACTTCCAAACTACTCAGAAATTATAAAATCTAGTTTTCTTATCTCATGTACAGTATTTATCATAACAATCGCTTCTTTTCCTATATACCTTTTCTTCTGAAGCCAGAGTCTTTTCAGCATCATTATGTTACTGGTTACATAGATATTAGTTGATGTCGCTTCTACCTCCATGAGCAACGGGAAAATGGACATTACAATGTTGGCATACCACTTTTGTTCCATCACTACACAGCTTGTCCAATTTAAAAAAATTTGAATTCTTGCTAGAAATCGTCATTAAAATTGCAGTTTCGCCTCTTCAACATTGCAAGGATAGACTTCAAGCTTTTAAAATAAGACATAAAACTTTTAAAATACTGTATATGAAAAATAAACCACCAGCAATGAATAACAAAACCACCGGTTAGCACACAGACAAAACAAACACTAACGCTATAGCAGAGCAGACGCTGCGTCTGAGACACGCAAGTGTTGTCAACATGTATTTTTTTTTTATTTTCTCTTAATAAATCACTGCAGATATCGATATTTAATATCGAACAATGTGACTCCATAGTTATACGAATTACTGATATAATGATATTCATATAGGTTTATAGGTTATGAATTACAATTTATGACTGAGCAATATTAAAGTAATAAAAAGAAAAAAAAGCTAACACCTTTTTGTTCCCGTATAGGGATTAGGCGAGACCGTTTTAGCGGTCTCGCCTGATCCCTTTTAACTTTTTAACTTTTTAAAATTTTAACTTTTTAACTTTTGGAGACTGAGTGGGTAGTTCAATCTCCACTGATAGCCAATCAGAGAGAGTTGGCCCAAGGCTATCACTAATTAATAGGCACGCAGTGAGGAAGGTGTCTAGCAAGTACCACTATCTCGTGGTCCCTGACCCTAACACAATATTTTTAATGTCTGAAAATAATGTGGGTTCGACGGCCGATTTTCTTGAGTTTATGGGAAGAAAAACCCGAGTCTCCTGGAGAAAAAATCCGCTAGTCCATACCAGAGGTCGACTAACTCGGGAACCGGTCGGATAAAGACCTAGAAAAAAAAATGTTCCTCTAGTCGGTAACTAGATTCGAACGCCTTTCGTCACGCTGTCAAGTGCCATGGATTGCAAACACTACTTCTATTGAGTTACATGGGCTCTTCAATATTAAAGTATATTTATAGTTTTTTTTTAATTCAAATTTAATAATAGCAGCAAAAACAATGCCATCAAAGATGAAAATGGAAAATTACTAATAGAATCTGACAATATATTAATGGAATGGAAGAATTATCTTGAAAATCTCTATAATGGAGACGAACTTAATGCTGATATCAGCATAGAAAATCAAAATGAAGATAATCAAGGACCCCCAATAATGCGAGAAGAATTTGATAAAGCACTGTCCGAAATGAGTAAGGGAAAAAGTCCAGGTGTAGACAATATTCCTATATAACTGCTACAAAATCTAGGTAATGAGACAAAAACCTTACTCTGTCAATTAATAGCCCAAATCTATGATAGAGGAGAAATACCAAAGGAGTTTACGAAATCAACCATAATACCAATACCAAAAAAGAATAATGCAAACAAATGCAGCCAATTTAGAACAATAGCTTTAATCCCACATGTTAGCAAAATTCTGCTAAAAATTATTCAAAATAGAATTTATTCAAAAATAGATTGTCTATTGAAGACCAATTTGGATTCATAAAGAATAAAGGAACAAGAGAGGCAATACTCTGTTTAAGAACAATAATAGAGAGAAGATTAGATCTTAGTCAAAATACTTACATTTGCTTCCTTGATTTAGAGAAAGCGTTTCATAAAGTAAACCAGCAAATACTCCTAAACTGTCTAACTAATATCGGCATAGATTTGAGGGATAGGAAAATAATTTATCAAATTTACAAAAATCAAAATGGACTGATTAAAATCAATGATAAGGAGAAAATAATAAATATAAGGAGTGGAGTAAGACAAGGAAGTATACTTTCAACACTTTTATTTAATTTATATATTTAAAAGGCCATTCAGGAAACTAAAGATAAAATAAATAGTTGCATAAAGATAAATGATGAGCAAGTCATGTGTATAAGATTTGCTGATGACATAGCCCTTGTAGCAAAAAACAGAAGAACGTTAAAAACAATGCTAGAATTACTAAATAATAACCTTGAAAAATATAAAATGAAAATCAACACAGATAAGACTAAAACCATTGAGAAGACACGATCAAGAATAAACAACGCAAAAGCCCAATTCTCTAAGATGAAAAGCATTTTAACAAGGAAACTCAACGTACAATTGAAAAAAAAATTAGTAAAGACATTGATATGGAGAATTGCACTGTATGGATGTGAAACCTGGATTCTAGGCAGAGAGGATGTAAGAAGATTGGAGGTTTTGAAATGTGGTGCTGGCTTCGCATAGACAGAAAAAAAATCAAACTAACAAGTCCTCCAATCAAACGAAACAAGAACTCTAATTAAATCGATCAAAATTAGAAGGGATAGGTGGTTTGGACATATACTTCGACATGATGGACTTGTGAAAAGAATAACGGAAGGCAAAATAGAGGGGAAAAGAAGAAGAGGCAGACCAAGGGAAAGCTTTCTTGACCAAGTCAAAGACAGCACCGGTTTGAGGAGTTACCAGGAGGTTAGGAGGAGAGCCAATGACAGAGCGGAATGGAGGAAATTGCTGCTGAGTTACGAGTCCCAAGACTGATGCAACTGATGAATGAATTTATAGTTTTTATTAAAAACGGGGGAAAAAATTGACATTTTTATTAAAACGGTACTGTCCCGTTCAAAACAGTACGTATGGTCAGCCTATTATAGACTTTACTCTGCGACCAAAGGCAAATCCATTCCGATAATAGGCTAATCAATGCGATTCATGGAAAGAGTGTTTATGACACACATTGGAGGATATACAAGTCAGGGATGACCAAGGAAAAGGTGGAAAGAGACCGAAACAGGCTACTGGGCCTAACCGGCCATTATGGATCAAATATGCATTCTCATACGCCGTATCCATCATATATTTCAATATAATATCAATGGTATTACAAGTTTAATCCATGATAACTCTTAACGTCTATAGATATCTAGGCCGATAGCTTGGTTATAGTCGGAAAATTAGCTTTTCTTTTAAGAAAATTCTAGTTTTTAAAGTGGTAACTATTTTGCTTGTACAACAGTTGGAAATGATTACGTATAAAGAACGTGATTTCGCGTGTTGGTGACGAATTCGTGTATCGTCTTATTCCTTTCTCCCCTTCAATATTAAATGACCCTTCTTGGTAATCTGTCAGCGACAATAAATCGAGGCTTTCTCCTGTGAGAATATATTTGACAACATCTGCTATGTTGTGGGACAAAATTGTAAATCGTATAAATTATATCTTAATTGATGTGCCTGTTACGGTCTATTTTTTTAAATTTTTTTTGGGAAAAACAAAATTTAATTGTGCTACTATGATTGACTAAATGGAAAAGGGTGAAAAACGACTTTAAAAATAGTAAAAAATAAACCTAAAAACCTAAGAAGGAGGTTAGTGAATTTAAAAGTTCTGCTGAATACACACCTACCAAAATACACATATGATGTGTATAAAATCAAAGAAAATAAACAGAGAAAATCAAAGAACTTAAATCTGAAAACACAGAACTGGAAAATTCTAATTTACAGTTACTGCGCGAACTTAAATTAATTAATCAAACAGTTTGATTAATTAATGATCTCAGCTAACAAGCCATAAACAAAAATTTGGAAATAGTAAGTTCATCAAGAGATGCAATAACTCCTATAAGATAATACAAAAGATTTCAGAAATAATTTGAGTGGATTTTAATGAAAATTACATCGAAACAGCCAACAGTCTCCATAATGCACAAACAAGCTGAAACGTGTTCTATTATTGTAAAATTGAGGTGTAAGGAGACAAGAGATATAAGCTTGGAAGGACATAGTGATATCAATGGTAATTTTAAAGATTGCAAAAATATGGCCGGCCTCTTTGGCTGAGTGGTTAGCATATTCGCGTTCCATTCAAAAGCCTGTGGGTTCGAATCCCACCTTGGGCATGCATGTTTGTGATTGTCTGTGAAATCCCAGTGGCGGTGGTGGTGGACAGTGGATGGGGTTGGTGTAGATGATGCGATTCGATGCATTTGGTGGATTGAGGGTGGAGATGAAGAGCTGTAGAGTAGGTGCCCTCCCTGAATGAGTCTTTGGACTGCTTGGAAGTGTCACATCCGCTCCGCTAACGTCTTTTTATTCCCGTATATGGGGTGTAGGCGAAGCCATTTGGCCATGTCTAACATTTTGGAGACTGAGTGGGCAGTTCCATCTCCACTGGTACCCAATCAGAGATAGCTGGCTTAACACTACCACTAATTGAGGGGCACGCAGTGAAAAGAATGGCTCAACAAGTGCCGCCATCTCGTGGTTCATAACCCTAATACAATATATTTAATGTCTGAAATAGTGTGGGTTCTACGGTCGATTTTTCTTGAGTTTATGGGACGAAAAACCCAAGTTTCCGGGAGAAAAACCCGCTTGCCCGTGCCAGAGATCGACTAACTCGGGAACCGGTCGAAGAAAGGCTTAGAAAAATTGCCTCTAGTCGCCGACTAGACTCGAAATCAAGTCTTCCTTCGTGCGGCCAAGCGGCGTGGTGTGCAAATAATAATAATATTTTTTTTTTTAAAGCATAGCTGAAAATTTATTATTGCATAGCTATAATAATAATTTATCATAATATATTTTTATTTATTGCTAAAATATTTTTACATACAATAAACATCTTGTGTGATATTGCATCTTATAATTTTACAGAGTTCAGCACTAAGTGACGCAATTCCTACATTGGATTTTAATTAAAATTTTTAATAATACTTTTTTGCCTTTATATTATGTATTTACAACACATGTTCTTCTATATTAACAATAAAGATTATACAGAATTTTTGTATAATTTTTTATTTTTTTATTTTATTTTTATTTTATTATTTTTTTTTTTAAGTTAGAGAAAGAATGATTATACACACAAATTTCTGCATTTGCTTATAAGGATTACTTGTAGATGAGTGAGGCAAGTTAATCCCACCCCTACTTCGAAGCTTGGGTTAGCTTTTATGAAGAGAGTGGGATTTAGCCTTCACTATTTGTGTTGTTGCTACTGTTTATGTATGGGATGTAGGCATTGGATGCTAGTGATTTGTGATGTGTATATTAGTGTTAATGGTATCTTAACTTTTTTGATATATTTTCCAGTGTTCGTTTTTTAACGTTCTGTAGTTATCTACGTGTTTTAACTTTCTTGGTAGGTTGTTCAATTGCGTGGGCATCTGATATGAGCTCACAAAAGAACCGTATGAGTTGTTGAAGGGTGTGGGGATGTAGAGTTGTTGTAGGTCGTGTTATACGATATGTGTCTCTGTTGTTTCGATAGATTATGTTGAAGTAATTCCTTGTTAATATCATATAGTGTTTCAGGTTTTTAATGCTCAGAATTCTGTGTATCGTCATGTGCTTGTCGGATATTGATTGTTGCGTGTAAGGTGTCCAGATCACTGTTGACACGATTTTCCTGCGTAGTGCTTCTAATTTTGTTAGGTGGCTGTTTGATGTATTTGTATAGACTGTTATTCCGTATCTGAGTAGGGATTCGCAGATACCTTGATATAGGAGTTTGTTTATGTTGGGTGGAATAATGTCTTTAACTTGGAAGAGTTTTGCTGCGATGATCCGGAGTTTGGTGTGTAGGTATTCTATATGTTTTGTCCATTTAAGGTGGGAATCTATATAGAGACTGAGGTATTTTGCGTGTGTTACAGGCTTGATTTCGGAACATTGGCAGGTATTTTTGTTCTTAATGCAGCGGTATGTGTGACAATGTATCGATAGTGATGTGGGGCGTATGATTCTTGGGTTGTGTATTATCAACATCTGTGTTTTGGTGCCGTTGATTAGAATTGCGTTTTGGTGGAAGTATGTTGTGATTTCATTTAGGTCTTGTTGTGCTTTGCAGAGAGCTGTGTTAATGTCTGTGTGGATTGCTAGTAGTGCAGTGTCATCTGTGTATTGAAATATTTGACTTCTTTTGGATATGATATGAACATCGTTAATGTATATGTTGAAGAGTGGGTGATAATATGGCACCTTAAGGTACACCGTATTTTACTTGTATACTCCGACTGTGACATGTACCTATTTTTGTTACTTGTGTTCTGTTTGAGAGGTAGTTCTTGAACCATGTATGCAGTGTTCCTCTTATACCTATTGAGTATAGTTTGGTGAGTAGTATGTCGTGTTCAAGTGTGTCAAATGCTTTGGTTAGGTCCAGCAGTATAAGGACGGCGTACTTGTTTTTGTCAAGAGCTTTGTTTATTGTGTCGGCGATGTCTTCTAATAAAGTAATGGTCATTTTTGTTTTCTGAAAGCCGTATTGGTTTTGTGAGATGATGTTATACTTTGGTAAATAGTTTTGTAGTCTGGTGTGTGTTATTTTTTCTAGAATTTTTGAGATGACTGGTAGTGTAGCTATTGGTCTATAGTTTTGAGTATCGTTTCTTTTGCCGTGTTTGTATATTAGCGTAATTACTGCAGTTTTTAGTTGTTGTGGAATAACGCCTGTGTCGAATATTATGTTCACGAGTTTCAAAAGTATTGGATTAATTTGTTCAAAGTGTGTTATAAGGTCTGTGAGTCTTATTTTGTCTATTCCTGGTGGTCTTTGGTTTTTAGTTTTAGGAGTGCTTCTTTCAGTTTCTGTTTTGTTATAGGTGGAAAATACATCGTTTGTTTTTGACTTTGTGACGGTAGTTTTTTGTTGATCGTTGGTAGTTTGTCTTTTTTGAGTTGTGTGATGTTGTTTGTGAAAGCATGGTTGAATGAGTCTGCTAGTTCCTCTTGGTTCGTGTCCTGACCGAAGCTTTTTGCGATAAAATCTTTTGCTGAAGTTTTTTTTTCGGGTTACTAATTCGTTGCGTGTAGCCCATGTTTGCTAAATGTTGTCGTTATATTCCATGAATTTTTGGAAGTAGTAGCGTCTTTTTTGCCCTACGAATTTTTGTTGTTAGTTTATTTCTTGTGTTTTTGTATAAGGTTTGTAAATGTGTGTTACTGGGTGACTTTTTAAGTTTTTTCCATAGATTTTCTTTTTCAGTAATAGTATTTAGTATGTCGTCATTTATCCATGGATTGTTGTCCGTTTGTCGTCTCGTTTGTGTAAGTTTTGTTGCTTTTTTGTATATTTCTGTGAACTTTAATTAAAAATTCTCGTATAATATTACAGGATCGTTTATTTTAAGTAGGGAAT
Source organism: Typopeltis vanoorti (assembly GCF_054136105.1). Taxonomy (NCBI): domain Eukaryota; kingdom Metazoa; phylum Arthropoda; class Arachnida; order Uropygi; family Thelyphonidae; genus Typopeltis; species Typopeltis vanoorti. The sequence continues at coordinate 4,567,142 of NC_143570.1, read as the reverse complement.
TCCAGTCTGTATTTTTTACTTGGTTATGGACAATGCTCTTTAGTATGATCGAGTGTTGTCGACTTTTGTGGTGGTGGGAGGGGAGGATAGGAAACGTAATAAAACGAAGTTGAGACAAAGTAGTGATCGGCAAATTTTACGTTTATTACTGATGATGTATATGTATGGATGGGAGCCCGTATATTGATATGATCAATGCATGAATGTGTTAGTGAGTTATTGAGAATTTCTTCTTTTGTTGGGGAGTTAATGGCAGGGTTTATGTTGTACTGACTTAGTATATCAAGATTTGCGTTAGTGGTTGAAGAAGTGTGGTCAAGAGTGTATATGTTAATGTCTCCTATTAGGATGAGCCTGTGTGTTGTACACGGTTCGATGCCGCTTAGCCATGTTTCTAACTCGTGAAGAAAACTGAGTGGATTATTATCTAGGGGGGGGGGGGCTGTATATTGTGTTTATTGTGTATTTGTTACTATTGTGGCTATTTGTGAGTTCCAAAATTAGTGTTTCCGCATGTTCGAAGTGAGTTTGTTTTTTTGTCACATTGTATTTTTCTTTGATAAATGCCACAATTCCACCTCTTTTGTTTGGTCTGCATAAGTTGTAGGTTTGATAATTATTTATGTTGTATGCGTAAATTTCTGTATCGTTTATTGCAACTTCGGTCAGTATTAGCGCATCTATGTTTATCATGGTATAATTGAACTGTGTTATCAATGTAAGCCAGTGTTTTTTTATACTTCTTATGTTTGTGTGTATGATTGTGAAGTTGGTGTTGGTGGAAATGTTGTCTGACCATTTCTTCAAAGAGTCATAGACCTTGAAGTTTATGTTATCTGACTGGATATGTTCGCCTATTTGAGATCTCCATTATATAGTTTTTAAATGAGTTCTAATCTTATTCTTAAGGATGTAAAGAGTTAGTGTTTTATATTGGTAGGCTGTGTTTTATATTGGTAGGCTGTGTAAGTCGGATTCACTTGTAATTATGTATACTCGAGTGTTTTCATTCTTTCTCAAAAATATCTGTGAATTCTTTGTCCACAGGAACTTCTAGTTTTTCTCTGTTTTTGTCTTCCTCCTTGGTATAGAAGATTTTTGAAGTATGGAGTCCAGTTTTCCGTTATATAGATTGGTGTTGGGAGTTACTTATCAGTTAGGAAAAAAAAATAATAATAATATACTTGAATGAACATTTGACTGAGAGCATGAAGATCTATTGTATGCAGCAAAAAAATAAATAAAATAAAAATAAATAAATAAAAACTTTAACATAATAAACACTATAAGTAATTCTGGATCAAGATCAAGCAAGGTAAACGCTTAACGTTCTCCATGTCGATTCCTGGTTCCATGTCCAAATCTTCCCATGACTTGCTCCCATCCTGATCACTTCCTATCTTTGCATTCCAATCGCCGGTAAAAAAAAAGGGTGTCGTTTTTTGGAGTTTGATCAATTTCGGATTGGAAGGTATCATAGAATTTTTTCTACTCACTCTTCAGAATTATCACTTGTTGGTGCATATACTTGCATAACAGTAATGTTGAATGGCTGAGCATCGAATCTGGCTGTTATGATTCTTTCGTTTTCAGGTATATATATCCTAGTAGGGTATCATGTGATTTCTTAGTTAATTAAAATCCTGCACCTGCCTCATGTATTTTCTCATCTCTGACCATATGATCTTATATCCATCCATATCAGCTGATAACGTCCATCTAATTTCTGATAATGCAAGGATGTCACATCGTTATCTTTTTAATTCCTCCCGAAGGGGTTGAAGTTTTCCAGCTGCCCAAATGGTTTGAATGCTGTATGTATGCTCTTCTCTTCATGAAGTGAAACATCACTGAAGATGAATTAATAATATTATTAAATTCTTTTAACTCCTTAACATACAAAGAAGTCTGTGACACGTCTTTTGTTTATTGCACCAAAATTGATTTTGAATTTTGGTTTCACATATAAATACAACCGAATATAGACGCTAGACAATCTTGTGCCTATTTCCTTTCAGCCGAGAAAAGTTGCCAACGGCGTATATCGGTTATTTCGTTTGCGTTTTCAGAAATTCATCATTATTTTTCAAATTATAATGAATTTGATCCAGCAGATCACCCTCGCCCAGAAGATTGCAGAAAAACGACCGCTTTCTGATTTTTAATTGGTACGTTAAGTGGTTAATATTTCAATTCGGTCACAACAGAACTTTTCAAGGGAGTAGATTATGGCACTTGTAACAGACATAAAACTAAGTGAAAGACGTAGTACAAAAGATTACAGTCCTAACTAGAATGGGTGCTTTCTTTGGTGAACCACTTAGCCGCGTGACATGTAAACTGGGATCTTGAAGTATTAGAGTTTCCATATTTCAGGTGGTGTTATGCATCCATATTTATTCAGATTAAGCTAATTTTCGAGGACAGCTACAGATTATAAAAATAGTCTTTCTGTTCTAAATTTGTTGTAATGTTTGGTGACATTTTTCCAACTAATTGTCTGAGCCATATCAAAAGCAAGGCACAAAATGCAGTCAAGTGTTAGCCTTATGTGAATAAACATGCTTGCATAAAACTTTTCAAAAATAGGAAAAACTAATAGTTTAAGATCACAGTTTACATTGTAGGCTCCAAACTAGTGCCCAATGAGAACGCTCCACCTAATTAGGACTACTTTTTTCGTGCACGTGTTTCATTTAGTATTGTTTGGCATTTGTGTGTGTGTGTGTGTGTGTGTGTGTGTGTGTGTGTGTGTGTGTGTGTGTGTGTGTGTGTGTGTGTGTGTGTGTGTGTGTGTGTGTGTGTGTGTGTGTGTGTGTGTGTGTGTGTGTGTGTGTGTGTGTGTGTGTGTGTGTGTGTGTGTGTGTGTGTGTGTGTGTGTGTGTGTGTGTGTGTGTGTGTGTGTGTTACAATCCCTGAAGTTTATCTCTGTAACTAAGCGAAATATTGGAAGAATTAAATATTATTATTCATATTTTCTTGGTAGCTGTTTCACCATTACGCATCTATCTCGAGTTCCCTCTAGTCCCTTAACGAACAGAGAAGCCAGATTTCTTTTTTTTTTTGTCATAATCAATTGCCCATATTATGAAAGAACTCATCTACTTCTTTCCCTATTGGCACTTTAATCATGAAATGAGATTAAATGAGAGAAAATGAGATATTTGTTAAAATTTCCATTTAAATTTGTGTGCATTACTCTAATTCAAAGTGATTCACATTCGAAAGTTTATTTTCGTTTTTTACAATGATGTCATATTATACTTATTCCTTTGCTGATGATAAACTATTATGAATTTTCTAATAAATTATTTCCATTTTCTTGATGACAGGCAAATTTTCTAATGAAAAATTCCGTTAAGCTCATTGGTCAAATTCATTTGATTATTGTTTTTGTTTTTCCAGTGTCATTAATACGAGTTTTGTCCATTAAATACTATCATTAATATATAAAATAATATCATATCGAATTCTTTCTGATTGATGCTTCATGAGTTCATGTTCTTTATCATCTGCTACTGCATTCGGATAATTCCAAAAAAATCAGATAGGCAAAAAAATCGAATTCTTTCTGATTGATGCTTCATGAGTTCATGTTCTTTATCATCTGCTACTGCATTCAGATAATTCCAAAAAAATCAGATAGGCCTTTTGTTATCTTATAGGGAGTAGGCTATGCCGTTTTAGCCCTACCTTACTTTTAAATGGACAGTTCAATTTCGACGGTAGCTAATTAGAGGTAGGTGGCTCAAGATTATCAGTCATTATAAGTGGCATCCCATGAAGAGACGACTGCTAAGTGTAGCCATCTCGATATCCCTAATTCTAACACGATATATTATTGTCTGAAATAATCTGTGGTCAATAGTCCATTTTGTTTGAGTTTACTTTACGGAAAACCGAGTTTCGTTGGGAAAAAACTCGCATGCTCGTGTCAGGTCGTAATCTACTACAAACTCCTGGCAACCACATGCATGTTGTGTTTAATATGAGAAGGCCAGACTTGATGAAAAATCATCCCTTGTTTTTTTTTTGCAGATAATTCTTCGAATGCTCTTGACACATATTTGCAATCCATAAGGAGCATCATGGTTTGTTGTGTAATACATAATGTTTGCTTATGGTTGTTGATTGTGTGCTGCCAGCCTGATTTGTGTTTCTTTACAAACTCACCTTTCTTATGTGTGTAGACTGGCATAGTTTTTACATACACTCCTGACCTGCTATCTTTCCTATATGGCAGGAAAATGCAAGTGCATTTAGCAGTGTTGACTCCAAGCTTTTTCAGAAGTGAATGGGAAATTTTGGACATTTCATGAGATCAGCAATCTTATTGAATGGCCCAAAGCAACTTTTATATTTCATTAACGTAGTAACTTTGATATCTTATCCGTGTGCACCTCTTTTGTATAGATGTTCAAAGGAACATGATACATTATGATTTTACGACACTTTACGATACACAATAAAATAGAATCTACTCATCGGGTTTCAAGCATAGATATCATTAATCTGTTCACCAGCGTACCAAAAATAGAAACCTTACAATTACTACAAGAACTATTTTCACTAGACATTAGAACTATTCAAACAATGCATTACTGTTCGCCAGCGTACCAATAACAGAAATCTTACAATTCCTACAGGACCTATTTTCACTAGACATTAGAACTTCAAACAGTGCATTAATAGTACATTCTTCAAATTCCAAGAAGGAGAAGAAGAATTTGAACAGAATCAAGGAAGGATTAGCAATGGGCACTTCCCTTTCTTTCTTGTAGCACATTTGTTCATGTAGTAGTTTGTACAGAAAGCCACACAGTACGACGGAAAATGACGTTAAGTTTCATTCAGATATACCTGTGACCAAATATGTCGTTTATTATTTGTTTATCTGGCTTTCAACCCAATTGGAAGAATTTGTAATGTACCTAATAATATTCATCTTTGTATTAAATTCACTTTCGCGCGCGCGCGCGCGCGCATGTGTGTATGTGTGCGTTCGTGCGTGCGTGTGCGTGTGCGTGTGTGTTAAAGATAACTAGAAATTTTATACTTGTTCGTTTACCCAAGGAAGAAAAATCAAGCAAAGCATAATTTCTTCTTATCTTTAACGTATAATAGAACCAAGGTAAAAATACTTTCATCATCTTTCTCTCATCCAAAGAAGTTTATTAATAAGGTCTAGCACATTTTGGCAACTTGTCTAGATTACTTCAACTTTTGTGTCTCTACCGGGTCTGGCTCCTCCCAAGGATGCGACCTCAATAAAGGTCGAGGCCAGTCTGGGTGATGGCCATTCTCATTATGAATAGCGTTTAGCAAGTCCCAAAAGGTGTGTGCTTGGCATTATGGGATACGTATTAAGGCAAGTGATGTAAAGTCCTTAGCCTCTATATACAGATAGCATAAAAGTGAATATATATTTCACGTGCAAAACTTTGTTTTTCTTCCTTGGGAAAAGGATTAAAAGCAAGTATATAATTTCTAGGTATAAGCAAGGTTAAAAAGTGTGTGTACTTTTAGTTTAAGCCTATATCAACGTGTAAGCAAACAAAGTTTCGCCTGATAATAGTCGAATCAATAAAGGTCAAAACCGGTCTGGATAGTAGCCTTCCCTTAATGCATAGCATTATACATGTCTGCAAGGTGATGTGCTTTGCATTATGGGAGATACTAAGACAAATAATGAGAGATTAGTCTACCTTTACCACTAGTTGCCTCAGTCCTGAAGATACTTCAGGACTGAGGCAACTATTAACAAACCTGGAATTTTTCCAGGTTTGTTAATAACATAAAAACGAGTGTACAGATAGTAGTAAGGCCTATTTCATGTAGCAGTTGAATACAGTTGGTATGGCAACACGACATGAACTCAGTGACTTCGAGAAAGAGACGTCATTGGTGGTATATCCGTATGTGCCATTGCCGCTCAACTGGAGCATCCAAAATCAACGGTTAGTGATGCGATCAGCAAATAGAGATATTCTGGAATCACTAGTTTAGGAAAACACCCAGGGACCGCCGAAAGTGACTGATAGGGAAAGGATGGTGTTAAATCGGGTGGGACGCAAATTCCAGCTCCGATCGGCACACACATATCATCCGTGATGAGATCCAGAGCGCGAGTAACACCTTGGTGAGCACTACTGTACGAAAAGAACTCCATTTACAGGGTTTCCACAGAAGAGCTTCGGCACACTAGCCGAACATCACAAAAACTAACAAGGCGCTTCATCTGGCCTGATGCAAGGATCGTGTGAACTGGACAGTTCACCAGTGAAAGCCACAGTATCTATTTAAAGTTTACCGTAATACACTCTTTGTTTATGTTTGAACCGTCACCAAAAATTATCGCAAGCATAGCAAACTGATAGATTTCTATGGTTGCAGTACAGAGTTTCCGGCATGAAAATTCCTTCTAATACCATATATGGCCTGCGAACTCGGGTGCAGTGGAATAGCACTGTTAAAGGTTCTTCTTATCTTAGAGAAGAACCTTTAACAGGGCTTTTCGAATCCCGTTCTTACCAAACAAAGGGAAATAACGTCCATACCTGATCAACTAAGGTTCGGAATATGTTAAAATTTAACATAATATCATTTTCATGAGAATTTCGTCTCATATGTTTTAATTTATTCATTTATTATTATTATTATTATTATTATTATTATTATTATTATTATTATTATTATTATTATTATTATTATTTGTATATTTATTTTAAAAATTAGGCAGGACATTTAGAAACGATACACAACTGAGCATTGCAATAATTGTATGCTAATAAGCTTGTAAGTATGTTAGCCAAAATAACTCCATTTTAGTGATATAATCATTAGTGACGTCTCTATAACAGAATTCTTCCTGTCTTGCACTTTGTGCTACCTGTGCAAAAGATCAACAAGGTCCCGAATCAAACATTTATCTTAAAGGAAAACAAGATTTTTGTCCAGCAACAAAGCATTTTATCTCCATACCCAAATCATGATAATCGAATGTAGAAGATATACATGTAATATAAATCCGTGAGGCCTGCGTAGCTCCTCGGAAGTGGCAATTGCATACTTTGCACTAGGCTGTCCGAAAATAGACTTTAGTTCAAGTCTAGTTGCCGAGTAGATTTAATTTTTCTAAGCATTTCTTTGAGCGGATCCCGAGTTGGTGGATCTTTGGCACAAGCAAGTTTTTATCCCGGAAACTCGGGTTTTTCACCCCGGAACTCAAGAAAATCAATCGCAAAACCTCCATTATTTCAGACAAAAACATATATCTTGTTAGGGTTAGGTATCAAGAGATGGCAGCAATCGTTTTCCTGGCTCTTCAACGGTGGACATTTATAATTATTGAGTCTTAGGCCAGTTATCTCTGATAGACTACTGGTGGAGATTGAACTGCCCACTCAGTCGCCAAAAGCTAGATAGGGTTTAAAGGCCTCGCTTACTACCTTATAAAAGAAAAAATGTATCAGCTGATTATTAATATTAAAAATCCTATAAGAAAAGTTTGATATTTGATCTTAAAAAAAAATCTGCTAACGCCTTTTTATTCCCGTATAGGGAATACGCGAGGCCGTTTCAGCCCTATCTAACTTTTGGAGACTGAGTGGGCAGTTCCATCTCCACTGGTACCCAATCAGAGAGAGTTGGCCCAAGGCTATCACTAATTAATAGGCACGCAGTGAAGAGAACAGCTCAACAAGTGCCGCCATTTCGTGGTTCCTAACCCTAACACAATATATGTCTGAAATAGTGTGGGTTCTACGGTCGATTTTCTTGAGTTTACTGGACGAAAACCACGAGCTTCCGGAAGAAAAAACCCGATTACGCCTGCCAGAGATCGACTAACTCGGGAACCGGTCGAAAAAAGCTCAGAAACATTTCCTCTAGTCGCCGACTAAACTCGAAATCATGTTTTCCTTCCTGCGGCCAAGCGCCATGGCGTGCAAACGCCAAATTCACTGAGCTACAAGGCTCTTGATATTTGACTTTTGGTTGTTAAAACATAAATTGATCTCTTTCTTTGATATCCTGAAACCTTTACTAGGCCATTTTTAATTGAAGACGATTTAGCTAATATAAAATGTAAGAGACATTGTATATCTGTTCAGGAAAATACGGTTTTTCATCCCGGAATGCATGCAATTTAATGGTAGAGCTGTGCGATTAATTGATGACATTCTGGTTTCATAGATTTAGTTATAACTCCAGCGTATTCTCTTGATTGGATGTACAAGAAAAAATATTATTCTTATGATTTTATTTACACAATTGTAACACAGTCAAAACAAGATATCATTCAAACAACAATTTCACTAGTAATACAAACCTATTCAAATTCTACCCAAAAGTCGAGGAATAATCTGTCACTTGAAGTCTTGAAATACGGACTCTTCCAAGTAATGCTGTTTTTTGTCACATGTGATCAGTTCGTTGATCACATGTTCAATTGGGATCACCTTGGATTCGTTGATCAATTGGAATGACCTTGGTGTGTTTAAGCTAGAACTGAACAACTTCGTTTGTCAGATTTCGATATTTAGTTATTTATTCCAATTCCTTGTGTTGATGTTATTTATCAGAATAAGCTAAATAAGAGAGGGGGGGGAGAGACAGAGAGAGAGAAAATAGAAATCGTTGAAAGTTATGATTTACTTGGGTCCAGAATCAGAAATATGGCAAATATGAAGATAAAATTAAAAGAAGGATAGTCAAATGGAAAAGAAACTATGCTAAACCTGAAAAAAAAATTATAAAAGATGGACGTGTGAGTAAGGCCACGAAAGTTAGAATTTTCAAGACAATGGTTGGGGATACCTGGTATGGTTGTCACAAACGTTATAACATATCAATAGGTACGTACTAATATGTCATAGAGACACGTAGTCACATCCCCGCTCCCCTGGCGATCACTCATTTCTCTGCGGAGTAGCGTGAAGACACGATGTGACGTCTTTTGTTTTCGTGCTTTCGAAGCTTATTTTCTATCAAGTAAATACTTGTTTTTGAACATCTGCTATGGGATTTGCTACTTATTCTCGTAGTATAGAGTTCCTTCTAATTTACTTTAATGATTTTTGAAACTTTTTCAACTCCTTAATAGATGAGCAGATAGGCTTGAATATGTTTAACGGCTCGGGTCAAGTTGGCACAGATGAGCAGATAGACCTGAATATGTTTAAAGGCTCGGGTCAAGTTGGCACAGATTATAAAAATGAGACGTCTAGAGGTGAAGTGTCACTAGAATTAATGCTATTTTCAGCAAGAAAGGTAAAAAGGGCAATAATAAAATAAGAAATGTTACAAAGATTATAATATAAATTACCGCATTCTTTATCCCAAGAAAATCATCGACATAGCCAAAGCAGTTGAAGGAGCACACGGAAACATCTAGGACTTTTCAAAGGACAACACAACAACAACAACAACAACCGCATTCTTTCGCGATATTGCTAGAAATCTACTGACACAAATTAACAACAGTATTACACGTCCCATGACTATCGTAGGATACAAAGGCAATCGGCAAATTTTCTCCAATGAAATAGAAAATGAATTAGAGGCCTATCTCAGCTTCTGAAATACATTTTGGTCTCAGTCCAAAGGAAGTTCGAGAGATTGCATATGAAGTAGCTATTGCAAATAATTTAACAATACAACAGAGCTGGAGAGTAATAAACAAGCTGCTGATTGGTTTTCAGCGTTTATGAAACGGCATAGTAAGTTATCAGTATCACACGAAGCAACCAGCTTGGCACGCGCAATTAACTTCGACAGACATAATGTAAATAATAAGCAAGTCGGAATCATCATATCAGCTGGGAAAGGTTCACTTGTTACTTTAGTAGTGGCTGTGTCTGGTACAGGCAACACAGTTCCACCATTATTTGTGACCCTCGTGTTCACTTCAAATATCACTTCATTAAAGATGGAACTCCTGGTTTTCAAGAAGGAAGTAATCCTTGAGGATGGATCACTACAGAATTGTTTTTCCAAGTTCTTGAAGCATTTTCACAATCACGTTAAATCTACTAAAGAAAATCCACGTTTATCACTTCTAGAAAATCGTGTACCACATCTGTCTCTCGAAGGACTAAAATTCAGAAAAGGAAATGCATAGTTATGCTCTTATTCCCGCCCTATTGCACCCATCGTTTACAGCTGCTAGATCGTCAATCATCAACCCATCCCAGATAGTGTGACAACCAACCCAAGCACAAGGTAAATCACAAAACAATTTCTACAAATAAAGTGAATTATCTCCCAATTTTATAGATATTATCCATGGAACTAATTTTTTATGTCAGATATAGGTTGTTTATATTAAAGTATGTCTGAATCAACGTCCATGCAGATATAACGTGTAAAAAATCAAAATACAAAAATGTGACAACCATACCTTGTTTCATCTATTTCCAGTAACGGTTTATAAATGTGAAAGCTGGATTATTAAGAAGGACAGAAAGTGAATTGATTCATTTGAATTATGGATGTGGAGGAGACTATTAAGAATACTGTGGACTGCAAGAATGACCAATAAGAAGGTTGTAGAGAATATAAAGACAGAATTCTACTTCGCGGCAGTGATCAGTAAACAGAAATTGATGTATTTTCGACATATTTTGCGAGTAGATTAATCATTGAAAACGGCAATTATGTTGGGGAAGATTGAGGCCATGAGAAGTGGAAGACCACGAAAGAGTTGGATTGACCACATGAAGCAACTTACCGACTTCAACTTACAATTATTGAAAGAAAGATAAGAGGATGAGTAGAATGGAGGGCCTATGTTTACAGGATCACCAAGAGTCGAAAGCGAATGGATAGCACATAACAAGAACAATAAACAAGTTAGATACCAATAATCCAAGCGAATGGATGGCACATAACGAACAAGTCAGATATCAATAATTGTGATGTCCGATGTATATTGTTCCAAAGGCCAAGGAAGTCCCAGAGAATTTCTGCTGTTCGCTTTTCCAATACCCTCTCTATTTTATACTGATATGAGTTATCAGATGTGGAAAACCATGTTTTTTCTATACATGCCAACGACTTATTTTATAGACTTGATCATGACCGTATTTATAATTAGTTCGGGCTATCATGCTGCTCGCGCTAATCAGGTGTTCTATACTCTCATATTTTTGATTGCATAATCTGCAACCTGTGTAGCGCTCAGTGGAAGTGCTGTTTGCACTCCTCAGCGCTAAATCGCCAGAAGAAACAGCGTCATGAGTTCGATTCTAGTATTCTACTAGAGAAATTTTTTTCACCAGTTCCCGAGTTAGTCAATCTCTGGCAGAGGAAGGTGGATTTTTCGTCCTGTAAACTTAAGAAAATCTACCGTAGAATTCACACTATTTCAGGCATTAAAATATTGTGTTAGGTTAGGGACTACGAGACAGCGGCAGGTATTAGCCATCTCTTCACTGCATGCCACTTAGATTAGTGATAGCCTTGGGTCAGCTATCTCTGATTGGTTACCACTGGCGATTAAACTGCCCACTCAGTATCGAAATCTTATATAGGGCTAAAACGGCCTCGCCACTTCCAATAAGGGAATGAAAGGCGTTAGCTGATATTTTTAAAATCTGCATTTGCTCTTAATAATTATGTCAATTTTTCCATTGATTGGTTTAGTTTGTAACGACAGTTCTTGAGCGGCTAGAATAAATCCATATTTTTCTTTTTATATATCGATATTGCAGCCATTGCCACGTCTTAGGCACGTCAATTTTTCCTCAGTACATCGTAGAATTTGGACATGCAATGGTTTATTTCTCCTGGTCCCAAAACCTCTGCAATTACTTTTTATATTCGGATTTATTTAGTATTGTATTTTGAACGCCTTTTTGCGAAATGCCATGAAGCACTTGCTCAGTGCTTTTATCGATGTAATTTTAAAACTCAATTTTTCTTCTCATACGATCTGCATAACTTGCAGCAGAGCCCGTCCACCTATTCTTCTTGGTGGATACAGGTGGATATCACTTACTGGATGTAATTCATGATGCAAAGTCATTAATTTCGAGTTTATGGTCTAATTTGTTCGTGTCTTTTTTGCCAAATATATTATGTCTGTCGGGTATCAAATCTCAGGCAGAGTTTCAAACGTTCTCTTTTCGGATTGTGTCCAATTCTGTAAGTTTTGTTCTTAGAATGTTAATCATTTAATAGAGGTAGAGACCACCAGATGCCAGCACTTACTAGCCGCCTTCTTAATTGCGCCGATTAATTAGTGATACCCTTGTGCGAGCTATCTGTGATTGGCTACCATTGGAGGTTGAACTGCCCACTCAGCCTCCAAAAGTTAGATAGTGCTGAAAAAACGGCCTCGCCTACTACCTATACGGGAACAAAAAGGCGTTACCTGATTTTTTTTTCATTTAATAGACCAAATTGCACATTAACCCAACCAAATTCCATTTTGATTTCCTGAATGAAAATACGAACCTGATTCAGTAAGTAGTCTGTTTTGCTGTGTCGATTTTCCATATAGAATAAGGTCATCCATAAACAGCAGATAGCAAGTTTAAATATTGTAATCAGACATTTCAGATCGAAGATTTCTTTTCTTCAAAATCACAGACTATGGTATCAAGAAATGTTGAAGAGTAACGGTGACAAGTAATGACCATGCAAAATCCCACAGTAGAGCTGTTTGCCACTAGGATGGGTAATGGAATGATCTCCAGATGTGGAGGTTAGTTGCAACATAAGCAAAAGTCATGATGAAAAAACAGTGACAGGGCTGCCCCTAGGAATTTTGCCGCCTCTCTCCCCTTTATTTTTCGTATAGTTTATGCCAATTTTTCCGCCCCACAAAACTTGCCGCCTTGCAAATGTACGTTTTACACCGTGTATACCCAACCAGTGATATTCCCTCCAGGGTTGGCAACCCTACTCAACTTAAACCTCACAAAAATGCTAGGACAGAACCACTCTGTCATGACGAGTCAGTGCCGCCATAAATGCACTTTCTTTAGTAGTGAGTAGCAGCACTACCATACTAAACTGAGGCTGAAGAAGAATAATTCGGCGAGAATCCAGACCAGACAAATGTATGGACGGACAATGGAAGTGTTTGATGCCTACATCACTGAGAGACGGAAGGAAACGAGAACCCACTACCTTATTTTACCAATTTATTTCAGCATGGAAGCTGAGGGTTAAAGGATTGCCAAGTAAAAGAAATTAGCTCTTCTTAGAACTGGAGGGTTGTCCCCGGCACGAAAATAAATCAGCCTCTTATTTCCGTCAATCAGCAAAATCCATGCAAAATAGGTACTTGGAATGTAATATCTAAGTAGTGTATAAACTAGAAAACTAAAAGGTGGAAATGAGATGATTGAACATTGATATACATGGAGTCTCTGAGGTAAGGTGGACCAACAGTGGAAATTATAGAATAATCTACTCAGGTTTCACGATATGATATAGCAAGTGTTGGATTCCTGGTAATTAATTAATTAGGACATAATATTAAACCGAGAGCCTGTGTAGCTCAGTGGATGTGGCGTTTGCATACCACAGCGCTTGGCCGCACGACGAAAGACTTGGTTTCGAGTCTAATCGGCGACTAGAGGAAATTTTTCTAAGCCTTTCTTCGACCGGTTCCCGAGTTAGTCGATCTCTGGCACCCGCAAGCCGGTTTTTCCTCCTGGAAACTCGGGTTTTTCCTCCTGGAAACTCGGGTTTTTCGTCCTGTAAACTCAAGAAAATCGACCGTAGAACCTACATTATTTCAGATATTAAATATGTTATGTTAAGGTTAGGTACCACGAGATGGCGGCACATTTGAGCCGTCTCTCTTCACTGCGTACCGCTTAATTAGTGATAGCCTTGGGCCATCTATCTCTGATTGAGTACCAGTGGAGATTGAACTGCCCGCTCAGTCTCCAAAAGTTAGATAGGGCTAAATGGCCTCGCCTACTCCAGTATACGGGAATAAAAAAAGGCGTTAACTCATTTTTTTTATTTTTTATTTATTTTTATTAAACCATTATGGCCTGTGTGGCTCAGTGGAAGTGGTGCGTGGTCCGTCGAAGGTAGACTTATGTTCAAGTCTAGTCATCGACTGGAAGAACTTTTTCTCAGTCTTTCTTCGACCTATTCCGAGTTAGTCGATCTCTGGCACGGGAATGCGGTTTTTTCCTCCCGGAAACTCTGGTTTTTCGTCCCGTAAACTCAAGAAAATCGACCGTATTACTCCCATTATTTCAGCCCATTTCTCCCATTATTTCTCCCATTACATATCTTGTTAGGGTTCGGTACCAACAGATGGCAGCACTTGTTTGCCAGCCTCTTCATCGGTGGCTGATTACAATTAGTGATAGATATGAATAGCTATATTTGATTGGCTACTGGTGGAGATTGAACTGCCTACTCAGTCTCCAAAAGCTAGATACTGTATAAAGGCCTCCCCTAGTCCCTATAAGGGAATAAAAGGCATTAGCTGATTTTTTTATATTTTTTTATATTAAACCATTTGGTGATATAATAATCATTACTAAGGAAAGCATAATGTAAGAGACCTAGGAATTTATATTCAGATATAAATGTCAACCACAAGATACCATGATCTGGTAATAGAAGAAATATATGAACAGATTAAAGAATACTGATGCAGAAAAATAGTTAAGAAATCTAAATATTGATGGAATATTAGAATAGGGAGGATAGGAGAAGATTATGGGAAAATTTGGACTAGGCATTCAAATGGCATAAGAGAAAGATTCATCGAATTCTGTAAAAGCCACAACCTAAACATAACACATAAGCTGTTTGAACAGCCAAAAGGAAGGTACACATGGACTGCACCAGACAACACTGATATGAATTAGACTACGTAATCATTCAAAAAATATCATAAGCATGTGAAAATCTGTAACAGTTATCCTGGAGCATATGCTAACACTGACCATATCCTTGTCATCCTGACAAGCCATTTATGATTGAGATGCTCCGTAGCTCAGTCGGTATTGACTCAGCTCTTTGGCCGGAAACCTGAGTTCGATTCCTATCCATGACGTGAGGAGTGGTCTCTTTCGACTAAAGGTGAGTTAACCGGTCTCATAAGGAGGTAAGGGGAGTTTCACACAGAAACTCGGGTTTTTCATTCCCCCAATCAGGAAAACTGGTCCCGTGAAAACACACGTATTTACAGTCATGAAATACATATTTAATCTCCCATTGCACTGGGGAGGAAGGGGAAACCCCATCCGAAATAAATTTATGATTGAAGAAATTAAGCATAAAAAATCATATAAAAATCGAATGCTAAAATTAAAAAAAAATGATATAAATGCAAAGACTTGAATGAAGAAACAGACAAATTTATAAATTCTCAGAAGCCACATGGAAAATAAATTAATGAAAAGTGTGAATCTCTAAAGAGATAAATAAATAAAATTGCAGAAAAACACTTTGGAAAAAGGGACAAAAAATGAATTATAAGTCATGAATCACTGGATAAATATCATAACTAATGAAACAAAGAAGAAATCACAAAAATGCAAAGAATCAAGAGGAATATATAAAAGCTAGAAACAGGGATGAACAGAGAAGCCATGAAAGCAAATGAATAATGGCTTGAACAAACATGCAGGGCAATCGATATAAACAAGAATAGAGGTAATACTGAAAGGAAATACAAAGATATTCAGAAGGAATTCCGCAAAATATAAAAATATTGAGTACCATCAAGAGTAATGATGGAAAAGCACTGACTGAGGAGGATGAAATAACACAAAGATGGATGCAATACACTGGCGAACTTTCAAAGGAGGGGATTTAGATAAATTACTCATAGAGGACGAAAAGCAGGTAGAGTAAAATGAGAAAGGTTCACTTCTCTTAAAGTCAGAATTTGATAAAACTCTTAAACAACTGAAACAGTCTGAAACACCAGCAATAGACCAAATATTAGGAAAACCTTTACAAGCAGTAGGTAACGAAGCAAAATGTGACTTATATAAAATGATCAATCAATTGTGTCGAATTGGAGAAATCCCAACAGATTTTTAGAGAAGTGTTATGTTACCAGTTCAAAAAAAAAAAAAAATCCCGAGCACAAAGCATGAGAAGATCACACTTTACAGCCTTAAAATCCTAACTATGATTATCTGTTGCCGTATTCAAAGAAAAATGGAAGAACACTTGCCTGATGACTAAATTGATTTCAGAAAACAAAAGAAGCTATACTAACTCTCTGAATGAATCATAGAAAAAGTACTTAGAATAATCAGACATTTACACATAGCTTTCATTCATATAGAAAAGGCTTTTGACAAAATTGACTGGAATATAATGTTCGAAGTCCTGAGAAATCTGGAGATAGATGACGTGACAGAAGTATTTATCAACTATATAAAAATCAAACTGTAGTCATAAGAAAACAAAGTAAAGAAGCTAAAATAAGGAAGGGCTTTAGATAAGAGGGTGGACTCTCTTTATTATATTTTAATATTTACATCGAAGAGGTTCTGAAGGAATTCAAAAAAAAATCAACAGTGGAATAAAGTGAATGGCACGTTTTATATAATGCAACAAGATTTGCACATGACATAGTCTTAAAAAATCAAAATCAGCTACCGCCCTTTTATTCCCATATATAGGGAGTAGGCGAGGTCGTTTTTAGCCCTATCTAACTTTTGGAGACTGAGTGGGCAGTTCAATCTCCACTGGTACCCAATCAGAGATAGCTGTCCCAAGCCAATCACTAATTATACGGCATGCAGTGAAGAGAGGAGGCTCATCAAGTGCCGCCATCTCGTATTCCCTTACCCTAACACTCGTACTTAATGTCTGAAAATAATGTGGGTTCTACGGTCGATTTTCTTGAGTTTACGGGACGAAAAGAACCCGCTTACCCGTGTGAGAGATCGAGTAACTCGGGAACCGGTCGAAAAAAGGCTTAGAAAAATTTCTTCTAGTCGCCGACTAGATTCGAAACCAAGAAGTCTTCCTTCGTGCAGTCAAGCGCTGTGGTGTGTAAACGCCACATCCACTGAGCTACACAGGTTCTGCCCACTCAGTCTCCAAAATTAGATAGGGCTAAATCGACCTCACCTACTCCCTATATACAGGAATAAAAAGGCGTTAGCTGACATAGTCTTAATAACAAAAAATTCAGCAGACGTACTTTATTAAAAGCTTTGTCTGGAGTTTGGTGCTCTACGGAACACAGACACTGACTCTCCAAGAAATAGAGAAATCAAGATTTTGCATTCGAGATGTGGTGTTGGTGCCAAATGCTTAAGATCGCATGGACAGAGAGAGAGAGAGAGAGAGAGAGAGAGAGAGAGAGTTTCAAATTAAGAAGGATTAAGTTAGTCAGAAGATAATGAGTCTCTTGATTCCATGGAGGCCTGAATAATAATAATAATAATAAAAGAGTGATACTACATACGTTAGAGAACAAAGAAGAAATAACATGACAGGACACCTATTAAGACACTCATACTGGACTAGAAATTTGACTGAGGGAAATCAAGGAAGAAAGATCTGCTAACGAGAGACAAATAACTCAATACATGAATGACATCAAAAATGGACGAAGCTACCAAACTGTCATAAAACAGAGGATCCCCTATATACAGCTTATGTTGATCACCAACCTACAGGTTGAGGAGGGAGTACAGTACAGGGGTAAAAAAGGTTGATATCTCTCCAAATCGTACATTATTGACTATTAAAGTTGTTTCCGTGATTTCATAGCAGCATCCGGAAACAAAATTATGTTTTTGCTAATTCCAAATATTTCTAATGATTTTAGGATTCAGGATTGTAGGAGCGAATCGAATGCTTTCTTGTAGTCTATCCATATCATCTTTGTTTAGTTGGTTTTTCGTCGGTTTGAATTTCTAAGTATCATTTTATCAATAAGGATTTCCTCGTGATTTTTTAAATTGTTTCTTTTTTGTTGTTCATTCGGATAAATCTGATAAGTAGTGGTATATAGAATTTGCTGCGATTACACTGCCCAACTTAGACGTAGTTGACAAGCATGTTATTCGATGTTAATTACTCGGGTCCGCATTCCTATCCATATCTTTCATGAAGAGAAATGTACGTCCAGATATTATGTACTCTTCCACTGAGCTTGACTGCAAGAAATAATTAAATTGTTCTGCCAATCGACCATGTAGACTTGTTAGATGCTTCATTCATTCATATATTTCGTCTTTGCCAGGTGTGCTCAAGTATCTTTAATTTTCTAACTTGTGCACTGACCATTTCTTTAGAAATAATGATATGTTGTATTTATTTTGTTTGATTTATGATTCTATTTCTTTAATACATGAGGCTCTTTTATAATGTTCAATAGGACTGGACCAGATTGACTTTCAAACTTTGAGTTTTTCTTCCTTTCTTGGCAAATGATTTCTTTTGTATTTCTCTTGGGATATTGAATGAACATATGATGGTTCAGTCAAAATTTGGTTGATTCTTGCTTCATATCTCTTAATCTTCTGTGCAATCGCAATAATCATTTGCTTTAGTTCTTAATCAACTTCAGCATTTTTTTGACCAAATTATATGTATTTTTGAGTTTGTTTTGGTCTCAGAGCGACTCGAAGTTTGTTGAATTTTTGTTTCAACCAGATTTTCCATTGTGCAGATTGGCTTTTGCTCTTGCAGTTTCCACCCAAGTGTCATTGTAATGATATACGCCATGCTCTATAAGAGCTGATTTCTTTCCTTTAAACTTTTGGTTGTGATTGTTTTTATTACACCATCACTGTCTTAGATGGCTTGTTGATAGTCATATGGAGTGCATATGTTCCGATATCACCGACTTTATTTGACAATGTACTCCTATCAAACGTTTTTTGGCATGCGTCATCAGCTTGATGATCATTGAGTTGAATTTAGATGTTAGATAAAACTACCTCCTGATGATTTGTTGTTATTGGAGCTGTTAGTTTATTACACAACTCTTGCAGATCGAATTCAACAAATATATTTATGGCAAAATGAAATCTTTTGGTCATAAGTTTTTTACTGTTTCCCGATTTATAATTTTTTTTCCGTTGTTTTCATAGCGCTTTAGTCGTTTATCTATTTGATCATGCTGAATATTTCTATCGTATGAAAGTTGTGGGCTGATAATATTTAATATAGAACCGAATTATAGTAGGTCGAATTTAGGCTTTAATTAGGGCCGTACTTACACTTTTCTAAAGCCGTGTTGGGCACTAGGCACTAGAGTGCTGCGGGCGTCCTCTCCTTGTTTTGGGTGCTTAAATTGGCTCTAAGTTTTGGGAACCCCCAACTAGAGTCTCGTGTACCTATGCATGAATGTGGTCCTGGCTTTAATGATTCCCGACAGGATATTCAATAATGCTTATTACTCAATACCTTGATTTTTTATTTGCTGCATTACTCCATGCATTGGCGCACATAGGGAGGGAGACAAGGGCCCCTGGTATCCCTAAATGAAAATGGATTAGAAAATTTTCCAAAAATCTTTTCCTAATTAAAATTCTATTCCTTTTTTTTTTATTTATGTTGTGTGATGTCTTCTGTTGCTATACTACTTATGAATTAGTGGTCACATAAGATGGGAATACCCTCTGGCTCTCGGGAATCAAGGTCGTTGTGAACGCAAGACGAACGAAGTAGTGCTAGGGCGATACTTTGTTTGCTCGAGCCGGGCCAGAGGAGATCACTGGTATCATGTATTGGCGATCACTGCAGATGCTCAGTTATAGGTCGTATGCAATGCGTAGTGTGTATTCTCAAATCGTCTACTCAACTCGGCCCCCAAAAATTAAATCATGAGTATGCCCCCCCCCCCCCCCCCCAAGATTAAATCCTGAGTACGCCACTAACTCCATGTGTCTCTAATACGAGAGTTCATTACTTTTTTCTTTCATCTTTTATATCCTTCTTGAGAATGAAAATTTGAAAATATCCTGAATGAATAAAGGATTAGATTTGTTGCCGGAACTTTGTGCTAGAGATTGTCACTTCATTCCTTTATTAAAGATTTGGCGATTACCCCGAAATTAAAATCATTTGCCATCTAGTATATAATTTTTTTAAAAAAAATACTTACCCTTTGGATAGCAGTAATAAATTTATATTTCTTTAAAAAAAATGGCTCTGCTGTTACTGAAGTTTGCTGCTATTGATTACCAGCAGAGGTACAGACAAACAGACGTGTGTTATTGATAACTTATGAGCTTATACCCGGAATCAAAATTATTCTTATTCTGTGTAATCAGTATGTTTGACAAACTGGATTCAACTTACTACTAACCAATCGGAGTTGGATTTATTTTCGAGTTAGGTTATGTCAGTGGTAAACAGTTCGTGCACAAGTTTTTCTGGGGCTGCATTTATATCCAGCACGTTCAGGTAATGCATTTGCTCTATGCTCACGTTTCAGGATGTTGTGTTGGCAAATTTGCTGTGTAGTGCGTACCCTTACACATGGTCGTTGTTTATAGTTTATATGTGATTCTACGTGTTTAGATTTTGATGTTTAGAGAATGTCTTAGTGTGTTAAAAAAAAAAAAAAAAAATTTGCATAAGGTATTTTTGAGTTATAAACAATCTCAGAGATACTTTAATTTAGATTAATGAATATATATAAGAGGAAGAAAAATTACTGACTATACTATTATCAGTTAGACTGAGTGTTAATTTCCGCAGTAAGTGTACTTCAAAATCCTCTTTTTATTTATTTATTTATTATTATTTTTTTTTTTATATATTTTCGTTATGACTACATATCAAACAAATTATTGCAGTCTGCTATAATATGCAGTAAGAAATTGCAAACATCCATCCGTCTCTTGTTTGGGAGGAATTTTAATTGCAGTTCTCTTTCACATGTAACTTAAAATGATCATATATTCTATTTGATATCCATTTTATTTAAAACTTTCAACTCGGAGCAGCGTAAGTTAAGAGCAAGATATTTCACTTTAGCATGCAGAAGTATATGACTTTCTTCTTAGAACGGTATTCGAAAAGGTTGATGAGATCCCAGGTTTCGGGGTGCGGGAGGAAGTGATGGTGATAAGAATATTGACCAATAATGATATGGTGGTTGTACTACTTTCTTATCGCTATTGATCACACGGACTGTTGTGCTCAAACAAGTTTGGTCATCCAGTCTGTTGTGATGAATAATCAGGAGATGGTCAGAAACAAACAACTATATTATCAGGACTTTGGAATGTTACTTATGGGGTGAGGTTGGGGGAATGTGAATTGTGGAGTTCAGTAGATATGCATCCGAAATTAGAATTGACATAAATGTAAAATCTAAAACGTGTTTTAGATTTTACTAAATGCATACTAAAGCTATGCATTATGGGAAGGATCACTATCCAGACTGGTTTCGAAACTTGGATTTCCATCAACGTTTTGAAACCGGTCTGGGTAGTGATTCAGTGGGAGCCAGACCTTTTATATTAGCCTCTGTATAAATCTTTACCAGATTGATACAGTAGAGATTATGTAGTGGCTGAGAGAGAGGAAAATTGGCAAGTTATCCATAGAAGTTGTGTAAAGATGTTATGAAGGGAGGTAAGAAGTAGATTTTTTTTTTTTTTTTACATGCAAAGTAGTGGGTAAGAAGAATGCATTAGCAGAATGCACTGATTGTAAAGAGCACAAATGAGTTTAATATTATACATTTGATTTTTATTAGAGCAAACACCTTTACAACAAACCTTGTTATAGTGAGCGAGTTTGAGTTTGTCACGATGGTATTTTTCATGATGAAAGGTCTATACCAAAGCTCTGCTGGCACAGTGCCATTCTGAAATACATTCACTATAAGTAACTATTTCTGTGGCTCCTGAAAGTTTGTATGTGTGTGTGTTTTGGGATCATGAGATTTTATATCGGTCCCTGTATTACATAAATGTGCAAGGGAATTATCAGCTCCTCTGACCAAGCTGTTTGATTTAAGCCTCAGTAGTGAGAAGCTATTGTAGTGGAAAAATGGCAAAATAGTCCCACTGTGTAAAGGAGGCTCCAAGACAGAAGTAGCAGATTAGAGGCCAATCAGCAACTCAGGAGTGTGGGTTAAGGTATTGGAAAAATTGGTGGAAGACGGAATTGAGGACTTGATGGATAGGAATATGATATTCTATAAGGGACAACATGGTTTTGTAAAGGGTAAGTCTTGCTTTAGTAATTTGCTTACTTTTTATAATCAAGTGACAGTGGAGTATGACAAGTAAAATGGCTACTCAGTTATATTGCTAGGCTTTGCATAATCATTTGGATTCCACATAGAACTCTGTGATAATGAAATGTATAAGCAGACAGGAAATAGGTGATCATTGTGGGGTGATTTTGATTATAGTAATATAGATTAGGATAATGATATTACATGTGGAAGTAGAGAAAAAAAAATTTTTTTTTCAAGTTTTTGAGGGACAACTTCCTTAGGCAATCAGTAACAGAGGGCATACAACGATCAAGAATCTTGGCTTTGATCAGTTCATGAGAGGATGTCATAAATGACATGTCAAATCATCCTCTGGTTGGTGATGGTGATCATGAAGTGATTACTCAAGTAGTTGCTGTTTGAGGACTTGTTAAATGTCATAGTCAAATAACTGGGATGATCCTCCCTTTTGTATAATGGGACTTTAAAACAGTCTTCCATTGCCATAGGATCTTTCCTGAGCTAAGACTCAAATTATGCAATCAGATCAAGGCCTAACTTGTTCAGCTGAACATTCCTTTAGCATATAAGCTGATATTCCATTTATTTCCATTGTCTAATTTTTGCTCAAGTTATGTAGCAACTGTTAAACTCCTTCGCATGCCTCTCTCTCTCTCCAAATGTCAGAAATATGGACATGCTCAAACTGCCTGTCGTAGCTCTGCCACCTGTGTCCGATGTGATAATAAAGATCAAGATTAACAAAATTGCAAAGAAAGTTAATTGTGTAAACTGTAAAGGAGATCATCCAACAAGCTCCCTTGCATGTCAGAAATGGAAAGATAAAAACAGAGCAAAATATATCATATCAAGATATAAAAAGAAAGTTAGCTACCACCACACCTGCTCTGAGATCCTCTTACGCTGAAAAGGTAGCAGTTTAACAAATGTCAGCTGCATCTCAAGCATGCATGGCTGTTTCTCCTCCATCTGATATTGAAAGTTTTGTCACTTGGTTATACTATAAATTAAAGATGCCACGAAATTATATTCTTGGTTTAATCCTTTATCCAAGTGTAAGCAAAATTTGCATGTGAATTCACTTCACGACTGTGCTACTTGTATGTAGAAGCTAATAACCACATCACTTGCCTTAGTATCTCATAATACATAGCACATCTCCTTACAGACATGTATAAAGCTATGCATTATGGGAAGGGTCACTACCCAAACCGGTTTTCTTTATTGAGGTCCATCAGTGGGAGCCAAACCTTTTTTATATTAGCCTCTATATACAAGTAGCCCAGTCATGAAGTTACTTCACTTGTATAAAGAATTAAACCAAGAATATAATTTCTTGGCATCATTAATTTATAAAACCAAGTAAAAAACTTTCAACATCTATCTCTAATCCAGAGTATTTTAGTAATAAGGTGTGACAACTTTTGACTACTTGTATATGGAAATGTGACTTCTGCATTACTTCCACTATAGTATCATTTCTGGGTCTGGCTCCCACTGATGAGACTTCAATAAAGGTCAAAAACCAGTCTGGGTAGTGACACTTCCCATAATGCATAGCATTATACATGTCTATATGGATATGTGCTTTGCATTGTGGGATATTATGGCAAGTGATGTGAAATCATTAGCCTCTATATACAAGTAGCCCAGTTGTGAAGTTACTTCACACTCAATTTGTTTACTTGCACTTGGATAAAGGATGAAAACCAAGAATATAATTTCTTGGCATCTTTAACTCCACCATCTGATAATTTCATACCTGAACTTTACGATCCTGACTGCTTCTCTGTTGAGCACATCACTTGCACAATTCAGTTTCACTCTTCAAAAATGGTTCCGTTCAATGAGAATCCACTTGCGAAAAAAATTATGGCAAGGTTATCGCTTAAAGACAAACCACCAGATCCTCCCATAGAAAATATGGATACTTCAATATCCACTGAAAGTAACTTGAATTTACCCAGTGATCCTGACACACTCGACAAAGTTACACACACACACACACACACACACACACACACACACACACACACACACACACACACACACACACATATGCGTATTGATCCTTTACATGAGATGCCAAGAGATCTCTAAGCGCATCAATACCATGTGTGAGATGCATGAGGACTGAGACAGAAATTTATCTTTTTTTGTGCTGCAAGTTGTAATTGTTTGGGAATACTTCATGAGGAAGACTATTCCAGAGGACAGAGATAGACGGAATAAAAGAGGAAGAGGAGAAGCAGTTTTGGTGTTGGCATTTGCACAGTAAAAAGATTCTGAGCAGCAACTGCTCTTGTGTTAACAGGTGCAATCAAAAGTGAAGGAATGATAGTTGCCAATTCCCTGGAGCAGTGATCATGGAAGCACTGTACCACAGTGCTGAAACACTGCATCTGTGAGATTGAGGTTGAAGTGAATCTGTAAGAGAAGGATCATCAGTGAACTTGATTGCTCACCTCTGGACAGTATCATGGATTTTAAAGGAAGTGCACCACCCCAAACATGTGAGCAATATTCTAAGCATTGGTAGATTTGGGATTTATATATAGCTAGGAGTTGGTTGGGTGTAAAATAGGCTTTTGAATGAAACAGAAGGCCTAGTTTCTTGGATGTTGAGATGATGTGTGTATGCCAGTAGAGACTGGAGATAAACATTAGTCCAGGCAGAGAGATCTGATCGGTCTGGTGATTTTTATGTTACTGAGAGTAAGGGTAGGTGAGATGAGATCTCTTTTGGAAGAAAAAAGGCAAGACTGTGTTTTGGTGGCAGTGAACATGACAAAGTTGTCCTTGCCCCATTGAAGGATAATATGAAGATTAATGCTTAAAGCACTGGTTGTAGATGATCTTGTAGCCTTGGATGTCAGAGTACTACATGGTTTGTTGAATAAGTAGCATGAGTGGAGAGAACTATCATTGGCAAAGTTGTGGATAGGATTGGTGGTGATTGCAAGTATGTCATTTATGAACAAGAGAAAGATAATAGGTTTATAGGACAGAGCCTTGAAGCACTCCACCATTGACGGTGAAGCCCAGAGAAAGAAGGGGAGCGATCTACCATTACGTGCAGAGAATTACTAGAGAGAAAGCTGGCTACCCAATTACAGAGGATGGCAGAGAGACCAGAAGATGGCAATTTTTTAAGCATGCCATGATGCTATACATGGTCAAAGGCTTTGGAAATGTCAGGGGTCACAGTTTCCATGGTACGTGTCCACTGGTGGGTAATGTAAGCTATGAGGTCACCTGTGGATCTTGAATGGTGGAATCTGTACTGGTGGTTGCTGATTAATTGGTGTTCCTCTAAGTAGTGGATGAGTGACTATTGATGACTTTCTCCATTGTTTTGGAGAGGACTGATGGCAATTGGTTGATAGTTTGATGGTTGACTTTTATCACACTTTTTAGAAATAGGATGGATATGAGATTGTGTTCCATACATTGGTACCGTATATGTATAGTTGATTGTAGACACAATGCAGGATGGGTGTTAATCCCAAACACTGTGAATTAACAGTGTTTGGGATTGGAGAGATGTCATCAAGATCAGAAGACTTTTTAGTATCCAAGTTTTTTAATAGTTTCCTGATTTCTTTTTGTCAAAAAACTAAAGGAAACATACGGTGCTTCGATTCCACTATGATAGGAGGTGATTTCCTTGGTTATCAGTGCGTAAGTTTGAGGAAAGGAGTGATGCCAGGTGGTCAGCTTTATCCTTGGGTGAAGTAACAATGGACCATCAGGATGAGGAGAGGTGGAAGTGCAGGAGAGCAGAAGTTGCATCCAACAGCCTTAGCAAGGGGACCAGAAGGCATGACTTCCATCTGGGCAGGAGGTAAGTTTTTGCTTTTGGCCTTTGTGAAATCGTACTTTGATCTGTTGATGACTGATTTGCATATGTTACATGCTTTGGTCAAGGTAGAGTATGAAGCTAGAGTTCTTGAAGCAATCCAGTTGCAGTAAGCTAAATTTTTTCTTTGACTACTTTGATACAATTTCAGTTGAATCAGGGATTGGAAAACAGATAAGGATTTTATCTGAATTGGGGATGATTTTCTTCATTCCAGTGAGAATAATTTCTGTAAATCGTTCACAGTAGGTGTTAGAATCATATGAGCAGAAACAGTAGTCATTCCAAGAACAGGAGTAGCAGCAATTCCAGAGATCATTCCAGTTGGCTCCTTTGCCAGAGGATGTGAAGTTGGAAGTGTTTGGAGGAGAGAGACATTCTATGAGTGAGGAGACTTCTGCAAGATTGTGGTCAGAGTTGTTGCGAGGAGAGGTGACCCGTACAGTGTATCTGGAAGAAATTGTCAAAAAGAGATGTAGAGTATTTGGAGAGTTGAGTGCGTTATCAGGAATTCAAGTAGGTAGATGTACAATTTGTGTTAGTTGTTACTTATGTTAAAGACTTCTGCTTCTTGTCCAGCTTGGTCATTGGTGTTGGAATTGTTGACATTGAGGTCCCAGGTAGATGACTTCATTATTTGGATAGTTGGATTGTAGATGCATTGAGTTTCATGGAAAGGAATGTGAAGAGGTCAGAAAATGGTTATCAGCATTTGGAGATTAGTAAATATAACAAATGAATGTTACTAAATGGAGTGAGGAAACCTTAAGCCAAGAGAATTTCAAAAGCAGTGGATTCTAAATTAGCCATTCTCTGGCAAGCAATGTTGGATTTCACAAAGGTACAGGTGGCAAAAAGAATTTGAAGTGTGTAGTTTGTGCACTGGATGTGGACGATAGGAGATGTAGTTACAATCTGGGTTTCTGTTCAGAAATAAGATGTCTGGTCTGGAAGACTGCAAGTGATGGTGAATGTCATTTAATGCCACAGATATTAGTAAAGTGGATGTGAAAGTAAGTTTTTAGTGAAGCGATTTTGGTTTGTATGTTTTCTGTTTGTGATGTGACTTTTTTTTGCAATAGACAATTTTATATATAATTGTTCACACTGTTAGAAGAATTTTGTAGAATATTGAACTGCTGCATGAGTACAGTGGTATGCCAGCAAAGAATTGTTTAGAACTTGTAGAGAAAAGTAGTCCCTGTCTTTCCAAAGAAGTAATTTGTATAACAACTGATGGTTTATCAGTCATGATCAAGTATGTTGAACTAATTGTTGCTAATCAGCAGCTTTGTCTCATCTATGGTACATGGTACAAACACTTATGATCTGAATCACAGTTGTTTATCTCTGCTTGTAACAAAAATATGAAAACATAATTAGAATTTTTGGAAGTTTGCTGACCAAAAATGATAAATATTTATAAAAGTATATTGTAAAAGAATTTGGCTAAGAAATTGTCTTACAATCAGATTACAAGGTTTGTTGGAAACAGTTTATTGCCAGTGCTTGAAAAACTTTTTGAGTTGAGAAATTATGTTTGGAAATCTTTAATTGAATTACATTTAAGTATTAATTTCTGTGAATCAATTAAAGCTTTCAATAGTTTTTTCAATTTTGAGGATGAATTTAAGTTATCTGCAACTCTATCTACACTAATGCCTGTAAAGTTAGTGGTAGACCTTATCCTGCAAAGAAACAAACTTTTTAACTTTAAATGCCACCATAAAATTTATAACTCTTGGCAATCAAAATTCTGAAATACCTAGAGAATTGCATATGGCTTTGAAACTATGCATTTATATTACAAAGTTGTACAAATTTATCATGGGTTCTTCAGGATTCACAAAGCAAGACCCAAGATTATAGTGAATTATTTCCAGACTCAGTAAGGGTACTATAGCAAAAAAAGTATACTGTGCTTAATAAAACATCTTTCTCCTTTAGAAAATGAGCAGAATTTAACTTTAGAGGACCAACATGGATCAGAACATTAGTGTTTTGCAAATTCTTTCCAAAATAAGAAATTGCTTGGCTCTAATGAGATATAATCATTAAGATATAAAGTTGAATTTTATCTTGTTAATGAAAGACTTCCAACTGTTCCTGTTAAAATAGTTCAAAGCCTAGAAAATTTGGTTATAAACAAAATAAGATTTTTTTCAAGATGAGAGAATAATGATGATAGGTAGTGTTTAATTTTTCAGGAAATGACAACATATGAGTGGCTGTATTGGTGAAACCAGATGTAGCCCTTGTTTGGATATCCTGATACTGGCTGTCCTGCCTGTTTGTCCTGCAGATGGATTGCCAGCTTTCTGTCTGGACACACACTATGTGTGAGTAGATGGCTCCCTATCCTCCTACCATCCAACTAATGCTGGGGTCTCACAAGGTTCAGTTCTCTCATCAATCCTCTTCCTTCTGTACATCAATGACCTACTTCAGTTGACCTCCAACCCAGTACACACTTTTGCAGATGACAGTACATTGCACTCCCTTTCATTTGATAAACCTTACCCTACACAACTCACTTCAACCCACAAAACATCAACCACAACTTCCCTTAATTCGGACCTCCAAGACATCCTTTGATGGGGCTCAGATAACCTCATCAACTTCAACGCTAGTAAAACCCAGTTATGTCTTATTTCCCATAAAAAAAGAACTATTTTCCCCCAGTATTATTTTTGATAACACTCAAAATTCCCAGACGAGATGAAATCTCTCTTCTCGGAATTACCATGACATCAGGCCTCTCCTGGCATAAACACATCACAACCATTGCATCCTCAGCTTCCAGAAAACTAGGCTTTCTCTTTTGCTCAAGACATTACTTCACTTCAAAACAGCGGTTAACCTTATACAAATCACAAATCCGCCCAGCTATCGAATACTGTTCTCACATTTGGAGTGGGGCTCCTAAAAGCTCCCTCAAAATGCTTGCCTCGATACAGAGGAAAGCAATTAGACTGATAAATGATCCATCTCTTACCAACTCACTCCCCCCCCCCCCACTTTAACATAGACATTTAGTCTCTGCAATTTGTATATTCTATAAATATTTTCATGGAAAATGCTCGTCTGAAACAGCATCAATAATTCCCCCACTCTGTACTAAACCTATTGGAACACGTACAGCCACTGCCCAACATCCCTTCACAGTACACCTTGAAACCCACAGAACAAGTTTGTTTTCTTCCTCCTTCATCCTGCTACTGCTGAACTGTGGAACAGTCTTCCCCTGATGTATTTCCCAAGGAATACAATATACAGGCTTTTAAATCGAATGTCAAGAAATTTCTCCTTTTCCATCCCACCACCCATATATGGTACTAAAGTACTATAGGTTGACCAGCCAACCTCTCGTATATGGGTCCAACATAAAAATATATATATATACTAAAATATTAATTAAAAATGTTAATCAATACCTTCCTGTGTCAGGGATCACAAAACAATGATATGTGCACACAGCAAATGAGGCTGAAGAAAGGCAACTGAAGTTGTTCCTAGACTCCTAAAGGTGTCCATTTTGCCTCTAGCATGCTAAATTGGGCTGCTGTCTTGACCGTTGGGCTGATGTTCTTAGAATGCAAACTTCCCAAGTTTGTTGAGGTTTGGGAAGTTTTTCAAGCTGAGGCTGATTTCAGGAATGATCTTTCGTATTTATACTTGCTGGGTGTAATAGAGTGGCCTTCCAGTGTATTCTGTGATGGGTGTCAAATGCATGGTCAGCAAGTCCTGAGTGGCTGTATTGGTGAAACCAGATGTAGCTCTTGTTTGGATATCCTGATATTGGCTGTCCTGCCTATTTGGCCATAGTATGAAAGTTTGCAACTAGAAGGGACCTGGTATACTCCAGGTAGGTCTAGGGGAAGTGGCTAGTCTTTGGTGGAGCTGATAAGAGATGCCAATTTCTTATGTAGTTTGTAAGAAGTTGTGAGGTCGTATTTTCTTATGATTCTTGTTAGTTTTTCAGAGATACTCCAGATATAAGGAATGGTAATGTCATTACCTGCCTGTTATGATTCACAACCTGGGAAATTGCACTCTGCTGTTCAGTCATTTCTGCACTCACTTATTTGTCCTGGGCAAGTGTATTTCCACACAGTCCTGCAAGAGTTTTCCATTCAAATTAAATGCCAAATCTTAACAGCGGGTACCAAGAAGCAGATAACCTCAGCACAAGCTGTAAGTACTTTTAGTGCATTAAACCAGTTATATTTCGATCTAAAAATCGGCATGTGCAAGCACCTGCTATGCCTACCGTATGAAGCAAAGATGATGGCAACAAAAGCCAGTGACGAACAAGCACCCCATGTCTCGCCATCATAGCATCGTCGATTGCTGACAAACCCACAAAGTGTCGCAGCTGCAAAATCGATATCAGCGATAAAAAGGATATAATGTGCGAGTTCTGCTGCCACTGGTTACATGCTTCCTGCGCAAAAATGGACGAAATGGCACACAAGATATATATCGAACTTAACCAGCCCTATTTCTGTTTGCTGTGCCTCCTGTCTGTAAAACAACTCCTGAACTTAGGCAGACGAATAGAAAGCCTCGAACAACACACATCAGTGTTATGAACAAAACTCTTTCCTTCAAAATACGTGCACTAGAAACCAAGCTCAAATCAACTGACGATCAGCGGCGCAACGCAAGTTCACCCCCTTCCCGGGAATGAACTCCGTGAAATAATCGCATCAATGGTGCACGACTCGATGGAGGCCATAAAGAAAACATTCAGTACTGTCATTTTGAACTTTCCAAAAGAAAACAGAAAAGCACTAAAAGAAGGCATCATCAAACTAGCTGAAGAATATGATATCGATCCTAAAAATATCGTCAGGTACCATTGTTTCAAACCCATAAACAACAGCAAGGACGGAACGAACTTTCCACGCCTCGTAAAAGTGACTTGCGACATGCCAACAAGCACATCAAAACTAATAGCAGTGATCAACAAGTTCAGAGATACTTGTCCCCAGTCTCGCATACGTGCTCGACCAGATTTATCATTTGCACAAAGGGAACAAGGATGCCATCTTCGAAGACAACTTGCAGAAAAAAGTCAAAATGGTGACTATAGTTCATAGACTACAGACAAGTTAAATTGGTACAAAAACCAAATGATGGCACTAGCAGCCACCATGGTGACCAGTATGCAGGCACTGCATAGGAAACATACAGGACCCCTGTGGTCAAACATATGACTCACAAAAACCCTAAAAATCCACTTTACCAACATCCGTGGCCTAAACTCCAACCTTAATAGTGTCCACTACCACCTGCAGTCTACCAAACCCCACCTACTCTTTCTGGCAGAGACTGATCTCACCTCCCTCCAGCACTATTCATCTGAATCTTCCAAACTACACACTCTTTAACTTCTTTTGATCCAAAATACCTTGCCAGAGAACACCCAACCTAGAATCGCCCAACTTTGATCTTCTCTGGAT
Organism: Typopeltis vanoorti; assembly: GCF_054136105.1. Taxonomy (NCBI): domain Eukaryota; kingdom Metazoa; phylum Arthropoda; class Arachnida; order Uropygi; family Thelyphonidae; genus Typopeltis; species Typopeltis vanoorti. The sequence continues at coordinate 4,535,659 of NC_143570.1, read as the reverse complement.
GAAAATATCTCTACCCAACTCAGTCAAATCATATGCTGTCTCTATCGGTCCCAAAATGCAACCCACCACTCTGAGCTCTTTAATATCCTCTCCCTAAAAATTGACTTTCTCCAGTCCCACTTTCCCAACAGCGAAATCATCCTCGTAGGAGATTTTAATGTCCACAATACCAACTGGCTTTCCTCCTCCAGCTGTACAGATTTTGCAGGCAGAGATGCTGAAACATTCGCCATCACTAATGGCCTTACACAACTCATTCAGATGCCAACCAGAATATCTGATAACCCAAACCATTCTCCAAACACCTTAGATCTCTTCCTCACCAATGATCCTTCCAAATACACTGAATATAGAGGGCCTGCTTGGCAATTCTGATCACAACCTAGTGCTCATCTCGTCTCCCATGCAACAACGCTTACACAGCAACTTTCACACAAGAGTAGTTTGCCATTATAACAGTGTCAAGTGGAACAGCCTCTGTAACTTCTATGCCTCATTCCCATGGTTAGACTATTGTTTCCGACCTTCCAACCCAATCACATGCATCTGAACTCATAACCAAAGTAATCCTCACTGGCATGGAATTATACATTCCCCACAGTACTCTGACCTGCCATTCCCTAACTGAACCCTGCTTTTCCAAAAGATGTACCAAGGCAGTACAAATAAAAAAACCAAACATACCATCACTGGCTCAGATCAAGAACCCCATCCTCCTTTATAGCTTATACCCAAACCAGAAATAAATGCAAAAAAAAAAAAAAAATCAATAATTCCAAAACAGAGTTCAAGAGAGCAAAAAGCAGGAAATTAGCAGCCTGTTCAAATGGCAGCCGAGCCTTTTGGTCTCTCGCCAAAGCAATCGGCCGTAACTTCTGCCCAACACTATTCCCACCTCTATCATATCCAGATGGTTCCATCACATCATCTCCTATAGAAAAGGCTAATCTCCTGGCCTCACACTTTGCCTCCAATGCACAAACAATCGACAATGGCAAATCTCCCCCAACCATTCCAGATGCCCAACATATATACAATGCTCACCATATCCTTTTGCTAGAAAGAGATCAGCAAAATACTGTCTAAATTAGACACAAAAAGTCTTGTAACGAATAAAGTCTGATGCATTATTGTAATGTCTTCTTTATTCTTTATAGCAGTGCACTTTTGCTTTCATAACCTCTCTTACTTATTCTATTGTGTACTATGTTTATCCACCTTTCGTATTTACTAGTCATATGCCTATGAACACTGGAAAATTTATTTGTTAAGACTGTACCGCCAGTATTTCTATATCGGCATAAGACTCAGTAATACGCCCGGTAGATCTCTCTCTCTTACTAGCATAAATTCTTTCACCAAAGTTTGCATAAACAGTCGTGGTTCAAACTATGCTTTTAATGCCTTAGTCGTTTCCCCTTCGCAAGTCCGAGTTTATTTAGGAACAGTGCATTGTAAATTAAATGATCAGGCAGCACTCTATTGACATATAAATAAAGCACGTTGATTTACATTAATATCAAAGTACATTAATTAAACGATAGGGAGGTTACTCTCTCTACCTATCCATTAGACTTTCAGCAATTACTCAATTACTTCTCTGCTTATTAAATCAAATTATTGAATCTATAATTTACTCACAAAGAGGTTAGCTAACTATGCCAAGTTATTTCACAAATCTTATGCCAAATGACTCTCTTATGGACACGTCTTATTACTATTAACTTAATTCTTATCAGTCCATCTATAACATATCTCCTAGATTATAAAGGAAATGTACAATAAAAGATGGAACAAACTTACAGAGGCTCTGTGTCACACTCAATCAAAAGTCTTGCACTAAAGTCCCTATGCCTTTTCTTTCATCTCGGGTCTTAGGCTTCCTTCTGGAGTGTCTTGCTTCAGCGGCATCTCGTCGGGGATTTGGCAGGCTTTAGATTGTAATCTGTGGTACTCGAATAGCTCAGACAAAAGGTTTCAGTATGCGGGCAAATTCTCCGCCACTTGAAGTTCGCTATTGGCTTTGGTTGACTTCCCGTGGCAAAAGAACTTCCGACCGACACTTGGCTTGGGTATTTACTTCAGCTGTTCTCTCGTCATTCCCATTTCTCTCCTGTGGCATGGGCTCGCCATAACATCTGGTCCTGTGGATCCTACTTGTGGTATTTCTGCCTCTAACTGCCGCTTCCCTGGTTCTCTGCTGACCACGATGTTTGGCTCAGTCCCTTTTTATTTCACATTCTCCGGGACCTTGCATGAAGGGTTTTAACCCCTGAAGAATTCGGCACGACTCCTTGATCTTCTGTTAAGACCGACTCGTTCTTTCTTCTCCTCTGTGCACTCCTTTAATCTCATCTTGTCAGGCAGCAGAAACTTATCTGAAACTTGACGATGAGTTGATGCACAGAGTTCACAAACAACTTACTCATACACTTAAATCATAAACAACTTTGTTGTTCCCTTATACATAGCTATTATACAAAGTTCTGGTGGCAAAGCATTGCCTTTGTTTTTTTTTTTTTACATTCTAGAAATTTTTGTAAAAACAGTAAATACAGTCAATTCCCATAGGGTTATTACAATAATATTTGGCATGAAACATATAGAGACAAACGAGGTTATTTTTGTAACATTCTCATGGGACTTGCCTCTGTAAAAATCGATGTAAAGTGCTTTGGCATTTCCAAGCTACATAGAGTTTTACAGTCTCCTGGTCCTGATGGCATTCCTCCAATTGTCCTGAAGGTGTGTGCACCAGAACTGTCTCCTGTCCTATGTCACTTATATATATATATATATATATATATATATATATATAAGTGTGAGCAAACAAAGTTTGCGCCTTTGTTTGCTCACACTTGGATAAAGGATTAAACTAAATTTATTATACTCCAACCAAGTGAAAAATAAACTTTCAACATCTTTCTCTAAATCCAGAGTAATTTATTAAAAATGGGTGACACACCATTTGGCAACTCCTATAGGTAGAGATGACCTGCGAATGCTTCTGCCTGGTATTTCAGCTTGGGCCTGGCTCCCACTGAAGAGACCTCAATAAAGGTCGAAACTAGTCTGGGTAGTGGCCCTTCCCTTAATGTAGAACATTAGACATATCCGTAAGGAGATGTGTTTTGCATTATAGGAGATACTGAGACAGGAGTATTGGTAGCTTGCTCCACCTTTGCAACGAGTTGACCTGGTGTGTACCACCTTACCTCAGTCCTGAAGATACTTTCAGGTGCAAACTTTGTTTGCTCACACTTGGATAAAGGATTAAACTAAATTTATTATACTCCAACCAAGTGAAAAATAAACTTTCAACATCTTTCTCTAAATCCAGAGTAATTTATTAAAAATGGGTGACACACCATTTGGCAACTCCTATAGGTAGAGATGACCTGCGAATGCTTCTGCCTGGTATTTCAGCTTGGGCCTGGCTCCCACTGAAGAGACCTCAATAAAGGTCGAAACTAGTCTGGGTAGTGGCCCTTCCCTTAATGTAGAACATTAGACATATCCGTAAGGAGATGTGTTTTGCATTATAGGAGATACTGAGACAGGAGTATTGGTAGCTTACTCCACCTTTGCAACGAGTTGACCTGGTGTGTACCACCTTACCTCAGTCCTGAAGATACTTTCAGGCGCAAACTTTGTTTGCTCACACTTGGATAAAGGATTAAACTAAATTTATTATACTCCAACCAAGTGAAAAATAAACTTTCAACATCTTTCTCTAAATCCAGAGTAATTTATTAAAAATGGGTGACACACCATTTGGCAACTCCTATAGGTAGAGATGACCTGCGAATGCTTCTGCCTGGTATTTCAGCTTGGGCCTGGCTCCCACTGAAGAGACCTCAATAAAGGTCGAAACTAGTCTGGGTAGTGGCCCTTCCCTTAATGTAGAACATTAGACATATCCGTAAGGAGATGTGTTTTGCATTATAGGAGATACTGAGACAGGAGTATTGGTAGCTTGCTCCACCTTTGCAACGAGTTGACCTGGTGTGTACCACCTTACCTCAGTCCTGAAGATACTTTCAGGCGCAAACTTTGTTTGCTCACACTTGGATAAAGGATTAAACTAAATTTATTATACTCCAACCAAGTGAAAAATAAACTTTCAACAAACTTATGGATGTAAAGGCCCCCTTGGAAAAATTTATTGTATTTATATTCAATACAAAACATACACAGCGAATATTGAAAAATCAGATGCAAATATTACATTTTTAGCATCTTGCATACATATTTGACATGCTATACCTAATCTTAAAACATTTTAAGTTTGTTTTCATTACTTCACAGCCTCCTCAACAAAAGTAATGGCCCCTAATAGGGTTGCAGCCCACAGTTTGGGAAGCACTACCATAAGGAATACAATATATCGTCATTCAAATCCAATGTGAACAAGTACCTTCTTTCCGATACGGTACTAATGTACTATAGGTTGATCTACCAACCTCTCATGTATGGGCTCAACATATAAAAAAAAAAAAAAAAAAAAAAACTTCTTTCTGCATTCACTCATCTGTTACACATTTCTTATTGAGCAACATTTTCTCCAATCATGTAACTCTAAAACATACAAATGCAGTCGGCGAGGCATATATACAGGTCCGTTCTTTCCTATCATACTGAGGCAGGAGAGTCATAATCTTTACTTTCTCACTCTTCATTTTTTGCTTCTTTCAAGAACTGTTTCATATCTTCTCTCATAGAATGTTTCTCTTTTTTGTTGGAATTTTTTTCCCATTTGGTTAGACTATAATAAATTTAGTTTAATCCTTTATCCAAGTGTAAGCAAACAAAGTTTGCACCTTAAGTATCTTCATCTCTTAATGCATAGAATTATAATTCTATGCATTAAGAGAAGGGCCACTACCCAGACCAGTTTTGACCTTTATTGAAGTCTTGTCAGTGGGAGCCAGACCCAGAGGTGGTGATACCAAGGTGGAAGCAATGGAGAAGTTCTATTTTCCTATACGAGTTGCCAAAAAGGTGTCTCACCTTATTATTATATTACTCTGGATTTAGAGGAGAAAGATGTTGGAAGTTTTTTCCCACTTGGTTAGACTATAATAAATTTAGTTTAATCCTTTATCCAACTGTAAGCAAACAAAGTTTGCACCTGAAATATCTTCAGGACTGAGACAACTTGTGGTAAAGGTGGACCAAGCTCTCATCACTCCTTGTCTTAGTATCTCCCATAATGCAAAGCATATCTCCTTGCAGACATGTATAATGCTGTGCATTAAGGGAAGGGCCACTACCCAGACCGGTTTCGACCTTTATCGAATGTTCATGTGCAGGTCAAACTCCAAATCTTCTCAGTGTTGGTTCACCCCATGGCAGGCTTACCCCACCACCACCAAGCAGAGCCTCATTTGCTCATATGTCATCTGAGGGGTAACAGCAACAGCATTGCCATTCATTACTCCCCCCTCCCCCACACACACACTCAGGACCTCGGTGACAGTAACAGCCAAGCATCAGTTAAAACTTCATGGGCTACAGCATTGTCATTCATCACCCAATCTTCCAACCGGTCTCGACCTTTATTGAGGTCTCGTCAGTGGGAGCCAGACCCAGAGGAGGTGATACTAAGGTGGAAGTAATGCAGAAATCATATCACCATTATACCAGTTGCCAAAAGGTATCAACACCTTATTATTATAATTCTCTGGATTAGAGATAGTTGATGGAAGTTTTTTCACTTTGCTATGCTACTAATTATATATTTGGTTTAATCCTTTATCCAAGTGTAAGCAAACAAAGTTTGTGCCTGAAGTATTTCAGGACTTGGGCAACTCGTGGTAAAGGTGGCATAAGTTCTGATCACTTGCCTTAGTATCCCATAATGCAAAGCACATCTCCTTGCAGAGGTAACATTTAATTAGCATTATACATTAATAACTTAATGTATAATGCTATGCATTAAGGGAAGGACCACTACCCAGACTGGTTTCGACCTTTATTGAGGTCTCGTCAGTGGGAGCTAGACCCAGGGGTGGTGATTTAATGCATAGCATTATACATGTGAGTACGGGCATGACAAATCTGAGATACCGAAGCTAGAACTGATCTTACTTCGTACAATATACACTTGGTATATCATATCTGGAGACTGGTTTTCTACTCTTCTTTCCCTCTACTCTCTCTTACTTTTTACCCCCCCCCCCTCGTGCTATTAGAGCAATTCGAGGACGAGGGGGGGGTGACTCTTTCCTCTCAAACTGTAGTTCCACTATCTGCTAAAAAAGGCATACCTAGCAGTCTTGAGGTGGCAGCCCCACCACTAGGATACCTATCGTCATGCTAGTCACTTGACATAGGGAAACATTACTTTCAAGTCTCAACAAAATCCGAACCAGAAAGAAAACATGGGAAATGACCACAAACTGGAAAAGGTTAAGAAATGTTGGAAAAAGAAAAACAAAGTGAAATATGCTACATTGAACATTAGAAGCATAGCACATAAAGAAGAAGAATTAGATAAAATTTTAAATGACGAAAATATATAAATTGCAGTTGTTATTACAGAAACAAAAGTGAAACTTAAAGGAACAAAAGAAACAGCTAACTACAATAGGTGTAATCTTCTGAAGAATTTTGTTAATAGTATTTTTGCTATAATAATTTTTTAGGAAAACATTGCTGATGATTTTTAATTTATGCTCGAGAGCTTGCTCATTGGAGCAAATCTTTAAAACCCTATTTTTTAATGGGTTAGTAACACCTAGTTTTTTTGTGTTGGGTTGTAAAAAGAGATTGTGTATATATTTGGCTAGCATGTGTAGGCTTGGTTGGCCTACAAAATGAATGCTAATCATTGTGTAATATTAAAAGAAAGGATTGAGAAACTTTTATTTTGGTTTTATTTTAATATTTGGATGATTCCATATATTCAATTTTCTGAAAGTAGCAACTCAGTAGACTCATCATGGGAGGCCCACTTAATTAGCAGCATGTCTATCATATTGAACCTTGAAGTCATTCATGCTCCCCTCATTCACAACACACTTTGGCAGTGCTTTCTCCGCTCACCAACAACTCTCCTTGTAAAAAAATCTACTTCTCACACTGTTCTTTATCATATCTTTACACAACTTCCAAGGATGGCTTCTCATTATTCCTATCTTACTATCCCCCTTTTTTTTATAATCCTTTCTGTAATAATCTGATAAATCCTTTAACTAACGTGAAGGTCTCTATCATATCACCTCTTTTCCTCCTATCCACCAAACTCTGCAGTCTACATCCCCCTCATATGACCTGCCTAACAAACACTCCAGAGCCTGATATCACTTTGATCATTTGTCTGTAAATTTTCTCTAGTGTTTCTGCATCATGGTAAAAAGTAGATGACAAAATTTGAGCACCTGTATATGGTTTATCTGTATATGGGACTGGTAAGACCAAATCTGGTCTTACCAGTCCCATATACAGATAAACTTTGTAAAGATACCCTTTTTATACCCTACATTCCAGCCTTATGAAAAACAAATGCAAAATTACAAATATTTTAAAAATATTCTATACATGTAATGATACTCTTCTCTTTCTTTACCTTGCATTTATTAATATTAAAGCTACAATCCCACTCATTTGTCCAAGTTAAAAGTGTATTCTAATCTTCCTGTAGATCAGCAGTACACTTCTGATAATTCTACCTAACTTTGCATCATCATCAGCAATTGGATTATTTAATTGGATTTCATTTAACTTTTTTATAATGTTTTTATTTTGCATAAAATGCAATTCTTCTTTCTCCTATCCTGAATCTATGTCAGGTGACGGTGTGTTTTGGGCTGGACCCAGCATTTCATTGGTCTGCTTCTGTTTCTGTGACCTTTTGGTTTGTAGTTCAACATCTTCCTTGGTATTTTACCATATACCATTCTTTCCAAATGCTCTTTCTACTTAGTTCTGTATTTTTTCTACTGTTTCCATTATTGATGTTTCGTTTAGTTCTTTCAGTATGTCTTAATATCTCTTTTTATATAGTCTTGTATATCCTGCCATTCTTCTCATACTTCATTTTCAGCAAACAGACTAAGTTTGAACTTGATCTGTTTGAACAGACTGTTCTGTTTTGTTTATTATTTCATTTACTTAGGAAAATTTCTTTATTTTTCCTAAGTAAATGAAAGAAATGTTTAAAACTTCATTGTAACTAAATTAATAATTAAAATTATTAAAATAATTAAAATTGTCGACTTCTTTTTTTGTCTATTGCCAGTTTAGTTCGAATGGACATTTTTCCTTTGAATGCCATAGTTTCAGTTCTTTTCTTGAGAGATTGACATATTATATTGTTTTATTATTACATTCAGTTTATACAGCTTTTTGTAGTATCCTCAGTTATTCCAAATATCAACATATATAAAGTAAATTTAATATTTTGCATTTTACTGATTAGTTAGTTCCCTAATTTCTGTTTGTCTTAAAATGTTAATTTTTTTTTTTCTCTTTTTTTTTCTTTCTTTCTTACTTAGATGCTACCTATAGATGAGATAATTTTTTTTTCCAAAAGTGTGATAGGAGAGTTAGGGAATAAAAGTATCAAATTTAAGAATGTTTATTTTTGTAACCATTCGCCTTTTTTCTTTTTTTCATACTTAAGACACTCATTCAAATGTGGTATTATTATTATTTTTTTTATTGATTTTGGCACAGTAAAAAAGATTTTGAAGGCTATCATTGTTTTATAGGGATAATTTAAAACTATATGCATCCCTAAGTAATTATATTAAAGAAAATGACAGTAATATTATATAAATCCTTTCATGGTATAATTAATCATCTTAAAGCAACATTCCCATCGGTGGCTGAAATACTAATCTTCACCTTATTTCCCAATACTAGCATTTTATGAAATGAAAAAAGTTTTAAATTGATATTATCAATAGACCTCCATGGAGTCAAATGATTGATTGCAGGAGGTCCCACTTGCACATGCACAGATCATCATACCTTGACTTAAATGCATTCACTGTCCCTGCACTCACCACACTCTCAGGCAATGCATTCCAATCACCCATTACTCTCCAGGCAGAAACATCTGTTCCTCATCCCCTTTCTCATTCCTTCTAAATACAGCTTCCCGAGATAGCCCTCCTGTCTCCAGATATTCTAAGAAAAATCTCATCCGTATTAATCAGGCAATCACCTCTTACCAACTTATACATCTCGATCTGCTCTTTCTTTTATCCACTAGGTTTTGCAATTTTTCATTCTCACCATCTGTTTTCATATTCCACATTCTACAGACCAGAAACTGACTTTAGTCAGTTATCTCTGAATCCTCTTCAGCAATGTGATGAGTTGCTGAAGAGGATTCACGAGGCTTCAGAATCACATTTTTAATCATCCTTTTAAAAACTACACAACCAAATCTGTGTACAGTAATCCATTTGTGGTTTCATTAAAGCCTTATTCAATGGAAACATAACATCCTTACTTTTACATGTACTTGTTCTCCACATCACTCCCATGATCTGCTGTGTTCTCCTCTGTTTTTTATCAAAATGTCCATGAAATTTCAAGTCTCTATCCAATACAACCCCCAAATCTTTCATCTCCTCCACCTCCTCCAAAATATCCCCACCAATCCTATACTCTGCATCCCATCTTTGGTTTCCAAATTTTAAAATCTTACACTTTGCTATATTAAATTGACATCCCTACACACTCGCCATTCAGACAGTCTATTCATTTTATTCTATAATGAATGTCTATTCATGTCCTGTTGCTAAGCCACAATATCAGTATCATAACTCTCCCCCACTATGCATCATCTGCAAAAAACTGTATATCACCATTTCCGATGTGATTTACATCCAAATTAAACAACAGTGGCTCCAAAACATATGCCTGGGGCACACCACTAGTGACTTTCCTTTCTGGGATATCACTCCCCATACACAACCTGCTGATACCTATCAGATAGTCAACCTCCAATCCAGCATACTTATCTACTATCCAACCCTATCTGTTCCAATTTAACTACTAGTTTGTCATGTGGTAATCTATCGAAAGCCTTTGCAAAATGTAAATATACTACTGTATATGCATCTCCCCCGCTTGTCCAATGTATTTGCAACCTTGTTATTATAAATAAGCAGATTGCTAAAACCCGATCTTCCTTTAGCAAGCCCATGCTGTCCATTAAAGAGAATTCTACTGCTATCCACCCACTTCTGAATCCTTTTCCTCACTAGCTTCTCCAGCACTTTGACCACAACTCCAGACAAGCTGCTTGGCCTATAATTTGCAGCCTTAGTCTTATCACCAATTTTATGAAGTGGAAGAATTTTGCCCTCTTTCCACTCCTTTACAACTTAAGCCAATATAAGACTCATGTTAAAAAAGTTAGTTTAAAACAGTTAACTCCCTGGAACATTCCCTCAAGACATGGTGATATACCATCCAGTCCCATGGTCTTGTCGACATAAAGTTTACTCAATTTGTTGTATACCTCCTGTTCATTCACCATCATTGGTTCCTCCCACATAAAGTATTCCGTAAGGGTGGAATACTTTAATGAACTGCTCATTAAACACCTCTACTATATCTCTCTTAGGTGCCATTATCATTGACTACATCATCCTCCCATAGTCGTTCCTTCTACTTACCACATATAAACAAAAAACTCCTTGGGATTTCTTTTAGTATCGTTTGGTAACTGCTGCTCATTATACATTTTTGCTACCTTACCAAATGAGTCACCTTCATTATTTGCTCTTTTTATTATTCTTGTAACTGATTATTGCCACTCATCTCCTGCTGTCGCCACAATGTGCTTTTCTTCCAGATTGCATGCTTCACCTCTTCAGTCATCCATTTTATACCTACCTTATTCAGTCTCCTGACTTTTGGAATACAATCAGTCATTGCCTCTGCCAGATACTTCCTGACTAGAGATCAATCACCATTGATTTCCTTTCCATCCATATTTGATATTTTTTTCTTTTTTGACTGGAAAAAAGAAAATGTGTATAGGTGAATGCTCCCAAAGTAAATACATAATTAATTCTCTTGTGAGAATTAACTCTGTGATTGGAGAACTGGTACATTTACCACTTAGCCAACCAAGCTAGCTGCTCCATTTATTTAGCTAAAAATTCCAACTAAATAATTCAGATAATTCTGATTACAATTTATTTTTGAACTGTACATAAAAGAATTTCATGGGTTCTCCCTTCCTCTAGTCAGTTTCTGTACAGAGCATTTTTAAAAATATTGTCCTCTATTTGACCACTTGGTCCAAATACATTAGTCTTTCCTTCTCCACCTCAACAACCAACACTCCAGTATCACGTCTTCCCAATGGTACTCTTTCTTTTCCAGTTTACAGAAAACCCATTTTGAATAATGGATAATGCTTATGGCAAGATGGACTCCACTTTTGATTCTTTATCTCTCTGTCTGTTTCCAAAAGGGGGAAAAAAATTAATTAGGATTGTTTAGTGAGCACTTGGCTTTCCCCATTGGGATCAGATTAGCAGTGTATTTCATGCACAATGCTGTTTTGATGTTTGTGTCTTGAAGACGTGTTGATCATAATCCACTGACTGGTGGATTAGTGGGTTGGAGTGGGTGACTGCATTCACAAAAACATTTGTGGCTATTTCGCATCTGCTTCCCTTTGAAGCTGTGCATTCCTCATGAATGATGTTCAACACTATGGTGTGTTGAACATCATGCAGATGCACTTGTTTTGTGTGATTTGTATATTTTTGATGTTTAAGTCTGCCTCGTGTCTCCAGCTTAGTGAACCATATGTCAGTATAGGAACAGCTTGTTTTCTATGCTTAGCCAGTTCAGTAATGAAAAAGGTTGTCCTTTGTGTGCTTTTGAGCAAGCATAATCTTCATGGGATGCAAAGCAGAGTTCTTGGTCTTTGCTGTATCCCTAAGTATTTGGCAACTGGCTGCCAGAGGATGGGGATGTCAAACATGATGACCTCGTCTTCTGGGCATGCATGTTTTCTTGTAAAGAGGACAGTGACACTCTGGTCTGTGTTGATGTCAATACGCCATCTCCTGAACAGATGCCCTAATTCTGAGATAGCATTCTGCAGCTTTTCAGTTACCAATTTTGGGCTTAGGCATCAGGCCAGTATTGTGCTGTTGTCATAGAGCCACTGCTGTGGTGGTCATGCAAGGGATGTCAGCCATATAAATGGGGAAGAATTGACAACAGAGCAGCTGTGGAGAACTCTTGCATTCAATGATCTGATTCCTTGTAGCTTTACTTGAAGCTTTCAATCCAAGAGATAGGAACCAATATGGCTGGTCAGGTCTATTTTGAAGTTTGACATCTATTGGTTTATAGAGTAGCCCTCTCTGTGCCAAACCTTGTTGAATACCTTTGTATTCGACATTGTACTCTAACAATTTTTTTTTTGTATAGTGGAATGATTCTTGCAGAAACCAAACTGCTCATCTGGTATGAGGTTTTTCCATCATTACTTTTTGCAATCCTGTCAGCATCGCTCATTCAGCAGTCTTTCCTAGGTAGAAGCGCAACTGATTGGCATGTTGTTCTGATCAAACTGCATTGTTTTTCCCCTATTTTTGAATTAAGATTATATCAGCTTCTTTCTAGCATGGCAGAAAGTAGTGAAATTTTAGCATTGCATTAATGATGCTACAAGGTATAATGACTTTTTGGGTTAGTTGTTTGACCTTGTTGGAAATCCCATCTGGGTCTGGTGCTTTCTTGTTCTTTAGTTTCTTGACTATTTCTTGTATTTCAGTGGGTGATGTTGGTTCGGTGTCATTTGATATATGAGGGCGGTCTGAAAAGTTCTCGGCCTCAACCATAGATGGCAACACGATCGGCAAGATTTTTTTTTCTAAGTTGGTACATACAGGGTGTTCGGGATAAATTTGACATATTTATAATTAATTATATTTTTCCGTAAGTTACATGTATTAACACACACTTCTCTTCATTTAAAAGTTTGGACCCTTCTTCATTCATATACAAGATGTCAGAAAGGATGGATAGCTGGAACCCACCTGAATCATGGAAGAGAATAACTTGTATCATGATGATTCGTGCCCGCCATCAAAATAAGGATATTACGACTGCTGCCCAATGCTCCCTGAATACAGTAAAAACAATCAGGCATGAACTAGAGACTTGCAATGGTGACTACGAGGATGTAGCAAGAAGAAAGATCCCTAGCAGACGATCTGATTGCGTTCGTACAGCAGAATTCCTCGCAAATCTGCAGGAACAGGTGTTGAAGAACCCTGGCATTGGAATTCGGGCTTTGTTCGTGGAGTTGCTAACTGTAGTCAAGCCCTGGATAACAAGGGTAGCCAATGGTAGGCCGTATGTATGGCAGCAGGATTCGGCCCCTTGCCACACCTCTGGGAAAAGTCAAAAATGGTTGTCTGAAAATTTCTACGACTTCACCAGTCCAAATGTTTGGCCTCCAAACTCCCCAGACCTTAACCCCATGGATTATTTTGTATGGGGCGCAGTTGAAAAAGACACCAATCGCACTTCCAGTAATACAAAAGCCCAGTTAATGGATAAAATTAAAACAGTTTTTGCGGCCCTTCCCAGGGAGACTGTAGCATCAGCTTGTTCGAGGTTCCGAAGCAGAATTGAAGCTGTGATCGATGCTAATGGTGGTTATTTTGAGTAAATCTTGTTGATAGTATTGTAATTAACTCTGCCTGTAATGTTTTTTTGTCAATTCATTAAATTTAATAGATACAAAGAAGATTTTCTTTTTCCTTATGAAACTGTCAAATTTATCCCGAACACCCTGTATGTCATAAGAATCCATGTGAAATTGCAAGTCATTCTATCAAATAGTTTGTTTTATACAGCTGTCTGAAGCAAAAGTGTTGTCTGTATCCCTTGAAATGGATAAAATTGAGTATCGCGCGGTTATAAAATTCTTTGTAAAAGCAGGTTTAACGCCAAAAAAAAAATTCATTTGAAGTTCATAAAAGTTTATGCTCACTCTTCTCCTTCATTTACAACAATTAAGTAATGGGCTACTGAGTTTAAACTTGGCCGTACCAACCTTGAAAATGATTCACGTGAAGGACGTCCAAAAAGTATAACACACTAGAAATCATTGATCAAGTGCACGATATGGTATTGGATGACCGGCGAGTCAAAGTGCATGAAATTGCTGAGACTATAGGCATTTGAAAAGAACGCGTAGGATATATTTTACATGAAGAATTGCAAATGAAAAAGCTTTGCACAAGATGGGTGCCATGCTTGCTCACAGCAGATGAAAAATGCACTTGCATGAAAATCTCTGAACAGTGCTTGGAGCATTTGAACAAGAATAAAACTAATTTTGTGCATCAATTTATTACTATGGATGAGACTTGGATTCACCATTGCTCACCAGAATCCAAACAACACTCAAAACAGTGGAATTGGCAGAGAAGGCAAAGAATCAGCAGGAAAGGTCATGGCATCAGTGTTTTGGGATGCTAAAGGCATTTTGTTTATTAATTATCTTGAAAAGGGTAAAACAGTAACCGGGAATATTATTCCAATCTTTTGACCAGACTAGACAAAAAAATTCATGAGAAAAGACCCGGTTTGCAGAAGAAAACAAAAATCATCTTTCATCAGGACAATGCACCTACCCACAAAGGTGTTTTGGCAATGGGAAAATTAACCATGCTACCGGCCAAGACATCAAGGTTATCATGGATGCGAAGCGCATATTAAAATTGTAATACCATTGATATTACTTTGAAATATATGATGGATACAAAGCATATGAGGATGCGTATTTGATCCATAATGGTCGGTAAGATGGTTAAGGGATCTGCACTATGAATTGTTGGAATATCCACCCTATTTCCCAAATTTGGCTCCCTCTGACTTCTCTCTCTTCCCAAAAAAACTCTTCCTCGCTGGTCAGTGTTTTTCTTTGAATCAAGAGGTGATTGCAGCTGTAGAGGGGTATTTTGCAGATCTTACTGAGAACCACTACAGGGACGGAATAGTGGTGCCGGAGCATCACTGGAATAAATGTATTAATCTTAAGGGAGATTATGTTTAAAAAAAATACTTTTGAAATTCTAAAGTTTTTTCATTGTTAAGCCGAGAATTTTTCAGACCACCCTCGTATTTGCATGTTTTAGCATGTGGTGCCGTGAACCTTCCTGACGAAATCGAGTTATGCAAGTATGTAGTTTAGGCTACACTGTTTTTCTAAACTATTGGCAAAAGCCTGTTTTTTTCTCAGAATCATGATAGACCAAACGTGTTTCAAAATGGATTAGTGAGCTTCTGTTCTGAGAGCCTGGGTCATTTTATATAGTGAGTGATCCTCAGTGTTTAGGGAACAACACTTTTGTTTTCCACTGTTCATTTCACTGGTCCTTCATTGCTTGTAAGACTATAGATAGCTCTGAGGATTTTTCTGTCTTCAGGGACCAGCATCCTGTGCTACCTGAGTCTAGCTTGGTTCTGCAGTTGAGATTCTTGATTTCTTCTGGGAGGTGGTCTGTGTTTAAGCATGGTGTTGTGGAGGTAGGAGTTTTGTTGTTATCTGTTTTTTCCAGGTTGTCTGTTGTTGAAGTGTTAATCATCTCTTTAGATTTGATAGTTGGAACTGGTCTATGAACTTAGAGAGTGTATTATGTAGCTTACTCCAGTTGATTACTGATAGGTTGTGAGGAGTATTTTCCTGCTTTAAGCCTAAGTGAAGTAATACCGGGTTGCAGTCAGAATTGAGGTGGTCCACTATATTCAGCCTATATTGGTGAGTGATGTTTCAGAATGTGGCGATTATAATGTGTGGGTTCTAGAGGGCCCATAACCAATATTTTTCGTAGTGGCTAAATTGTTGAGGATTTTGCTTTCTGATTAGTAGTCCTGGTGTTCCAAGCCTGGCTGTTGACATTTAAATCACCTGCTACTAGTATTGCTTTGTGTATAGTATCTCCACTAAGTGTCAAGTAATTATTTGCTGGTAGAAATCTACACAGAGTAGTTTCCAGGTTGCCTTCACTGCTTGTCTGAATCTTCATCTCTGTGATATCAGTATTATCATTTGAGGGTTTTTCAGTTTCACTGTGCTGAATGTAGCAGTTGATAAAGATACCTGTGTTGCTTTCCCTGGTGGTTGGTCTGTCATCATCATCATCATGATGTAGAATGCAGTTTCTGAGCCCAGGGTTGTCAGCTGGGTAGAGGTGCATTTCATTTATTAGGATTAGATCAGTTTCATGGCATGTTGTGAATTCTTGAAGCTCATGTATTTTGTTTCTAGTCCACTGGCATTCTAGAAAACAATCTGAATGGAGTAAGATCTTCTACATCCATTAACCATCATTGATTAGTGTTTGAATTGCTTGCATTTGTCTCACAAACAAGTTGTGGCTTCTTGACTGGTGTTGGATACATATAAAATGTCCATTAAGCAGGTCTGACAGAATGGCTGCAACCCTAACAACAGTTTTATTGGGCCCCTTGGGTTGCTGGGGTTCAGGTTTTATTGCTTTCTTAGATGCAACCACTTCTGCATATGATGCTTGTGCCCATGCAAGATTTGCATCTTTGGATTTTTTGAGATTTGATGAAGTAGATTTTTTTCTGTGCCTTGTTGTCAGGCTGAGCCTGGGTTGGTTTTGCTAGTTTCTTGGAGCTCGTGTATTCCCTGCAACCTTTGTAGTTGGCAGCAGGGTGTGGCTCACCACAGCTGGTGCATTTTGCTGGTTCTGTTCTTGTTTGGTGCATCTTTGGATTTTTGGGAGGTTAGATGCAGTAGGTTTTTTTCTCTGTCTTGTTGTCAGGTTGAGCCTGCTTTTCTTTTGCTAGTATCTTGGGGCTCCGGTCTTCTCTGCAACAAGGTGTGGCCCACTGCAGTGGATGCATTTTTCTGGTTCTGTTTTTGCACATACTCATTGCTTCATTTTCCCTGCACTTAATGCAATGAAACTCTGCCTGTGAATGACCCTTTTGGCAGTAGTGGCGTTAGCTATTACTGCCAAAAGGGTGAAATCATCAAATTTCCCATACCACAAAAAAAAAATCCCATATACCACAATTTCACTTGAAAAGCAAAAAAACTTGAAGGTTTTTTGGTGGTGCTTTGTATTATCAGTGACTTCCGAAGAAGTGGCATTGATCTCCAGAATTGTGGACTATGGTCTGCAGTCCATCAAAGTAAACTGTATGTTTACTTTGATGGACTGCAGACCATAGTCTAGTCCACAATTCTGGAGATCGATGCCGCTTCTTCGGAAGTCACTGATTTTCACCAGCACAAGTGGCATTAGCCATTTGTCGGCCCTCAACATGCAGTTTACTTTGATGGACTGCAGACTGTAGTCCACAATTCTGGAGATCGATGCCACTTTTTTGGAAGTCACTGATAATGCAAAGCGCCATCTTTAAGTTTGTTTTTTTTTTTTTTGCTTTTCAAGGGAAGGTGTGGTATGGGATTTTGTTTTGTCCATTAATTTGATGATTTCATGGCAGACCATGACTATCTGTGATTGATGTGGATGACCTCTTTTGGTGTTCTTTCCCCTCTGAACTTTTTAAAGGTTTTTAGCCCTGAGGCTGCTGCAGTCTACTGTATCTTACCTCACATTATGATTGGCAGTGTATTTTCTCTTTTGTTAGTCTCTGCATCCATGAGCATTTCTATGTTCTCATTTGTTGTTTCCTTGCTTTTTTTTCAGCTGACTTGTTGGAAACCATCTAAGTCTATGGACTGCTCCTGTTCTTTTGTTGGCCTGCTGTTGAGCATATCAGGAGATGGATTCGGATTGCATTTGAGAAGTGGTGCAGCTATTTATTCTCGAGAGCCATCTTACTGTGCTCATGCATCTTGAGCACAACAGACCATATAATTATAGCTGGAGATCTTAATGCCAGAATAGGAATGAAAAAAATTAACAATAATGTATAAAAATTTGGAGAACCAACAGTAAACTAAAATGGAAAGCTACTCATTGATTATACAATATATAATAATTTAAAAATAATGAATACATTTTACAAACATATAAATATACGTGGTGTGCAAGAGGACAAAAATCAATTATAGACTACTTTATAGCAAATGAAAAAGCAGCAAACCTCTTCCTAGATGTTAAAGTTAGAAGAGGGCTAGAAATTGACACAGATCACTATTTAGTACAGGAAAATTAAGATTTTCACCAAACTGGCTATAAAAAAATTAAACAAACTAGAGAAACAAAATTTAATTACAAAGTAAGACTACTAAATGATTCAAGTATAAGAAATTTATACCAACAGAGGATTAATAACTACTTAAAAAAAATATAAGAAAATGAAGACATTGAGAAAGAATGGAATAATATAAAAGAAATTATCGTATCAGCAGCATATGAAAGTCTAGGAACACACAAAAAATATCATAAAAATAAAAAATTACATATATGGGATAATGAAATAAAAACAATAATTGAAAATAAAAAGCTGGCTTTTAAAAGATGGTTAAGTAGCAAAAAACAAGATGAAATTGAATATAAAAAAAGATGAGCAATAGCCAAAAGAGAAACCAGAAAGAGACACAGAGAAAGCTGGGAAAAATTTGCATCATATCTAGAAAATGACATATACAAAATAAGACCCAGTATGTACAAAATACTAAAACACATGAATGCAGATATAAAAGAAACTGCAAATATAAATTGTGAAATAGATGTAAAAGAAATTCTCGGATTACTTTACAAATCTTTGGACGGATAATACTGGCATCAAAAATAATTACACTAGAAACTTACAAAATACCTTAAATGATATGATAACAATGAAAGAATTAAAGGACAACCTAAATAAAATAAAAAAATGGCAAATCAGCAGGAGAAGATGGGATAAACTCCGAACTGTATAAATTTGCTGGAAAAAAATTTCATCAAAGATTACTAAAATTTTTAAATAAAATATATACAAATGGACAAATACCAATAGAATGGAATACAAGCATAGTAATACCTATATTTAAAAAAGGGGATAAAACAAAACCTGCTAACTACAGAGGTATTGGTTTATTGAATACATGCTACAAAATATATAGCAGAATACTTAATGAAAAACTAAAAATATACAGTGAAAAAATATTATTAGAATGTCAAAATGGATTTAGAAAACGATGCTCTACAATGGATGCAGCTTTCTGTTTAAAACTACTTATAGAAGAAGAAGAGAATTTAATTTGGAAACTCGTTTTTTGTTTATAGATTACGAAAAAGCATTTGACAAAGTAAAAAGATATATACTGTTTGATATGTTACAAAGAATAAATATACCTAATATTTCACTACATGCAATATTGAATATATTATTATTATTATTCCTGATACCTCCAAGGAGTCCGAAGACTCATCGCGGGAGGACACCTACAACTGTCTCAACCACTACACCGAACCTCTACTACGAGTCATCTCCATCAACACCATCTACCGCCCACCTTCACCACCAGTATTTTTTTATCTGTAAATTGCGTGTGTTCTGAAGGGCTGATTTGTCTGTATGCGGGATGAAAAACCTGAGTTTCCGGGAGGAAAAAACCCTGTTACCTCCGTATGAGATCGGCTAACTCACCTTTGATTGAAATCATCCAGATAAAGATTTCTCCTGTCGCAACGAGAATCGAACTTAGGACTATTCCAATCAAAGGGCGCAATGTACTGTTGTTCTTCCAATTGCGCTACGGAGGTGCTTATATATAAAATAATATTAATTATTTAATAAATTATATATATAATAAAAATAAATGAAAAGTTGTCTGAAAAAACAATCTATAAACCAAGGAGTAAGATGGGGATGCCTGTGTCTCCAACACTTTTCAATATTTACATTAATGAAATATTAATACAGTGGAACACCTTAAACAATCAAGGTATAGAAATTTCCTGGAATAAAAAAAATAAATATGCTATTATTCGCAGATGATCAGGTGATAATATCAGATAAGGAAACCAATTTACAAAGAGCAATATATAATTTAAACATTATAGTAGAACAGTTTGGAATGAAAATTTCCATAGATAAAACTAAAACAATGGCATTTTGTGGACAAACTCCAGTTAGAAGCAAAATAGTTATTAATAATAAAATAATAGGACATATAAATACTTTCAGTTATCTTGGGTGTGAAATATCATATGAAGGAGAAAAAGACATAAAATTAAAAACTTCAAAATTTTTACAGATTATAGGCTTGATAAATAGAACACTGAACCCAAATATAGTACAAAAAAGAAGCACGCTTGAAAATATACAATACTTTAGCAGTGCCCACATTATTATATGGCAGTGAAATTTGGGCAGTAAACAAACAAGTGAAATGAGATTTATGAGAAGAACTGCAAAATATGCATGATTAGATCAAAAAAGGAACGAAGACGTTTTAAAAGAACTATTTACATATAATTTTATGTAAAATTATAAACAAAAATAGATTGAGCATGTAAACCAAATGGCCAACACCCGACATCCTAAAGAAATACTAAAATATAAGCCAATTTGAAAGAGAAGGCAGGGTAGACCTAAAAAAAAAAAAAAAAAAAAAAAAAAAAAAAGGATATTGGATGGATAATGAGACTGGAACAGACAATATGATCTATACCCATATGTAGTGTTATGATGATACAGTAAAGTATACAGCAGTACATAAGATTTGGCTGCCTGGTTTTCAAAAGAACGAAGAGGTGCTGGAAAGGGTTCATGGACAATTGACTAAATTGGTGGAATGTTGAGTATGAAGACAAGTTGAAGGAATACAGTTTGCAGAGTCATTAACATATAAGTTGGTAAGGGGTTATTACTGGATTAATGTGGATCAGATTTGAGGTTGTCCCTGAAAGCTGTATGAGGAAGGTGTGAGTAGGGGAGTGAGAAACAAGTTTTTTGCATGCAGAGTTGTGAATGATTGTAATGCCTTGCCTGAGAGTGTGGTATCTGCAGAGAATTTGAGTGTGTTTAAGGTGCGGTATGATGAGCTGTGTATGACAAAAGGAACTCCTAGATGAGTCTTTGACTCCATGGGATCTTGGGATAATAATAATAACAATCAGTAGGGAAATTCCTCTGTAATAACTGTTCAGACAGATGCTGTGAGAACTCATTGGGAATATTGCCATCTGACCAAATTCTTAATTATGCAGTGCAGCTAATGTAAACTTTTATACCTTTATATACTATTTTTTTAATGTATTTATGAATTTTATGTATAATATGTAGGTATTTTTTATGTATATATGTAATTTAGTGCTCATGTAGAATTGGTGATTTTTATCTGTTTTATTGTGTTTTTTTCTTAGAAAATTGGAGTAGATTTTTGTGTTGTTTTTAAAGTATTTAGTGTCTTTAAAACATATTTTAATATTTAGTGTCTTTAAAACATATTTTAATATTAAATACAGGTGTAAAATGACACCAAAAATGCAGAAGAAATGAAACACTAACAAGAACAGTGAAGAAGTGAACACAAGAGAGTTTTCTCCACTAAGGATGATATTAAGAGACTATTGAAAATAATTTAGCCTCCATAATTTCTGGCTAAAACAGATTATTAGACAGACAACAAGGGAACTACAGAAAGTTGAGAGGCATTTAGAGAGACAAGTTCAGCAGCAAAATGGTAAACAAAGTATGGAATCAGATAAGTTAGTGCATTATAACAAAAATTTGGTAAGTAAAGTTGATTATAAAAAGAAGGATGTTATTTGGTGTGGTGACTATGAGAGAACATGCCATTGATGTTTGGGTTATAACATCAAGTTTCCCTGGTGCAAAAATTAAAAATATAATGCAAGCAATTCAAAAACCTAAAAGAAAAGTAAATAAGATCATAACTGTAGTAGACACTGACTTAATTGGCAATAAGTTCAATATGAGGGAGGACATGAAAGGTTTGTTGGAAGAGGTGGGAGTGAAGAGTGAGAAAGTGAAAATAGTAAGTATATTACCTCAATATGATAAAAATGAATTAAGAAGAAGGGCTATGATGGCAAATGATTTAATGCACATGTGTAGAAGGAATGGATGCAAGTTTTTGGGTGTGTGAAGTCAGATTGAGGGGAGATTGGATTTGTATAAGAGGGACAGCACTTGAATGCATTTATTAGGAGTCTTGCGAAAAAATATTAAATGATATAAGAACTAACACAGAGAGTCAGGGAAAATGAATCCTGATGGGAGGAATCATGAGAATCTGTGTGTAAGATCAAAAATGTTAGGTAACTGTGTTAATGATGGAAATGGTTATTATTATGGAAATGATTATGAAGAGAGAATGATTCTGTGTTAATCTGGTTCGTACCTATCAAGCATGTGTTAGCGATGTCTGCAAAAGTAAGGAACGGAACTAGATAAAAGCAGATCTGTAAGTTCTCGAACTGTGACATATAGACTACAGACAAGTGTATGCAAAAGAGCATGCAGGTAATTTATTATGTGTGTACATGAATGCTAGGAGTAGCAGAAACAAAGGAGTAGAGTTTGTTGCCTTGGTTAATATGTAGGCATTAGTCAAGTCTCGTTATCTGAAGCAGACATTAACTGGTATCAAGTGCAAAGAGTATGGTATTTTTAGGAAGGATAGACAGGATAGGAGAATATGGATGTGCTGCTAATAATATGAAATATCTTGCATTCAGTTAGAGTTGAGACCTATGACTGTGATACTAGTAACAATTTTTCATGTGGCAGTGAGTTGGAAGCCATCTGGTGTGAGGTTGAGTCTAACAAGATTAAATATACAGTGGAGTGTTGTTATGGACCTGGTGGATCACTTGCTAGTGATGACGAAATGCATCAACAAATAAATACGATGGGTGCAAAAAGAGTAATCATAATTGGGAACTTTAACTATCCAAACATTGATTGGGTAGCTATGAAATCTGAGTAGAATGAAACTGAATTTAATCAGTTGTTGCAAGACAACTTCCTCAAGCAGCATGTGACAAGGAACTCTAGGTCAAAGAGTGTTAGATCTGATTATAGTGCCAGAAGGGGTTTTAGTTAAAGATGTCACTATTTTGCCTCTGATTGGTGACAGTGATCATGTGGTATTCACTCGGGAAGTGACTAAGTTTATGAATGTTCCATTCAAAAAAGGTTACAAAGCAGGCAATTATGACCACCTGAGGAGTATGCTGGGTTCTGTGCCATGGTATCAGTTATTGAATGGGAAGAGTTTAAAAAATACTTAAATGATGCGATCTGAATGTGTCCCTACAGTTTGAAAAATAGAGTAGGAGTGAAATTGATGTGTAATCTAATTAATGATTCATAAGAAAAAGATTATATGGAAGGAATATTGTGTGCATAAAGATTATGTCAGTTATGATAATTATAAGCAACAGGTAAGAGTCAAAAGTGTTGCACGGAAAGCTAAGTCTGAGTATGAAAAGAAACTGGCTCTGCAAGTAAAAGAAAGAAAGAATGAATTTGAAAGAATAACTCTACTGAATGCAGATGGTATGCAGGTGACTGATGCAGAAGTGATTGTTCATCTAATGAGCAGCCATTTTGCTAAAAATTATCAACCTGGTATATGAAACACTGAACTGACTCCTACCTCTTAACCACTAGGAAACACGTGTGGATGAGGGGAAGTACTAGAGTTGTTCCACAAAGTGAATAAGAATTTTGCAATAGAAATTGATGGGATATCACCATGGATACTAAAAGTGTGTTCAGCTGAACTGGATATTCCCTTGGCCAGGCTATAATTTGAGTCTCACGATGAGGAAGATTCCACAGGAGTGGAAAGAATGTATGGTAAACCCATTGAACAAAGGTGGTGCAAAGACTGATATATCCAACTATTTTGACCAATCAGTATCTCAAGAGTGGTGGGGAAGATTTGGAAAACGTTGATTAAGTCTTGCATTCAGAAATGGGTTGATAGAAATTCTCTACTTTGCAATGAACAGAATGGTAAGGGAAGATCATGTTTCAGCAACTTGCTCATGTTCTCTAACAATGTTAGCATTGAACTAGACAAGGATAATGGATACACCATGATACTTTTGGATTTTGCTAAGGCTTTTGACAGGATACAGCATGGTAGACTATTGCATAAATTGGAGAATATTAGCATGGATAAGAGGATGGCTGACTGAAAGCTATCAAAAAGTGGTATACAGGGGATGTGAGTCTGCAAAATTTAAGGTTACCAGTGGTGTACCACAAGGATCAGTGCTTGGTCCACTGTTATTCAATCTGTACATTAATGATATTGGGAATGATTTGACAAGCGACATGCAGCTATTTACTGATGATGCAAAGATAGTAGGGTAATCAGGAATGCTGCTGATATGCAGTATTTGCAGAATGATTTGAATAGTAAAGTAAATCACACCAAAGTAAAGTCATTTACTTTGGTGTGATTAGATATCCAATATCGTATTATATTGGTGGGATTATGCTTGAAGAAACTGATGAGGCTAGGAATCTTGGAGTTTTAGTAGACAGGAAGTTGAAGTTCAAGGGTCATATAGCAAAAATGGTATATACAATTCAGAGAATGCTGAAGCAAACGTTGACATGTAAAGATAAGGAAGTCATTTTGCCTCTTTACAAGACCTTGATAAGACCTCAATTGAACTACTGCACACAGGTCTGGTCTCCTGGTTTCCATGGTGATTCTGATTCAGTGGAGAGAGGGCAAAGGAGAGTGTCAAAAATGATATCAGGATTGTGGAATACAGGTTATGACGACAGATTGACAATTTGTAGGTTGCAGAAACTCGCAAACAGGAGAAAGAGTGGTGATATGATTGAGACTTACAAACTTCTGAAAGGGTCATCTTGGAACAGAGAGTGTGTACGATTCAAATCCTGCCTTGGGTATGGATGTTTGTGATTGTCTTTATTTGGTAGATGAATTTGGGTCATCTGGTGTGAGACCACTGTTCTGCTTACTGAAGGTATAAAGTAGCTTGAAAAATACTTCCATGTGTGATATCTAGAGCAGGTTCTCTGGGCTGTGTAAAAATACAAAAAATATATAAAATTAATAAAAATGGAAAAAAAAACTTAACCTACTCAAAATACTGTATTATAGGTTAATAATCTTTCATGAGTGAAAGTTACATAATTTTTTTTTTTTTCCATATTTCTAAACGGATAGCATGCAAATAGTATTCATTCATATATAAGCAAAACCTTGTATTTGAAAATATAATTTATAATTTAAGAAAAGAAAAATTGGAGATAAGCTATTGAATGGTATCTGAATTTTTATCTGTCATTAAAAATCATGTTTTTGTATTGCATATGGCTTGTCTACTTAATGTTCATGTTTTCTTCTTAATGAAATATATAGGCATTGGTGGTTATGAATAACATGCTTCATTGCATAAACAACATCATAGGAACAAAATAATAATTTATTATATTGCTAACCAGCATCTTCACAGTACAAGTTGTAGCTATTGTGAAACAGCACCCAGATTATTGTTTTGTGCAACAGTCGAATGAAATGTTAATTCAATCAGTTATTTAATTTCTTCTTCTGGTGGTGGGGTTTATATTTATAAGTTCCACTTGGTTTTGGAGTTGGTGATTAGATCTCACACATTTGTTGAGCACAGGTATAAGGGTTATTCCATGTGAAATTGTTACACCCTGATAACTTAAGAATGTGAAAATTTCAGTTATCATGATGTAACAGGAGAAGAAATAAAAACCCTGTATAGATAACTAAGTAAGCAAGCTTGTTCCTAAGCAGATATTGTTAAGAGCCTTTGAAAGTAACGAATACAAAAAACAAAAAGGAAGAAAAACATGCTTGCATCCAAGTGAAAAATATAGCTGAAATTGTTTGTTGAACTAAATAAAAAAAATTAAAAAAAAAAAGAAGGGAAATTTATTACAGTTGTGATATGATAAAAAAAGGTTAAGTAAAGCAAAGAAGATTAGTCATAGGATTTTGTATGTGAGAGGCTAGTTTTTACACTTGAAATAAGAGATTAAAGATTCGAGTTAATTCTTAGAAAATTTTGGAAATGGGATTAATTTAGTATAAATGACATAGAGGTTAGCTTAAACAAAAACCAAAGCTCAAGGTCATAATTCCTGAATTGAGACTTCGTCACATGTCAGTCGCGTGCACACGGACCACATGATGTTTTGGCAGAAAAACGCCACTCTAATTGGTCAGTGAAATCAACTCCAGTAAGGTGGGAAGAAAAGAAATTGAAGAAGGTGCTGATAGGGGTCATCATATAAAAGGGTTAGTAAACCCTCCCCCCAAGGGGCTTTTTTCCTCAGAGTTTCTCCGACACAATAAGGAAACAAAGTGTGCCGAATTTCGATTCCGTGTTCCTATTGTAAGAAATGAGGGATGCCGTTTAGTTAAAAAGAAAGAAGATAATATCAGTGTGTTTCATCGTCCAATGATCATAACGAGAGAAAGAAAATTCTATAAAGAAGTCAGTGCCCACGTGGTGAATTTCACAGCCATAGAATAGATGATCCTATGTATGTCCTTGATTGAAGAATGTAAGATAAAGATTGTGAAAGCCCATCTTAGTGCCAAAAGAACTTAGGAGTGATAAGTTATAGAAGAGTTCGTCCTAGGAAGGTAAAATATCGGAAAAAGGTAGAGACCAGGGTAGAAGACCAAAGTCAAAAGGTACTGTAAAATCTCGTGTCAATTCAAATCATATGTAACTGTAGTCATTGTTCAATTACTGAACAGTTGAAAGGATTAATGAGAATTATACTAGGACTTTAGTACATGTCAAACTAGAATAAAAAATGAACTTGTTACTATTAATTAATACGTATTCATGTGCCTAAAGATTTATGCATGTACATTGTATTTTAATTAAGAGAGTTTTAAAGGTCAAAGGTGTGTATTAGCTCAGCAAAAGGATAATTTTAATCCATATTGTCTTAGTGAGAAAATTAGAGTAACTGATTATATATGTCCTAGAAAATACAGAATTATAGCATGATCAAACCAGTAAAGGGTTAGACAAAGGATCAACTAGTTCTAGGATTATACATGTTTGTATGTATAGAATCTGTTATGGCGATATGATCACAATTCTCATGTAGGACCTTGACCGAATACTTGTGTTTAGCTAGTGAAAATTTATATTATATATTCTTAGTATTGAAATGAGTTTTATTTGATAAAGAATGAATTGTATCATGTTTAAGAGTTCAATAAACTTTTCTTCATTGAAAATACAGTTGTCTGAGATTGCCGCTCAATGCACCACTTGTAACAACGTACAAACCTAATCACGCCGGGGGGGGGTAAGTTACGAGATAAAGGTCACAATTTATTTATTTATATATTTTGGTAATTGCTCCTTGTTTTTGAATGTTATATCTTTATTATTATTATTATTATTACGGGACTCCAGGGAGTCATTAGACTCATCGAGGGAGGCCCCAAATCATATTCATCACAACTATTTGACATTCATACAGTATCTATCATATCTCGCCTTAAACTCATTCACTGTCACAGCATCCTCCACAAACTCTGGGAGCACATTCCACTCATTCACCGCTCAAAAGTAAAGAACCCAGCTTTACTAACCACACTTTTGCCCAGTTTCCATGGATGTCACCTAGTCCTCCCACAACCAGCCCCGTTCTCAAAAATATCTTCTGAATTAATTTTATAGAAACTCTTCAGTAATTTGAATGTCTCAATCATATCTCCCCTCCTCCGCCTATCAACCAATTTTTGCAACCCACAAATCCTCAACCTGTTCTCATAAGGTTCATTCCACAGACCTGCTATCATCTTGGTCACTCGCCTCTGGATCCTCTCCACCTCCTCCCCATCAAGAAGAAACCTAGATGACCAAATCTGGGCACAGTAGTCGAGATGGGGTCTTATCAATGCTCGATACAGAGGAACAGTAACCTGCTTGTCAATGTATTCTTCAGCAACCAAGTGATTTGATGAGCTGATTTGGCCACTTTTGCAATGTGTCCACTAAACTTCAACTCCTTATCCACCAACACTCCTAAATCTCGTGCCTCATCAATTCCTGGAGTACAGTTCCACCAATGTAGTAAACTGCTGCTAATCTTTTCACCCCGAAATGTATAACCTTACATTTTGCCACATTAAATTGACATCCATTCTCCTTAGCCCAGACCTCCAATCTATCCAAATCATCTTGCAAAATTTTAACGTCATCTGCATTCACTATTGCCCTACCCAACTTTGCATCATCTGCAAACAAATGAACTGTTCCTCTCAGATCCTTTCCTATATCATTAACGAACAAATTAAACAGCAGTGGTCCAAGAACAGATCCTTGTGGCACACCACTAGTCACAGGCCGTCTTGTGGACTCTACTCCTGAATAAACCACTCTCTGATATCTCTCCGTCAACCACCCTCCTATCCATCTCACCAACTCTATGTCCATCCCCATATGCTGCAATTTACTGATTAGAATTCCATGTGATATCCTGTCAAAGGCCTTAGCAAGGTCCAGTAGAATCACTGTAAACCTATTACCCTTATCCAGTTCAGCCGCCACTGTGTTATAATACATGAGCAAGTTACTGAGGCATGACCTACCCTTCACTAAACCATGCTGTCCCCGATACAGTATCCCATTTTCCTCTATCCAATCTTGTATTTTCCTCTTGACTATTTTCTCCAAGACCTTGATAATGATTCCTGTTATGCTGATTGGCCGGTAATTTTCAACAGCAGCCTTGGAACCACCTTTATGCAGCGGAACTATTTTCCCCTCTTTCCACCCCCTTGTGACTGACCCAGACCCTAGGCTCAAATTAAACAAAATGGTCAAGGGCACTGACAATTCTTTAGCCGCTTCACGTACGACACACCAGCTGGTATACCATCCAATCCCACAGATGTATTGACATTGAGGTTCTGTAATAGACTAGTTACCTCTACTTCATTCATCATAATTCCAGTATAAGCTGTTGGTTCTTCCATTCCTGCAATGTCACCACCTGGATGATATACTCTTGCAAAGTGCTCGCTCAGTAATTCCACTATATCGACTGATTCGGTTACCTCCCTACCCCTCAGCATTTTTTAAGATCATTCTACCATGAACATTTTTCCTTTTACTTGCAACATATTGAAAAAACTTTTTGGGATAAAAACTGTTTGGGATATCCTAAAAATGTCCTGAAAGGCGCAGTATAAAATAAATATTTAGGGATACTAAGGGGAGAAGAAGCTTGACTATTTGTATTTGGGTGATATCTCATATATAAATAAGATTTGGACAAAGACAAGTAGAGTTTCACATGTAATGATAGTTGAAAGGCTAATAATCATAAATTGGGACACAACAAAATCATCAAATTAAAACTCTTTGAATCGATGTTTTATTTTATTTTATTTTTTTATGTGGTTACCCATTCACAAAGGGTTACTACTAAACCTATAGTACATTCAAGCTGTGGGTGGGCTAAGGATTTTCTCCCCCATTTTTATCAACATTATATATTTTTTGTAATTTTTTATTTAGTTTTACATCGTCTGGAAGCTCTGCTCTTGAGACCAAACATGGAACTTTTTCAGGCCTTCAATAAGCAGGGCAGTGGTCTCACACTGGGTGATGAAATTCATCTTCCACTAAAGACAATCATAAACACCCATACTCATGGTGGGATTTGAATCCACGATCTGTTGGTTGGAGAGCAGTACACTAACCACTCAGCCAACCAGCCTGGCAATTCAAAAGGCTTTAATTTAATGATTAAAATAACAAAAGTGGGACCACTTTTGCTTTAAAGCCAGCCATCAAGAATATCTCTCATCTTAAACATTTCAAATACTCTACCCCCATGCCTTTTTTGCACTTCCAAAATCAGCTGTTTTTAATTTTTTGATAACACTAAGGCAGGATTTTATTATTTTTTTTTTATTTTTTAAAGAAGAGATGCTTCGATTAAGTGACTTTGGGTATACATACTCTTTTGTGTTCTTCATTTACACTACATGTTTAAATGAAGCACATAAATAATCAGACTTGTAAATTCATTCCAGAGCCTGTAAGTTACAAAATGGAGAAACAAATACAAAGACCGATATGGTTGCTGCACCAGGGGCTTGAGTTTTTGTTTACTATCTCTTAGAATTGCACTTGTTCTTCAATGATATACCTATTGCTGTTCAGGGGAGAGGCACTCAAGTTGCTATGAGAAAAACAAATTTTTTTTTTGTCAAAGGATTATGAATTCCCTTCTGGTTGAAGAGGTTTCACTAAATTATTCAATTTAAGCTAAAACTGAAATGTTCTTTGTGGTAAATTCCAATTTTAGTTTAGATTTTCAAATATAATTCAATAAAATCTATCTGGCCACAGTAGCTCTGTTATATGTGAATTGACTGACAGATTAACAGACACTGTATCCTTTCAACACTTTGAGCAGAGCTGTATTGCTTGCTATTCAAGTTTACTAAACCGAACAGCAGTTATGGGAAGCATTTAAACAATACTTAAATGATGCAATATCAGAATGTGTCCCGAGAGTTCGAAGAATAAATAGGATAGGAGTCAAATGGATGTGTAATCTTATTAAGCAAGAGATTCACAAGAAAAGGATGATGTGGAAGGAATACTGTGTGCATAAGAATGATGCCGGGTATGGAAATTATAAGCAACAGGCTAGAATAGTCACAACTGTTATACGGAAAGCAAAGTCTGAGGACGAAAAGAAACTGGCACTGCATGGCTGAAGACAACCCACAAGAATTTTATCAGTATGCTGCAAGTAACAGAAAGAATGAATATGAAAGAATAACTCTTCTAAATGCAGATGGTGTGAGGGTAACAGATGCAGAAGAGGTAGTTCCACTAATGAGTGTTCATTTTTTTAAAAAACTATCAACATGGTGTATACAACATTGAACTCACTGCTACCTCTAAGCTGGGTGAAGAAACTCAGGTGTATGAGGACGAGGTATTACAGCTGTGGAATAAACTGAATAAGAATTCAGCAATAGGGACTAATGGGATATTGGTATGGTTGCAGAGTGTTCAGCTGAAATGGCTATTCCTTTGACATGGCTGTTTAATATGAGTCTCAGAACAAGGAAGATTCCGCAGGAATGGAAAAAACATATGGTAATTCCATTGCACAAAGGTGGTGGAAAGACTGATATATCCGGCCATCGACCAGTTAGTATTTTAGGAGTGGTTGTGAAGATTTTGAAAAAATTGGTTCAGAAATGGGTTGACAGTGAATCTCTACTTTGCAATGAGCAACATGGGTTTACTAAGGGAAGGTCATATTTTGGCAGCTTGCTCAATGTTAGCACTGAACTAGAAAAGGAGAATGGATACACCATGATATTTTTGGCTTTTGACAGGATACAGCATTGTAGACTGTTGCATAAATTGGAGAATATGGGTTTGGATTATAGAATATTAGCATGGATAAAGATTGCTGTTTTCTGAACGAGTCAGTGTGTCAATGCAGGGAAACTAGAATTCCCAGGGTGGATGGTAACAGGGGTAGCCTCTTGTGGGAATGGGTGTTTGTGGAAAGGGGGATGACATCAGGTAACATTGAGCCCAAAGGGGGGGGGGTTGAGAGGGACAATGATAGGTATAGGAGCAGTGACATTTTTATGGTGTATACTAATGCCAGAAGTATCCGAAATAAAGGAGATGAATTGGTGGTGTGATAACATCAGCCTGGCCAGAGATTATTGGGATCTCTGAGACATAGTTGACGGAGAATGATATAATAACTGGAATTAAAGTGGCAGGATAGGAAAGTAAAACGTGGTGGTGGAGTACTGCTTATGATAAGTGATGAATTATGTCTTCTATGAGTGCCTTGGAAGGCAGTGACACAAATGGTTTTGAAAGCATGTGGTGTGAGGTAGAAGTGGCCAAGACAGGATATTTAGTGGGGTGTTGCTATAATCCAGGGAGCACAGAGGGTGAGGACCAGGAGATGTTTAGGCAGTTGAGCTTGGCAAGTGCAAGAAGAATGCTTGTTATGGGAGGTTTTAACTACAGCAGTATAAGCTGGGAAGAGGAAAATGCAAGTAGTAAGAAGGGGATAGAATTTCTGGAATTATTGAGGGATACATGTCTTCAGCAGCATGTAATAGAGGGAACAAGAGGGTGCAGGTGTATCAAAGAAAAGGGAATGTATGTGGAATTATATGGCGGGTGATTATAATAGTCTTAGGTTTCAACTAGGGGCAGTTCCATGGAGGACAGAATTGGAAGGCCAGGATATCATTAGTGCTTGGGAAATTGAAAAAATATTTGTTAGCAGCAATAGTAAGCTGTATTCCATGGGGAAAAAAAAAAAGCGGACACAATTTGGTGTAAAGTGGATGACAAATGATATCAAACAGGAACTGTAGTTGAAAAAGAGATTATGGAAGAGATATAAGGAGAGGGTTGGAGGACGAATACATGAAGAATATAAGACGCAGACTAGGAGAGTGACCAGAATGGTGAAGAAGGCAAAACTGGAACATATGAAGAGATTGGCACTAAGATCCAAAGAAAATCCTAGGGAATATTTTAGCTATGTGGCCAGTAGGCAGAGAAACGATTGTGGAAGAATGACATTACAGGATTGCAAGGGGGACATTCAGTTGTTTGTGGATGATGTGAAGCTGGGAAGGGTTATCAGTAATAATGCCGATGTGGCAGCCCTGCAAGAGGATTTCAATAAACTACACAGATGGGCAAATGAATGCGGGTGTCGGTTCAATACACCAAAATGTAAATTCTTGAGGTTTGGGATTCATCGATGGGAGGATGCATACTCGATTGGAGGAGGTAGGAGAGACAATCTGGGGGTGATGATTGATAGAAAACTGAAATTCAGAGAGCATATTGCAAAGGTGGTGAGGGTAACTTAGGGGATTGCTGCAGTACTGAGAAGTACACTTACCTGCAAAGATAAGAGTTATCATTCCGTTGTATAAGACCCTAATCAGACCACACTTAGACTATTGTTCTCAGATTTGGTCCCCAGGATTTGAAGGGGATAAATTGACTGTGGAAAGGGTACAGAGGAGGATAACAAAGATGGTTTCAGGACTGTACAATATGAGTTATGAGGATTGACTGAGGGAATGTGGACTGCAAAGTTTGGTAGATAGGAGGAGAGGTGATATGATCGAGACTTTTAAACTGTTGAGAGGCAGTTACAGGGTAGACATTGGAAAGTTCTTTCACTTGGTGGAATGGCAGTAAGGAGCGATGACAATGGGCCATCCCTGGAAGTTACGAAAGGAGGCTGTGCGCAAGAGGGTGAGGAGTGGTTGCTTTGTGTGGAGGGTGGTTGAACCTTGGAATGCATTGCCTGAGAGAGTGGTTGGAGTGGGAACGGTCAATGGGTTCAAGGAGTGGTATGATAAACTTTGTGTTTTGTAAAAATGACCTTGCAAAATGAGTCTTTTGACTCCTTGGAGGCCTGGATAATAATAATAATAATAATAAGAGGATGGCTGAGTGACAAATATCAAAAAGTGGTAATACAGGGAATGTGAGTCTGCAAAATTTAATGTAACCAGTGGTGTATCACAAGGATCAGTGCTTGGTTCACTGTTATTCAATCTGTGCATTAATGATATTGGGAAGAATTTGACAAGTGACACACAGCTATTTGTTGATGATGCAAAGATAGTAGGACAATCAGGAATGCTGCTGATATGCAGTACTTGCAGAATTATTTGAATAGGCTGAAATTGTGGGCATGTGAAAATGGCGGTCATTTCATCATCATGAAATTCCTGACATTTACTCCCAAGGGGTGTACAGGATATGATAGTACTACATGAAAAATTTACATCATTACTAACTTCCTATCTACAATTTTCCTCCAAATCAATCTATTACCTGTCATGGCTCCAACATTATCAGATCTTATATTTCTATCTTCTAAGGTACTTTTTACTGTATCAATCCACCAATATCTTGGTCTTTTTCTTGCTAACCTGGTAGAGAACACTTGTTTTGCTAATCTTTCCTTTCTGATCCTGTTTAAGTGACCATACACTTGAGATTAGCTCTGATGATGCATTTCTGGATGCTGACAATGTCAAGTTCTTTCCTAATATCCTCGTTTTTAATATGATATTGCCATTGATGCCATCTGTTCAAGCCCCTAATCTCTCTCAGGACTCTCATATCTGCAGTCTCTAGTCTTTGATCAAGTCTTTTACTTCTAACCCAGCTCTCAGATAAGTTAAAATTGGTTTGAACACTGTCTTGTATACAGCTAATTTAGTGTTTTGACTAATTTCTCTCTTATTCCATATACATACATTTATTCAGCTGACTTCCTACCATACCAGTGTTTGTTGATTCTGTTATTTCCATATTTAATTTACCATCGTCACTAAAAATCATACCT
Organism: Typopeltis vanoorti; assembly: GCF_054136105.1. Lineage (NCBI taxonomy): Eukaryota > Metazoa > Arthropoda > Arachnida > Uropygi > Thelyphonidae > Typopeltis > Typopeltis vanoorti. Next base: position 4,501,312 of record NC_143570.1, on the reverse strand, counting down.
ATGTAGCTGAAATGTTTTACTTGTTCTATAGGTTCTCCATTCGCAATGCAGTTGATATTTTCAGTCCTTCTGCTTATTTTCCTTGTCTTTGTCATGTTATTGCTGACCTTCATACCATATCTATTATAACAGTTATTCAGTTTAGTCAGGGAATCTTGCAGACTTGTAGCGGATTTATTTAGAAGTATAACATCATCAGCATTAAAGCAAAGAGCTAACATTAACATCTCCAATTTTGATATCAGGTTTAATACCACTTTTCTTCATTATGTGATCCATATAGATAATGAGTAACAGAGGGGATAATGTACATTGTTGTGTCGGAAATAACTGGCCCACTATGTATCCGCCATTTGTTTCAGCCACAACATGAGGAAATACTCAAGATAAAGACATGCTTAAACTCTCAAGAGCAGATGTAGAGAGACAATAACTAACTTGTAAATGTAAAGTGTATTACTTAATTGATAATGTTCTTGTAATATAATTCAAATATTGTTTTAGAATAATACCCAATACTGGGAAAATTCATGTTAACCAATCAGCAGAAGGCCTGATCATTACACAATAGTCCATGACACAACAGAAAATCCGAAACGTCATCCAGTAACCCCTGCAATAATAGTTCTGCGGAGGAGGCCACCGAGTAAAGAATGTGACCTTATCTGATGAATCAAAGACGGCTGAGTGAGTGACGTAGACAGAGAGAGAGAGAGAGGGCACTCTTGGCTAAGATATAAGGAACGCCACGCACTTCAAACGCCCTCTTGTTTCCTGCATTTTTTCCTGTATGCCAGAGAAAGCTTGTCACCGGTGTCCAGCAACCTTCCATGTTGCAGTGGGTCCCAATGCGTACAGGTCGTCCAACTGAACAACAAGGAACCAGCAGACAGGGCCATTGGTGAGTTACCGCCAATGTGACGATCTCGAAGGACTGAACACTTCGAAAGGAATGAGTAAAGAAAGACAGCGGAACGACAAGGAAATATTGCCATATCCGAGGAAGGATCAGACATAGAACAAAGGGACCACAACGCTAAGGAGATTAACGGTAAGGCAAATATTTCTTTCTCTGTATGCATAAGAAGTGCTGTAAAATCAGAGTGAACAAAGAGAAAGGGGAAAACCTTGAGCATAACCCTGCTTGCCCCGACTAAAAGATCTGTTTTAGACTGAACGTCTTGATTGGGACCTTCCTGATTGTAATTTGTGAATTTGTGTTTGAGTGAACTTTAATGGAACAGTTAAGGAATGAATTATTATAAGAGGCACAATGATTGAGGTCACTGCTCTGTATATTTTAGCCTGTGACTTGCATAAGACTTATAGCAAGGAGTTTCCCTTTTACAAGAGTTGTAATTGTTAAGATTGATTGAATACATTATGCATAATTTGTTTAACCTAGCATTGCCAAAACTTGCATAATAACTGGAGTATCATTTAATCATAACGCAAGCTACAGAAGTAACACTGATTAACTAATGCTCCTGAATTATGATTGCATGAACCTGTATTTTAAGAAGTACGTGAGAGGGATTGAATGAGCCCATTGCATTTGTACATGAACTTATTTCTTGTATATTATTATTGTTTGATTTCCTGTATATGAATATTAGTTGTATTAAAATGCATTAGTTTAGATCAAAGTTTGTATATTCTATTAACTGAAACTGACCTACCACTTATTAAAATTTCGAACCTGTGTAAGTTGGGGGGGGAGACATTTGTGTAAGTAAGGGGGAAGCCGCGACTGCATACCACGTATTCCCATTGCTAAGTAAAATTGTAGAGATAGTTATTAAAGTAATCCTAAGTATCAGGAACTAGTCACCGGCTGGCGCAGTCGATTTTTCTAAAATAAATTTGTCAGAAGCTCACTCCTGGTACAAGTGAGACTTAACTTGTAAAATAGCAGTAAAAGATGCCATAAAAAGAAATAAGAAGTAACAAAAGAAGATATAACAACATCCTTGTCTGACACCAGATTTAACATTAAACCACCTTCCTGTACTTCCTTCAATATTCTAACTGCTGACTTATAACTCAAATAAAGACTAAGTATTGCTTGATATAATGTCCCACTGGCACCATACAACTGTAGCGATCTTCCAGATCTACAAAACAGATCTTTGTTATATTCCCATGATTTCTGAACTATTTCTCGTAAAGTGAAAATATGATTCTGACAGCCTCTATTTGGCCCGAATCCAACTTGTTCTTCACCAAGCTTCTCTTCCATAATCCTTCTCAATTGTTTCTCAAGTATACTTGCACATGTTCCTCTGTATCGAGCCTTGATAAGACCCCATCTAGACTACTGTGCTCAGATTTGGTCACCTAGGTTTCTTCTCGATGGGGAGGAGGTGGAGAGGATCCAGAGGCGAGTGACCAAGATGATAGCAGGTCTGTGGAATGAACCGTATGAGAACAGGTTGAGGATTTGTGGGTTGCAAAAATTGGTTGATAGGCGGAGGAGGGGAGATATGATTGAGACATTCAAATTACTGAAGGGTTTCTATAAAATTGATTCAGAAGATATTTTTGAGAACAGGGCTGGTTGTGGGAGGACTAGGGGACATCCATGGAAACTGGGCAAAAGTGTGGTTAGTAAAGGTGTTAGAGCTGGGTTCTTTACTTTTAGAGTAGTGAATGAGTGGAATGCGCTCCCTGAGTCTGTGGTGGATACTGTGACAGTGAATGAGTTTAAGGCGAGGTATGATAGATACTGTATGAATGTCAAATAGTTGTGATGAATATGATTTGGGGCCTCCCTCGATGAGTCCAATGACTCCCTGGAGTTGCCCGTAATAATAGTAATAATAATAATATCTTACCAGGAACACTCAATGGAGAAATGCCTCTGTAATTCTCACATTCAGTTTTATTTCCCTTTTCCCTATGGGTACTATGTTAGATCTCTACTCCAATCATCTGGAATTTGACCCTCTTTCTAGGCCCTCTGAACTATGCAGTGCAGCCACTGTAAAGACTTTTATACCTCCATACGTGAGCATTTCTGGTCGAATGTCATCTACTCCAGCTACCTTTCCACATTTCAATCATTTCAATGTCAGTAAATGTAAAGTCAGTCTAGGAATCTTGGAGTGTTAGTAGATAGGAAGTTGAAGTTCAGGTGCCATGTAGCAAATATTGCAAATATAACTCAAAAGATAATTGCAATGCTGAAATGATCATTCCCACAAAGATATGGATGTCATTTTGTCCCTTTACAATGCCTTGATAGTCCTTACTTGGACTATTGTGTGTAAGGAAAGTATTTAAAATGATATTAGGATTGTGGAATACTGATTATGAAGACAGATTGAGAATTTGTAGACTGCAGACAGGAGAAAGAGTGGTGATATGATTGAGACCTATAAACTTCTGAAAGGGTCATACAGGATTTCAGTTGATGGAATTTTTCAATTTATGGAAGGTGGGAAAAGGACAAGAGGGCATCCCTGGAAGCTGAGAATGAAAATCTAGCCCACGCTAACAAGGAGCGAGGACTAGATTTTTCTCTTAGGGTGGTGCTTGATTAGAATGGATTTCCATTGGATGCTGTGAGTGCAAGCAGTATGAATGAATTCAAGAATAAGTATGATAGCGTGTAGTATGTGGCCTCCCTCGATGAGTTCCTGACTCCTTGGAGGTCTTTCTTAAAAATAATAATGTAGTTGGAATAATTTGCATGGATACCTATATTGCAGTTTAATAAATTTTTGGAATAATGCATTAATAATCTTGCTAAACTGAAAAGTTTGTATTACTATTACAGTTCATAGGTTGTCACTATGCCCCAAGATGGTCCTGGAAATAAACTCTCCAAGAATAAGCGAATAAAAAATTTAGCACGTGTACTTAGTCATGGAGATACTGAATTACAACTGCCATACAGTCGTGTGGATGATGGGGAAACACTTTTGCCTGCACCTTTTAGGTAAAGTCCTGAAAATTTAAGGAGCACTTATTTATATAGTTTTATTTATATTTTAGTATATAACCCGCAAAGTTCAAAAAAATTACATCTTTTTAGATTCAGCACCAAATTATGATTTCTCCCCCCCCCCCTACTCATTTCGGAGTTCTTTCAGCTGATTATATTTCTTTCATGAATATATCTGTTTATAAATTATCTTATTTTATTATGCACTGCATGGTATTGCTCTCTCTCTCTCTCAAGGTGCACATTTCATAAACTCTTTTCGTTCAGGCCTTTTTAAACCTTTGTAGTCCAGTTGGTTTTGATGAAGCCCTATGGTTAGAAGTCCTGGGTTCAAATCCTGTCTAGGATGCAAAGAACCTTTATCAGGGCTTTTCAGTTGAAGGTGAATTCTGGCCAGAAGAATATATTCAGTTTTCAGACTTGATGTACTGACTTCTGGTCTTTATTACTTGAAATTTGCAATAGCCAGCTCCACTTGCAAGCTGGAGAAATTTTGCTTAACTAGTCTTTATTTTTAAATGCTCTTTCCTGTTCATCATTTTTCATATGGTTCTGGCATCTGAAGAGAATCAGATTATCCATTTATTATTAGCAGCAAAACCTGAAATGAAATTAGACTAAAGCATTAGCAGTAGTCTTCACAATCTTTAACATTGTAGTATACACTGTACTATGGAACATAAAACACCTATAGTGTAATATAGTTATTTAAGAAATAATTACATCATTACCTTAGTTAGGTATGTAATATATTTGATATTCCATATTTTTTGAAGTCACTAACGTCTGGCTTTAGTTCACTTTCCAAAAATTAATTGGGGCAAACAGCCGTATATATTTCCTTTGGGGAATAAAAGGCAATTAGTAGATTTTTTAGTTATTACATTTGTAATTATTAATTTCTTTTTTAATTTTTTATATTATCCCCACACACAAGAGATCCAAGACCTGTGATATGGCAATGCCATGTGTGGAGTAAATTTTTAATACCTGAAGATTGTAGTCATTGGAAAAGACCGTTCAAAAGAGCTGAGGTGTAGGTAATGAAGGCAAAGGATGAGAAGTTGATTTGATTAGTTTGGAGTTGAACTGTATATGGGTTGATTGACAGCTGCTCATGTTGATATATGAATACAGTAAAGTGGAGTGCATGATAGTGGCCAGTTCAGAGGAGCAGTACCCATGGAAATTCCTATGGAAGAGACATAATGCAGACGTTGAACATATATGGGAAAGCTACTGGAGAGAGTCAGTGAGGGATGGAGGGGGTAATCACCTGCAAATTGCTTGCTTCTGTACAATCAAACATTCTGAAGGAAGTTTTAGATGTCTTCCCCCTCCCCCCATGTGACCAGTTTTCTCAAGGAGAAAAAACTGGTCCTGGTTGTAAAGAGGAATATTATCAAAAGTAAGGAAGAGAGCAGCATGGTCTTTGTGTTTTGGTAGCATTAAAATTCACCATGTTATCCTCATTCCGAGTTAAGAATGGTAATGAGATCAGTGTTTAAGATCTTGAAGCAAGATTTTAAAAATAAAAAATGGGAGTATTGTCATCAGCAAATTTATGAATGGATATCAGGGATAGAGGATCATTAATGTGTAGAAGGAAAAGTGTAGGTGACTAATGATCCCTGGGGTACACCAGCATCAATTTAAAAATCTGAAAAGAAACCATCCATCATAACCTGTAGTGAACAGCCAGAGAGGAAGTTTACAGTTCAGTGGCAGGAAGAAGGAATACTCTAAGATTGTAGCTTGATAAGATATTTCCGGAAAAATGCCTTGGAAATATCAAGAGCGATCACTTGAGTTTCTCTGAACCATAGCCAGTGTCCAAGCTGGTGAAGTCAGCAAAGAGATCTGCTATGAAATGAGAGTTGCACAATCCATATTGATGATCATTAAGTAATTGGTGGGTCTCTAGATAGTGAAGCAGTTGGCTATTGATGACCTTTTCCATTATTTTTAGGGCGATAGTTTGGTGGTTGACTTTTATCTCCTTTTTTGGGGGGGAACAGGCTGTACAAAAGCCTACTTCCAGGCTGTAGGGTAGATGCTAGATGAGTGTGACAGCTTTAAGAGATGATGCAGAACACGTGCGAGTTCTGGGGCACAAGCTTTTTATTACACCAGGAGAAATTATGGTTAAAGAACAAAACTACAGTTCTTCAGAATTGCTTTTAAGTAGTAGTAGTAGTATGCTGAGGAAGCACATAGTAAAAAGCAGATTAATATATGAACTGTTAAGCTAATATGCATTTAAAACTACATACTGTTGGAATCCTAAGTCTCCCACATTTGAGGATACAGAGCACTCAAGCTCTTTTTACAGTTCAGCTGCTGGATGAGTATTTGGCTATTGCATGAGGCTGAACCTCATGGTAACACATTTGGAAGCCTGTCAACTGCTGCTCATTCTACCAGACTGTACCTGGAACGAATTCAGATATAGTTGTATTGAGTGGTACTGTCAATGTCATTTGGTGGACAGGAGACTAGATGCTCTGTATGGGAACATGCTTCTGCTATTTTATTAACTTCATAACACCTAGTCATATAAGACATTATAAATTTCAATAATAATCGTCGATTTGGAAAAGGCATATGACAAGGTGCCAAGAGAGAAGCTATTCAATACGCTGCAGTTATATGGTGTCAATGGGGCATTATATCAAGATATACTTAGTCTTTATTTGAGTTGTAAGTCAGCAGTTAGAATTGAAAGAAGTACAGGAAGATGGTTTAATGTTAAATCTGGTGTGAGACAAGGATGTACATTATCCCCTCTGTTATTCATTATCTATATGGATCACATTATGAAGGAAAGTGGTATTAAACCTGATATCAAAATTGGAGATGTTAATGTCAGCTCTTTGCTTTATGCGGATGATGTTATACTTCTAAATAAATCCGCTACAAGTCTGCAAGATTCTCTGACTAAATTGAATAGCTGTTGTAATAGATATGGTATGAATGTCAGCAATACAAAGACAATGAAAATAGGCAGAATCATTGAAAATTTCAACTGTGTTGTGAATGCAGAACCTGTGGAACAAGTAAAACATTTCAGTTACTTAGGCACGATTTTTACTGAAGATAGTAAATTAAATATAGAAATAGACAACAGAATCAGCAAAGCTGGTATGGTGGGAAGTCAATTGAATAAATTCATATGGAATAAGAGAGAAATTAGTCGGAACACTAAATTAGCTGTATACAAGACAGTGTTCAAACCAGTTTTAACTTATGGATCTGAGAGCTGGGTCAGAAGTAAAACACTTGACCAAAGACTAGAGACCGCAGATATGAGAGTCCTGAGAAAGATTAGAGGCATGAACAGATGGCATCAATGGCAATATCGTATTAAAAATGAGGATATTAGGAAAGAATTTGACATTGTCAGCATCCAGGAATGCAGTAGCAGAGCTAATCTCAGGTGGTACGGTCACTTAAATAGAATGGGAGAGGAAAGATTAGCAAAACAAGTGTTCTCTGCTAGGTTGGCAGGAAAATGACCCAGAGGAAGACCAAGATATAGGTGGATTGATACAGTACAAAGTGCCTTAGACGATAGAAATATAAGATCTGATAATGTTGGAGTCTTGACAAGTAACAGACTGATTTGGAGGAAAATTGTAGATAGGAAGTTAGTAATGATGTAAATTTTTCATGTAGTACTGTCATATCCTGTACACCCCTTGAGGGTACATGGCAGGAATTTGATGATGATGATGATGATGATCTCCTTCAGAAAACAAACAAAAAATACCCCATCCACTTCACCATCATTCATGTTAGCATCGGTGTTTTTTTTTTTTGGGGGGGGGGTTGGTATGACATACTGGCACCTTTGTCAACAGTGATGTGTTACATATGGATACACTCTAGAAATTTGTAATATTCAGTGATTTTTTTTTTACGTTTACCTAGTATTCAAATATGTATACTTAGTTATTTAACATGTTTGCTGCCAACTACGAGTATACTCGTAGTTTATAGATGAGCCTCACAAGCCAACTATGAATATACTCATTTGTCAATTACCGACCTCCTTTGCCAAGAACAAGTTAACCCGTAGTATAAGCACGTTAATTTGGACCCTTGGCTTGTGAATAAAGCAGGGAGCACATCTGATGGCTTGGTGGAAGAAAAATAATTTCAGCAAAAGTATAGTATATTATAAGAAGTATTGTTGCATAAACTGTGTATTTATTAATGCAAATAAAACAATTTTTTGAAGTTTTTTCAACATATACATATATTTATATATGATATATCATCATCTGAGTCATCGCTAGAGTCGTCTGTAGGGTTATAATCATCTTCGGAATCGGAACCAAATAATTCATTCCATTCATCATCACTCATATTAGCATAAGTTTCTAATTCTTCATCGGTAAGCTTTCTTTTACTGTCCATTGAAGGACAGTAAAATTTCATTTTACTGTCCTTCAATCTATGGCCTAATTGAAGGTTTTTATTTAGATAATTTTAAATAATTGTAAGACTAGATGCAATAAACCTTACTGCACTGAATGCTGAACGTCACTGACTCTGAACTCAAGTTATACAGTTGTCAACGCATGTAAGACATAGGTGGGGGGGTGATACAAGATTACTCATAGTTGGCGTATGAAACAAAATTCTGTCTGATAAGCCAGCTACGAGATAACTCATACTGACCTTGTTTAATATCACTTTCCTTCATAATGTGATCCATATAGATAATGAATAACAGGGGGGATAATGTACATCCTTGTCTCACACCAGATTTAACATTAAACCATCAAAGTGAAAGTGTTTGGTGTGCGGTAACAAACTATGCCCAAGGAGTGTGGCAGCGAACGTATTAAGGAAATTTACATTTTTCACTATGTTTATTGTTAAGATATTTGATATATAATTTTTTTTATTAAAAATTATTGTATAAATGTTATTTAATTTTTATATCATCATCATTTATTTATAATTTTACAATTATAAATAGGGAAACCAATCAAAACAAATAATAAGTCTGTGTACACTAAAATAGGACTTGGAGGTTATGATGTGAAGGAAAAGCTCTGTCATATGCGAATTGATGGATCTCTGATATAGAGAGTTGGACGGAAATTGGGAGAATATTGCTGATGTATTTCCAATGTGGAGTTCGGGGTCTGCCTCTTTTTCTTTTTCCATCTGTAGGGATGTAGAGGACCAGAGCATCAAAGGGTATAGAGGGTGGATGTCTAAGTTGGTGGCCGAGCCATTTTATTTGGTTTCTTTGAACAGTGCCGACTAGAGGATCTTGCTGGGTTTCATCTAATATAGTAGAGTTGGGAATGTGGTCTTCCAAGGAGTAATCTAGGATATTTCTTAGACAAGTAGTTCCAAAGCTATTTTTAATATTGGTCTCTGCTTTTGTTGAGATGTTCCTGGTCTGGGAATCGTACAGAAAGATAGACTGGCTGGTGCACTTGTAAAGACGAATCTTCGTCTCCTTTGAGATGAGGTTTGACTTCCATACTTTATTAAGACTTCTGTGGAACTGCAGTGCTTTCTGTTTTCTTGTTTTAATGTCTGTTAAGGAATCTGAGATATGTGATCCAAGGTATACAAAGTCCTCTACCTCAAGGTGATCATTTTGATTTATATAGATGTGCCCATCTATCTGATGTTTTAATATCTTTGTTTTTTGGGAGTTTATTTTTAATCCAAATATTTCTGCAGTTCTCCTAAGGCTGTTGAAGTGGTTTTATGGCATCTGTAATGTTGGAGTCAATAAGAACTATATCATCTGCAAAGTTCAGGTCTTTAAAGGTGCACCTGTATAAATGGGTCTTTGATAAGGTTTCCAGATTTAACTTGCATTAATTTAAAAATATAGTCAATCACTATGATGAAGAGATATGGGCCAGGGATATCAAGCCACAGTAACTAGTACTGTGGCTTGATATCCCTGGTAGGGTGCCTTGATTGCCCTGATAAGTTTAGGTGGAATGCCATAAAGTTTGAGCGTTTCCCATAGTTGTTCCCTGTCAACAGAATTAAATGCTTTAGTAAATCAAATCAATAAAGTTCAAAAGCAATTGTAGATTCTTGTCCTTTATATATATATATATATATATATATATATATATATATATATATATATATAAAGAAAAGAATATGTTTATGGATATGTTTTATATATAATTTTTATATCATCATCATCAACAACCATGGGTCCAATGCCCGTAGGTGTCTGCTGCCATCTTGATATGATTCTTCCATTGCATTCTATTTTGTGCAAGATGACTCAGTTTGTGTATAGAGTTTCTGCATGATTTGACGATGTCATCGCCCCATTCTCTCTTTGGTTTTTCTCTTTTGTTCTTTCCTTCAATCATTCCAAACAGCAACGTTTTTAATTTTCTCTCATCATTCATTCTACATAATTTTTATATACTTGTACAAAAATGTATGCTTAATAAACAATGGGTTATATACTTAATTTGTTGTTCATATTCTAAAAAATATTATCACACTATGAAATAAAAATATCCATAAATAATTTTTTAGTTTGCTTTTCAGATCCTTTTCATTTTCAGTTTTTCCTCTGAGCAAATGAGTATCAGCACCTGTTGTTTCACAAAAAGAAAAAATAAATAAATATATATATATATATGTATATATAAAACAAAAAATCAAACAAAAGATTTGGAAAATCTATAAAACAAAACTTTGTTTTATAGATTTTCTATGATCTAAGAAGGCATAATAACCAAAAGCATCAGGGTATGTTTTTCATAATTTGGTGAGAGTAATTACATGCTATAAATTAAATTAGTTACAAACGAAACTGTATTGTTCCATTTAGGTTACAGGAAAGCTATAAATGTTTTATAAGCAAAGGGAATTATTGGCATTCTATATGGAGGCATACATTTCAGTTTTTTAAATAACATTTTCAAGGAAAATTCAAAAAGAGGCTATCTTCATATCCTATAAGTGAAAAGGAATGATCAGAAGTGATATTTTTTATGGAAGAAGTTAATATTTGAATATATCTATACTTATATAAATGAGTGCAAATGATTTCAATGTTCAATATAATAGGCATGTTTCTAGTTAATTTGGCCTCCCATGATGAGTCTGCTCACTCCATGGTGGTTACTGTAATAATAATAATAATCAAATTTATATATTTTGCTTAAAACATATATTTAAAACAAAAGATGTTTTCAATTGCATGCTGCAGACTAAAACTAAAGTATCTGTGAGGAGGAGGAAAATTTAGTTCTTGAGTAAAAGATTGGACTTTGATATTAATTCCACACATGAGAGGTTGTAAGACCTCTCGTGCATGGATTAATAATAATAATAATAAAAAAAAAAAGGAAAACAGAAAGGGAAAAAAATCATGGAATACAATTAGATGATCTAAAAGTCCTGCTCTAGAGACTAAACAGGGAACTTCTTCAAGCTCTTCAATAAGCAGGATGGTGGTCTCATGCAAGACAATGAAATTCATCTTCCTCCTGAAAGATATTCAAACATCCATGTTCATGCTTGGATTCGAATCAACAGCCTAGTATTCAGAGAGTGGAGATGTTTGGCTAACCAAGCTAGAAAATTGGATCATTCTGTGAAATCATTCATTGATTAGGGATATGGGGATATATATATATATATATATATATATATATATATATATATAGGCATTTTAGGAATAGAGCACTTACTTTTAAATATAAGGTTAATTTATCATTTATAATCATAAACTAGAGCTTAGATGTAGGTATTATAATTTCCTTCCTCTAATAAATGAAATCCCTTTTAATTATAGGCATTATAATGTGAATTTCTTAATGTTGCATAAGAGTAGTTTAGCATGAAATGAACAGTGCAGTTAGTGAAACTAAATGAATATTGCAAATAAAATTGTCATTTATTGAATGTGATTGGCTGCATTTTAAGAATGATTTTAGAGTAATGCAATATATTATTTCATGTTGATGTTCATTGTTAGCAGTAATTTTCATTAACTCATTTGTTTGTTATTGTGCTGCTTTACTGATCCATTCCTGCTTGGTCAATCATCATACAAGTGTGAAAACATGTTTCCCTTTCCTTGTGATGAGATTTAGTTGGAACTGAATGAAATATTATTATTATTATTATTATTACATAACACCTCCAGGGAGTCCAAAGACTCATCGAGGAATGGTATTTTTCAACTGATTTCAACTAACTTGACAGACATAATTGTATATAGTTATAGAAAAAGGTTAGACTTGTTTTAAAAATAATTAAACAGTAACTCTGGAAAATTAGTAATGTATATTTTTAGTATTGCAGAAAACAACTAAAGGCATTCATTATATCATAAAATTAGCATTTTTGTTACTGCATAACAATATTCCTATATATCATCTTCCTTTTGCCCTCTTTTACCTTGCGATGTCGATGGTTTGTTAATCTTCAGACCTCAAACATAGTTCACAGGATAAGGTGGTCAGCCTTACACCCTGGTGTATCCTATGTCCTGTAGTGTTAAGTTCTCAAGGCCAGTTTGCTTGCTGTGCAGGATGAAAAACCTCAGGATAAATTGGGGGGAAAAAACCCTACTGTCCTTCAGCTCCTCATGTCACTGACGGGAAACGAACCTAGGACACTCCTTCCCAAAGTATATGGTTGTGAAGTGCACGCCACTAGGCTAACTGCATGGACCTATATTTACATTATTATGTATAAATAAAATTTAATTTTTTAAAAAATAAGAATCAAAAATCAGCTAATGCCTTTTTATTCCCGTATAGGGAGTAGGTGAGGCCATTTAGCCCTATCTAACTTTCGGAGACTGAGTGGGCAATTCAATCTCCACTCGCAGCCAATCAGAGATAGCTAGCTCAACGCTATCACTAATTAAGCTGCACGCAGTGAAGAGAGACAGCTCAATAACTGTCACCATCTCGTGGTCCCTAACCCTAACACAATATATTTAATGTCTTAAATATATTTTGTGTTAGGGTTAGGGACCACGAGATGTGGTCCCTAACCCTAACACAAAATAATGTGTTTTGGGGCTCCATGGTCGATTTTCTTGAGTTGACAGGATGGAAAACCCAAGTTTCCGGGAGAAAAAAACCCTCTTTTCCATGCCAGAGATCAACTAATTCGGGAACTGGTCAAAAAAAGGCTTAGAAAAATTTCCTCTAGTTGATGACTAGATTTGAAACAAAGTTTTCCTTCGTGCAGTCAAGTGCCGTGGTGTGCAAACGCCACATCCACTGAGCTGCACTCTTTCAAATTCAAAATTTGTAAATAAAAATTGATTTTTAAATTAGTTAGGATTTTTTAAATTTAATTTTAGTCATTTTTTATGGAACTCCTTTTTTAAAAAGATATTTCTTTAATGAGAAATTCTTTTTTAAAAAAAAAATTCTCGTTATGGCCAACTTTTACATTACATTTTTGGAGTATAAAATAAAATCCATTAATTTGATTATTTTGTTATTTCATAATTATGGAATATAGGGTTTGTTTTAATTCAGTATGCAGTTATAAATTGTATGAAGATTGATGATACAGTTTTTATTAATTTTTTTTTTATTTAGAGGACGACTATATGACCTTTTCAGCCAGATAGAAAAAGAATTTGAAGCTATATATGCAGAAAATATAGCATGTAAGTATATACATAATCCTTCCCCCCCCCCCCCCCCCCATCCCTCTCTCCTGCTGTGTGTGTGTATGTGAGATGAAAAAAATTCATGAAATTTTGGGAGAGATATAGGCAATTATTTTAATATTAATCCCACACAAGAGGTCACTGAACCTATAACACATTAATATTATGTGTGGGCAACAGGTTATGAAGAGAGAGGGAATCTGTTCATGTTTTATTATGAAGAACCAGAAGTCATGATGAACTTGAGGAACACCATGTGAAGAATGCTGTTCCAGAGGACAGGTAGATGGAATCTCATAAATATAAAAATAAAAATTGTAAAAGAGTGAACCAAGTACTGATATAACTGGAAGATTGCTCAATTTATATCAGAAAATTATTTTTTGACATTATTATTAATGATATTGTTGTTGCTGCTGTTATAAACTTGCCTGAATTTCAGAGGAGAATTTACATTCTTGACCATAAAAAAAAAAATAATAATAACATAATGTCAGTCAATAAGCCACTTCTAAATTACAGCCAGCCTTCTGTTCTGTTTTCTTAGTACTTGGTTCACTTTTTAGACGTGCAATATTTTTTTTTTAATAAGATATTACTTACCTCTTTAGATAATGTAAATGATACAGTGAATAGCTGGTTGAAATTGGCCGAATTAGCAATGTCTATCCTAACCTTACATGTTACCCTCCATTTTGAGTTAGATTTTGACAAACATTGGGGAAGCCAGCCTGGTTAGCGTATCTGCTCTCCAGCCAAAAGGTTGCTGGTTCGAATCCTGCCATGGGCATGGATGTTTGTGAAAATACTAGTGGTGGTGGACAGTAGATGGCATTGGTGGATGAGGTTGAGTGGTGGAGATGGAGAGTTGTAGAGTAGATGCCCTCTCTCGATGAGTCTTTGGACTCCCTGGAGGTGTCAAATAATAATAATAATAAAAACTTCAAGCACTGCCAGAAATAGCTGTATTCAGCTTACGATGGGATCATTGAAATAGAACTCCATTGTAACTGGAGGACTGACTATATTTCTTTGAGAATTTCAGAAGCATAAGAAAATCAGACAAAAATGAAGAGCATTGTGAGAATGTAGCAGCTGTTGCCTATAGATATCATATTCAACCATAAGGTCCTCAGAAAATTCAGCCCTTTATTTCAGTCCAGTTGAACTGAATTTTTCAGCAGACCTTAATCAGTATTGGAAATGGTTATATTCCAAATTTTGCCAAATGGTTGAATGATGTGATATGTATAGGCAACAGCAACTACATTCTCACAATGCCCTTCATTTGATCCTCAAGTTATAATGGAGTTCTGTTCTGATGATCTTGTCATAAGTCAAAATGGTTGTAAGTCTGAAATCACTATGTGAACCATAAGGATATGTTACAGTTAACTTGTCTGGATAATAAAATATGTAGCTCTGTTTGTTATATTTTTAACTAATTTTACTCGTTTATATTAAAATAATACAGCATACAAATTATGGCATACAGTTACTGTATACAGTAACATATTATAAATGATGAAATATGAGCATACAATGTTTCTCTGCAGTAAAGTAATTAGGTAGAAATACATGGAGCATGAGTCATTCTTCAAAGCTGCTGGCTTTATTGGACAATTCAGGAAGTAGGGGAAACCATTCACCAACAATAAATTCTTCAAATTCAGAAATTTTGCCAAAGCATTCTGAGGATGGTTCACTGGATACATAACTGGTGGACAATCTAGGTTTATCTTCAGGGGAATAAGATGATAGCAGGAGTACATGTCTTTAGAAAATTTGTATATTATATGCAATTTAGTCTGCATAAATTTCTCTGTAGCTAGCAAATGCAGTGCTTGAATCATTCTTTCTACTTTCCTAAATCTCTTCTTGTTGAGATCCACTTCCTCAAACAACTGAATTTTCTTATTAACAGAGGCAAATACCTGTGCCAATTTTTATACTGTAAAATATTTTTGGGGCTCAGCTTCTTTTTCTATTTCTGTATAATACACAATATTTCTGTATTTTTCTATGCTTCTAGTTCTATCCACTCTTCATTTGAGATCTCTTCATCCACAGTTTATGCCAACTGCTCACCTTCATTGTAGGGAAGTTAGTGGAAACTTCAAAATCTTCATTACATTTTCAACAGCTTTTTCCAAACACCTTTCATACACTGCTATTACCTCCCTTCATGCTGTATCTACACACTTTGTAATGCAAGAGATTATCTTCTTCTAGCCCTCTTGGGGAGGCCTATAACCATTTATGGTTATAGGCCTCCTCAATTTTCCTCCATCTTTCTCTGTTGAAGACTTCCCAATCTGAACATTCTCCAGCTATTTCTACTAGGTCATTCTTCCATCTTCTCTCTTGTCATTTAGGCATTCTTCTTCCTTCATATGGATGCTACTGGGTGATTGTCTTTGTCCATCTATTGCTGTTCATCTGAGCAATAAGACCTGCCCATCTACATTTAAATTTTAAAATCTCTTCCCCTATGTCCAATACTTTTGCTTTTTTTCTTATATCTTCATTCCTTATTTCGTTTTGCAGTTTGAGGTTTGGCATGGCTCTCTCCATCTGCTCATTTTTCCTCATTCTGTCCAGTATTTGTTTGGTTATTGGCCATGTCTCTGTTCCTTCCAAAAGTTTCTGCTGACTTTCACACAGTGAGTAACAGAAATAACTTGAGCAAAAGTAATTCTTAAATAATATCATTAATAAATAATTCTTAAATAATGCTTAAACAATAATAAATAATTCTTAAATAATGCCAGCCTGGCTGGCGAAGTGGTTAGCGTATCTGCTCTCAAGCCAAAAGTCTATGGGTTTGAATCCCACCATGGGCATGGATGTTTGCGATTGTCTCTGGAAATACAAATGGTGGTGGTCGGCAGTAGATGGTGTTGGTGGCGTCATCTGGTGGATTGAGTGGTGGAGACAGAGTTGTAGAGCAGGTGCCCTCCCTTGATGAGTCTTTTGACTCCCTGGAGGTGTCAGATAATAATAATAATCCTAGTACATGGGTTGTAAGACTGAGGTGTGTTAGTGAGGGAAAGCCTTTGTAAGTAAAATGGTCATAAATCGAGTACTGACTGTATAAGAAATGACAATATTCCATATTTGGCAGAAATTGATGCAGCTTGTAGAGGTATTTATGGGGAAGTGCTATTTTCCCTTCATTTTAATTTAGTTAGGTTGAATTTCTCAAGGGATTATCAGAATCAATTGGACACTGTGACTTGTGTATTTCTGGATGAGTGGAGAAAAAAACTAAAACCTTTTTGACCATTTTTCACTGCTCCCAATTAATGGGATTTAATTGGGAGCAGTGAAAGTTTCACATTTGCAATCTTGTACTTTCGAATAAAAGTGGTGGATCAACAATATTTGACATGGAATTTGCGTTACATCATGTCAAATATGGACCTTAATGATTCTTGTAATAGTTTGAAGTTGGATAATGAATAGATGTTGAATTACTCTTGTGTTTCTATATATGCTTAGCAAAAACTCTATAAATGAATAAAAATAAAATAAAATAAAATAAAAAATAGTGACCAAAGTGAGTCTGTGGGATGTTGGAGAGAGAGTGCCATGAGTTAATTGGTTTGTCCTCTTCTGTTTATCATCGAGCACTGTTAATGATATGTTTGGTATTCCACTCCAAATATGAGAACATTCTGAGGTTGAGCTGAAGCTCAGAATTGTATTTAGCAGTTATACAGATGAGAAGTAGTGTCTTGAATGGAATAGAACATTTTTTTGGGGGGGGGGGGGGGAGTGAGGAAACCATTGACATGTATTTGTGCTAGGAAAGGTTAGAAATGTATGTCAACTAAAGAAGTCTGACCTGATTTAGAAACCATCACATAAAATTCACTAATATTTTATCCTTTGTATACATATGTAGAAAACTTTTCCAAATTTTTGAAAAAAAAATGTAAACATCAAGTGAGAGTATGCAATTAATAAAATTAATTTAATAACAGTTACTCTGTACTGTGCTATTTTTTGCTAGATGGGGGTGCAAATCTAGCTCGCCTCCTTGTGGTGCACCCTGGATAACACTAAAATGAGCTAGTGCAATCATGGCAGCCAGTTTATCCACGGATCTCCTGGCTACTAACTACATGCAGCAATCAGAAGTGAAGGGTCCTTACAAGATCCATTTGAAAAACCAACCAACTAGAAATCTTGGACTTCAAGTCCGAATTTGCCATCTTAACATCGAAGGAATCAGCAACTCAAAATGCGAATATCCTTCAAAATTCCTTCTTGACCAAAATATAGACACCGTACTCCTCCAGGAAACACACATGCCACTACTGAAGAAGACTTGTACAGAAGAGGGAGAATATATGGTTATCTCGTAGGAGCAACCTACCATCATGCGAATAGTGTAGTGACATTTGTCTGGGACAACATCGAACTTGTTACTCAAGTGATGATGATGTTAACCTGGTCGTGACGAAGCTGGGCATCTCGCTTGTTAATTTCTACAAGTCGCCAAACGTTCGATGGCCTCAACAAGTTCTCCCCACTTTTGAATCGTCCATCAATATATGTAGGAAATTTCAATAGCCATCATGAGTTATGGAAGTACACCCAGAATAATGAATGTGGTGTATAGCCCTTGCCGACTGGACTGAGGCCTTCAGTATCCACAAAATCTTTGATGATAAAGAGCATGGCACCTTCAGTTCAGCAGTATGGAGAAGAGACTATAATCCTGACCTCTGTTTTGCCACTTCTAATAATATAAATGAACCTCTACCTACTCAAAGAAGAGTTCTTAGCGGCTTCCCTCACAGCCAACATCGGTTGGTCCTCCTTGATGTAGGCATAAAAATACCTCTTGTCCAATCAATTCCCCACCTGAGATGGAATTTTCGAAGAGCCGATTGGGAAAAATATGCCACTGACCTTGACAAGTGTATTCACTTCATATCTCCTGTACCCAATAACTACAACCAATTTTTAGGAGCTGTCATCTCTATAGCTAAAAAACATATCCGTAGGGGCTATAGAAAGGAGTATATCCCTGGATGGAACGAACTGAATGAACAACTTTATGAGAAATTTCTGGAGAGTGGTGATTTGGAAATCGCAAATGATCTTCATGAATTGAATGCAGCAAGATAACAACACTAGACTGAAACAATTGAAAGACTGGACCTTAGGCACTCCAGTAGGAAGGCTTGGAGTGTGTTATGGAAGCTAGGAGGCACTATAATGGTGACTACTAAAAAGACAGATGTTACACCAAACCAAATTGCTAATCATATTATTAAAATCTCGAGATGCCAACGTGACAGAAATCATGGTATCAAAGTTAAAAGAGAAACCAGAGAATTAAAGGGAAAACTACAAGATGAATCAGAATATGCAAGATCTTTCAGCATCGAGGAAATCAACAATGCACTAGCTGATACAAATACAGCAAAGGTGTCAGGATTCGGCAGAGTTCACCCAGAATTTCTTATTCATGCTGGCAAAAATACCAAAAAATGGCTCGCCCGTTTCTTCTCAGAAATAATGAATACCTGTGTGTTATTGAAAAAATTTAAGAAAGCTAAGATAATAGTTCTTTCCAAACCTGGAAAATCAACTGACAACCCACAAAACTATTGACCAATCGCATTACTAAGCTGCGCATATAAGCTACTGGAAAGACTATTATATAACCACATAAGCAACACCATCTCTGAACATGCTCCGATTGAACAGGCAGGCTTTAGGCCTAATCATAGTTGTTGTGACCAGATGCTAGTGCTGATGTCATACATAGAAGCAGGCTTTCAATGAAATCTAAAAACTTCTGCAGATTTTCTTGAGATAACTGTCGCATGCAAAACTGTCTGGAGAGAGGGCATGCTGCTTAAATTAATGAAAGTACTACTGTGTCGAAAAACAATACAACTTGTTAATAATGTGCTCAGCAATAGATATTTCCATGTGTCCATGGAGAAATTATTAGTAACCAGAAGAAACTTAACAACGGCTTACCACAAGGCTCAGTATTGGCCTCCTCTCTTATTTAGCTTATATATAGCTGATATGCTATATATAAGTGCTATTTCATCCAGGATGACATAGCGCTAGCCACCAGAAATAGAGAACTGAGACAGATGGTAGAAACCTTCACAAATGATCTTCCCTCCGTGCATATTTACCTTAAAAAATGGAGACTACGAACAATGCAAAGCAAAACTGAAGTTGTCAACTTTCCATCTCAATAAATTGGCACAAGTCGAGTTGAACATTCCATTCAGAAATTCAGTCCTACGACATAATAAATACCCTAAGAGTCTAGGAGTTACACTCGACCATACTCTATCATATAAGAAACATGCTGAAAACACAGCTGAAAAAATAAGAAATAGAAATAGCATCATTCAGAAATTATGTGGCACTTCCTGTGGTGCAGCAGCAAACACATTACGAACATCTGTACTTTTTTCGGTGGTGGAGTACTGTGCTCCAGTCTGACTTAATGGCTGCTATACTAAACTAATTGACCATCAGCTTAACACCACACGTGACTTATATCTGGAGCCATAAAAACAACTCCTATTTATTGGCTTCTGATGCTAAATAACATAATACCACCAAATCTACAAAGATGTGATACTCTATTACTAGAATATGACAAAATACTCAGAAATACTGAATTACCTATACATAATGACATAATAGAACTACAGCTTAACAGATTGAAATCAAGAAAGCCTCCTCTTCGTGAAGCTAAACATCTGAAAATGACTAACTATAATACCAAAGATCAATTGAAATGAATGTGGAGCATAAATGCTAATACCCAACTCAAAATTTGGTTGATAGCCACTACCTCAACATCCCAGACAACATGTATGAGGTTTTTTGATGAATGATGATGACCAGATGTAGATGATGCCTTGGTTTTTATTTCACTATGTAGATGCATAACATATATGAAGTTTGAATATCCTGATGATATAGTTTTATGGTCTATGTAAAGTATTCCTGTTTTCTGCTGTAATACAGTGACTTTCATGTTAGGTTTAATCTAGATTCATTTTTTTCTCTTCTTTTCTACAGCATTCATATGTTCTGACATTAAATCTCTCTTTTAGATCATCCTGTTTATTCTACATAGCATATGCCATGTGATGAATGGACTTGATCAAATCCTGAATTTTTTAAGGAAAGGATGGCAGTGGTGTAGAAGGATCTAAAACACTAGAGATCTTTGGACAATGGACAATGTTTCGGACAATGAAGCCTACTTTTATGCCATGTTATTTTGACTGTTACATAATGGATATAAAGCTTGGTTACTGCTGCTGCTTTGCATTCTTGATTGTGAAGGGATTTTTGTAAGATATTGATGATCTTGTTCTTGTATCCATTTTTAAGGCAGCATGTGGCTAATGTGTTTGAGTAACATAGAGAAGAGGAACTACAGATGTTAGATGCTCCCCTTCTCCTCAGTGTTTTAATTATTCCTAACTTTGGCATGGAATGATAGGGAGATACAGCATGAAGTTATCTTCCAGTGTGGGTTGGTTTTCTGTATGCAAAAAAATGTTTTTCTCTTCTTTGGGTAGGTGGGGGGGACCTCCATGAGTATTCCGAGAAATGGTAGAATACTGCTATTTTCATATTTAGGAGGGAAATGTATGTTTACATATAGGCTGTTTAGGGCTTGCGAATTCTTCTAGTTATGATGAATGAGGCCAGCTGATGGGGCCTTCCATATACCACTTTTTGATATCTGTCCAGGAAATGTTTTTTCGGCAAGATTGTTGATCATATTATTGGTCTTGTTGGAAATCTGCCCTGTCAGGTTGTAGTCCAATAAATAAATGGTTACATAAATGATAAGTGTTATTTTTCGTTACTGTTAACTTGCATATGGTAGACACATATTTTGTTATCTGACTTTACATATACAAAACTAGTAGAGATTTGTAGAATTAATGAAGTAGTTTTTTCTACTAATGAGTTATGCAGTCAATACTCAAACTTTCAAGAAGAGAGAAAGTCGTAATTTGGAACTGTCAGCATATGAGATGATGTTCAAAATGGATTATACCTTATGAGTTGATTTTCTTAAAAATAAAAGAGATTAAGAGAGTGAAATTGCATGGATGTCACAATCATATTAAAAATGAAGTATTAAAAAGGAACATGATGTCATAAGTATTCAAGGATGTGTGAGCAGAGTAAGTCTATGCCAGTATGTCACTTAAAATAGAATGGGACTTGTTAGCAAAGCAGATGTAAGATATCAAAATTTGGGAAGAAGACCCAGAGAATGACCAAGGTTTAGGGGAGGGGGGGGGTGCTTGATGCATTTAATAGTGCTTTAGAAAGTTAAATGTAAGATTTGATAATATTGGAGAAATCAAAAATAACAGATATTGGAAAAATATTGTTAATAGGAAGTTACATAATAAACTTAATTATGTAGCACTATCATAGTATCCCATGCATTTTCAGGTTGCATGTTAGGAAATGGTGATAATCTGTTACATTATGCAAGTATTTGAATTTTGGCTTTTATTCATTTTACAAAATAAGGTTGTTGTTTTCATCTATCTAATTGTGACAATTTTTTTTAAATTTTTTTATTTTATTTTATTTTTTTAAGTTTATACTTTTGTCACTGTTATGTGCCATCCAGTCATTTTCAACTCTTGGTGATCTTGTGAACAAAGGCTCTCCATCCCACTCGGCTTCTTGTTCTTTCATAGAAAACCAAAAAATATGGTTTTCTATTTCTGATAACTCGTGGCAGCATAAAATAGAGAGAATATTAGAAAACTGAACAGCAGAAATTCTCTGGGACTTTAGAATACAAACTACTTGGCTTTTGGAACACAATATACTTGACATAATTATTGAACATCGACAAGTTTGGATTACTGACATCTGACTTCTTTGTTATATGCTATCCATTCGTTTTTGACTCCTGGTGATACTGTTAACAAAGTCTCTCCATCCTACTTGGCCTCTTATCCTTTCTTTCAGTAATTGTAAGTTCAAGTTGGTCAGTTTTTTATGTTGTCCATCCAACTCTTTTGTGGTCTTCCTTTCTGCTCATTCCTTCAATTTTACCCAGCATAACTGCCTTTTCCCAATGATTCATCAGCTCACTAATGTCCAAACTACATCAACTTCTGTTTAGCAATCATCGCCTCCAAGGAGCATTCTGTTTTTACACTCTCTAAAACCTTCGTATTGGTCATTCTTGCAGTTCATGAGATTCTTAATAGTCTCCTCCATGCCTATAATTCAAATGAATCAGTTTGTTTTCTGCCTTTCTTCTTAATAATCCATCTTTCACATTCATACATCATTCCTTCAATTTACTGGAAATACCATTGCTTTGACAATTCTGACTTTCGTGGCCTTACTTGCACCTCTGTCTTCATACTTTCATAATATTTGTCAGGTTTAACAGAATTTTTTTTTCCCATGACTATTCTTTTAATTTCCTTTTCACATTTCTGATTCTGGACCCCAGTAAATCATAACTTTCAATTTTTATACTTTATCTTCCTCTATTATAAATTCATTTAAATTGCCAGATGCCATCACTTTTGTTTTGCTGATGTTTAAATTAAGCCCAGCTTTGTTACTTTCCCTCTTAACCGATAGAATCAATTTGCACCACATCTTCATTAGTTTCTCCTATGGGGGGGTTGTATCATCTGCATATCTTAAATTATTTGTCTGCCACCAGTCTTAATTCCAGCTGGATCTTTGTCTAAGTTAGATACTCATATAATATCATCATTATCATTCTTTTCAAGGATTTAGGCCTAGAGTGGCCTGTTCCAGTCTTAGAAGTCATTGTTGAACCTCTTTAGAGGACATCGCAATCTTCTTTTCCCTAAAGGTTTGTAATTTAAAACATGTTTTGGTAATCTTTCATTTTTCATTCTTTCAACGTGTTCCATCCATTTATGTTTATATTTTTCCTATTTCTGATTCCTGGTTTAATTCTTTCATAATTTCTTCATTTCTTTTTTGATCGACGCATATAATATATTCACTATAAATATTAAAATAATAGGGCAATAGTATACAACCCTGCCACACTCCTTTTCCCACTCGAACACCTCTTTCTTTAAAAGACTGTTTCTGCTGAAGCTTCACTTTATTGTATTTACAGCTCTCTCTTATCAAGAGAATTAGATGCTTAGGTATTCCCATTGATCTCATTACAATCTAAGTCTATTATGATCTATGCAATCAAAAGCTTCCTTTTAATCAATAAAACAGAGGAATTGTTTCCATAATCCATCTCATGTTTGTTTTGGCCCCTAGTTCCTCTACCTCTCTAGCTTGCCTGTTTGTGTGGTGGCATTTCTCTATTCACATATGGTTCCAGTGGTTCCAGCCTTTGTTGGATCACTTTCAGCATACCTTTACTTGCATATAAAATTAAAGCAATGGTTCTATAATTCTCACAATCTCTGGGATTTGATTTTTTTTTAGAATTGGAATGAATACTGATGATTTCCAATCTCTAGCCAGTATATTTTCTTCCAGACCTATTAACAAATTTCATTTAATATATTGACTACTTCATCCCCATCTCAATCATTTCCACTGACTCCAGAGCTTTTCGTTTTGGCAGCTGTTCTATTACTGATGTCATGGGTTCATCAACAAATTCTCTCCTTTCATGTTCTCCTTCAATATTATCTTTCTTGTACAAATCCTCTACATACTCTTTCCATCTTTTTTTTCACTTCTTCTTCAATCACACATTTTCCCAAATTACCTTTTACAAGTTGTAATCTAGGGATAAACTTCCCTGTAACAGCATTTATTTGTCTAACCAGATCTCTTGTTCCGCTTGTAATATTGCTTTCTTCAATTTCCTTGCACCTTTTGTTTAGATGTTTTTCTTTATCTTTCCTAGCCTGTCTCTGGAAATCTGCACTCAGTTGTCTACCTCTTTCTTTGTTGCTCTGAAGTTTCATTTTTCTTCTTTCCTCTGAAAAAGGAAATCAGAAGTTTTAAAGTCTTTCTTTCATGTTGCTTTACTAGTCTTTTTTGCTGCTTCTATTACCGTTCATTTTGTTTCTTCCCACATATTTTCTAATTCTCTTCCTGTATTCTCCAAACTTTTTAATTTTTTTCCGACTTCTACTTTGAGTGCTTTTTATGTGATTTAAATCAAACCTAATACTGTCCTTTTGTTTCTTCTTAGCCCTTAATTTCAATTTAACTTCAGCTGTCATTAATTTATGATCCATCCCACAGCCTGCACCAGGTAGTGTTTTTGCTGCTTGGATAGCACTTCTCCACTATCTGCTGACAACAGTATAATCTGTCTGATTCCTGTATTATCATTAGGTGAAGTCCATGTGTACAATCTTATTTTATTTTGTTGAAAGCAAGTTGCAATAAAGCAACTGTTCTCAACACGAAACTCCAGCATCCTTTCGCCTTCTTCATGGATACATAAAATTTGATCATTATTGGAATTATCCACACTTCTGGAAATCCTACATTCATTAGTTCTATTTATTTATTTTTATCTTTTTTTTTATTTAGTGTCAGTGGCTCTTCTGTCTTATCAGTGATAGATATCTCAGACATGCTAGTATTTTGTTGTAGATCAACACCTTCTTATAATACACAGAAATGTTCATTTTTGTTCTGGGCGAATATGGAGCAAAAAAAAAAAGTTATATGTTTATGGAAAATTATGTATTAAAACTTGTCTGTAATATATATAAAAACTTACTATAGTTCACACTTTATGCACGCAAAACAGATGAAACTCAGAAAACAAAAACAGCAACTCATGACAAACAACAGTATTCAGTTGGATTGGCTGGCACAATAACCAGTCAACAGCGCCACTGATTTCTACGTGCTATTAACACAAATGTAATGCAATATTTATGTGTCGAAAAGTGTCCTCTTCTGAAGCATTAGCATATTGTGTTTACTTTCAGGAATTACATGAAACCAGTAAACAATTAGGGGAGTCTTTAAGGGAATAAATGCAAAAATATAATACTGGTGATATTGATATTCCATGGATGTGCATTGCACACCCGGAATATTCATCCCTGGTGGGAAGTCCCACTCTCACATACCATGATTAGATGCATTCACTGTCACTGCATTCACCACTCTTAGGCATTGCATTCCAATCACCTACAATTCTCCATGAAAAAATCTACTCCTCACACCCACCTTATACAGCTTCCAGGGATGGGCTCTTGTTCTCCCCTATCTCCAAATATTCTATGAAAACTCTCATCAACACTAATATTGTAATCACCCCCAACCAACTTTTACCCCTTAATCATGTCTCTCCTTCTTCCTTCTATCCATTAGGCTCTCTAATTTGCATTCTCTCAATCTGTCCTCAAGTTCCACATTCCTAGACCAGAAACCAACCAACTTAATCATCTCTGGACTCATTTGCGGTCTCCTTAAAATCTTGTGTAATGGAATTGTAACATCCTTACTTATATATGTCAGTGTTCTGTACATGATTCCCATGATCTGCTGTGTTGTCCTCACATTCTTAGCCTTATACTTTGCTACATTAAATTGACATCCCTACACACTCACCCATTCAGACAGTATTCATGTCCTGTTGCAAAGCCACATCTGCTCTACTTCTCATAGCTCTCCCCCCACTCTACATCATCATCTGCAAAAAACTGTATATCACCATTTCCAATGTGATTTACATCCAAATTGAACAACAGTGGCTCCAAAACATATGCCTGAGGGCACACCACTTGTGACTTTCCTTTCTGGGATATCACTCCCTCATGCACAACCTGCTGATTCCTACCAGACAGCCAATCTCCAATCCAACACACTAATCTATTATCCAACCCCATCTGTTCCGATTTAACTACTAGTTTGTTATGTGGTAATCCATCGAAAGCCTTTGCGCAATATAAATATATTACTGTATATGCATCCCCTCCCCTTGTCCAATGTATTTGTCACATCCAAATTTTAGCAAATTTTACCAATTTGCTTACTTAATGTAAGCAAATTGCTAAAACTCGATCTTCCTTTAGAAAACCCATACTGTCCATTAAGGAGAATTCTACTGCTATCCACCCATTTCTGAATCCTTGTCTCCTCACTGGCGTCTCGAACACCTTGACCACAACTACAGACAAGCTGATTGGCCTATAATTTGCACCCTTAGTCTTATCACCCACATTATGAAATGGAACAATTTTGTCCTCTTTCACTCCTTTGCAACTTGGTCTAATCTAAGACTTATGTTGAATATGTACATTAAGGTGTTGTTAACTCTCTGGAACATTCCCTCAAGACATTCGGTGATATATCATCAAATACCTTGGCCTTGATGATATATACCTCCTTCTCACTCACTATGAGTGGTTCTCCCATTCGCATTACTCTCTCAAGTTCTGAATTATGTTACTATCACAAGGATGGAATACTTTAATGAACTGCTTATTAAATACCTCTACTATATCCTCCTCAGTATTTATAATTTTCCTATTTATCATTAATCAACATCATTCTTCCTTCTACCAGTCATATATCAAAAAAACTCCCTAGGATTTTTTTTAGCATAATTTGCTAACTGCTGCTTATACTACACTTTTGCTGGACATCCGTTGTCACCTTCCTTGCTAGCTCTTTGTACTCCTTATGTAACTAACTGATTATCTCCACCTGTCTTGTGCTGCCTCCACAATGTCTTTTTCTTCCAGATTGCATGCTTCACCTCTTCAGTCATCCATTTTACACCTACCTTATTTAATCTTCTAAACTTTAGAATATACTCAGTCATTGCCGCTGCCAGATAATTCCTAAGTAGAGACCAAGCAGCATTGATTTCCTTCCCATGCAATTTCTCATTCCATGATATCACTGTATGCTGCTTCCTGAGTTTTTTCCATAATCACTTGCCTTATAGTTCTACATATAACTGTTTCTTACAAAAGTCCTGATATGGCTGGCCACCACCCGTGATCACTTTCACCAACTGGGGGAATTTGTGACACTTAATTTACAACAATATATTCTGATGAGATAATCAAATAGCCATCCTGGTTGGCCAAGTGGTTAGTGTATCTGCTCTCCAGCCCAAAGGTTGTAGGGTTCGAATCCTACTGTGGGCATGGATGTTTGTGATTGTCTGTGAAAATACTATTGGTGGTGGGCAGTAGATGCTGTTGTTGTAGTGGGTGGAAACAGAGTTGTAGAGTAGGTGCCCTCCCACAATGAGTCTTTCAACTCCCTGGAGGTGTCATGTATCAATAATAATAATAATAAATCCAGGGGTGCTTAAGGGTCAAAGCTGTACAACTGAGAGGAGACCTCAACATAGCCTTTAAAGGAATGCAGAGAACCGACCAGGGTTTCTGACCTAATGTCCAATCCTCACCTTCTCGTGGTGCACCCTATTGGGTATCTACCAGGATACTAAACGAATGAGGATGGGCTGGCAATTTGGGATTTAGCCGACCAAATTGTATTATTGGCTTAAACCAAAATACAAAATGATGGTATAACATGACAAAATTTCATGCTGGCTGGGGCATCTCCTGGTTAAACAAGGCCCCCATTGTTTTTACCAGGGTGAAGAGCGAAAAGTCAGCTACTGGAACAAACCCTAAAACACACCCCAACTCAATATCACCAGAGTTGAAGATCGGTACTGTCAGCATAAGAAGCCTGAATGGCAAAGAAATGGAGCTAGCTGAGCAATCAATTAGATAAGTACCAGATTGACATAATAGGGATGACTGAAACAAAAAAGACAAACTGTGAGATCTTTCTGAGCAATAAATACAAAATGTTATATTCAGACAATGACAATTGTCTCAATATAACAAGGAAAAGGAGTAGCCATAGTATTTAACTCCTTCTTTTCCTTGATTGTCATTGCCATCCTTGAGGCTAATCTTCTTGAATGGCAGGCAGTCTCAAGTAGAGAGATATGGGCAAATATCAGAATGGGAAACTGGAAATGAGACTTATTTGTGCCTATGGTCCCACAGAAGGCTCTAAGGTAAAAGTGGAAGAATTTTTTGAGGCTCTAGAGAAAGCTACTGACACTAGAGAAAGCTACTGACACAATGAAAAAGGAGAAGTTGGTCCTTGTTGGAGATCTAAATAGCAGAGTAGGAAATGATTGTCAAACATACAAAATATTTTGAGAAAATTTGGAGAAAAGAGCAAAGCTAATAATAATGGCAAATACCTGTTGGATTTCTGCTCAGGACATGGAATGGTTATTACTAACACCATGTTCCAACATAAAAATGTGCACAAATTTACATGGAGAGAAGAGGCAAGGAATAAGAAAAGTCTCATTGACTATGTTATTGTTGATAGTGATGTTTTCTCCCTGGTGCAGGACACCAGAGTGTATGGGAGATTTGAAATTGGACGTGATCGCTATTTAGTCTTAGCAGGATAAAATTGAATTTCATATTGAATAGAATAATAAGTAAGAAAGTTTTAAAGCGAATAAAAGTTGAGCAGCTCTCAGATGTGAACTGTAGACTAAAATACACAGATTGTTGAAGAAAAAATGAAAGAGTTTCAGGACAGAAACCAAACCTTCGAGATTCAGTGTCAAACCTTGAAGAAAACCCTGATTTCTTCATCCAGAGAGGCATGTGGTGAGGTTGTTTGCAAGGAT
This sequence comes from Typopeltis vanoorti, assembly GCF_054136105.1. NCBI lineage: Eukaryota > Metazoa > Arthropoda > Arachnida > Uropygi > Thelyphonidae > Typopeltis > Typopeltis vanoorti. Next base: position 4,472,053 of record NC_143570.1, on the reverse strand, counting down.
AGAAAAATCAGAACTCCATGGTGGACACAGGAAGTAAAAGAGGCAGTGAAGGAAAAGAAGAAAGCATATCAAAAATTACTGACAAATTAGTCAGCTTGTGCTCTTAGAGAATACAGAGACAAATGTAAAAAAAGCTAAACACTGTGTAAAACTAGCTAAACAACAGTCATGGGAGGACTTTGGAAAGAACATTAGAAAATTAATATCAAGAAGGTGGCAAAATATTCTGGAGGTTGTTGAAGCAGAAATGGAGGAGAGAGTGCTATAAAAGGAATTAGAGATGATAAAGGTGACATGAAAACAGGAGATAAAGATATCCATGAAGTATGGAGTAATTCTTTTTTTTTTTTACATAACACCTCCAGGGAGTCCAAAGACTCATCGAGGGAGGGCACCTGCTCTACAGCTCTGTCTGCACCACTCAACCAACTGACCGCAACTACACCAACACCATCTACCACCGACCACTAGTATTTCCACAGACAATGACAAACATCCATGCCCACGGCGGGATTCGAACCTGTAGCCTTTTGGCTGCAGAGCGGATACGCTAACTACTCGGCCAACCGAGTGGTTGACTGAGTATTAAAACACAATTTTTACAGTGGTAAAAAACACTCAACAGGCATACAGTCAGGAATACATATCGATACTTGAAGTACAAAAAGCCATCAAAGGCTTGAAATGTGGAAAGGCAGCAGGAGTAGATAATATTTGACCAGAAATGCTTAAGTATGGTGGTATAAAAGTCTTACAGTGGCTGCACTGCATAGTGTAGAAGATGTGGATGGAGGGATGAATTCCTGATGATTGGAGTAGAGCTCTCATAGCACCCATATATAAAATAGGGAAATAAAATTGAATTTCCTAGTAAGATTTATGCCCATATACTTGAGAAATGGTTGAGAAGAATTGTGGAAGAAAAGCTTGGTGAAGAACACGCTCGATTCAGGAGGCTGTTGGGATCAGATCTTCACTTTACAACAAATAGTCGAGAAATCATAGGAATATAACAAAGATCTGTATTTAAGTTTTGTCAATCTGGAAAAAGCATATGACAAGATGCCAAGAGAGAAGCTATTCAATATGCTACAGTTATATGGTATCGATTGGGCATTATATCAAGCAATACTTAGTCTTTATTTGAGTTGTAAGTCAGCAGTTAGGATTGACGGAAGTGGAGGAAGATGGTTTAATGTTAAATCTGGTGTTAGACAAGGAGGTACATTATCCCCTCTGTTATTCATTATCTATATGGATCATATTATGAAGGAAAGTGGTATTAAACCTGATATCAAAATTGGAGATTTTAATGTCAGCTCTTTGCTTTATGCAGTTATACTTCTAAATAAATCTGCTACAAGTCTGCAAGATTTCCTGACTAAATTGAATAACTGTTGTAATAGATATGGTATGAAGGTCAGCAATAAAAAGACAAAGACAATCAAAATAGGCAGAATCGTTGTGAATGGAGAATCTGTGGAACAAGTAAAACATTTCAGCTACTTAGGCGATTTTTAGTGAAGATGGTAAATTAAATATGGAAATAGACAACAGAATCAACAAAGCATTGCCAATTTGACATGTGGTTTAAATTATTTATGATTTAAAACTAAAAAATTTACTAAAACATAGAATCAAATAGCTCAAGCCATTATGTTACAATGCCTATTGTTTATAAGTTTATCTGCCAATTAGGATGCAGTACCTGTTGCAGAGACGAAATATCGGAACGATTTGAACCTCTTGTTTAATTATTTCTCTCTACTGTAATTACTCCATTAAATTAATTATAAGTGTTACATTGGATTTACCATTCGTTCCATCAAGTCACGCTTAATTGAACATTATGGACATTGCAACATTCCCATACGAGACTACTTACTTTCCACCACTAAGATAAAACATAAGCAAAATCCATTCTGTTTAAGTGACCATACCACCCGAGATTAGCTCTGCTAACGCATTCCTGGATGCTGAAAATGTCGAGTTCTTTCCTAATATCCTCATATTTAATATGATATTGCCATTTATGCCATCTGTTCACGCTTCTAATCTTTCTCAGGAGTCTCATCTGCAGTCTCTAGTCTTTGGTTAAGTGTTTTACTTCTGACCCAGTTCTCACATCCATAAGGTAAAATTGGTACTATTGTTATGGCAAATCAGTTATAGTAGACTGTGCCTTGGATACCCTCTTCACACAGGATCAAATTGAAGAAAATGCTACACAGAGGTCATTATAAGGCATAGAGAGATTGTTTTTGGAATCAGCAACAGCTTTAACACTGTCATTGCCAAGCTGAAAATTGGAATTTCGTGTGGTGGCCAAATTTTTTTTATTTTTTTATTTAGTTAGCGACTTCAACACGATAACGCGTGATCAGCCGTTTGGTGAGAACTCTCATCGCGCGATATCGCGTGATTGGCAATGAACATGTTAAAACATAGTCCAAACCTCAACAAATGTATTTGTATCAATTTATCAAAAATATAGGTGACAGGCATTTTAAGATCTAATTATTACTTTTTTTCTCTCTGTTTATCCAACAATAGATGGCACCAATTAGAATATTAGTTCCTTGTGTTGTCCATCAAAATTTTTTTTTTTGAACTAGTCCGTCTGTTATACCAAATTGTTGTTGTTTGGTGTACTGTGACAAACTGTTCTTTTGATATGAAGATATTGGATATAATACCAGTGAAATATCAGCTAATAAGTTAATAAATATTATTTTTTTATCATTCTATGTTGTGAATCAATACCATTAAATAAGCTAACTGTAGTTTGTCGCCTGTGGTGAAGATAATTTGAATATTTGAAGATCATATATGAGAGAGATAAACCAAGGAGTCCAACAGGGATGTCCCATTTCAGAAACTCATTTTAATATTTATCTAAATGAAATAATAATAAAATGGAATAAAAATTTCCATTGAGGTATTAAACTTTCTCGTGCTGTGAACTTAAACACTCTCCTTTTTGCTGATGACCAAATAATAATTTCAAATTCTGAAGATAACTTACAAAAAGGTATTTTAAATTTAAATGAGATAAGAAAAGATTATGGAATGATAATATCAACAGAAAAATCAAAAACGATGACCTTTAACGGACAAGATCCAATAAGAACTAAAATAGTAATAGATAACAAGATTTTAGAACAGGTGAATTCATTTAACTACCTAGGATGTATGATTAGATATGAAAATGATATAAACCTAAAAATTGCAAAATATTTAAAAATGACAGGTGTAATTAACTCCATATTTAAACCAAATCTAGTAAAAAAAAACAAACCAGACTAAAAGTATACAGTTCATTAGCCCTACCAGGCCTATTGTATGGAAGTGAAATCTGGATAATAAAACAAAAAAGACAAACAAAGATTAATAACAGCTGAAATGAAGTTTATGAGAAAAACTGCAAATTATACTCTGTTCGATCACAAAAGAAATGAATAAATTATGAAAAACTCTTAATAAACTTGTTGTTTGGTAGTAAAAAAACAAACCAGGAATCAGTAATAGAAAAAAGTAAAAAATATAAAAATAAATGAATGGAACACGTTGAAAGAATGAAAACAGAAAGATTACCAAAACAAGCCTTAAAGTACAAGAAATTAGGAAAAAGAAAACCAAATGAGAAAGAAAACAATTACTTCTAAGGCTAGAACAGGCCACTCTAGGCCTAAATCCTTGATAGGCATGATGATGATGATGAATATTTGAAGATACATTTTATGAACTTTATAAATGTTATGGATGTATATATGAGAATTTTAAGACTGTATACAGCTTTTATATTGGCTTTAAGAAGAAACAATGATTTGGGGCTAAGTGAATAGCATAGTGTTGTTTGGGATACTGTTGAAAACTGAATATCCCTTTCAGACATGTAATTTATTGGTTTAAAGCCATCACAAAAGATGAGGATTTTGTAAGCATTAATGAATTATTTTAATGCAACAGATTTTTTTGAGACAATAAGAGTGATAGGAGGTGAAATTCAAATGATTTCCAATATTAGTGGGCTTTTGGTATACTTTGGGACTGATGTGATGATCAAATCTAATGAGGGTCAAATTTAAGAAGTTCATGGATTTTTCTTCCTATTGAACAGAGAATTTTTATCTCTGGCTAAGAATGTTCAAAGATTGAAATCACTGCTGTATAGAATTTGCTTTTTTTTGATACTTAGGACATAGTCCATGTGAGAGATGTGGGTGAGCAGATAAGGAGATAGTTATTGTTTAATTAGATCTCTTTTAACATAATATAATGGAGGAGGCTTCTCCATTGCAAAAATAGCTTTGCTTTTTTATTTTATACAAAACTTTTTTTTTTATTAATTGCATAAAATAAAACTAGATTCCACAAATGATAATGTTCATTCTGCTGAGAATGCCAAAGTAAAAATTTTTTTTATTTACATTTTTTATAATTTTCAAGTTTTTTATTGTAATGGTTAGTTGCGTGTGTATTAATTGCCAAAGTAAACATTTTTATTTACATTTTTTATAATTTTTTAGTTTTTTATTGTAATGGTTAGTTGTGTTTGTATTAATTATTGTATTTGTATTAATTCATTTTTGAGGGTTCCATAAAAAAAAAAAAGGATATTTTTATTGATTAAAAAAAAATTAAATTAGCACCTCAGTAGCACAATTGGAAGAACGATGGTACGTTGCGCCCTTCAATTGGAAAAGGCCTAAGCTGGAGTCTCTCGTCATGATGGGGGGAATCTTTATGTGGACTTTTTCAATCGAAGGTGAGTTAGCCTATCTCATACGGAGGTAGCGGGGTTTTTTCTCCCGGAAACTCTGGTTTTTCATACCGCATACAGACAAATCAGCCCTTCAGAACACATGCAATTTACAGACAAAAAATACTAGTTGTGGTGGGCAGTAGATGGCGCCGATGTAGATGATTGGTAGTAGAGGTTGGGTGTAGTGGTGGAGACGGAGAGTTGTACAATAGGTGTCCTCCCGCAATGAGTCTTTGGACTCCTTGGAGGTGTCACGAATAATAATAATAATAAATACCAAGAAAATTATATACTTAGTTTAATCCTTTATCTGAGTGTAAGCAAACATAGTTTGCACCTGAAGTATTTTCAGGACTGGGGCAACTTGTATAAAGAAGCTAATGACTTCACATCACTTGCCTTAGTATCCCATAATGTAATGCAAAGCACATATCCTTACAGACATGTATAATGCTATACATTATGGGAAGGGTCACTGCCCAGACTGATTTTGACCTTTATTGAGGCCTCATCAATGGGAGCCATGCCCAAAAGTGATGTTAAGGTTGAAGTAATGCAGAAGTCATATTTTCATATACAAGTAGCCAAAAAAGTGTCGCATCTTATTATTAAAATACTCTGGATTAGAGATAGTTGTTGGAAGTTTTTTCACTTGGTTATACTATAAATTAACGATACCAAAAAATTATATACTTGGTTTTATTCTCTATCCAAAGAATTAGTGATGTGAAGTCATTAGCTTCTCTACACGAGTTGGCCCTGTCCTGAAAATTCTTCAGGTGCAAACTTTGTTGCTTACACTTGGATGAAGGATTAAACCAAGTATATAATTTTTTGGTTTCTTTAATTTATAGTATAACCAAGTGAAATAGCTTCCATCAAAGCTTAAAAGTATAATTTTATTGTTTTAACACATTTTCTTGAAAAATGAAAGGTCACAAAAGTGTTTTTGTTTTCATTATGTTGCTTTAACGGTATAAACATCACCAGAAGAACAAATTTATTGAGTTACTAATCTTTCTGGATTTCAAACCATCTTTATTGCACAAATTACAACTTTCGTGTGACTTGCAGCAAACAGATTATTGCTGAAACAATTCAAATTGTATAGTTTTTTAGCTGAAATGAGTACAGGGTGAAGTATTCATCTTGCCTAATACAAAACCTTAGTACTTTGGCTACTTCTGTAATAATTCAGGAAGTGTTTCAAAAATCCATGTGCATGTGTGTGGGAGATATATTTGAGATTGTTATATCTTACCCTTCTGAACTTAAATACAACCTGCACAAGCAAAAATTAATATCCTGAGTGGAACAAAAAATCTGTTACATGACTGACTTTCAGAAGTGTCTTATTCTTTCAATCAGGAGTTGTGGTGTTTTTATAGCAGGATCTTGCTTGATTGTTAAAGACTTATCATTAGCAAAGTGTATAAAATGTAACCATTTTATTGGTTAAATAATGGAAGACATCGACTTTCGTATGTGCAAATAGTGACAGAAATGAGATTTTACAAAACTGGTATTACAGAACTTTCAAAGAAGTGTGGCATTTAATCATGATTCTACTGTCACTATATTTTAATTAATTGATAGTTTCAACTTAACTGACATAATTTCATTTTATGAGATTTGGCAATCATTGTTCTGTTCAACATCCACTAATTTCCAGTAGAAATCAGACTCCAGTTATCAACATGATTCTGTTAAAGGCATGAAAAAAAAATACTAAATTTCTGTTCATATGGAATCATATGTGCACTTCTTTGCATCTATAGAAAAATACTGGTAAAATGCCTGACTGCTGAGTACAATGGATCATATCTTTCCATAGCCACACACACATCCACCCACCTCACATACCTAGGCTGTGTGAGGTACAATAATAGTATTTTGAATAGTAACAATAGTTTGAAAATTGGTCACTACTGTGCAAATACAAGCAGAACTAAAGATATTGTCATAAGGATAAAGGAGATATGGTAGTAATCCTAATTTTCTAGCCTAGTTGTTATGTTATGACAATAACATAACAACATAACTTTTATACCTCATTGTTATTGAAGAAGAGGGAGCATGCAGGAAAGTTTTTAAAGATTAAATGTTTGGAGCATATAATGCTTTAACTTCCCAGAGTATATGGTATGCTTTGAGAAGAGTACAGGTAACCCTCATATAATGTGGATGTTAGGTTCCTCAGAAACGCCATGTTATATAATCGCATTATACGAGACTTAGATCACATAGAAAAAGTAGGGTTAGGTTCCGAAATCGTTTTTTTTTTTTTTTTTTTTTTAATTATATAAACAACAATGACATATCCAACAAAAACAATATTTTTATTTAATTCAGGTAATTAATGTAAGTTAAGAAAACATAAACTATGAGACAAATACGTAGTATAAAATTATAAAAATTTCAAATTGTACATAAATTTCATTGCACATAATGCATAAATGTTTTAGACACAATAAAGCACATATTTTAATCGTCATCATTGTCTTTAGAAATAACATTTCATACATGTTCTTTAAGTGGCCAGAGGTTGTCACCACTTGAAATCTTTTGGATATCATTTGTATAATTCTCATATGTATGTAACTCACCGGAAAATAAACTGCTCAGCTTGAAATTAACACACTTATGATTTTAAATGCGCTTTCCTGCAGAAAACGAAGACAGTTTTCAACAATAAACACTTTAGTCAGTAAAACCTAGATGGCGAACCTGTGGCACCCATGACAGAGGTGGCACGTCTGAGAATTTTGTGGCACCCGTGACAGAGGTGGCACGTCTGAGAATTTTGCTGGCATGTCAACGATTTACAGGTGATATCCTGTTATACTCTTATAAATTATTCAAGTTTTTTTTTTTTTTAATTGTTATAATACATACATGCTGAATTTTGTTTTACACAAGACAGCAGCTATAAAGACGTGCATATGATTGGTGCGGTATTAACAAAAGGGCGTGCGACCCAAAGACAAAAGCAACTGACAAGTGTTGAGTTGAAATGCTAATTCTCTTCAATCGAATTCCATAACATCTGAAACTGTCATAACAACATTCACTATTAGTTTTAACACATTCACAACAGTGTGTCATTTATCGTTCTGATGGAACTTCTCATTACTGACTGGCTCAACTCACACAAATGTTTCAAACCTTGGTTGAATTTTATGGCTTTTTGTTTGAGTTTGGGTTGGCAGGCGAACTCACACATTCATTATATGGCATGTTTCAATTCTTGGTAGTCTTTTATTTTAAGTTAGCCTTTGTGATCTCTCATAATGACATCGAGAATTTCAAATGCAATAAAACAAACACTTATTTCATAATTGAAAAATTGGACAATGGTTTTTAGTTAGATACTGTGTTTCAGTGCAACATATGGTTTTGCTTAAGTCTATACAGCATAGTTTCTGTGAGAGGGGACATGTGATTTATTACTTAGTGCTGTTTTTATTCCATCTGTCTCTAATTACACTATTTGTTGAGAATGACACAGACTACAAACGCCTCTGTACAGTACCTTATTCAGTAATGCAATAAAACTAAATTCGGTACTTATAACTACTTGCGCGTTACGGGCAGACACAAATTTAACGAAGATAAAATTTGATTTTTAAGTCCCGCGGTGAAAAATATCAAAAAATAAATAAAGGGTTACTAGAAATTGTAGACTGCGTTATATCGAAACTGCATTGAACAAGGGATGCTATAATTTGTAGACCGCGTTATATGAGGGTTACCTGTATATCAAAAAAATTTGAAAAACTAAATCTAGATATATATAGTGAAGGAAGAAGTATTACAATGTGAGACATTCTATAGAAAAGGTTGTACAACTAATGTTACTGAAATATAGCCTATATTATATACTGCTTATTTAGAAATTCTTACTAGATTATGGTATATTTAATAAAACAAGAATATGCAATCCTTGTTTTCAGACATGATTTTTTTGGGAAATATGAGTATTATCTTGAAAAAAAAAATGTGTATGTTCACGTATATTTTGAAAATGTCTAAAATTCATTAGCAATTTGTGAAATTTTTGATTTTTATAGTAAAAGAAAAAATTGATACCCTGAATGAGCAGTTAGAGAGGGAAGCAAATAGTACACCAACTGTGGAAAGAGTGTTAACCTCTGACTATACAGATGGTGCTGAGGTCTCCCATGGAAAAGGAAGTACAAAAGGAAAAAGAGAATCTATCACAGGTAATTTTTCTCTTTTTGAGTTGTAACAATTCAGCCAGTGGCTTACAGGTTAGTCTTTTATTTTAATGAATTTAATAAGTTGAGTAATTATTTTTTGTAGTATTTCACTTACTTTAGACTGTAAAGTGTGTGTGTGTGTTTTAATAAATAGTATCGATCAGAAAACGTTTTTCATGGAATACGAGAAAAATTGCAGCTTAAGGCTTGCATTTCATACCATAAACCATTCACTCATTACAGAGATAATGGTTTATGGTATGAAAGCAAGAATGAAGAAGGTGTGTCAGAAATGTCTTGTGTGTGTGATTACAAGAATTGTGTCGTGGAAACTAGAAGAATGAAATAACTAATATTAACAATGTAAGGCAAGATAGTGAAAGTGTTGTAGAGAATGTGAAACATCATTTTTTCAGTTTCCATATCTGGCGATGTTTTGCTGATGATAGATTTGTAGTTTTTTACCATTGTGAAAATGTTTTTGGAGAAAATAAACTCCTTATACAATGACATCAAGATTCACTATTGAATGTGAATCTAACAGCAGTCTTCCCTCTACCCTTAGTAATCTGTAACTCCATGGGCAATATAATTTTCCATCTACAAGAAGCTTTCCTTCATACAAGACATGTATTATCAAAAATCTTGTACACAGAGCACATACAATTTGTTCTTTGGATTGCCTTCTATCAGAAGAATTAAATAAAATGTGAATTATGCTATCATCTAATGGATATGAAGAAACCACTATCCAGAAAAGCTAATCTTTCCTCATCCATTCGGTCACTTAAACAGAATGGGCGAGGAAAGATTAGCAAAACAAGTGTTCTCTGCCAGGTTGGCAGGAAAAAGACCCAGAGGAAGACCAAGATATAGGTGGATTGATATGGCAAAAAGTGCCTTAGAAGATAGAAATATAAGATCTGATAATGTTGGAGTCTTGACAGATGTAATGATGTAAATTTTTCATGTAGTACTATTATATCCTGTACACCCTTGAGGGTACATGGCAGGAATTTGATGATGATGATATCCAGAAAATAATTGATAATTATCATCCTTCAGCCAGGCTAAAATCTTATGTGAAGCAGATTTCTATGCTTTACCTTAAAGTAGGCATGCCAGACGTCCCGTATTTTACGTTGAATTTTGCTGTCCCGTATTGTACTTGTAGGGACAGCCTAATGTTCCATATTTGATTGAAAAGAGAAAATTATAAATATTATGTTTAAAAAAGGGCTTATGATTAAAAAAGACTGTAATAGCAAACAATTTGATCATAGGCTATGTAGAAATTTCTTCAGGAGACAATAAATAACTTCTTCAGATGTCTGAAGAAATTATTTATTGTTATGAGACCTAATATGGTGAATTAGAGAAACTAGATTAGATGGGAGAATCATGCACAAGAGTAACTACATTAATCTGTTAATGTTACAAATATGCTTAATAATGGACCTGATTAAGATAAAAAAATAAGTGGGTGTTTCATATGGTTCAGAATTGTGTAATGGTGTGTGAAAGTTGTAATTGGGCCATGCAGACAACAGAGGAGAGCATATATATATATATATATATATAAAATAAAAAAAAACATGGAGCTAACTTATGTCTGTACACAATGCCAAGAGTGTAAGTGAATATGTTGTTCTCTCAGATCTCAGATTATTTGTGTTACTGAGACTAGCTATCAGAAGCAGATGTATTAAATGGTAAAGAGTACAGTATTTTTAGGAAGAATAAACAAGAAAAAAATGTTTTTTTTGGGGGGGGGGGAATGATGCAAATGATATCAGATGATTTGAGTCCAGTTAGGTAGAAAGCTATGATCATAATATTAGTAACTTTCCTTGTAGCAGTGAGTTTGTAGCTGTCAGTGTGCAGTCTATCAAAATTCAAATACATGGTAGGGATGTTGCTGCAGATCTTTATCATTCATCAATAATTTCTCTCACTTACATCAAATTCTGTCCATAGTTTTACTAATTACCATTCACTCCTCTTTTGTCTTCTTCATTTGACAAACATTGCAGTGTTTGCAAATATCCCAAGCTACATGATCCTCCATAACCAGTGCCATTGATCTCCTTGTCGTATTTGGTCTGTAAACACATAGACCAAATCCATTCACTATTCACCTTTGATCCTTCCAACAAAAAAAAAAAAAAAAAAAAAAGCATTTTATTCCACTGATCCCCCCCACACACGCACACACGTCTCTTTGAAACAGTTTTTCTCATGCCATAAGTCTACAACCTGCAGTTCTCAATAAAGATATCAAAAGTTTCCTGCATTCTTCTTAATTATTTGTCCACATACAAGATTATTCAGCTGGAGCAATTCATTAGTTTACAATTGTGACTCCTAGTATATGATTCCTGGGAACATGTAACATATCTCTGATTCAATTTCTTCAAATCCTTAATAGCTTTTTGAACCTTAATCATGTCCCCTTTTTATTTGTCTGTTTCCACATAGGAATAGAGGACCTGAGGTGGTGTAAGATTAGATGATGAGGATTTCATTTTTTGTAGAAAAGAAATCTGGTAGATTGGCTACTAGAATTTCTTTTCTTCCATTCTTCTGTGGGCATGGAAATCAGCATTTATGGATGTAAATATATTTTTGATATATTGGTTTGTCTGTTGTAGGTTTCTGGGATGAAAAGAAGGATTGCACAAAACTGCACATTTAATCTGTAGTCAGTGAAGGAAGATCTTTGCACCAATCTAGAATAAAGGAAAGAGCAGAACTTTAGGTGCCTCATGCATCAGTAGAATATGGAGGATAAAAGCCACAGACTGCTCATATGCAGTGACTGGTCTGAATGAAGACTGGCTGGATATCCAGTTACAAAATACAGGAGAAAGGTTTACAGTTGGAATTTTCTGTGAAGATCTTTGTGCTCAGTTCAACAAAATGGAAATACAAAGAGCAATAATGTAGGTTTCTCCAAACTTTTCCATAATGAAAATGTGCTACATAATCAAGGTCCCCAGTGGAATAGCTGTGGCAAAATTCATTTTGACTAACACTGGGTAGTTTGAAAGATCTCATTAATAGACAACAACATAAGTTGTTGACTGCTAATAGATTTCTCCCTTTATTTCAGAAAGAGGGCTGAAATGAGATCAAATTTTACATTCCAGAGTATCTCTCCTTATCTTGAAAGATATTTCTATAAAATTTATCTTCACAGTTTTATAATTTGCTATTTGTTAATAAATTTTCTCACACTCAAAATTTTAACATAATGTTTTTATACTTGAACTGAACACTGAATTTCTATAGCTTGTTCTATTTTATTGTAGCTAGCCATTTATCTCAAAAAATTAAAAGCACATATAAATTGAAGGCATCAACTAGCAGAATCGTATCTACATTTAAAACTCCTGCTGTTGGATGTCGGTTAGTTACAGAATTTCGAGGGCACCGTGATGGAGTATGGGAAGTAAGTTACTGTAGACATGGACAGTCTATATTAGCAACTGCTTCTGCAGGTAATTATATCATTCAATAAAGTTCTTTATGAGAGTCATTTGAGTACAGTCATTATGTAAATTAATGTTCTTAAAATATTTCCAGGAACAGATGTGGCCTAAATTATGCTAGATAATTTTTACCATGATATTATTGTAATGCACTGAGGTATTATCATGTTTAAAAGGTTTTAAACTTGACAGTATCTCAGCGTTAACATAAGGCTATTTACGGAAATTATGCATAGTAAAACCTAACAGCTATGAACCTTTTAAATGTCTTTCTGTCTTATTAGAGGCCTAGAGATCCAAACATGGTTGAATCTCTAGCATTCTTCTGCATTCTCCATATATAAAATATCTCGTTTAGTTTGCTTGCCATTCCAGAGTTTTGTATTATTGAGTCTGCTATTACTGCTGCCTGTTTGACATGATCTTTCTCATTTAAGGCAAGGCTAGATTATTTGGCACTTAAAATTTTGAATTTTTGAAGATAATTTACTTAACCAGTCCCATTGTTAAAATTTTGTGTTTTGTGTAGTTGTTGCTTATATCATGAAATTTATTATAGAGAAATGATTTTTTTCCCCTTTCTTTTTCAGTGTTTTACAATTGGTAGAAGCTATCAAAAAAAAAAAATAAATAAAACTGCACTTACAAAAATGAAAATCTTATTTAGTTTTTATGAAAATTTTATTCTTGAAGTCCATCATAAAATTTGTTGGAAGAAAAAGCAAATGTACACTGAAATGTGTGGAAAGGCTTGTGTTCACAGGACATGTTATTTATTTTTAATGGTATAGATGACAATAGAAAGATAAGAAAATAATATTATTTATTAACTTATTCGCTGATATTTCGCTGGTATTATATCCAGCATCTTCAGAGCACAAAAATAGTTTCTCAGTATGTGAAAAACAAAAGTTTGGTATAACAGTGTTTTTCCGACATAGTTACCATCTATGTCGTTAAAAGAGAGAAAACAAATATTAATTAGATCTTAAAATGACTTGTTTCCCAGATTTTTGGTAAATACTTGTTGAGGTTTGGAGTATGTTTTAAAGTTTCTGTTGAGTCCAAAAACAATCTCTCTGACTTATGATGACTTCTATGTAGCACTTTTGTTTTCTTCCAATTGGTTCTGTGTGAAGAGATCAGTGACAGGGTGTAGCATAGAGGCAGCCTGCCTCACGGCATGGCTTAATAAGGGTGCTCGTTCAGCCATATTGCAGTAGGTGCCATCACTATGCTAACAATTCTTATTATCGTAGCAAGTGCGGAAAGTTTTTCCAAGCTTAAACTGATTAAAAATTATTTGGGAACAGCAATGACCCAAGAAAGATTGGTTGGTCTAGCAACTATATCAATAGAGGCGGACATAGCTTATAATTTAAATGTAGAAGAGCTTATTAACAGTTTTATTGTGCGATATCCCCATAGAGCAAACATTTAATTAATATTATTATGTAATCATTTGCTTTAATGTTTCTCTTGTAATAAAAATAAAATAGCAATTGGAGATTTTCTTATTTTTGTCTTATAATCCACCAGGGGCGATATTTAATTGTTTTCCTCAGGGCCCAATCTAATCTGGCGACGGTCCTGGAAGCGATATCCAAAGCATGGTCTGCTAGACCTGACTTACCATAACCAATAGTGCCATATGTATTTTTTATGTTCATCAAAGCAGATGTCAGCAGTTCTCCCTGTCTGTCAATAGTAAGCTCAGTCATAAGAACAGGGCACTTTATAAACTCCTGGATGTGATAAAGAAGAGAGTTTGTCCTTAAGTGAACAGATAAGAATTGCCAATTTGACATAAGGTTTAAATACTGTGCATAACTGATATTTATGGAGGACTCTAGATATCTTTTCAGATGTGCCTTGAATATATGGGATGCTAACAGTTTTGCTACCACACAAGACTTCAGCAAAACGTTACTATCCCATACATTCAAGGCCATTGATGCCATCGATTCACTCCTAATTTTTCTCAGAACCCTCATATCTGTGGTCTCTAATCTTTGATCAAGTGTTTAATTTCTTACCCAACTCTCAGATCCGTAACTTAAAACTGGTTTGAACACTGTCTTGTATTTATATACTGCTAGTTCAGTGTTTTGGCTAACTTCTCTCTCTTATTCCATATAAATTTATTCTGTTTGCTCTCCACCATACCAGCTTCATTTATTCTGTTTATATTTACAGATTTAACTTGCCATCTTCACTAAAAATTTTGCCTAAATAGCTGAAATATCTTACTTGTTCTATAGGCTCTCTATTCAGAATGCAGCTGAAATTTTCTATGTTCCTATCCCTTTTCCTAGTTTTGTCTTTTTATTGCTCATTTTCATGTCAGATTTGTTACAGCTGTTATTCAGTTCAATTAGAGAATTTGAACACCTTACACTGGATGTGTTTAGGAGTGACATCATCTGCATAAAGCAAAATGCTAAGTTTAGTATCGACAATTTTAATATCAGGTTTAAACTTTCTTTCATAATGTGATCCATATAGATGATGAATAAGAGTAGAGATAATGTACATCCTTGTCTTAAACCTAATTTTACATCAAAACCATCTTCCTGTATTCTCTTCAATTCTAACTGCTAACTGACAGCTTATATATAACAGACTATATATTATTCTGTATAATGTTCCATTCACCCTATATAACTGTAGTGTTTTGAAAAGCTTTTCTCTCGGCACCATTGTATTCCTCTTCCAGATCTACAAAACTGATCCTTGTCATATTCCCATGATTTCTCAACTGTTTGTCTTAAAGTGAAAACCTGATCTTGACAACCTCTATTTGGACTGAACCCAGCTTGTTCTCCTCCTAGTTTCTCTTCCACAATTTTTCTCAGCCTCTTTTTCAAGTATGCTTGCATAAATATTGCCTGGCACACTTAGTAGAGAAATTTCTCTGTAATTCTCATTCAGTTTTTATTCCCTTTTTTATAGGTGGGTACTATGAGAGCTCTACTCCAGTCATTGGGAATTCGACCTTCTCACCACACCTCTGAATTATGCAGTGTAGCCACTGCAAAACTTTTATACTTCCATACTTAAGCATTACTGGTTGAATATCATCTACTCCAGTTGCCTTTCCACATTTCAAGTTTTTGATGGCTTTTCTACCTCAAGTATTGATATTACTCCTCTTTGCATTTCTCTTGAAAATTTTCTAGTATGATCTGTCACTACTTGGTTTGTTTAGCAGTTTTTCAAAGTAATTATTTCAAATATCTAGGATATCCTTATCCAGTTTTCATGTCATCTTTGACTCCTTTTACAGTACAATTTCCTCCATTTCTTCAGTAGCCTCCAGAACATTTTGCCACTTTCCTGATACTTATTTTCTGTATTCTTAACAGTCTTCCTATGACTTTTGTTTAGCTACTTTTACACACAACTTAGCTCTCTTACATTTTTCTCTGTATTCTTTTAGGGCATCTGCTGCCTTATTTCTAGGAACTTTTGGTATGCTTTCTTTCTTCTTTTTTAAGACTGCTTCTCTAACTTCTTGTGTCCACCATTGGGTTCTTATTTCTCAATCCTTGCAGACAACTTCACCACATACCTCCCTAGCTGAATCAATCAATGTTTCTTGTTTTCAATGTTTCATTTTTGATTCAATAATGTTTGTATAGTCAAGTTAGTACTAAGTAATGGTTATTTCCCATTTCAAATCCTCTGTACACTCTTGTATCCTTGGCACATAGGTATTATTATATAGTAAGATCTCTCCTGTTTTATTATTATTCTTTGGCTCAGTAATGGCAATTATGCCCACATAATACTTCATGGGACATAATTGGCATAAAAGAAGAATATTTCCAATTCTTCTGCAAGTTTGATTTACTTATATTGATGGTTCCTGTCTTCAGTTCTTCTGATGTTGGGTTTATTCTTCTTCTTTTTCTAGCTGTTGAGTTAGCTTGTTCCAATGGCTGACCTTTCACTTTTGCCCTGGTTCCTCTGACAAAAACAGCAAGGGCCTTGTTTAACCAGGTAATGTCCCAGCTGGCATGAAATCTTATCATATACCATCATATGCAATTGTGGTTTAAGCCAATAGAGAGTACAGTTTGGTCTGCTGATTCTGAAATTGCCAGCCCATCCTCATTCATTCAGTAGCCAGTAGATACATACTAACAGGGTGCACCATGGGAAGGATTGGACATTAGGGCAGAAGCCTGGTTGGTTCTCCCAATTATTTGGCTTTGGTCTTAAGCAACTACGTTAATTTATATTTTGTATATATTTTATTTTATTATTTTATTTATTTGTTTTTCACCAGAGGTTAGGCTAGGGTAAATGATTAACAAAGCATTTAGATTTATCTTACTTTTTGTGTAGTGTCATGTGCATATGTATGTTTTCCTGATGATGACCTTGATACAGAGTTCAAAATGTTCAGTGTTATTTTCTTAATTATAAGTAAAGTAATTACTTCAGCACGTGTTTTTGTTTCCATAAATTCTTCACTATGAAAGATCACTCTTCACTATGATAATAAGTTGAGTTTGTGGGATCATGATAGGATGACATGGGAATTGCTTAAAAGTCAAAACTAGCTAATTGACAGATCTCAGCATTGTAAAGAATATGGAGAACCAACTAAAGCTTTTGATACTTTGTCCAATTTCAGTCTCTCGGTGATAGATAAGCGAGAATGGTCAAGCAGTCTGAGACTTAGCCAGCCAGTCATCTGAAATATCTTTTGTATCGAATGCAACTACATATTTTATGATGGTGAATCATAATCAGATATACTAAATTTTAATCCTATTGACACCAATAGGGTGTAAAAAAAACAAGTATGTTATAGAAGAGATATGCTTTAAAGAATTGTCTCTAGAAAAAAAAAGGTGCTAAAAAGACATGGACTGGTACATTTCTTGTTAGCCAGGGATAGTGCCAAACTGGCCCCAGCCATTTTATAAGAATGTTGTTCTTTTCTTCAGGAAACAAAAATAGTGAAAAGGCAACTGCTGGAAGAACAACTTCAGCAGAAATGAAAATAGATACCTGATATATGAAGTATTTCTTAAAGAAAATAAGTGAAATTAGCAAGAACTACAGAATTGTATCAACATATATAGTGGGGTGAAGAAGACTGAAACTAGTGAGATCTTTCTAAATAAGTGTAAAGTGATTTACTTTTACTCTGACAATAGGAATTAGAGAAAGGAAAGAGTAGTTACAGTATTTGACATTACAAATGAAGGTAAACTTCTTGAATGGGAGGTAGTTCCAGATAAGGGAATGTGGTCATATTTCAAACTGGAATTTGAACACTGACTTATTTATGCCTGATCCCACAGAAGGAACTAATAGGAAAGATATTTCATGAACATTTTAAGTCATTAGCTTACCACTGTTATTAACTTGCACTCATCTTACTGCTATTATTAGCCCTGCCCTAGTTTTCAAATTTCTAAACATTTCCATAGGTCAGGGATTCATTTATATGCTACTGTTTAAGTCACCATTTTTTTTTTTTTTTAATAAGTTCTTTAGTAGCTTTTTTTACAAAACTTGCAAGAACTTTGTATAAAAATTTTATTTATAAATCTATAAAAGGAAAAATCATGTCTAGGATTCATTGATACTCTACTGTTTAGGTCACTAACAAGAAACCTAAACAGCAGTATTAATGAATCCTGGATCTATGGAAATGTTCATAAAATTGAAAGCAAGGGCAGATCATTAATAGTGCTAAGTAAGTATCTGTCAGATTTCTGCTAGATGTGTCATTACTAACATCATTCTAATATAAAAATATGCATAAATTCACGAGTAAACACACACACACAAGAAACGTTTTACTGATCACATTTAGTATACACTATTACCAAAAGTATTTGGACAACTAGTTGTGGTCAAAAAATACATTTTAATTACATTTCTAGTACCAAGTGGGACCACCTTTGGTCTAAATGACGGCAACTACTCATGCTTTCAGCTGATTTCTGGTACTTCGCATCAGGAATATTCTTAAGTTCTGCTTAGATTATTCTTCTTCTTCGTCTTTTCACCTTAGCCTTAGCCTTTTCACTATTTTTGTTTCCTGAAGAAAAGAACAACATTCTTATAAAATGGCTGAGGGACAGTTTGGCACTATCTTTGGCTGACATGAAATGTACCAGTCCATTTCTTTGTATCACTTTTTTTTTTTCTAGAGACAATTCAGTAAAGCAAATCACTTCTATAACATACTTGTTTTTTTACACATTATTGGTGTCAATAGGGTTAAAATTAAGTATATCTGATTATGATTCACCATCATCATAATATATGTAGTTGCATTCAATACAAAAGACATTTCAGGTGACTGGCTGGCTAAGTCTCAGACCGCTTAACCATTCTCATTTATCTATCACCATTCAGATTATTCTTCTTCAGTTCCTTGTGCAAAGCTACTCCATTGCTGATGATGGCCACCGTGGTTTGGAACAAATTTGGTGTTATAATTTGTTCCAAAAATGTTTGCTGGGGTTGAGGTCTGGACTCTAAGCTGGCTGGTCCAACATTTCAACATTGTTTTGGGGAAACTAGTCTTGGATATGTAGTACAGTATGGCATGGAGCATTCTCATGCTGAATCATGCAAGGGTCACTGCCGAAGTACTTCCACAGCAGCATGAAGTTGTCCAGGTAGCCATCAGACATCATGGTTTTGGGCATGTCTACCAATGGACCAAGCCTCCATCTAACTGAACACCCTCCCCCATACCATTACTGAGCCTTCACCAAAATTGACAGTTGGAATGATGCAGTCCTTCTGGAACCATTTCCCTGGGTAATCTCCAGATCTAGACACGACCATCAGAGTGAAGCATTTGGAAGCTTGATTCATTGCTCCACAGAACCCTTTTCCAATCATCTACAGTCTAGGAATGGTGTGAAAGACAACAGTCCAAACATTGTTTGGCGTTGGGGGGGGGGGGGGGGGCTTGTTCTCAGCAGCTCTGCCATGGTAACCCAAGGCATGCAGCTCTCTGTGGACAGTTCTAGTGCTGACAGATGTCCCTGCAGCATTTTCCAGGTTGACTACGAGGTCCTCTGATG
Organism: Typopeltis vanoorti; assembly: GCF_054136105.1. Classification (NCBI taxonomy): domain Eukaryota; kingdom Metazoa; phylum Arthropoda; class Arachnida; order Uropygi; family Thelyphonidae; genus Typopeltis; species Typopeltis vanoorti. The sequence continues at coordinate 4,452,513 of NC_143570.1, read as the reverse complement.
ACATGATATACTGGATGCTCAAACATTCCTAGACAGAGATCATTAATAATCTCAGTCATTGAATCTTAGTTGCATTCCAGGGTATTTTCCTTGGGTAGCACCATCTACAGATGACATAAATGATGGTAGATGTTGGCATTATGAGACGGACAGGAATGTCACAGACAAAAAAGACCACTGATATGACACTCAACTACCATCCCACATTGGAAGTCTGTCAATTCAGCTGATTGTGGCAAATTGACATAGAGTACAGTGCAAAACATGCAGCACATCCCACCTTTTATTACCAGACTTACACAGACACTCCCTGAATATTTGCATATGGTAGAATCCAAAATTTGTATGGCACGTAAGATATCCAAATACTTTTATCACCATAGTGTATATTCAATCTTCTGTTAACACGTTAAAGCCCTTTCACTTGTGTGTGGCATTTCCTAACTCACTTTCCGCTGAATAGTCCTTTAAAAAATTCCTTGTATCCTAGGCAGAAATTGAACCTTTGAGCCAGAAGGCTTCATCATTACCAACAGTTAGATATATTTGAAATATTGATGACTAAAACTGTTCATTTGGTAACTCGAACTGTATATTTCTGTACATATTTTCCTCTCTCAAACCAGTGGCTGCAAGATATGTCAGCTACTTTAAACAACCTGAATATTCTTTTACCTATCTGATCATAATAGTTCAATTCAGGTTGTTTAAAGTTAGTTGTGCTCCAACAACCACTTGGTCCCATGAAGAATTATCTATCCAAAAAGGCAAAGTAGTCTAGTCACAAATTAATTTTAGTAAAATTATTGAGACTGCAGCCATCTTAGGAATAATTACTTTAATTTCCCAGCTTTTCGACCTTCATATTAAGGTCATCATCTGAAATATACACACACACACACACATATATACGAAGATAAGCTATATTACATTTCTAACAGTAAGCCAAAGTGACAATGATATGATCAACCGTTATTTTACTGGCCTGACCTCTAGTGAAAAAAAGAAAAAGAAAGAAAGAAACTACAAAGCTGTTCTATTTATAACATCAGAGAACAAATTCATATAGATAGTTTTAATACAGCAAAAGTGGTGGACTAATCCATAATTTAACAAGAGTGTTATATTAGTGTTATGATCCTGGATTGCTTAACGTCCTAATTCTAATTAACTCTTAGACCAAAAGGTTAAGTGGGTAGAATATGTGCCATCCATATTCTGGGAATTTTTAGACCACCATTATTGTGGTCACTGGCTCAGGTTTTTCAACCTTTCCATGGAATGAGTGGAAAGGTGTATGATGTAGGCCAGGATATCTTCTGTGGATCTAGATTGGTGAAATCCATACTAATAATTACTAATTAGATGCCAGCTCTCCAAGTGTTGAAGTTGACAACCTTCTCCATTACTTTTAACAAAATTGAGGTGCGAGCAATAGGTTGATATCTCGATGGTAGATATCACTTGTTTTGGAATGCTGTAGAGTGGATGCCAGCTGGGTACAATTTAATGTATAGGTGATAAAGTACAGGTGTTAGTTCAGTAGCACATCTTTTGAGAAGAGTAGGTGGGATTTTACTATTTAGACTTATGTGGTGGTTCAAACTCATTATAGAAATTAACAGAATAAATACAGCACATATAAATAATTGAACAACATGTTTAATCACTCTTATATTTCATCTCAGTCACTGATACATCATCATGGAAACAATATACAATATCAAAATTACAAAAACACACACAAATTTGCACAAACAGTATGTGGAAATGATTAGACAAAGCCTAAACTCCTATGAGAAGTGCCCCGTGCGGATGATGTTGGCTGTTGGGCTACAGGTCTAAGAGTTAAGGTTTCCCAAATATTGGTAAGTTTAATACAATTATATTTATTAAGATTAGGTTTTTTTTTTTTAATTCTGCTGCTGATTCTATAAAAAGTCTTTCAAATTTATATTTTTTGTGATGAAGCATAGTTGTTTTTTCCATTTGATTCTCTACAGAGTAGCCAAGGCGTAGTTAGCAAGCCCTGACTCAGTATACTTATGATGACAGATGTCTTTTTTATGTTCTTCTATGAGGTTGTTAGCAGGTTTCTCAAGATTTGTGAAACCTTAATTCTTAGGCCTTCCAGCAAAGCTAAGGCTAGCCAACAGCACTCATACAGGGTGTCCCTCCTGAGATTTTATGCTTTCATTCTAATCATTTCCACTTATTGTTTGTGCAAATTTGTGTGTGTGTTTTGGTAATTTTAATATTATTTCCTTGACAATGTCTCAGTGACAGATGGAATATAGGAGTGATTAAATGTGTTGTTTAATTCATATTTATGAATTTAGGGACACAAAACACACGTGTTGAAAAGATTATTTTACTGATTAATAATAAAATAATAACTTGACATTTCGATCCCTGTATTGAGGTTATCATCAGAAGTAAATAGGTGCTTGGCCAAGTCATCTGTGATCTTGTCTAGAATATTCCAAATTTCCAGATTAATGTAACTGGATAGCTCAAATTTTAGTTGTAACACTTTGGCTTGGGTAGATGCTAAGTTCTTTCATGCCTCGTGGATCTGTTCTCTTAACAATGCTTTTTCTAGCCTGGCATAGATACGGAGCGCTTTAGCTGATGTAAATTTCTTCTTTAGTTTAATGCAGTTGGGTATTAGCAGTGCAACCTCTACGGTAAGCTACAGATACGTAGTTCCATGTTAATTAATCGACTAGCCTTTTTGAAACGATGTAGAGACAGCAACTTAATACCCAACTGCAAAAACAAGAAGAAATTTACATCAGCTAAAGCGCTCCATATCTATGCCAGGCTAGAAAAAGCGTTGTTAAGAGAACAGATCCACGAGGCACGAAAGAACTTAGCATTTACCCAAGCCAAAGTGTTACAACTAAAATTTGAGCTATCCAGTTATGTTAATCCGGAAATTTGGAATATTCTAGACAAGATCACAGATGACTCGGCCAAGCACCTATTACTCAAAAACAAAGAACAATTAATAACAAAGTTTCAAGCATTAAAACTACAGGAAAGCACAAGACAATTACGATGCCATAACGAAAGGAGCAGCCTATCACCCACAAATGCAGTTAGGAGCAACCAACCACCTTCGGACCACTGTCTGGTTACCAACCAATCGGATTACAACCTCATCCAAGGTGAACTCTCGCTACTAGAGAAAGGTTTAAATTACGCCATTGCTCCGAGGTCAGTAAATAAACTAGATATATATATCATATCGAGAGAGGTTTAAGATCCCTCCCTGCCAATTTAGCTGACAAAATACGGATGGAAACTGCCTGTTTACTAAATTCAACCAAAAAATTAAGCAGCAACCTAAACAAAGCGGAAAAACTGGCCCTCAAATCCCTAAAAAAAATAACCATGACATTATTATCACAAAAGCAGATAAATGGAATGCCACTGTTGTTTTAAATCGGACAACCTACATTGAAAAAATGAACCATTTGGTATCGGACCACAACACCTACCAAATGGTAAATTACAACCCCACGCAACGCAACAAAAAGAAAACTACGGAACTACTTAAATCAGTTAACATGTGGCCGGAAGAAACAATTAAAAAATTAATACCGCAGTATGCCCGTGCGCCCAGAATTTATGGCCTGCCTAAAGTACACAAAACGGACACGACATTACATCCAATTGTGGAAGGAATCGACAATCCGAATTACTACTTAGCCAAAAAATTAGCGGCCACACTCATGGAATTGGTTGGTCATTCCCCTTCCTACGTAAAAAATACACAACAATTCATAAACAAAATTAAAAACATTACACTCAACGACCAAGATTTATTAGTCAGCTTTGACATAACTTCCCTTTTCACTAATGTCCCAATCAATGATACTGTCTTTCTCTTACAGAACATATTTCCATACGACATCATGGCCCTCTTTGCCCACGTACTCCGCTCCGGACATTTCGTGTGGCAAAACAATTTTTACCTTCAAAAAGAGGGTACAGCTATGGTCTCACCCCCCCCCCCCCAATTGCGAACTTTTATATGGAAGAGCACCTACTATACTCTCCATCTCCACTACTCCACCAACTGCAACTACCTTCATCACCAATGCATCTACCGCGACCACCACTACTAGTATTCATATTTATGAATTTAGTGATAATTCATAAATAATCTTTTTTCTTAGCCTGTCCTCTAGTGATAAAAAAAAAAAAAAACAGATAAAATAAAAACTACAATAAACTCTGCTAAAGTCCTCACGTGCTAGGATTCTTCTGGAATTATACAGTTTATATTGTTATATTACGATTATCTTCTGGATTTGTACAGTACAGGTTTATTGTAGTTTTTGTATTATTATCACTAGAGGTTAGGCTAAGAAAAAAGATTAGTTAACAATGTAGATGTAATTTACCTGTATAGAGTGCAACAGCATGTTGCTTGGTTCTTATACACATGTATCCTTCTGAAGATGACCTCAATACAGGGGTCGAAACATAAAGTTATTATTTTATTATTAATCAGTAAAATAATCTTTTCAACACGTGTGTTTTGTGTCCCTAAATTCATAAATATGAATGCTGATCACCGTGTAACCTTAAAAGAAAGAACCACTACTAGTATTTTCACAGACAATCACAAACATCCATGCCCATGTCTGGATTCGAACCTGCAGCATTTTGGCTGGAGAGCAGATATGCTAACCACTCGGCCAACCAGGCCAGCCGGCCTGGTTGACCAAATGGTTAGCGTATTCGCTATCTTTACGGTTTGGTACAATTCTCTTACAGATCTGCAAGAGTTTGTCAGTAAGATCAACAGTTTTCACCATCATAACTAGTTTGCTCTTTGAGTTAGAGGAGAACAATCGGTTTGCTTTTTTCCTTTTACTTTGTTAACCAGGTGGTAGTCTTCATTTCTCTGTTTTTAGAAACAAAACACACCAGACTTTATATTCTTGTCCTTTCACACCATCATAATTGTCAAAAATCTGGCACATTACGCTCACTCAGGAAATAAATCACATCCAGTCCACCTTTCTTGCTAATGGCTTTACCAAATTTTATGCTTACAAGATCATTAATAGAGTTTTCTTGTTGTTTGCCTCTCATCATGATGGTGATACAGAGGTGGTCCATTATGTTACCATTCCTTATGTTAAAACGTGTCTTTGAAGTTATAGCCAAACCACTTTAATCAATTGGCCTACAAATGTCCTTCCACCCTATCAACAAGATTTCTACTTTTCTTCTAGGCTCTGCAAAAGAAAAACTTCTGTCTTTGGCTCACTCTGGAATGCATCAAATTCCTTTCCAGTGTGAGTTATCATATTTTGGCGAAACAGGTAAATCAGTGGCCATGTATCATGGGCATTTAGACTACACTATATTCATGAGCCAAAATAATTAGAACTTGCATAACACATATCTTCGCCCATCTTTAAATCCTGTGGAAGAAAATTAAGTTTCTCTAAAAAAAAGTAATTATCTCATAGAACCCTTGTGTAATGTTTAATTGTTTATATGTGCTATATTTATTCCATACAATTCTATAATGTGGTGGGATTTTATCATGACTTGGATGTCTTTGTGCACTTCTATTCAAATTTAGGTGATGTAACAAGTTTTCGCAACTTTCTTTATATAAGTATTCTGTGATGATTCTAAAATTATCCTTTTTATGGGAAATACTTCTTCACAAGTTCTGGAGTTACATTTTTTAATCAATTCTCACTTGGTCAAATTATTTTATTTGAACTCTAATGTATTTACACTATGTCACTTTATATTATGTACATGTTGTTCATAGATTTTCATTGTTGAATCTTCCAGTTTCTGTTTAGTTTGAGAATCACACTGAAGATTCCCTTGATACTAGGGTGAAAATTGTATGTTAATAAAAATTACACAAGTAAAATCTGTTGTTTGATTAATTGCTGCTGTCAGTAAATAAGAATTAAAGAAAACAGACTCCAGTAGAGTGAGTCTTTTTTTCTAGATACCTCTATAGATATTTCAGATAAGTAGAATTTGTTCTTGATGTGAGATACATAGTTAAAAATCTGAAACTGAAACAGGGCAAGTAAAAGCAGAAATATAAGATCTGATAGAAATATAAGATCTGATAATGTTGGAGTCTTGACAAGTAACAGACTGATTTGGAGGAAAATTGTAGATAGGAAGTTAGTAATGATGTAGTTTTTTCATGTAGTACTGTCATATCCTGTACACCCCTTGAGGGTACATGGCAGGAATTTGATGATGATGATGAAACAGGGCATTTGATTCCATTTGATGATGATGATGATGAAACATTTGTTTCCATAATTTCTCAAAACTCAACAGCTACAAGGTATTTTGATACATTAGAGTAGTGATGCACAGACCACGGCCCACCTTTGATTTGCTGGCGGCCCACCTCACGTGTATTATTTTAACTTTAACAAGTCACACGATACGTAATTTTTAAAAATGGTACATGCGCAAAGAAAAATAGATGTGACATCACGATTGCCTGTCTACTTAAGATAATCGGTTAGTAATAATGTTAACAAATTTTACAATTCATCTATTTGTCATATGAATATTTTGTTTTCGTAGGTGCGGTTGCTACAATTAATTATCGCCCCTAGGAAACAGTAAAAAATAAATTCTACAATGGATAAAGCAGGGCCAAGTAGGAAACGCAAACTACAGGATGAAAAACGTCAGTTTCACGATAGCTGGACTGAAAAATATGGTTTTGTGCAGTCGTTTAATAATATCACGTGCTTGATTTGCAAAAGTGCTGTAGTCATACCAAAAGAATTCAATATAAGGAGACACTATGAAAGTCAGCATTCTACATTTTCAAATCTACCCGAAGAACTACGTAAAACAAAAGATTTCATTTTTGAGACGAGAATTGACAGGTTGGCAAGTGATGTTTACAAAACCTATTCAAGATTCAGAAATCGCAACAGAAATAAGTTTTGAAATATCTCGCCTTATAGCAAAAAGGTGCTGACCATTTACCGACGGAGATTTCATTAAAAATTGCCTTGAGATAGCTGCTAAAAAAATTTGTCCTGAATCGACCAAAAATGTTGAGAAAATTCAGTTAAACAGGATGACTGTGCAAAGAAGAATTAAAATGTAAAGGAAAATGTAAAGGACTAATTAACATCTTATTCAAAGAGATTTGCCTATTTTTCATTAGCTATTGATGAATCAACTGTCATTACTTCCACAGCCCAGTTGTTAATATTTGCATGTGGAATAACGCAAGAGTTTAAGGTAAGTGAGGAGCTGCTTGGAATGAGTTCATTGTCAGATCAAACGAAAGGTAATGACATGTTCACTGGGCTTTTGGAGCAGTGTTCCAAAATTGATTTAGATCTGACAAAATTATCAGGTATCATGACTAACAGAGCTCCTTCCATGATAGGAGCTAATTCTGGATTGGCAACATTATTGAAACAGCATTTGGGACGGCACGACGATGAGTTGATACAATTCCACTGTATAATCCACCAGGAGAGCTTGTGCCCTAAGAAACTTGCATTTGAACATGTCATGAAAGTTGTGGTTTCAACGATTACTTTTATAAAATCCCGTGGCCTTGATCGCCGACATTTTAAAAAGTTTCTTGAAGACATTGAAAGTGAATATGGTGACTTAATTTTTTAAACAGAAGTGAGGTGGCTAAGTCGTAGACAAACACTGGAGCAGTTCCTAAATTTAATTGATGAAATTGAAATCTTCCTGACATAAAAAATCCAGATTGGTTATGTGACTTAGCCTTTCTGGTTGACATTACTAATCGTTTAAATACGTTAAATATGTGACTTCAGGGCAAAGATCAATTGGTTACTCAACTTTACGACCACACTTTGTCTTTTCAGTGCAAGTTAAATCTATTTCAAATCCAACTGAAGTCAGGGAATTGCATCCATTTTTCTAATTATAAGAAAGTTTCTGAAAAGTTCAATGTCAACTTCAAAACTGTCATCATCATCAAATTCCTGCCATGTACCCTCAAGGGGTGTACAGGATATGATAGTACTACATGAAAAAAATTACATCATTACTAACTTCCTGTCTACAATTTTCCTCCAAATCAGTCTGTTACTTGTCAAAACTCCAACATTATCAGATCTTATATTTCTATCGTCTAAGGCACTTTGTACCATATCAATCCACCTATATCTTTGTCTTCCTCTGGGTCGTTTTGCTGCCAATCTGGCAGAGAACACTTGTTTTGCTAATCTTTCTTCGCCCATTCTGTTTAAGTGACCATACCACCTGAGATTAGCTCTGCTAATGCATTCCTGGATGCTGATAATGTAAAGTTCTTTCCTAATATCCTTGTTTTTAATATGATATTGCCATTGATGCCATCTGTTCACGCCCATAATCTTTCTCAGGACTCTCATATATGTGGTCTCTAGTCTTTGGTCAAGACTGACCCAGCTCTCAGATCCATAAGTTAAAACTGGTTTGAACACTGTCTTGTATACAGTTAATTTAATGTTCTGACTAATTTCTCTCTTATTTCATATGAAATTATTCAATTGACTTCCCACCATTCCAGTTTTGCTGTTTCTGTTATCTATTTCGATATTTTATTTACCATCTTCACTAACAATCGTGCCTAAGTAGCTGAAATGTTTTACTTGTTCCACAGGTTCTCCATTCACAACACAGTTGGCATTTTCAATGATTCTGCCTATTTTCATTGTCTTTGTCTTTTTATTGCTGACCTTCATACCATATCTATTACAACAGCTATTCAATTTAGTCAGGGAATCTTGCAAACTTGTAGCTGATTTATTTAGAAGTATAACATCGTCTGCATAAAACAAAGAGCTGACATTAATATCTCCAATTCTGATATCATGTGTAATACCACTTTCCTTCATAATGTGATCCATATAGATAATGAATAACAGAGGGGATAATATACATCGTTGTCTCACACCAGATTTTACATTAAACCATCTTCCTGTACTTCCTTCAATTCTAACTGCTGACTTACAACTCAAATAAAGACTAAGTATTGCTTGATATAATGCCCCATCGACACCATATAACTGTAGCGTATTGAATAGCTTCTCTCTTGGCACCTTGTCATATGCCTTTTCCAAATCGACAAAACTTAAATAGAGATCTTTGTTATATTCCCATGCTTTCTCGACTATTTGTCGTAAAGTGAAGATCTGATCCTGGCAGCCTCTATTTGACCTGAATCCAGCTTACCCTTCATCAAGCTTTTCTTCCACAATTCTTCTCAACCGTTTCTCAAGTATACTTGCATAGTAGATCTTGCCAGGAACACTGAGTAGGGAAATACCTCTGTAATTCTCACATTCAGTTTTATTTCCCTTTTTATATATGGATACTATGAGAGCTCTACTCCGATCATCGGGAATTCGTCCCTCTGTCCAGGCTTTCTATACTATGCAGTGCAGCCACTGTAAGACTTATACCACCATACTTCAGCATTTCTGGTCGAATATCATTTACTCGTGCTGCCTTTCCACATTTTAAGTTTTTCATGGCTTTTTCTACTTCAAGTATGGATATGTATTCTTGACTGCATGCCTGGTCAGTGTTTTTTACCACTGTGCTGTCATCACTGCTTGTTTCATTTAGCAGTTTTCCAAAGTAATTACTCCATACTTCAAGGATATCTTTTTCTCTCGTTTTCATGTCACTTTTATCATCTCTAACTCCTTTTACAGCACTCTTTTCTTTATTCTTAACCTTCTTCAACAACCTCCAGAATATTTTGCCACCTTCTTGATATTTATTTTCTATATTCTTGCCAAAGTTCTCCCATGACTTTTGTTTAGCTAGTTTTACGCAGTGTTTAGCTTTCTTACATTTGTCTCTGTATTCTCTAATAACACAAGCTGACTTATTTGCCAGGAACTTTTGATATGCTTCCTTATTTTCCTTCACTGCCTCTTTAACTTCCTGTGTCCACCATGGAGTTCTACTTTTTCTATCCTTGCAGACAACTTCATCACATGCCTCTCTAGCTGAATCAATCAGGGTTTTCTTCAAGGCTTGCATTGAATCTCCAAGGTTTCATTCCTGTTCTCAAACTCTTTCATTTTTTCTTCAATAATCTTTGTGTATTTTAGTCTACAGTTCACATCTGAGAGCTGCTCAACTTTTATTCGCTTTAAAACTTTCTTACATGTTATTCTTTTCAATATGAAATTCAATTTTATCCTGCTCAGGACTAAATAGTGATCACTTCCAATTTCAAATCCTCTGTACACTCTGGTGTCCTGCACCAAGGCGAAAACATCACTATCAACAATAACATAGTCAATGTGGCTTTTCTTATTCCTTGCCTCTTCTCTCCATATGAATTTGTGCACATTTTTATGCTGGAACATGGTATTAGTAATAACCAGTCCATCTCCAGAGCAGAAATCCAACAGATATTTTCCATTATTATTAGCTTTGCTCTTTTCTCCAAATTTTCCCAAAATATTTCTGTATGTCTCACAGTCATTTCCTACTCTGCTATTTAGATCCCCAAAAAGGACCAAATTTTCCTTTTTCATTGTGTCAGTTGCTTTTTCTAAAGCCTCAGAAAATTCCTCCACTTCTACTTTAGTAGAACCTTCTGTGGGACCAATAAGTCCTATTGTCCAGCTCCCCATTCTCATATTTACCCACATTACTCTACTTGAGACCGACTGCCATTCAAGAAGATTAGCCTCATATTTTGTGTTGAATACTATGGCTACTCCTTCGTTTCCTTGTTTGTCATTGCCTGAATATAACATTTTGTATTTATTGCTCTGAAAGATCTCACTAGTTTTTGTCTTTTTTGTTTCAGTCACTCCTATTCGATCTGGTACTTATCTAATTCCTCAGCTAGCTCCATTTCTTTGCCATTCAGGCTTCTTATGTTGATAGTACCGATCTTTAACTCTGGTGATGTTGAGTTGGGGTGTGTTTTCAGATTTGTTCCAGTAGCTTACTTTTCGCTGTTCGCCTTGGTTCCCTGGCGAAAACAACCGGGGGCCTTGTTTAACCGGACGATGTCCCAGCCGGCATGAAATTTTGTCATGTTGTACCATCATTTTTTTATTTTGGTTTAACTAATAAAAATACAATTTGGTCGGCTAAATCCCAGATTGCCAGCCCAACCTCGTTAGTTCAGTATCCAGGTAGATACCCAACAGGGTGCACCACGTGAAGGTGAGGATTGGACATTATGTCAGAAGCCCTGGTCGGTTTTCCGCATTCCTTTAAAGGCTATGTGGAGGTCTCCTCTCAGTTATACAGCTTTGACCCTTAAGCACTGTGTATGTTGAAAAGATTGATAACTTGATATCAGCCTTCAAGGATTGGCTTTCTGATTTTAAAAAAGTGAAACCGTTGCTAGTTTTATTTATCAATCCTTTTGCCATTTTGCCCGAAAATACATCCAAATCAGCACAGCTTGAACTCATCGATATTAAAAACGATGAGAGCCTGCGAAATAAATTTAACGAAGTCAATTTATTGAACTTCTATCTTTGTGTCGATAAAAACAATTATAAATGGTTGCTAGATAATGCATTAAAATGTGCAAGTCTCTTTGGCTCAACATATATTTGTGAACAAACTTTTTCAGTCATGAATATTAACAAATCAAAAAATAGGAACTGCTTGACTGATTAAAATTTTGAATCAATTTTGCGGTTGGCTACTACAAAACTCGAACCAAATATCAAAACAACTGTCAAATCAATGCAATGTCACTTATCAAATTAAATTCACTTACTTTTTATTACGTTTTTTGTAACAATTATGATAGGTATAAATAAAATAAACAATATATGGTAGATAACTTTCAAGTTTTTTTTGGCTGCCCTCCCATAAGTAACAGTGGAACTATGCGGCCCCCAGCCTTAACAAGTTTGTGCATCCCTGCATTAACAAGTGTTATTACTGTGTTTTTCTTGCTTTCTTGTGTAAGAGTGGTTATAGTATAAGATCCACATATAATATAAGTATAATGATAATATGTAATTGTCTAGTAGACATTGTCACTTATCGAGTAGATAACATACTGGAAAAAAAACAATTGACTAGCGGCAGAATTAGTCCCCCCCAATCAGCCATGATATCTGTAGACGTCCAGCTAAATCTGGATACGATTCTGTAACACCTGTTGAATAACATGGATAAGAAGTCCAATTTGGTCTCACTATTTCATCCATCTCGGCCGTTAGTGAGGTTAAAGAGAAAGCCAGATCTTATATCAACACATTGAATTGCACAGAATTTGAATCTGGCTGTTTTAAATTTTATTAAAGATGATCTCTCTGTTTCTGAAATTGAAACAGTAGTAAAAAAAATTATACAATATATATCTTTTACCAGAATTCACTTAAAAAAAGACTGAAACAGTTTGGAAAAGTAGCAGTTGTGTTGCAGATAAAATGCCAGTGTTCAAATAATTTAGTAAGGTGGGTGTCTAATATTGTGGGAGCACTGACTGCACTTGTTCACAACTACTCTGTTGGTAATGCATTTGAAGGAAATATGTTGCTTTTGGCATCAAAGCAGCAGAGCATGTTGCTGTAACATCAAAAGACTTGTTAAAGATAATGAAAACATACTGCTTTGCAAGAAGAATCCATTTTCTCTTAGATTTTTTATTACAACTTTATTCAAACAACTGTCAGTGATTTTTCAAAGGGGAAATCTGCTAATAATTAGTAAAACGCAAAACCATATGGATAGTACCTTGAATATCCTGACAGAATGAGAGAAACCCCACAACCTTATAAGAAATTTTAAGATAGCATAGTGTGTAGGTGTATACAATGATATTCAGATAATGCATGGAGAGGGAGAGAGAAATCTCTTCAAATATCAAATGGGGAGGGGAACTAATAGAGAATGGAATAATGTATATGATAAAATGTTTTAGTGAAAGTGGATTAGAAATTGCCAAAATTGTCGCAGTATTTGATACATTTATCTGGTGTTGAGATCTGGAGAATTTTGGGAACTGTGAAATTAAGATTTTTGGTAATCATTTTAGCAAATACAGGTAACCCTCATATAACGCGGCCGTTAGGTTCCATAGAAATGAAGCGTTATATAAGTTATACGAGACTTAGATCACATAGAAAAAGTAGGGTTAGGTTCCGAAATCGTTTTTTTTATTATATAAACAACAATGACATATCCAACAAAAACAATATTTTTATTTAATTCATGTAAGTTAAGAAAACAAACCATGAGACAAATACGTAGTATAAAATTATAAAAATTACAAATTGTACATAAATTTCATTACACATAATGCATAAATGTTTTAGACACAATAAAATAAAGCGCTTCTTTTAATCGTCATCACTTTCTTTAGAATTAACATTTCATAGATATTCTTTAAGTGGCCGGAGGTCGTCACCACTTGAAATCTCTCGGACATCATTTGTGTAATTCTCATTGCATACTTCGGCTGGTTTAGTCATCAAGAGGTCAGTAATAAGACTTTGCTTTCCACTATGCTGCAGTTTTTTATTAAGTTCATAATATGGTGCTAAACAAATATCCAATTGTCTCGTGAATTTTCCCAAGCACTCCATTGAGGGATCATTATCTATAAAATAACTTCCTAACTTTCTTGCCAAGTCCAATCTTCTGCCAATTTCTTTAAACTGAATTCTTTAACGGATTCATCACAATCAGAATCTTTGGCAGAACTTTCCCCTCCATTTGGATCTACGCCATCTATTAATTGTACCAGTTCCTCCTCATTTAAATCTGTTTCTCCATCATTTAATTCACTAATTTCATTTTCAACCATATCGCAAAAGTCCTCTCCATCAAATATGTGTGCGACGTTTATTATACAACGTAGCTCGGCATCCACTGGGGGTATGAAATTTTGTTCCAGAACGGCTTCAGGCCATATTTTTTTCCAGCAAGCATTCAGCGTAGAAGGTTGTAATTCCCTAATGGATAGAGAAATAATTTTTACACAATTCAATATTGAAAACTCTTTCCATGCTTGAGGCAGTGTCATGTTTGGATTAGATTCCATTTTTTCCAAAATTAATTGAAATGTTCGCCGAATATAATATGACTTAAATATTGATATCATTCTTTGGTCGAGTGGTTGAATAAGTGAAGTAGTATTAGGCGGCAGAAAAGTTATTTTAATATTCGGATGGCTTAAATTTGTTAGGTGGCCTGGTGTGTTATCTAAAATTAGTAGAATTTTGAAGTCCATATTCTTTTTCTTTGTGTAACTTTCGACATTGGGTACAAAACACTTGAAAAACCAATTTTCAAACATACTAGCTGTAACCCATGCAGGTAGGGTGGACTTGTCGACCCCTTTCATCGCACGAGGATTTGCGGATTGGTTAATAAACATTGGTTTTGTCATGTAATCTCCTGATGCATTACTACAAAACAGTACAGTAATTCTATCTTTGAAAACTTTGAATCCAGGAGCTGATCTTTCATTTTTCGAAATATAGGTGCGTTTTGGCATTTTTTTCCAATATAATCCAGATTGATCCGCATTGAACACCTGGTCTGCACTGTAACCACCTTCTTTAATGATTTTTAAAAGTTCTGCTGGGTATTTCCGGGCAGCTTTAACGTCTACTGATGCTGATTCTCCCTGGATTTTAAGATTATACAAAGAAAACCACTTTTTAAAGTTTTCGAACCAACCCTTATTGGTACAAAATCCATGCTGAGAGATTTCTTCTGAAGAATCTTGATCAAGTTCATTTAAATGTTTATAAACTTTGCGAGCTTTTTGCTTAATAACGTGTCCATCCAAAGGAATTTTCTTTTGAGTGCAATCTATCCAAATCATTAGCGATTTCTCCATTTTTTCTATTAGAATATCGCGAACACGAGCAACGCGCTTTGCACTTACCGTTGACCCAGCAATAACAATTTCTCAGATTTTATGTTCGTTTTGTTTGAATTGTTGATTCATTTAAATTCAGAGTCCTTGCAACAACTCCTGGTTTTTCTCCAATTTTCAACCGATTAAAGATTTTAATTTTTTCTTCGAGAGAAATGAATTTCCTCTTCAGTGTTGGTTTCTTCCCTTTCGTTGCAGTTTTAGTGGCCATTACATTAAAAATAAACTTTTACATAAAAAAAGCATTACATATGTATGCATGTAACTCACCAGAAAATAACTGCTCAGCTTGAGAATAACACACCTATGATTTTAAATGCGCTTTCCTGGCAGAAAACGAAGACAATTTTCAATAATAAACACTTTATACAGTAAACCCTAGATGGCGAACCTATGGCACTCGTGCCAGAGATGGCACGTCTGAGAATTTTGCTGGCATGTCAACAATTTACAGGTGATATCCTTTTATACGCTTATAAATTATTCAAGTTTTTTTTTTAATTGTTACAATACGTACAAGCTGAATTTTGTTTTACACAAGACAGCTATAAAGACGTGCATATGATTGGTGTGGTATTGACAAACGATCTCGCGACCCAAAGACAAAAGCAACCATCAAGTGTTGAGTTGAAATGGTAATTCTCTTCAGTCAAATTCCATAACATCTGAAACTGTCATAACAACATTCACTATTAGTTTTAACACATTCACAACAGGGTGTCATATTTATCGTTCTGATGGAACTTCTCATTACTGACTGGCTCAACTCACACAAACCCTTGGTTGAATTTTGTGGCTTCTTGGCAGGTGAACTCACGCATTCATTATATGGCATGTTTCAATTCTTGGTAGTCTTTTTTTTTAAGTTAGCCTTTGTGATCTGTCATAATGACATCGAGAATTTCAAATGCAGTAAAACAAACACTGATTTCATAATTGAAATCGTGGACAATAGTTTTTAGTTAGATACTGTGTTTCGGTGCAACATATGGTTTTGCTTAAGTCTATACAACATGGTTTCTGTGAGAGAGGACATGTTATTTATTAGTTAGCGCCGTTTTTATTCCATCTGTCTCTAATTGCACTATTTGTTGAGAATGACACAGACTGCAAAAGCCTCTGTACAGTACCTTATTCAGTGATACAATAAAACTAAATCGATACTTATAACTACTTGCGTGATACGGGCAGACCCAAATTTAATGAAGATAAAATTTGATTTTTAAGTCCCATGGTGAAAAATTTGAAAAAAAAAAAAAAATAAATAAAGGGTTACTAGAAATTGTGGACCATGTTAAACAAGCAATACTACAATTTGTAGACCGTGTTATATCGAAACCGCGTTGTATAAGTACCACGTTATACGAGGGTTACCTGTATTTAATGATAATGAAGAAACAATTTAAATAAATTTGCTGGAAGTGGTATGAGTTCATAGTTTTGGAGAAGTATTTAAATATACAAGACCTTTTTGAAAAAACAATGAGTAATATGGAGAGGTTTCCATTTCTCTCAAAATTACTTAAAATTGTAGCTATTATACCAACCCATCATCATTATGTGAATGAGGTTTCAGCCAAATGAATATAATAAAAGGGAAATTGAGGTCATTGGGGAATCTCTCCAATAATTTAATAATGATACATGTGAATGACACTTCTCTTTAGGACTTTATTCCAGATAAATCAGTTGATGAGTGGTATTTTTCAACCAAGAAAAGACAAAACTGGAAGACATATGATGCTCTAATGTAAATGAGCTGTAAGTGTTAATTTAAACCACATATTACAGTAGAATCTCTCTTAACCAGCAACAATGGAACTTTGCCAATTCCAAATACGAGATTATTCCAGATAATTGAATAAATATTTTGAGAACTTACCTGTTCGTGTTTTGTGATGCCATCTGTAGAATTTGCAGCATGCGAAGTTCGTTGGTCGTGTTTTTTGATCTGCTGGCCATAATTAAATAAATAACATCAAAATTCGTGTGTATTTTTTAAAATTTAAAACACATACACATAATTTTCAAATTTAAACAGCATTTAAAAATTACAGTACATATTATCACACGAAACTTGTGACTTTCTTAGTGTGAAGACATAACATAACTTCAGATGTCTGCCTGCTTACAAGATTGTCACCGGAGCTTTAAAAATTTACTGTGTATACAATGAAGTTTCATAACATCATGTGCTGACATAGATGAACATTGCTTGGCAAATCTTATGCAAGTCTGCAATCCTTCGTCAGCTTCCTTCCACATAACTTTCTTGATCTGCATGCCGTCATCTTCGTCTCATCATCTTTCTTCTTTCCCAGTACATATTCAATTATTTCGTCGCCATCAAGAGACAGAGAGTGACGGGAAGGATGTGAAGGGTAAGCAGCACAACAAGAAACAACAACAAAAAAAAAAAAAAAAAAGCACTGAATCATGTAAGATATTGTGTAACAGTAATCTGGTAGTCTAAAAAACTACTATAAAAAGGATAGATATTATATGAAGGTGGTCTGAAAAGTTCTCAACCTCGACCATAGATGGCAACACTATTGGCAAGTTTTTTTTTTTTTTCTAAGTTGGTACATCTGTCATAAGCATCCATGTGAAATTGCAAGTCATTCTATCAAGTAGTTTGTTTTATACAGCTGTCTGAAGCAAAAGAGTTGTCTGTGTCCCTTGAAATGGATAAAATTGAGTATTGTGCGGTTATAAAATTCTTTGTAAAAGAAGGTTTAAAGCCAAAAGAAATTCATTCGAAGTTCATAAACGTTTATGCTCACTCTTCTCCTTCATTTACAACAATTAAGAAATGGGCTACCGAGTTTAAACTTGGCCTTACCAACCTTAAAGATGATTCACGTGAAGGACATCCAAAAAGTGTAGCAACACCAGAAATCATTGATCAAGTGCACGATTTGGTATTGGATGACCAGCGAGTCAAAGTGCGTGAAATTGCTGAGACTATAGGCATTTGAAAAGAACACACAGGATATATTTTGCATGAAGAATTGCAAATGAAAAAGCTTTGCACAAGATGGGTGCCGTGTCCAAGCACTGTTCAGAGATTTTCACTTGCATGAAAATCTCTGAACAGTGCTTGGAGCATTGGAACAAAAATAAAACTGATTTTGTGCCTCAATTTATTACTATGGATGAGACTTGGATTCACCATTACATACCAGAATCCAAACACCGTCAAAACAATGGACAGAATCCGGTTGTTTCACCAGAGAAGACAAAGTCAGTTCCATCAGCAGGATAAGTCATGGCATCAGTGTTTTTAGGGTGCTAAAGGCATTTTGTTTATTAATTATCTTTAAAGGGGTAAACAATAACCGGGGAATATTATTCTGATCTTTTAACCAGACTAGGCAAAAAAAATCATGAAAAAAGACCTGGTTTGCAGAAGGAAAAAAATCATCTTTCATCAGGAAAATGGATCTTCGAATCAAGAGGTGATTGCAGCTGGAGGGATATTTTGCAGATCTTACTGAGAACTGCTACAGGGACGGGATAATGGCACTAGAGCATTGCTGGAATAAATGTATTAGTCTTAAGGGAGATTCTCATCAACTGGGGGTGGGGGGTGACAAGAACCATAATTTTGGTTTAGATGATGTTGCTGTTTAGGCCACCGACATTGAAGTGAATGTAGAAACTTTTTTGATAAGAATTAATATTGGTAAGTTGTTTGCTTGGAATTCTGTTTTTGATTAATTTTGGTTAGATTTTTGACGTTTGTTTTTTTATGGTTTTAACTATTTTTTGTGGGAGAATTTTTGTGATCTGCAGATCACATTTCTTTGGGTTGTGGTCCATCGTGCTTGGTGAGGAAGAGTTTATCTCTTAAAAAGGAAGTGAGGTATGCAGGGGGGGGGACAGTAACTGGAACCCTTGCTATAGTGACCAAACATGGCTGCAGCCATTTCAGGTCCCCTGATAAGCAAGGTGGTGGTATTTCACTGGGTAGTGAAAGACATCTGTCCCCTAAAGATCTAGTCAACATTCTCTCCATCTAGGAGGATATACTGTTTTGTTATAGTAGTGCTCACCAGATTTGCCAGAGTCCCATTTGTGGATGTCCTGTGAGGATGGCATTTGTCATCCTCACGGGACGGTGAGGATGACTTGATTGCAAGAGGCTGTACATTGCACATCGACAGTCCTT
Organism: Typopeltis vanoorti; assembly: GCF_054136105.1. NCBI lineage: Eukaryota > Metazoa > Arthropoda > Arachnida > Uropygi > Thelyphonidae > Typopeltis > Typopeltis vanoorti. The sequence continues at coordinate 4,433,455 of NC_143570.1, read as the reverse complement.
TAGTATCCCGATGGCAGGAAGACCTTCCATTTTGATTGAGGCTATAATGACTGCGATGCACAGTGGGTTGCAACATTCACCTTCAAAGAGTCTTAGAAAACTCTGCACAAACAAGTATGTCATATGGCAGTATTGAAGAGTCACCAAACAATTCAAGCTTCATTCATACCATGTTCACTCAGTTCAGGAATTCAAGTCACGGATAAGGAAAAACGTGTTGTGTACTCTAACTAGTTTCGATCATTTGTTGAAAATGGAATTCATGAGCTGGACAATGTTTTCTTCAGTGACAAAGTGTGGTTCCTCAGATGGATACATCACTAACCAAAATAACAGAATTTGGTCATCGAAAAATTCTCATGTTTTCCATGATATGCCCTTGTGTTTTCTGAAAATCAGTGTGTGATGTGTAGTATCCTGCATTTACATTGTAGGACCCATTTTCTTGAGAAAAAATTGAACAGTGCACTGTACCAAGACATCGTCACTCAATTTGTAGCTTTCCTTGAGATTCAAAAAATTTATTGCTGTTTTCAGCAGGACAGCATCACTTGCCATACATCAAATGAAACAATGCAATTTTTGTAAGAGTTTCTTTGTTGTTGTTTTTTTTTTGACTGACTGATTTCTAAAGGACTTCGGATCCCAAGGTCACCAGATTTGTCACTTTCAGATTTCTTCTTATAGGGTTATCTGAAAGTTGGAGGCAACTTTCCGAAGCAAAAATTACTGACTACCCTGACTCCTTTAGTGATGATCGTCTTCAGTTCATCAATTGTGTGAGGATTATTTTTATACATCTATCTTTCAGATGTTTAAAAATAATCCTCACACAATTCATGAACTGAAGACGATCATCACTAAAGGAGTCAGGGTAGTCAGTAATTTTTGCTTCGGAAAGTTGCCTCCAATTTGGTAAAAAGATCACATGCCTGCTTTCAAGAATGAGATGGCCATTTTGAATGTTTGCTTTAGTAATGTTTTTTTACTTTTGCCTTTGTAAAGATAGTTATAAGACTTTGTTTGTATAAATTTACTTTTTGTAAAGTTTGTCATTTTTATCGAAAAATTCAAGTTTATTTTATGATGTGCATGACTTTTGGATCACCCTGTATATGCAACAATAAAGGGACTTCTCTCAGTGCTGAAGCCAGTGGGGAGGTGAAAATTTCTGCTTGAAAAGGCAGGATCATTTAAATATCCTATGATGTATACTTGTAACATCATGATATTTGTGTTGTGAAACCTATCATGCACTATAAATTAAAGATGCCAAGAAATTATATTCTTGGTTTAATCCTTTATCCAAGTATAAACAAACAAAGTTTGCACGTAAACTTCACAACTGGACAACTCTTATATAGAGGCTAATGACTTCACATCACTTACCTTAGTATCCCATATTGCACAGTACATTTCATGGACGTAATGCATAGCATTATTGGATGGGTCACTACTCAGACTGGTTTCGACCTTTATTGAGGTATGTTTAGGTGCAGGAATACCTCTCCAAAAACTCATGCAAACCCTCAGATTACCCAACAGTAAGTGACCCGAAGGATCATTTAACTCAGCAGTAGTTCCACTCAGTGACTGGCTCACTCTGCCACTGAAAAGAAAGTGATGGCTTTGCTCAATGGCAAGCTCACCCCACCACTGAGCAGAATTGCTTATATCTCAGGGGAAGCAACTGATTAGAGATGAGATTTTTATTATTTAATCTCTGTTAAGAGAAGATCCTGTTCGACTGCGCCATTTTGTTTAGAGAAGTGATTATTTTTTGATTATACCGGCTGTGCCAATTGTTTTGATAATTATCTATCTTGTTGGCTATGCCATTTTGTTATAATGAGATTTTCTCTATTACTATTTGTTATGGTTTTTTTTTTTTTTTTTTTCCCACTATATAATTTAAGGAAATTACAACGTACTAGGATATACGTTAAAATAAAATTTTAATATATTTCTATATTTCGGCAACATCACGTTGCCATTTTCAAGAACTTAAGTACAAGACATGTGCATGCAGGCACAACAAACAGTAAGTGAGGAAGAAGTAGGAAGCTCATTATTTCTCCTAAAGTCCTGATGGTGCCCTCTAGCGGGCAATGTTGGTATTCTTGGGCGATTGGGCTGAAGGTCTTCTGATGTAGGTTTCCCAAATTTGAGGAAGTTTCATGCAGTGTTGTGCCTGCGTGCACGTGTCTTGTACTTAAGTTCTTGAAAATGGCAACATGACATTGCCGAAATATAGAAATATATTAAAATTTAATTTTAATGTATATCCTAGTATGTTGTAATTTCCTTAAATTATATAGTGAAAATGCATAACCAACGTCTAAGCCTTTCCACGAGAATCACCATTTGTTATGATAGGATAATATTATTAATTTTTATTCAATCTATCCTCAGTTTTATGAGATTGTCTCTATAACAATTATTTCTATTTCCAAGTGTATTTATATGTGCACAAGGGTTTACTCCCATTGGTGCAATAAATTTTTTACTGTTTCTTTCAGAATCCAAAAAATTCACCAACTCAAGACTAAAATACAAAAATTAGACATTTAATAAAACAAAAACAATATATATACACTTCAAACAAATTACGTCACTAACTACAAAATTAATTGGATCTAAGGCCTTTTAAAATAAACTTACACTTAAGAGAACACCATTTTCTAACTCATTCTATTACTGATTTGTTTAACATATGCATCATCACATCCACTAGACCAAACACTTTGTTTACACAATAACAAAATGTTCATAGCCAGTTTCTCTGTTAAGGCCCTTTTCTGAAGATATAAGACTCTCTTCTTCTTTTTCATAGGATCCTTTCTCATTACTCTCATATAGCACACATTAATTCTTCCTGACTCAATTCTGTTTCCTTTTCCAGTAGAAATAACAGTTAGATCCAACATCCTTAAGACAGATGAAATTTTCCAATCAGCGTTTCCTCGAACATTTCTTTAGAACGTCAATTGCAATATCTTCTTTTATTTAGCAATACTTATTGACAGTCTTAACTCCTCCATTTTTAAAAAATCAGTTTTACTATTCCCTTTTCTGAATCTACTATTAATCTTCCAATCAGCGTTTCCTTGAACATTCCTTTAGAACGTCAATTGCACTATCTTCTTTTATTTACCAATACTTATTGACAGTCTCCCACTTTAAAAACTTGCAGTTCTACGATTCCTTTTTCGGAATATATTATTAATTTTCCTCCGACTGTCACATAAAAAAAAAACTTAATTTTTTCAGAACCCAAATATCTGCCAGAAGTCGTTCTCTTTTCTTCCTGAATGCTTTCTTGTTGTTTCTGTTACCTCGATACTGAACGCTCTCTTTGTCAGCTGTCAATCACCCATCAAATTCCTCGGTGAGCAAGTGCTCTCCTTGAAAGTGGCAAGCAAGAAGTTATGTATAATGGCTGACGTATCATCTCCATTTGCGTTATGAGAATGTCTTTACTAAACACAGGACTTAATCATTTTAAATCACAATAAAATTTTTGAAAGTAATGCAACTTTTTTAAATGTTTTACATTTCACTTTGACAAAATAACATCAATAATTAGCACATTGCAAGTGCCGACAATGCATGTTATGAAACCAAAACGAGTAAACGTACTAACATAAACAATTCGTAAAAATATTCAGAATTTTAAATTATGATTATTTTTACACAACTACTTCAGCACAAAAGCACATCGGTGAGAGCCAGACCCACTGATGTGTGTGATGTTTCCTTCAACCTTCCTAGCACGTGAAGACCTAGGGAGGTTGAAGTAATGCAGAAGTCATATTTCCATATACAAGTAGCCAAAAGGTGTCGCACCTTATTATTAAAATACCCTGGTTTATAGGAAAATGTTGTAAGTTTTTCCACTTGATTATACTATAAATTAAAGATGCCAAGAAATATCATTTCAAGAATATAGCTTTTTGGCATCTTTAATTTTAATCATTTTAATAACCAAATGGAAAAACTTTCAATATCATGAACTAATCTGTCCTTTACACAGGCACCTGTGTAGCTCAGTGGATGTGGCATTTGCATACCACGGCGCTTGGCCGCACAAAGGAAGACTTGATTTCGAGTCTAGTCGGTGAATAGAGGAAATTTTTCTAAGCCTTTTTTCAACCATTTCCCGAGTTAGTCGATCTCTGGCATGGGCAAGCGGGTTTTTTCTCCTGGAAATTCAAGAAAATCGACCGTAGAACCCACACTATTTCAGACATTAAATATATTGTGTTAGAGACCACAAGATGGCAGCACTTGTTGAGCCATTCTCTTCACTGCGTGCCGCTTAATTAGTGATAGCCTTGGGCCAGCTATTTCTCATTGGGTACCAGTGGAGATTGAACTGCCCACTCATTCTCCAAAAGTTAGATAGGGCTAAACGGCCTTGCCTACTCCCTATACGGGAATAAAATGGCTTCAGCAGATTTTTTTTTTTAAATCCATCCATTATACTTATTTAAATAACATACAAAATTATAATGTTTAAGTTATATATGTTAAAAGTACTTCCATTTTCATTAAGTGCTTAATAATTTATGAATATTTACTTAATGATATTCTTAATAAAATTCTGAAATATACTTTTGTTTTTTTAAACAAAACATTACAAATGGTAAGTTATCCAAGAAAATAAATTTAAAATTCTTTTCCAGATCATACAGCTCGAATATGGGATATACAGACTGGAACTTGTCTTCTACAGTATGTAGGTCACAAAGGTTCAGTGAATTCAGTTCGATTCCATCCATCCCAAGATTTGGTGGTTACATCATCTGGTGATCAGAGTGCACATGTTTGGAGACCAACATACTCTCCATCAGCTGTTGGGGAACTGAATGCAAGTACAAATACTTCCTATTTGTTCATTCATGATTATGTATTAATTACAAAATTATTAGGTCACTTAACTGCTCAGTTTGCTTTGAATTTCATGATTATGTTAATCATGTTATTTAACAGTTACTTCATATTAAAAAAAAAATAGATCGTAATACATATTGCCAACAATCTTGAAAATCAAAATGCATTTGATTAACAATATAGGAAAGGATCTGTGAGGACCTATTTAGTTGCCGATTTTGCCGATGATACAAGATTGGGTAGAGTAATAGTTAATACAGATGATGTTAAAATTTTGCAGGATGATTGAATAAACTAGCAGTTTAGGCAAAGGAAAATGGATGTCAGTTTAATGTTGCAAAATGTGAGGTAATCCATTTTGGGGTGAAAAGATTACCAACTGTGTACCACATTGATGGACTTTTCTGGTGTACTCCAGAAAATTTATGAAGCCAGGGTGTTTTTTTTTTGGGGGGGGGGGATATTAATAGCTAGTGAGTTAAAGTTTAGAGGGCATATTGCAAAAGTGGCTAAAGCAGCTCATCAGATTACTTGATTACTAAAGAATACCCTGATGAGTAGAGACAAGCAGGTTATTATACCTCTTTATAGAGCCTTGGTAAGACCCCCCCCCCCCCAATTTTGATTACTGTATGCAGATCTAGTCACATGTGGATTTCTTGGGGATGAGGTGGAGAGGAGAGTGACCAAGATAGTATCAGATCTATGGAATGAATCTTATGAGGACAGGTTCAAGATTTGTGGGTTACAGGATTTGGTTGACAGGCAGCAAAGGAATGATATAATTGAGACATAAAAATTAACTGAAGGGTTTTTTACAAGATTAATACAAAGGAAATTTTTCAATAGTGGTGTGGTGGTGGGAGAACTAGGGGCCCTTCTTGAGTATCAAGAATGGCCTCTAGTTCACCAGTCTCATTTTGCAACCTATTCTACTCATTCACCAGTCTCCAAGAAAAATTCTCCATGAATTTTTCTTGGAGACTGGTGAATGAGTAGAATAGGTTGCAAAAGCTTGTTGTGGATGCCATGACTGTGAATGAGTTCAAAGCAAAGTATAATAGATACTGCACGAATGTTGGATAGTGCTTGTCATGATGTTTACGGCCTCTCTCAGTGAGTCTAAGGACTCCATGGAGTAGCCCATAATAATACTTTTTGCCAACTCCATATCTCAAGTGCTTCCATTCTTCTAATGTCTTCTTTTGACAAGGTACATCTCTAATTTGCATAAAGAATAATACTCCAAACATGTGTATTTCTGAATCTTTTTCATAGTTCTAAATTTATTTTGGAGGGAGATAAATATCTTTCATCTTTGTTAAAACTTCCTTTGTCATAGAAATTCTGCATCTTATGTCTCTTTCACTCCTACCATCCTCGGTTATCACACATCCTAAATTGAAATTTGTAGTAAATACTTTATTGGAACATGCGTACTACACATATAACAAAAAATATCATCTCTGATGATGTCCACCTAACAGTGGATGAAATATATTTGAGTTATTTAATAAAATTCTATATATATATATATATATATATATATATATATATATTTTTTTTTACATGTGTAAGCTGTGAAGTTTTTTTAATTGAAACTTGTAATATTGTACTGTTTAGTGAGATCTTAGTTGAGACTGCTGAGTTTCTAATCATGATCAGAACTTTGATTTTATTAGTAATTATTTTTAGTGATATAGTTTTTAAAAATTCTCTTTATAACCTCCAAAACATTTTGTAATTTTTTTTCTGTATTGGCAGTTAGTGCAATGTCATCTGCAAATCCAATCCAGGATGTTGTGTGATCATTGTTGAGTACATTAGACATTATTTCACTTTTCTTATATAGCTTCTTCAGTATATAAGTTAGAAAGAAGTGATACCAGAGCTTAACCATGTCCAACTCCTCTCTTTATTTTAGCAGTTTCAGAGTTCTCATCTTTTTCAATTCTAGCTATTTTATGATTATAGGTCATATATACCCTCCCCCCTCCCCCATCTCTTCATCCTGTTAGCTGTTTCTACTTATGAATAATTTTATCCAATTTACTTTGTCAAATGCCTTCTACAAATTCACAAAAGAAATATTATTATTATAAGAGAGATCTCTAGGGGGTCAGGAGCTCATCGAGGGAGGCCATACTGTTCTCACCAGCTATCATACCTGTTTTTTGGCTTCATTCGTGCTACTTGCACACTCACCATCCAACAGCAGTCCATTCCAATCATGCACCACCCTATGAAAGAAAAATCTAGCCCTCACCTCCCTTCTTAGCAGCATTCATTCTCAGCTTCAAGGATGTCCTCTTGTCCTTTCCCCACCCTCCATAGAATGAAAAATTCCGTCAACTGAAATCCTGTATGATCCTTTCAGAAGTTTGTAAGTGTCAGTCATATCACCCTCTTTCTCCTGTTTGCTAGTGTCTGTAGTCTACAAATTCTCAAATTGTCTTCATAATTAGTATTCCACAATCATGATATCATTTTGAATATCACAATTGTGATATTAAAAATGATATCTCTCCTTTGCACTCTCTCTCTCTCCAATGAATCAGAATCACAATGGAAACCAGAAGACCAGACCTGTGCACAACAGTAGTCCAAGCAAGGCCTTGTAAAGAGGAAAAATGGCATCCTTATCTTTTCATATGAAAGTTTGTTTCAGCATTGAAATTATCTTTTGAGTTGTATTTGCAGCCTCTACATGACTCCTGAACTTCAACTTCCTATCTAGTAACACTCCAAGATCCTTAGTCTGATCAGTTTATTCTAACATAATTCCACCAGTATAATACAACATTGGATATCTGATTACTCCAAATTGCATGACTTTGCATTTACTAACACTGAACTGAACATCCATTTTCCCACATCCATAATAATATCCCTTTATATGTTGTCTTTTCTTTCCTCCATTCTCTTTTATATGATTTGTTATTGAGGGAAGGATTTGCTTTCTTTGTCCCAGATTTTTTCCTAAATCCAATCTGGTCTTACTTTTTCTGTTTTACTTGTTATTCTATTTTATATTACTTTGAGAAGAATTTTTGAAGCATGTGACAAGAAATTAATTGTACAATAATGTTTGCAATTTGCAGCATTAGCTTTCTTTGGTATAGAATTGCACTCTGTCTAATATAACATATAATTCTTTCCTTTGTGTTCCATTATTGTTTGAATTTGTACTTTATGTTTGGCATGTTAATGTATGGTTCCTGCCTATTCTTTTTTTCATCATAAGATTTCTAGTCCTTTCCTTTAATATTTCCTGTCATTTCTTTTTTGTTCTTTTTTGCACAATTTCCTTTGTTTACTGACCTAAGCTACAATTTTTTTTCTCCAGTTTCATTGCTTTCTAGTAGATGCACATGCTGTTTTTGTTATTTATTAGTCTATTTATTTATTTTTTTGAAGTTGCAGTTTGTATTGTATATTTATGGTAGTCAAAACTTTGAATTATCCTCCCCACCCTTAATTTTTTTTCTCTCATTCTGTTATTCTTATCAAAACTTTGTTATTTTTATCCATGTCTTGCAAGTTGATTCACAATATAAATTTGACTTAGCTTCTGTCAATACATTTTATGGTTTTAATACAAAATGTTGATTTATTCAGTACTTTTTCACAGCATTAGTCAAAACATCTGTATTTTTCATCTGGTGGTTTTCAGCATGCATCCATTTGTGACCCTCACCTTTAAAATTGCTATGATATTATATATTGCTGTTATTCTTGATAGATAAAGTTAAAAAATAATTGAATAAGAAAAAGCATCTATGGTCAGCAAATAAATATTTTTGAAAAGACATGGATTATAACACTGGTTCTATGTGACTTAGGCCTATAGAACCCATTTGTTCTATAAGCCAAAGTTTATAACATACTGTATAGAGTTGGTATATTTTCTTTTAGTGCATAGCATTATCTCTCTCTCTTTCTGTCTCTCTATATATATATTCAACCTTGTTCAGTATACATTTCAATAGCTGGAAACAGCCAACTACATTTTTACCTGTATACGAAAAAATTTTCTTGACTACAGTCAATTGTGGACATAAGTTGATTGCCAGCATACTAATAAATTATATTACACAAAAAAAAAAATATTTTATAAATTTCAGAAAAATTAAATTGAATATGTTTTTGGAAAAAATTACAAATTCCCTAAGGATGTAGTTAAAGAATTAATGTGTAGTGTTTACAGAAAACTATGTGGAGAGACAAAATATGTTCTCTCCTCCCCCCCCCCCCCCCCAAAAAAAAACTGATGCAGCTCTCAAATCATATCATGCTTAGTACCAAGTGACTTCGGAGTTCTTGAGGGCAAACTAGTTCACTCCTCCTTCAGAACAAAGATAATCATCATCATCAAATTCCTAACATGTACCCTCAAGGGTTGTACAGGATATGATAGTACTACATGAAAAATTTACATCATTACTAACTTCCTGCCTACAATTTTCCTCCAAATCAGTCTGTTACTTGTCAAGACTCCAACATTATCAGATCTTATATTTCTATCGTCTAAGGCACGTTGTACCGTATCAATCCAACTATATCTTGGTCTTCTTCTTCTGGGTCGTTTTCCTGCCAACCTGGCAGAGAACACTTATTTTGCTCATCTTTCCTCGCCCATTCTGTTTAAGTGACCATACCACCTGAGATTAGCTCTGCTAACGCATTCCTGGTTAACGATGTCAAGTTCTTTCCTAATATCCTCTTTTTTAATATGATATTGCCATTGATGCCATCTGTTCATGCCTCTAATCTTTCTCGGAATTCTCATATCTACGGTCTCTAGTCTTTGGTGAAGTGTTTTACTTCTGCCCCAGTTCTCAGATCCATAATTTAAAATTGGTTTGAACACTTGTATACAGTTAATTTAGTGTTCCGACTAATTTCTCTCTTATTCCATATAAATTTATTCAGTTGACTTCCTACCATACCAGCTTTGTTGATTCTGTTGCTTATTTCCATATTTAATTTACTATCTTCACTAAAAATCGTGCCTAAGTAGCTGAAATGTTTTACTTGTTCCATGGGTTCACCATTCACAACACAGTTGACATTTTCAGCTATTCTACCTATTTTCATTGTCTTTGTCTTTTTATTGCTGACCTTCATGCCATATCTATTACAAAAGTTATTCAATTTAGCTTAAATTGCAAACTTCTAGCGGATTTATTTAGAAGTATGACATCGTCCGCATAATGCAAAGAGTTGACATTAGCATCTTCAATTCTGATATTATGCTTAATACCACTTTCCTTCATAATGCGATCCATATAGATAATGAATAACAGAGGGATAATGTACATCCTTGTCTCACACCAGCTTTTTAACATTAACTATCTTCCTGTACTTCCTTCAATTCTAACTGCTGACTTACAACTCAAATAAAGACTAAGTATAGCTTGATATAATGCTCTATCGACACCATATAACTGTAGCGTATTGAATAGCTTCTTTCTTGGCACCTTGTCATATGCCTTTTCCAAATCGACAAAACTTAAATACAGATCTTTGTTATATTCCCATGCTTTCTCAACTATTTGTCGTAAAGTGAAGATCTGATCCTGACAGCCTCTATTTGGCCTGAATCCAGCTTGTTCTTCACCAAGCTTTTCTTCCACAATTCTTCTCAACCGTTTCTCAAGTATACTTGCATAGATCTTGCCAGGAACACTCAGTAGAGAAATACCTCTGTAATTCTCACATTCAGTTTTATTTCCCTTTTTATATATGGATACTATGAGAGCTCTACTCCGATCATCCTGAATTCGTTCCTCTGTCCAGGCTTTCTATATTATGCAGTGCAGCCACTGTAAGACTCTTATACCACCATACTTCAGTATTTCTGGTCGAATATCATCTACTCGTGCTGCATTTCCATATTTTAAGCCTTTCATGGCTTTTTCTACTTCAAGTATGGATATGTATTCTTGACTGCATGCCTGGTCAGTGTTTTTTACCACTGTGCTGTCATCACTGCTTGTTTCATTTGGCAGTTTTCCAAAGTAATTACTCCATACTTCAAGGATATCTTTTTCTCTTGTTTTCATGTCACCTTTATCATCTCTAACTCCTTTTACAGAACTCTTTCCTTTATTCTTAAGCTTCAACAACCTCCAAAATATTTTGCCACCTTCTTGATATTTATTTTCTATATTCTTGCCAAAGTCCTCCCATGACTTTTGTTTAGCTAGTTTTACACAATGTTTAACTTTCTTACATTTGTCTCTGTATTCTCTAAGAGCACAAGCTGACTTATTTGCGTGGAACTTTTGATATGCTTTCTTCTTTTTCTTCACTGCCTCTTTAATTTCCTGTGTCCACCATGGATTTCTGATTTTTCTATTGTTACACACAACCTCACCACATGCCTACTCTTGTTGAATCAATCAGGGTTTTCTTCAAGGCTTGCCACTGAATCTCCAAGGTTTGGTTCCTGTTCTCAAACTTTCATTTTTTCTTCAATAATCTTTGTGTATTTTAGTCTACAGTTCACATCTGAGAGCTGCTCAACTTTTATTCGCTTTAAAACTTTCTTACATGTTATTCTTTTCAATATGAAATTCAATTTTATCCTGCTCAGGACTAAATAGTGATCACTTCCAATTTCAAATCCTCTGTACACTCTGGTGTCCTGCACCAGGGAGAAAACATCAGTATCAACCATAATATAGTCCAGGGGTTGGCAAACGTTTGAAACTGAAGAGCCAAATCTGTCCCTCACAACAATTTAAAAATTACTCGAGAGCCATAAATATATTTTTACAAATAAGGAAAATTTAAAGTAATATTATTAATATTATTGTAAATTTATAGTAATATATAACAAGTTATAATGTTAATTATATCTTTATTAAATGAATTAAAAATCACACAAAAAATTGCTCTCATTGGTTTTAATCAGTGTGAGCAATGAGCTTGCATTTCCTTATAAAGTTTCTGTATGTCTGCTTTCTAACTAGTCATGTTTAATTTAAGGCACGATTCCAAGTTGGCATCAGTAATTTGGCTCCTCAATTTACATTTAATGAAAGTCATGTTAGAAAATGATTGCTCAAATAAATATGTAGACCCGAAGATACTGAGAATGCCAAATGCAAATTTTTTCAACTCATGATGTGAGTCCGGAAGACTATTCCAAGTATTGAAAATCATTGCGTCTGCCTTCTGTAGTTCTTTTATAGCAGTCTGCTTGCACTGTGATATCAGACTGCATTTTTCTTTTTCCAGTTCTTCTATTTCAGTACCAAGACGTACAAATTTGAAACTCCATAAGTCTTTGCTTGTCAAGTCCAGCAATTGTATTTCAAAATTAGCCGTGTGAATATCAAACGTAGAAAAATTTAATTCCTTCACATTGGCATTAAGAGGATTTGTAATAAAAGCTAGAGTCGCTTTATTATTTCTGAATCCTGAAACCTTTGAAGAAAAGATTCTCTCTGGTTAAAACTGCTGTCTTGAAATAATCTTTGTTAATGAAGGCCTTGTTTTCTTGGCGATATTGAGACAAGTTTTGGAAATGAACGAAAGTTCCCCTCTCTAATGCTCGCCATAAAGTACAATTTTTGCAACCACCGATCTTCTGTTAATTCTGGATATTGAACATCCTTGTTGTCGAGGAATAGTTTGATTTCATTTATGCAAGATGCAGAATGCTTTAACATGTCACCTCTGGAAAGCCATCGAACCCTGTTGTACTGGAGAAGATCTGAATACTTGCTCTCCATTTCACTTAGCAACTCTTTAAATTGTCGATGGTCAAGTCCCCTTGCTATAATGGTGTTGGTGATCATAATTATAAATTCCATAATTTTACGAATTTCTTCTGTAAATGCTTGTGCACAAAGTGTTTCCTGGTGGAGTATACAATGGAAAGTAATCACTTCATGATTACTTTTTCCTTTTAAAATTGAAACAAAACCATTTTTCACTCCTGTCATACATTTTGCACCATCGGTTGCAATTGACATAATTTTATTGAGTGGGATATGATTTTTTTCCATGCATTCAAGGAGCATTTCCTATGTCCTCTCCACGCATTTAGCCCTTGAGTGGCAATAGTCCCAGAAGTTCTTCTCTCGGATCCTCAGATGACATATACCGCACAAAAAGGGAAACTTGAGCTGTGTCGATGTCGCAAGACATCTACCGCAATTGATAAAGTTGAAGCTAATTTAACGTCTTCGACATGTTGGTTGGTCACATTTGAGGACATTGTAACTGTCCTATCTGTTACTGTTTTGGCAGATAACCGTATGTTTCTAATTTTATTTATAATCTTTGCTTTGCTTTTGAAATTTAGAAAAAGTTCTTCAGATGCATTAACAAAACAACATTTGCAGATGTATTCACCATCTGTGAATGGTTTTCCTCTGTTAGTGATCTCCTGACTTACTATGAAGCTTGCAATATTAACATCATTGGCAGACTCTCTTCAATAATTAAATACAGAACTTGATTTTTCAAAATTTTTCTGAAGTTCTTCAACTGCTCTCTTTCTTGTGTCACTGACAGGATATTTACTGGCAAATGTGGCATGTTTTGTCGTGAAGTGTCTCTCCAAATTTGACTTTTTGTTGTGCGTCAGTTTTTCTTGGCAAATAATACAGGTTGGAAGGCCATCTGAGTTTGAGATAAACGTGAAAGATTCAGTCCATTCAGTTTTAAAGTCACGATGCTCGTCTGTTGTTGTTTTTTTTTAGTTTTTTCTTCATAGCCATGTTGAAATGCACCCTAAACAATGCATTTCATTTCACACGTTATATAAATACATTATATAAAAAGAAAATAAAAAGAACTAAGTGATTATTCAAAATAATAAATGACAATAATTCTAAAATATAATAAAAATAAATCTCACCAGTAATGCGTTTTATTGTAACAGTTACATGTGAAATAAAACAAGCCACGGTAAATCGCGACTGTCAACGTATCTGAATATAACAAAACTAATATTATATATATATAATAATGATTAATTTTTATTTGATGGGAAATATTATTAATAAGTTTTAATGACTGATACCGAGAGATAAAGAGATGACATGGTTTATTTGAAAAGATACTACTAGTTTCGTTGAATTGATCAACATCTTCAGGTATCACAATGAAAGAAATATATAAAAAACTACAGAGACTTAAAATTGCATTAACAGAATGAGTACAAAAGACAGTAGTGCGTTTGAAAACAGAATGCGAGCTTGAGTTCCAAATAAATGTGACAGCATGTCACGAGTGTGCCAATACTGAACAGAGGCAGCGTGTGCATCAGAGAGATTAAAACTTAGGCTGTTGTTGATATGGAAAGAATCTAAAGAAATTTCTCTAGATTCGACAATCTTTCTCTCAAGCTCATCATAGCACACATGGTTGTTAGAAGTTTGCATCCAGTTCACAATGTGTTGGCGACCTTCATCTGAGTTAACTGAAAAGAGAACGTGGCTAGAGAGAGCACTGGCTCTAGTCCTGTTGTAGGAAATATCTCGATGGTGTTCTTCCAAACGTAGAAGGATGGATTTAGCAGTCTGGCCATAGTATGGCTTTCCACAATCACATAAAATCTTGTACACTCCTGGAAACGGAGTTGGAAGATGTTTCTCTTTAGGTTTACTAAGTATGGAGCGAAGTTTTGGGAGCATAGTAAAGCAAGTTCTGAAGTTAAACTTCTTGAGAATTTTTGCCAGTTTGGTGAAAGAGAGCTGATGTAAGGCAAAGAGATGAAGGCTCTGGGGGAAGAGGGATCTTCAGAAGTAGTTGAGTGACTGGGAGAAAGAAATTTGTCTGGGAGAAACAAATAAGTCTTTTTAAGAAAAAGGAGTTCATTTTTAATTTCTGCTTCTTCTGTAAGTAAAGATTTGGCTCGGTGTGCTAAGGTGGAAATAATATCAAATTTTTGTGGAGGGTGGGTGATGGGAAGAAGCATGAAGGTATCTGTCAGTATGAGTAGGTTTTCTAAAAATTGAGATTTTGATACTCTCAGCACATCTGGTAAGCTTCAGGTCTAGAAAGGGGAGGCAGTCATCGGATTCCAGTTCGAAGGTAAAAGAGATTTTCTCATGACACTTGTTTAGGTGGTCCAAAATTAAATTGAGGTTGTTGACACCATCTACCCAGATGAGGAAAATATCGTCAATATAACGATACCAAAATTTTGGTTTAAGGGGGAAGGAGTTAATAGCTTTTTCTTCAAAATCGTTGAGAAATATATGTGCGAGAATCAGAGAGAGTGGGCTGCCCATGGCCAGACCCGAGTTTTGTAAGTAGATCTTATTGTCATATTTGAAGTATCCTGACTTTATGCAATGGGAGAGTAAAGCAAAGAGTTTTTTGGATAATATGTTCTTGAGAAAAGTCGAGGACTTCTTGAGCAGGCACATTTGTAAAGAGAGAAACAATATCGAAACTGGCCATTAAATCTGTTTTTTTAAGGTTGATGTCCTTGATTTTTGAAACAAAATCTGCAGAGTTTTTAATATCAGAAGAGGAAATTCAGGAAAGATTTCTTAAAAAACTCACGAGATATTTGGAAAGGTTGTAGGTAGGAGTGTGTATGCCTTCAACTATTGGTCTGAGTGGGCAGTTTGCCTTGTGTATCTTGGGGAGACCATACAATCGTGGGATGAAGTGAAGTCTTCCCATCAACTGTCTTTGGCAGAAGAAAGTACTTGCTAATGGTCTCAATTTTGTCACTGCTCCTACCTCCATTCCTAAAGAACATCTCTTAACGAAGATAGAAAAGGCAGCAACTTTATTACCAAACAAAGAAGCTAACCTCCTCCTTATGGAAGCCATTTTCACCATAAATAATGCTAGACCTCCACCAGACAACATTTCTTACTCTGAAAGAGCAGCTATTAAGTCCTTAAAAAATAATAATAACATCATTGTTCTACCGGCTGACAAAGGGAATGCGACTGTCATCTTAGACAAGTCTGATTACCATAATAAAATTTTGGAACTTTAAACAGTGATACTTACTCCGAGATGAATAGTGACCCTACGATTGAATTGCACAATAGGACTGATAATTTATTATCAGTCCTATTGTGCATCTTTAGATAAGAGAAAGAATGATCCGTCTTTCTCTTAGGTCACTTCATCCTTTGATTCCACGATTGTGTGGTCTCCCCAAAATAAACAAAGCAAACTGCCCACTCAGACCAATAGTTGAAGGCTTACACTCTCCTACCTACAACCTTTCCAAATATCTCGCGAGTTTTTTAAGAAATCTTTCCTGAATTTCCTCTTCTGATATTAAAAACTCTGCAGATTTTGTTTCAAAAATCAAGGACATCAAACTTAAAAAAACAGATTTAATGGCCAGTTTCGATATTGTTTCTCTCTTTACAAATGTGCCTGCTCAAGAAGTCCTCGACTTTTCTCAAGAACATATTATCCAAAAAACTCTTTGCTTTACTCTCCCATTGCATAAAGTCAGGATACTTCAAATATGACAATAAGATCTACTTACAAAACTCGGGTCTGGCCATGGGCAGCCCACTCTCTCTGATTCTCGCACATATATTTCTCAACGATTTTGAAGAAAAAGCTATTAACTCCTTCCCCCTTAAACCAAAATTTTGGTATCGTTATATTGACGATATTTTCCTCATCTGGGTAGATGGTGTCAACAACCTCAATTTAATTTTGGACCACCTAAACAAGTGTCATGAGAAAATCTCTTTTACCTTCGAACTGGAATCCGATGACTGCCTCCCCTTTCTAGACCTGAAGCTTACCAGATGTGCTGAGAGTATCAAAATCTCAATTTTTAGAAAACCTACTCATACTGACAGATACCTTCATGCTTCTTCCCATCACCCACCCTCCACAAAAATTTGATATTATTTCCACCTTAGCACACCGAGCCAAATCTTTACTTACAGAAGAAGCAGAAATTAAAAATGAACTCCTTTTTCTTAAAAAGACTTTTATTTGTTTCTCCCAGACAAATTTCTTTCTCCCAGTCACTCAACTACTTCTGAAGATCCCTCTTTCCCCAGAGCCTTCATCTCTTTGCCTTACATCAGCTCTCTTTCACCAAAACTGGCAAAAATTCTCAAGAAGTTTAACTTCAGAACTTGCTTTACTACGCTCCCAAAACTTCGCTCCATACTTAGTAAACCTAAAGAGAAACATCTTCCAACTCCGTTTCCAGGAGTGTACAAGATTTTATGTGATTGTGGAAAGCCATACTATGGCCAGACTGCTAAATCCATCCTTCTAGGTTTGGAAGAACACTGTCGAGATATTTCCTATAAAGGCTTAGAGCCAGCGCTCTCTCTAGCCACGTTCTCTTTTCAGTTAAGGTTTCTCTTTTCAGATGAAGGCCACCAACACATTGTGAACTGGACGCAAATTTCTAACATCCATGTGTGCTATGATGAGCTTGAAAGAAAGATTGTCGAATCTAGAGAAATTTCTTTAGATTCTTTCCATATCAACAACAGCCTAAGTTTTAATCTCTCTCTGATGCACACGTTGTCTCTGTTCAGTATTGGCACACTAGTGACAGTGCATAGTCGACGTTTATTTGGAACTCAAGCTCGCATTCCGTTTTCAAACTCACTACTATCTTTTGTACTCATCTGGATGCATTCAGCCAAAAGAGCGTACTAAGGTGCAGAAACAGCAAAGCGATACGGACTCCGCTGTCACATTTCGCCATTGCCAACACTGCCTTGCCCAGGAGAGGAAGCCTGAGCGATCAGTTATTATTCACTTTGTTGCTCTGCAAATGACCTCAGATGTTGAGGCACCCTAAAATCTAATTCTAATTAGTCACCATTATGTGAATAAAATCTTTTAAAAATTTTATAAATGAAACTGTGATAGTTTTATTTTCATTTTCAATTTTACTTCAGAGCCACATGTATGTACCCAAAGAGCCGCATGTGGCTCGCGAGCAGCAGTTTACTAACCCCTGTTATAGTCAATGAGACTTTTCTTATTCCTTGCCTCTTCTCTCCATGTGAATTTGTGCACATTTTTATGTTTTAACATGGTGTCAGTAATAACCAGTCCAAGTCCTAAGCAGAAATCAAACAGGTATTTGCCATTATTATCAGCTTTGCTCTTTTTTCCAGATTTTCCCAATATAATTTTGTATGTCTCACAATCATTTCCTACTCTGCTATTTAGATCCCCAACAAGGACCAACTTTTCATTTTTCATTACATCAGTTGCTTTCTCTAAAACATCAAAAAATTCCACTTCTACCTTAGTAGAACCTTGTTTGGGATCATAGGCACAAATAAGTCTCATTGTTCAATTCCCCATTCTGATATTTCATCACACTACTTGAAAATGCCTGCCATTCAAGAAGATTAGCCTCGTATTTTGTATTGAATACTATGGCTACTCCTTTTTCTTGATTGTCATTGCCTGAATATAATTTTGTATTTATTGCTCGAAAAGATCTCACCTGGTATTTTTTTGTTTCAGTCACCCCTATTATGTCAATCTGGTACTTATCTAATTCTTCCGCTAGCTCCATTTCTTTGCCATTCAGGCTTCTTATGTTGATAGTACCGATCTTTAACTCTGGTGATGTTGAGTTGATGTATGCTTTCAGATTTGTTCCAGTATCTGACTTTTCGCTGTTCGCCCTGGTTCCCTGGCGAAAACAAGGGGGGGCCTTGTTTAACCAGGTGACGTCCCAGCCAGCATGAAATTTTGTCATGTTGTACTATCATTTTGTATATTGGTTTAAGCCAGTAAGGATACTATTTGGTCGGCTAAATCCCAAATTGCCACCCCATCCTCGTTCGTTCAGTATCCAGGTAGATACCCAACAGGGTGCACCATGAGAAGGTGAGGATTGGAGATTAGGTCAGGAACCCTGGTTGTTATACCGCATTCCTTTAAAGGCTATGTGGAGGTCTCCTCTCAGTTATACAGCTTTGTCCCTTAAGCACCCGAGCAAGGATAAAGCCTTGTTTATTTTCTGGACTGGAATTTTGAGCAGCAGTGCATCTCCCTATTGCATTCCAAACATGTTCTATGGGGTTGAGATCTGGGGAGCATCCTGACCACTTGATTGAGTTAATATCCTCGTTCTCCACTGCTTGTGTAGAATGCAGTGTGGCATTGTCATCCATAAAAGCGAGTTCTTTACCTACAGCACCATGGAACAATCGAACATGATGTTGAAGAACTTTGTTGCTATATCGTTCACCGGTCATAGTCCCTTTTTCCAATGCATAGCCCGATGCATCCATTAAGCATAATGCCTCACTGCACCACTCTATCTATCCCATTCAAGAAGCTTCTTGCAATGGTAAATCCCAAATTGCCAGCCCATCCTCGTTCGTTCAGTATCCAGTTAGATACCCAACAGGGTGCACCAGCTGTATAACTGAGAGGAGACCTCAACATAGCCTTTAAACAGCTTTGTCCCTTAAGCACCTGAGCAAGGATAAAGCCTTGTTTATTTTCTGGACCGGAATTTTGAGCAGCAGTGCATCTCCCTATTGCATTCCACACATGTTCTATGGGGTTGAGATCTGGGGAGCATCCTGACCACTTGATTGAGTTAATATCCTCATTCTCCACTGCTTGTGTAGGATGCAGTGTGGCATTGTCATCCATGAAAACGAGTTCTTTACCTACAGCACCATGGAACAATCGAACATGATGTTGAAGAACTTTGTTGCAATATCGTTCACCAGTCATAGTCCCTTTTTCCAATGCATAGCTCGATGCATCCATAAGCATAATGCCTCACTGCACCACTGTATCTATCCCATTCAAGAAGCTTCTTGCAATGGTAAGCAGTGCCACTTTCACACCAGATCATGTATCATCTAGAATTGAAGGAAGGACTAAAACGACTCATCTGTAAAAGAGTACATTAGCTTATTGGTTGCATTGTCCAATATTTATGACAACACCACTGAAAATGTGCTGTACGATGAGTTATGGATAAAGGGATGCAGACTACAGGACTTTTGGGCATATAGGCCTAGTTGTTGCAGATGTCTTACCAGAATATGTTGAGATATCTTTGTACCTGTGCTTGAATGGAGCTGACTTTCAAGCTGATCTACCATGGTACTTAGATTACATTTTGCTGACATCACCAGTTACATTTTGTAATTGGAGCATGAAGACAGCAAAATAATCTTCGATTACATTTTGCTGTCTTCATGCTCTGTGGTAGAGCAAGCGTAATCTCTTAGCAAACATTTGGAACACATTCCCAGGGGCGTGCCAGCCATATGTGCAATGTGTGCGACACACACAGGCACCAAAGAGGAGGAAATACTTTAAAAAAACATTTTTTTAAAGTGATTTTTTTTATTGGAGGGAGGATAGGGGCACACAGGTGCCGGACACCACTGGCGCGCCACTGCACATTCCATCAATTTTAAAATGCTGCCCAGAGCCTGGATACAATACTATGTGTGATTCCAAACTCTCTGGCAATATTAGTAATTCTATGGCCTTCTTCAGGCTTTCCAATAATTCTTCCTCATGTGAAATCATCTAGATCAGGATTTCTCAAACTGTGTTCCGTGAGAAGTTCTGGAATTTGTGATTTTAGTTTTCTAAGCATTTTTCATGAATAAATATTTTATAGTAAAAATATTCTGAGGAGAATAATGTTCATGAATATGTCGAAAAGCTCAGACCCAGAACACCTAATAACATCTGTGTAATGTTAATTTTCACACATCGAAACCTTTCAACATTTGGAATAGGGAATGCCGCTGTTTATGACAGGTCATAAAAATTTGCCTGCAAGCCCATTACAACAATTGGTATCATATCCTCTGTTCTCAAAACTGAAGGAAATGACATCTGTGTAGCAAATGTCAGTGACCAAGCAGCATATTTTTATAAAAATGGAAATATTCATGAATTATCGTTAATTTTCACACATTGAAATCTTTCAGCAATCGGGAAAGAGAATACCGTCGTTTATGACCAATCATAAAAATTGCCTGCAAATCGATTATAACAATGGGCGGCATGTTCTCAAAACTGAACGAAATAACATCTGTGTTGCAAATGTCAGTGACCAATCAGCAAGGAAGTATAAAGAAAATTTTTTCACTGAAATTGAAGATTAAGGTAGTCTGTATCCGGTTCTCAAATCTATTACTACTGAATACTTTCTTCGCAAGTTTGTATTGCAGTGTGTAAGTGCTTGTTCTGAAACCAGAGTGCCGTGATTTTTTTAAAAGTAATAGGAATACAGAGTTAAAATCTAATATGAATAAGCGACAAGGCACTTTGTTTAATTTTGGTATTAAGAAATATTTTATTGAAGGTGTTTGTGACGGAGCAGATAGGGAGTCATCCACCTCAAGCCTACAAAGATCTCCAGGATGTATAAAAGGAGAGGGAAAACTACCAGCACAGGAGAAAAAGTCTGCATTCACTCGTAAGTACTTATAATAATATTATAAATATATTTGGTGATCAGAATGGGATATGTCAATGAAAATCAGCACAAAGTAATTTAATGATGTTTGCCTGAAGAAACTATGACATGCTACAAGATTTCATTAGTTCAGTGATTGATAACTAATTTAAATGTAATTTATATGCCAACATGCCACACTGTATACATAAGTGTACTAATTCTCTTTATGATTATGCCATAATTAATTATTAATACTTATGTTAATGTATGAACTTTAAAAAATTTTGGAAAGGTATTTACGAGTAAATTTGTTGGGACCGGGCCCTCGGGGGGGAATCAGCTAATGCCTTTTTATTCCCGTATATATGGAATAGGCGAGTCGGCTTTTAAAAAAAGAATTCTTTTTCCTCTTTTAACTAATTTTATAATTAATATCTGATTTATTTTGAACTGTTTAATTTTTGTTACTGAACATTTTATCAAATCATTCCTATTACAATTGCTTTTACATTATTTGATACGGCTTAGTACTTTTCTTACAAGTATTGTTACAATTCATATTTACTTTTGTGTGTTGCAGTCTTTTTTTACTATTTTGCATTATTCATTTACTTTTATATTATTCGACATTTCTTATTTATAATTTTATTGTTTTTCATACTAAAGTTACCTTTACAACACAATTCTATTTGTTTTTATTATAGCTCTGACAAATATTGGAATTTGAATATTATTGAAAAAATACCCACGGATTCTTGTTTAAAGACAGGAACTTTAACACAAGGAGGGGCAAGTACTTCTGCTGACACATCTACTCGTATGATTGGAGAAGATATGGAATTGCAAACTGTGGTTTCTTCAAAAACTAATATTAAAGAACAAAAGTCATCTAAGAACAGACTAAAACGGAAGTACCATGAAAGTTATTTAAATTATGGATTTACGTGTATCGGCAATACACATCTCCTGATGCAATGTGTGTTTTATGTAATAAAATACCAGTAAACAGTTCTTTGGCTCCAGCTAAAGAAATGAAACACACTGATTATAAAGGAAAAGATATACATTTTTTTAAGAGACGACGTGACTCGCTAGAAAAATCTAAACTTCAAATGGCTATAATTGCTATAACTGAAAATGCAACAGAGGCGTCTTTTCGCATGAGTTACCGCATTGCACTTCATGGTGAAGCTCATACAATTGGTGAGATGCTCATTAAGCCTTGTGTGAAAGACATTGTATCATGCATGTTAAACGAGTAGGTTACTAAAAAATAGATGCAGTACAATTATCAAATGATACTGTTTCACACCGCATCAAAGCTCTTTCTGCTGACATAGAAAAAGAGCTAATTCATCGACTTAGACTTTACAGTGAATATTCATTGCAAATGGATGAATCTACAGATGTCACAGGACTCGCTATATTACCAGTGTTTGTTCGTTACATATTTGATAAAAGTATTGAAGAAGATTTACTCATGTGCGAATATCTACAAGAAAAAACTACCGGAGAAGATATATTCAACTGTATTAATAATTATATTACAAAACAGGAAATCGGTTGGGAGAAGTGTATTGATATTTGCACAGATGGTGCTCAAGCAATGGTAGGAAAGATGAAGGGAGTTGTAACATGTATCCTGCAAGTAGCTACAAGAGCCACCAAAAGTCATTGTGTTTTGCATAGACAAGCACTAGTAACAAAAAGAATTCCTACATATTTAAAAACTATTTTGGATGAAGCCATAAAAATGATCAACTATATAAAATCTCGACCACTTCAATCCAGATTATTTAAAATTTTGTGTGATGACATGGGTAGTGCACATAATGCACTTTTATTACATACTGAAGTGAGATGGCTATCCAGAGGAAAAGCATTATTGAGGCTTTTTGAACTTCGTAGTGAGTTAATGGTCTTCTTGATGTCACATAATTTAGGACAAAATTTTATTGAATTATTAAGAAATTCTTCATGGTTGATGAGTCTTGCGTATCTGGCAGATATTTTTACAAAGTGCAATGAAATTAACTTATCATTACAAGGAAAGAGTATTACAATTTTTAATACAAGAGATAAAATTGCATCTTTTGATAGAAAGTTGCAATTTTGGATTTCTACAGTTGAACAGAATAATTTTGATTCTTTTCCCACCTTGCATGAATTTTTGACTGAAATAAATTCTAAAGTAAATGAAGAAGTATCTAACATAATTTTAGAACACTTTGCATGACTTGCAATCAACCCTTTTGCAATATTTTCCAAAATCCAATGAGGATAATTCCTGGGTTCTGAATCCATTTACAGTGACAGCTAAGCCAGCAGGCTTCAGTGCAACTGACTGTGAAAATCTAATTGACTTAATTAGTGACTCTGATTTAAAACAAAAATGCAAGGAACTGCCAATAAATGATTTGTGGACAAATTTAACAGAAGAGTACCCCAGCGTGTCAAAACTAGCTATTCTTCTTTTACTTCCTTTTACAACAACATATTTATGTGAGGCAGGATTTTCATATTATGCTGCAACCAAATCAAAGTCCAGGAACAGACTCGACGCTACACCAAATATGAGAATTCAACTTTCTAATATTGTGCCTGATATCAAAAGAATTTGTAATTCAAAGACCTAACAACTTCGGAGTCATTAAGAACTTAATTGCAATATATGTTTTACTATTTTTATGTGTTTTGTTTTTACTAATTAACATTTGACAATAAATGATTGTTTTTTCTTAATGCTTAGATTTACTCATTTATTTTATTTATATTTACCTACCCTACAAAACCAGCACACAGGAGAAAAAGTCTGCATTCACTTGTAAGTACTTATAATATTATAAATTTTTGGTGATCAGAATGGGATATGTCAATGAAAATCAGCAGAAATTAATTTAATGATGGTTTAATTGATGTTTAATAATCATTAATTAATAATTAATTATCAGTTATTAATTACACAGTCCAACACAATTTTTGCTGACTTTTATATGAGACTTGCTTTTTACTAATTTGGGTGCACTGATTTCAAATATCAAACCTATTTTTCTCTATCACGTCAGGTTTTTCCTCTATGGCACTTTCTTTTTGCTAATTTGTAAGTTTTTGATAGTTTTAAGGAGGCAGTACTATTTAGAGGATCAAAAAAATCGATTTTTTAATTTTATTTTCTGAAAGTATGTACTTTTAAAAATCTGTTCCTAACTTTTTATCAAGAAATTCAAAAAATTCCTGAAGATATAGCCTATTATTCAAAGCGGTGCGCAGATCAGAATTGGAGCCCTCACCGCTCTCGCTTGTTAGTAAACGAATAAATGCGTAAGAACCTGCAACGGCACGTACGGGCGCTTTGAATGCGACAGAGGCCGATAATTAGATACATAACTACTTCACAATATTCATTAAAAATTACAAGAATATTTATAAAAAAATAACAATTTTACTTACACATGAGTTTCAGGGAATAAATTATTCTTTGTAGCAATTTCTGCTGTGTGTTCTGTTTTGGCAATCCCTTTGAATACTCCAACAGTAGTCGGCCATCATGTGAGAAGCCCATCTTCCTTGGTACCGATCTTCCATAGTTTTTAAGTCTTGATGAAATCTTTCGCCTTGTTCATCGCTTACAGCACCTAAATTCTCGGGAAATCTATCAAGATGACTGTATAGGAAATGAAGCTTTATGCTCATGCTGCAACCTAGGCGCTGGAAATTTTCAAGCATTGTTTCCACTAGATCTTTGTAATCGCAAAGATCTAGTGGAAACAATGTTTCCAAGAAAATTATTCGCAACCATCGTAAATGAAGTCCAGGACCTCTTTCTCAATTTCGTTCATAGAGTTGATGAAATTTGGGTCTCTCATTAAAGTTCTAATTTGCGGTCCATCAAATACACCGGCTTTAATTTTTTCATAACTAAGTTGTGGAAATTTTTCACATATGTATTGGAAACAGTCACCTTGTAAATCTAAAGCTTTAACATACTGCTTCATAAGCAATATGTTACCTAGTTTGATGTGTAGAGGTGGAAAAATGATTTTTTCTCTGTCAATTAAAGGTTGATTTATAACATTCTGTTCTCCAACATTTAAGGATATTCTAAGAGGCCAATGTTTCTGACTCCAGTGTTGGTTTCTAGCTCGACTATCCCAGAAGCATAGAAAACACGGAAACTTTGTATATCCTCTTTGAAAGCCAAGTAAAAATTTCACCATTTTAAGATCCACACAGATGATTCAGTTATGGTCTGTATATTTTAATGACTTCAGAACCTTTTAATGTCCTCATATGTTTCCTTTAAGTGGACTGAATAGCCAATAGGAATTGAGCCATATACATTCCCATTGTGTAGTAAGACACACTTGAGACTTCTGCTTGAACTGTCGATAAATAAATGCCGCTCATTTCAGTTAGTAAACCTGACACATTGTTACAGTAAACAAACCCACACTCGTGTTTAAAATATTGTACAAGATTACTTTCCCTGCTACGATAAAAAGTTATCTTCGTATCTTGCTCCAGTAAGTTTTTTTCATTTAATCTTGAAGCTAACAATTCCGTTGATTCCTTTGATAGGCCCAAATCTCTTACTAAGTCATTCAATTCCGCTTGAGTAAAACGTTGCAGTCCAGAACTAGAAATTAAATTTTCATTGTCTAAATCAACATCCGGGTCTTGCTCCTCAAGAACATATGGCATGTCCTGATCATGCTCGTTCTCAAGTAAAGGAAGTCCTTTATAAAGTGGCACGGCTATTTCATTGGAATGAGCAACTGGTCGAATTGCTGAGTCGAGATTTGGATACACAATTTTTTTCTTATTCTTCTATTATAACCAGAAGTCTGAACTAAACAAAAATTGCTCCAGTGTCGTAAATTTTCTACACATGACTTACACACCTTATTTGGAGCCCATGACTTGTCCTGATCTGCAATTTTTACGTCAAAGTATGCAAAGTACAACAAAATCAGTGATATTTGTCCTTTGACTGGGAACAGTAAAGCTGCCACAAATGTAGCAGAAGGAATCTACACTATTGACACAATTTCGAGTAGTAGACATGATGTATTTTCTTCACTGCCGACTAACATGCAATTAACAAGACAAAAAAACCAGAGACTTTATTGAAACGTTATAAGCGCTCATCATACTTTCACGATCGATTGACTGATTTCGATCGTTCTTTGTCCGCTATGACGCATATAGCATCCATTTGTTTTAGACAGTTGTGATCGCCAACTTTTCATCACCTAAATGTATTAGGTCGGTTATCGGCCTCTCTCGCATTCAAAGCGCCAGTACGTGACGTTGCAGGTTCTTACGCATTTATTCATTTACTAACAAGCGAGAGCGGTGAGGGCTCCGATTCTGATCTGCGCACCGCTTTGAATAATAGGCTATATCTTCGGGAATTTTTCGAATTTCTTGATAAAAAGTTAGGAACAGATTTTTAAAAGTACATACTTTCAGAAAATAATATTAAAAAATCGATTTTTTGATCCTCTAAATAGTACTGCCTCCTTAAAACTATCAAAAACTTACAAATTAGCAAAAAGAAAATGCTATAGAGGAAAAACCTGATGTAATAGAGAAAAATGGATTTGATATTTGAAATCAGCGCATCCAAATTAGTAAAAAACAAGTGTCAGATCATAATCAGCAGAAAAAAATTTTTTTTTTGTTGGCCAGTGTTATCAATGAAATAAGCTGAATTACCAATTAATTATTAATTAATACATTATAAAATAACCAAGGCGTTCTGTGAACATTTCAGGATTTGTGAATTGTTCCATCGTAGAAAAAGTTTGAGAAACCCTGATCTAATGATGTCTTGGAGATGTTATAAAATATCCAAGTTAGGAACTTTATTCCTTTACAGAAAGAGCTTGCTGTTTATCCTGTTGAGTGCAACCACATGAATTTGTAGTAGCACTTAATTTCAAATTTGTGCACAATTTCAAAATTTGAATGATGTGTACCCACTTTCTATTCAAAATTGTCATTTATACAAATTGTCACTAGCTGATTTATCTGAATTTGCGGTTGCAGAAATAGTGTTCATCCTTAGGTTTTGGACACCAGTGCATTTACATTTTAGAAATGCATATTACATATAAAATAAACACATAAAAATAGGGCTAAGGAAGGAAAGGACAAGTCTTTTTCATGTTATCATGTAGAACAGGCATGGGCAACCTTTCCTAGTTGGGGCCAAATTATCATTCTGTCTCTGAGTCAAGGGCCGGACCAAATTATTAAATAAAATAAATTAATTTTAAATGAATTAAAACAAGTTGCTACTTCATATTTCATTTATTTATAATATAATGCTTTGGTATAAGGCTCTACATAAATTTTATAATATAATAACATAACAATTTAATGTGAAGATTGGCCTTGTACTTCAACTACGAGACTATCAATATTGATGTTAATATTACTTAAGGATAATCGCATAGAATTTTCGAGGTTTTCGTCTGTTATTCTTGTCCGAATTTTTGATTTATTGTATTTCATCCTCAAAAAAAACTGTTCACACATATATGTGCTGCCGAAAAGACAAATGATTTTTCTTGAAAAGGTGCGTAAATTTGTATATTTTTCTTCCACCAAATAAAATTTATAAAAATCCGTCAAAGCAATGTTGTTAAATTGTGATTTTAGCACTAAATTTTCCTGAAGCTCAATAAGTTCCATCTTTAAGTTTTCTGGCACATTATTTACATCAGCATCCATCGGACGAGCAAATATAGCGAATGTGGAGTCTTTGTTTTTGAAGTCGGCAAACCTTGTATCAAATTGCTCTATTAGTGCCTTCAGTTCATCTCCATAACAGTTATAAGGAATATTTTTATGAGTTGCTAGAGTAGGAAAATTATAACAATTTTTAGCTCTTATCTGACTTTCCAACAATCTTAGTTTATTACAAAAAGCTTTGACATGTCCATGCAGTTCATGAGCCAATTGTCTTTGTTTTTGCAATTTAAGATTCAGTTCGTTTAGGTATTCGGTGACATCTACAAGGAATGCTAAATCACACACCCACTCATAATCTTTTACTTGGTTAATCATCATCATCATCAAATTCCTGCCATGTACCCACAAGGGGTGTACAGGATATGATAGTACTACATGAAAAAATTATATCATTACTAACTTCCTATCTACAATTTTCCTCCAAATCAGTCTGTTACTTGTCAAGACTCCGACATTATCATATCTTATATTTCTATCATCTAAGGCACTTTGTACCATATCAATCCACCTATATCTTGGTCTTCCTCTGGGTCGTTTTGCTGCCAACCTGGCAGAGAACACTTGTTTTGCTAATCTTTCCTCTCCCATTCTATTTAAGTGACCGTACCACCTGAGATTAGCTCTGCTAACGCATTCCTGGATGCTGACAATATCAAGTTCTTTCCTAATATTCTCGTTTTTAATATGATATTGCCATTGATGCCATCTATTCACGCCTATAATCTTTCTCAGGACTCTCATATCTGCGGTCTCTAGTCTTTGGTCAAGTGTTTTACTTCTGACCCAGCTCTCAGATCCATAAGTTAAAACTGGTTTGAACACTGTCTTGTATACAGCTAATTTAGTGTTCTGACTAATTTCTCTCTTATTCCATATGAATTTATTCAATTGACTTCCCACAATACCAGCTTTGCTGATTCTGTTGTCTATTTCTATATTTAATTTACCATCTTTAGTAAAAATCGTGCTTAAGTAGCTGAAAGGTTTTACTTGTTGCACAGGTTCTCCATTCACAACACAGTTGATATTTTCAATGATTCTGCCTATTTTCATTGTCTTTGTCTTTTTATTGCTGACCTTCATACCATATCTATTACAATAACTATTCAATTTAGTCAGAGAATCTTGCAGACTTGTAGCGGATTTATTTAATTGCGTTTCCTTTTATGTCCATAAAATCTGCAATGTCTTGTGTCAGATCATAAAATTGTTTTAACATTTTACCTTTACTCAACCACCTTACTTCACAATAATAGGACACATCTTCATAATCCGAAAATAGGTCTGCCAAATACTCCTTAAATTGGCGGTGATTAAGTGCACGTGACTTAATAAAGTTAATACTGGCTACTACAACTTCCATAACATTTCTGAATTTAATCAATTTTGCACACAGATTTTGTTGGTGGATAATGCAGTGAAAATTTGTTAATTTTTTCTAGATGGATCTGTAGTTCTATTGCACTTTCATGAACTATTCCAATAAATCCCTTCTGTGCACCAACCATTGCAGGGGCTCCATCAGTGCATATGCTTGATAGTGAACTCCATTTAAGCCCAGATCTCTCAAATACGGTGTTGACGGTTTCAAATATATCTTCACCGGTAGTTGTTCCTTTTAATGGCCGAAGCGCCAATAATTCTTCTGTGATGTTGAAATCCACATCAACTCCTCGAATAAATATTGCTAGTTGTGCTATATCGGAGGCATAGGTGCTGTCATCCAAAACAATTGAAAATGCTTCCAGTCTAGCAATCTTCTCTTTTAAACTTTTTTTTGATATCATCAGCCATAATTTCTATCTGTTGGACAATAGTATGTCTCGACAAATGAATATTCTTGAAGTCTTTTTTCTTTTCAGGACATATTATACTTGCAACATCCAGCAGACATTCTTTGATAAATTCTCCTACACCAAATGACTTAGAATGCTTAGCGATTTTTTTGCTTACCACAATGCTGTGGCTGCATTCTTTGCTTGTTGAACATTTGCTGCTGGGTATCCAAGTTCTTCTTCATCTTCTGTATTTCATCTTTTCGTAGTTGTCCATCAATTTTTGGGTGATCTGCATGTCTCGAAGTAAAGTGTCTCTTCAAATTGTATTCTTTGTTGACGGTTACAGATTCGTTGCACAGCAAACATACAGGTAAACCTTTATTCAGAATAACATAATAATCCTCCGTCCAGTTGTCTTGAAATTGACGATTCTCTGCATCTACTTTTCTTTTCTTTTTTTTTTGCAATAACCCCTGACGTTGTCCTAAATTTATAAGCGATATTCAGAACTGTCAAACAAAACTGTCTTCTACACTGCAGGCACTGAACAAAACACAACCTCAATGCAGGCACCGAACAGAACATAACATCAATGCAGGTACTGAACAAAGCACAACACCAGCGCAAGTACCGAACTGACACGTTGTAACACGTTCACACACGCTGCTAGTCAAAGTGAGAAAGAGACCTTGCTTGGAGAAAACATAGTGTGTTTTGCACAAGTCATATGGCGTCAGCTTAATGTGAGTTAGTAGAACACACCATGTTTTCTCCCACCATGAATCAGGCAAACTTTGCTGAAATAGATTAGGGGCGGAGGTTGCCCATATGTGATGTAGAAGGTAGTGCAATTTTAATAATGGAGGCAGTATTACAGTTCTCTTGTTGCCCTCAGCATGTTGTTTTTTTGTTTGTATACAATGCTGTCTTTTGGTAGCAATTTAGCTACATAAAGAGAGTCATGTTATCTTCTCCATCCAGCTGTCAGGTACCATTTGGGTTTCAGTCTGCACTGAATTGATCTAGAGTTCCTTGTTCTCAATGATAATGATATTGGAGTAGTAATTGGTTGTTCATATTCCTCTGTTTGCTGCACAATGAGATGTTGCTTGGATTGAGTGACAGATGTTGTGGGCAATGAAAAGGAAGTTATATTCTTGTTAAAAAACGTTTAATTTTCTTGACCAAAAAGCTCTGGAAATACTTTTAATGGGATTATATTGATCAAGTGCATATAATAAACAACTATGTTATACCAACTAGTTTCACCAACTAAGGCTGTTGGCATCTTCTGGGTACATAACTGATGTAAGGCACTGAAAAGTAAAAAACTGTTACAAACTATAATCAACCGATTTCAATTATATTAAACAAAGAACAGAGCACGTACAATACATGCATAGAGCATGGATGATATCACATGTTGTTATTTTTCTATAGTTGGCACTATAATTCAGTTCTGGCGAGTTGAAGGATCTGATAAGAGTCTTCCAGATCACGGGCAAGATTAGTCCTTGGTTCCTGTTAAGGTTCTGTATACAGCGGGCAACTGTTGTGGCCTCCTTAAAAATTCGGGAGCGGAAGTCCTCCTCCATGTAAGGAATTGTGCTTCTATCCCACTCTATGGCATGGTTCGTTCTTGAGAAATGAAAAGCTAACCCCGATTTTTCTTCTCTGTTATTATTGACGTCACCTTTGTGTTCTTTTTGCCTAATTTCAAGGCTCCTTGAAGTTTGGCCGATGTAATTCAAGCCGCAAGAGCAGGGTATGTTATAAACTCCAGCATATTTGGAGAAAGGATGACTATCTTTTGGAGATCTTAAGAATTGTCTAATCGTTTCTGTAGGTTTAAAGGCCACTCTTATTTTATGTGGTCTAAGGAGTCTAGCAATCTTATTGGAAATTGTCCCTAAGTATGGAATGACGATGGTAGAAATATAACGTATATCATCTTGTTGTCTTTGTCGGGGTTCAGAGACAAGTATCTTGTGGACAAGTCTTCAAGGAAATCCATTCATGGTAAGGTTGGTGGATATCAGGGATAGTTCTTCCTGGAGGTCTTGTTGATCTGTTGTAAGGAGAGAGGCACGGTTCTTCAACATGTGTACAATACTAAGTTTCTGAGAAATGTGGTGGCAGGAAGTGAAATGTAAATAACATCCTGTATTGGTAGTTTTGCGGTAAACTGATAGGTTGATACTACCATTCAGAAGCTTCTTAATTAAAGTGTCAAGAAATGATAATTGGTTATCTTTTTCAAGTTCTAGAGTGAATTTGATTGTGTGGTGTAGAGTTGATTTTGTTAAGAAAGTCGAACAGGTCCTTTTTTGTGTGGTTCCAAACGATAAAGATATCGTCCACGTATCTCCACTATACTGTGGGTTTAGGGTCTGTTTGAATTAAGATTTTACTTTCAAAATCCTCCATAAAGAGATCAGCACAAGATGGAGAGAGGGGGCTACCCATTGCAAGACCAGTCAATTGCTGATATATGGTTTTATTCCATAAGAAAAAGTTTGATGTTAAACAATGACGGAACAGAGAAGTAATGTCTTGTGTGAGCAAACTTCCTAAAATGTTGATGACTTCCTCCACAGGGATGGTAGTGAATAGAGATGTAACATCCAGGCTGGCGAGTAAATCCGTATTGGAGATAGAGATGTTGTTCAGTTTCTGAACGAAATGTTGCGAATTTCGCATATAAGTATATGCAATGAGGATGGGTGGGCAATTTAGGATTTAGCCGAGCAAATTGTATTCTTATTGGCTTAAACTGAAATAAAAAATGATAGCACAATATGACAAAATTTCATGCCGGCTGGGTCGTCGCCCGGTTAAACAAAGCCGCTGTTGTTTTCACCAGGGAACCAGGGTAAATAGCGAAAAGTCAGCTATTGGAACAAATCCTAAAACCCACCCCAACTCAATACCACTAGAGTTCATAAGAACATAAGAAGCCTGAATGGCAAAGAAATGGAGCTAGCTGAGGAATTAGATAAGTATCAGATTGACATAATAGGGGTGACTGAAACAAAAAAGACAAAAATAGGTGAGATCTTTCCGAGCAATAAATACAAAATGTTATATTCAGTCAATGACAATCAAGGAAAAGAAGGAATAGCCATAGTATTCAACACGAAATACGAGGCTAATTTTCTTGAATGGCAGGCAATTTCAAGTAGAGTGATGTGAGCAAATATCAGAATGGGGAACTGGACAATTAGACTTATTTGTGCCTATGGTCCCACAGAAAGTTCTACTAAGGTAGAAGTGGAGAAGTTTTTTGAAGCTTTAGAGAAAGCAACTGACACAATGAAAAAGGAAAAGTTGGAAGTTGGTTGTTGGATCTAAATTGCAGAGTAGGGAATGATTGTCAGACATAACAAAAATATATTGGGAAAATTTGGAGAAAGTGCAAAGCTAATAATAATGGCAAATACCTGTTGGATTTCTGCTCAGGACATGGACTAGTTATTACTAACACAATGTTCCAACATAACCACTCGGCCAGCCTGGTTGGCCGAGTGGTTAGCATATCCGCTCTCCAGCCAAAAGGCTGTGGGTTCGAAACTGCCATGGGCATGGATGTTTGTGATTGTCTGTGGAAATACTAGTGATGGTCAGCAGTAGATGGTGTTGGTGTAGTAGTGGTCAGTTGGAGGATTTGAGTGGTGGAGACAGAGCTGTAGAGCAGGTGCCCTCCCTCGCTGAGTCTTTGGACTCCCTGGAGGTGTTAAATAATAATAATAAATAAAAATGTGCACAAATTCACATGGAGAGAAGAGTAAAGAATAAGAAAAGTCTCAATGACTATGTTATAGTTGATAGCGATGTTTCTCCCTGGTGCAGGAGACCAGATTGTACAGAATATTTGAAATTGGAAGTGATTACCATTTGGTCTTGAGTAGGATAAAACTGAATTTCATATTGAAAAGAAGAACATGTAAGACAGTTTTCAAACGAATAAAAGTTGAGCAGCTGTCAGATGTGAACTATACACTAAAATACACAAACATGATTCAAGAAAAAATGAGAGTTTGAGAACAGAAACCAAACCTTGGTGATTCATTGGCAAGCCCTGAAGAAAACACTGTTTGATTCAGCCAGAGAGGCAGACTGAAGTTGTCTGTAAGGATAGAAAAATTAGAACTCCATGGTGGACACAGGAAGTTAAAGAGGCAGTGAAAGAAAAGGAGAAAGCATATCAAAAGTTCCTGGCAAATAAGTCAGCTTGTACTCTTAGAGAATACAGAGACAAATGTAAAAAAGCTAAACACTGTGTAAAACTAGCTAAACAAAAGTTATGGGAGGACTTTGATTAGGACTTTGGTTAGAACATAGAAAATAAATATCAAGAAGGTGACAAAATATTCTTGAAGTTGTTGAAGAAGCTCTGGAATGGAGAAAAGAGTGTTCTAAAAGGAATTAGAGAAGATGAAGGTGACATGAAAAAAGAGAAAAAGATATCCTTGAAATATGGAGTAATTACTTCAAAAAATTGCTAAATGAACAAGCAGTGATGACAGCACGATGGTAAAAAACACTGACCAGGCTTGCAGTTAGAATACATATCCATACTTGAAGTAGAAAAAGCCGTCAAAGTCTTGATATGTAGAAAGGCAGCAGGAATAGATGATATTAGACCAGAAATGCTGAAGTATGGAGGTATAAAAGCCTTACGGTGGCTGCAGTGGTTAGTTCAGAAGGCCTGGACAGAGGGATGAATTCCCGATGATTGGAGTAGAGCTCTCATAGTACCCATATATAAAAAGGGAAATAAAACTGAATGTGAGAATTACAGAGGTATTTCCCTACTGAGTGTTCCTGGTAAGTTTTATGCAAGTATACTTGAGAAATGGTTGAGAAGAATTGTGGAAGAAAATCTTGGTGAAGAACAAGCGTGATTCAGGCCAAATAGAGGCTGTCAGGATCAGATCTTCACTTTACGACAAATAGTTGAGAAATCATGGGAATATATAACAAAGATCTGTATTTAAGTTTTGTCGATTTGGAAAAGGCATATGACAAGGTGCCAAGAGAGAAGCTATTCAATACGCTACAGTTATATGATGTCGATAGGGCATTATATCAAGCAATACTTAGTCTTTATTTGAGTTGTAAGTCAGCAGTTAGAATTGAAATGCAGTACAGGAAGGTGGTTTAATGTTAAATCTGGTGTGAGACAAGGATGTACATTATCCCCTCTGTTATTTATTATCTATATGGATCACATTATGAAGGAAAGTTGTATTAAACCTGACTAGTCTGCAAGATTCCATGACTAAAGTAAATAACTGTTGTAATAGATATGGTATGAAGGTCAGCAATAAAAAAGACAAAAACAGTGAAAATAGGCAGAAACACTGAAAATATCATCTTCATTGTGAAAGGAGAACCTATAGAACAAGTAAAACATTTCATCTACTTAGGCACAATTTTTAGTGAAGATGGTAAATTAAATATAGAAATAGTCAACAGAATCAACAAAGCTGGATAAATTTATATGGAATAAGAGAGAAATCAGTCAGATCACTAAATTAGCTGTATACAAGACATTATTTAAGCCAATTTTAACTTATGGATCTGAGAGCTGGGTCAGAAGTAAAACACTTTACCAAATACTAAACACTGCAGATATGATAGTCATGAGAAAGATTAGGGGCATGAACAGATGGCATCAATGGCAATGTCATATTAAAAACGAGGTTATTGGGAAAGAACTTGACATTGTCAGCATCCAGGAATTGCATTAGCAGAACTAATCTCAGGTGGTATGGTCACTTAAACAGAAGAATGGTAGAGGAAAGATTAGCAAAGCAAGTGTTCTCTGCCAGGTTTTAGGAAAAAGACTCAGAGGAAGACCAAGATATAGGTTGATTGATATATTAAAACATTCCTTAGAAGATAGAAATATAAGATCTGATAATGTTGGAATCTTGACAGGTAACAGACTGATTTGGAGGAAAATTGTAGATAGGAAGTTAGTAATGATGTGATTCTTCATGCAGTACTATCATATCCTATACACCCTTTGAGTGATATATCAGGAATTTGATGATGATGATTATAGCATGCATCGAGAAAGGCTATGGAAAATCTTAAATGAATTTGGAATATCAGAAAAATTAATCAGACTGGTTAAAATTGTGTGTACATGAAAATCAATGTAGAGTACTCACTAACAACATATTATCAGAGTATTTCAACATCTCCACAGGTTTAAAACAAGGAGACACGATATCACCTATATTATTCAACATAGCTTTGGAAAAAGTAATTTGAGAAACAACTAAAAGCACTGTATCATGTTCTGCATCAATCCTAGATTGCAGAACATGATATAACTAAAACTTGATAACTAGAACATTGATGCACAATCCAGATGATATAACTAAAACTTTTATAAACATTAAAAACCTCTTCCAGAAAAATAGGTCTCTTAATATTAAAAAAAAAAAAACATAATATTTGAAAGTATCTAGAGATAGTGATTGATCTCAATAAGAGCCATCAACTATTCAGTTTGCTGACATGACATTGAAAAACTCAATACAATTTAAATATCTAGGCTCTATAATAACTAAAGATAATAAAATCCAAACAGAAAGAAAGATGAGAATTCAAGCAGGTAATAAATCATTTTTCACTTCAGCACCTCCTCTAATCTAGAAATATGTCATATGAATCTAAAATAAATATCTACAGAATGCTAATTAGACCAGTTGTATTATATGGTGCAGAGACATGGAATATAACAAAAGCTGATGAAGATCAATTACATTGCTTTGAAAACAAAATTAAGAAAAATATTTTGCTCAATTAAAGATCCTGTGACAGATGAATGGAGAAGGTGAACAAATAAAGAACTCTATGTACTTTATAAGAAGCCACTAATAATAAATGAAATCAGAGCTAATCGCATCAGATGGTTAGGGCACTTGTAAAGAATGAAGGATAACAGGCTAGTGAGGAGAACCTTTTTACATCACCCAAATGGAAGACGTCCAAGAGGAAGACCCTGCAGGAGGTGGATGTTATCCATCCACCTTCTGCAGGGTCTTCCTCTTGGACGGACGTCTGGGATAACATCGAAATGGACATGATAGAGCTGAAGCTGCAAAACTGGAAGGATTTGGCTAAGGATATAAAAAAAAGAATGGAGAACTGTGATGCTTGCAGCTAAGAACCTTAAATGTTCGTGAAGCTTAAGAAGAAGATAGTCCTATCTCAAATAACAAGTAAACAATACATCAAGTTCCAATCCCTTACATTTCTGGCATCTCAGAAGCCATTTCCAGAATTCTTAAGAAATACAATTTAGTGGTTACTTTTCTTCCTATGAACTATAAATATCAGCATGGTTTCCACTTTCAAAAGATAAATGGTCTCCTGTAGCTCTTTTTGGTGACTACCAAATTCCTTGTGGCTGTCATCAGTCTTACTTTGGACAAATAATACAAGAACATCAATCTTATGTTGGAATAAATACAGACCACAATATCCAGTGGTCTGAAACACGCTTAGTTCATCAGTGTCAGTATAAATTTGAACATTTGTTTAAAGAAAGCACTGAGGCCTTTCTACAACATCTGAACTTAAATTGGAACGACTCCCTCTCTCCATCTAAGATATGAGAAAGTCTTATTCTAATCACATATTAGTTATTTTTTATTTTATTTATGTTTAATGAATAATTAATATTGCAATATTCCTTCAGTTATACCATTGCGCTATTTTATGTATAACATCACATGGCTCTTACTTTTTCAAATCAATCCATTGTTATGTTCTGCCTTGTAATTAACTATCATTGCCAATGACGATGGCCTATAATATTCAAGCTGAAATGTATGGCCTGAATAGTATTGTTTATTCCTTGTGTTTTTCATGTTATTTAAAAGAAACCTCTCATGGCACAAGTATTGTATCCCTTAAACAATGAATAATGACTATGGAGGGATAACTTCCATATGATATTGTATATTCCATATACCGGATGGTATAGAGATGACAGAGGTAGGCACAATTGTTGAGTTACTGAGTGACCACTTTGCAAGGTATATCATCCAAGTGAAGATATTGTTATGGCAGAGGTGACAAGGACTGATGTGAGAGCAGAGGTCAAAGAATTGGTAGTACTTAGGATATTGCAGAATCTGATATTGGGATTGGATGGGATATTGGCTCGCATTTTAAGAGAATATGCAGGGAAACTGGCAATGCCTTTGAGGCTGTTTAAGTCTCAACTCTAACAAAATCCCAAGAGAGTGGATGGAGGATAAAATAAGTCCTTTGCATTAAGGAGGATCTAATCTGAGGTTGCAAATTATAGACCAAGTGGTATTAGGAGTGGTTGTATAAGTACTGGAAAAATTGGTCAAAAAGAGAATTCAGGAATGGATGGATAAGAATATGATATTCTATAAGGATCATGCATTAGTAATCTACTAACTTTTTATAATAGAGTGACAGCTGAGTTGAATAAAGGTAATGACTATATGATGATTATTCTTGATTTTGCAAAGGCATTTGACAGGATACCACATGCAAACTGCAAGAAATGAGGGTGGATATGAAACTGGTGATATGGATAAAAGTGTAGCGATGGCAGATACCAAAAAGTAGTATATGGAGGAGTAGAATCCAGGAGTAGGCAGGTGACTAGTGGTTCTCTGCAGGGTCCCGTGCTTGGACCACTGCTGTTTAATTTGTACATAAATGATATTGGAAATAACGTGAAGGTAGATATTCAGTTTACTGATCAAAGTTGGATAGTGTTACATTTAATCAACTTAATGTAGAGAGCTTGCAAGATGATTTAAATATGCTGACAATATGGGTAAAACACAATGGATGGCAATTTGATGTTGAAAAGTGTACAGTTATGCATTTTGGGATACAAAGATTACAAGTTGTGTACTATATTGAGGGGAACTGCACTCCAGGAAATTGATGAAAGGGATTTGGGGGGGGGGGTATAGTAGTAGATAGTTGAAGTTTAGATGACATATTGCTAAAGTAACCAGGGTAGCTCACAGGAGTACTTGGTTATACTTCAGGTGCAAACTTGTTTGCTTGCACTTGAATTAAGGATTAAACTAAATTTATTATAGTCTAACCAAGTGAAAAAAACTTCCAACATCTCTCTCTAAATCCAGAGTAATTTAATAATAAGGTGAGACACCTTTTGGCAACTCGTATAGGTAAATATGACTTCTCCATTGCTTCCACCATAGTATCACCACCTCTGGGTCTGGCTCCCACTGATGAGATCTCGAGTCAAAACTGGTCTGGGTAGTGGCCCGTCCCTTAATGCATAGCATCATACATGTCCGCAAGGAGATGTGCTTTGCATTATGGGAGATACTAAGACAAGTAGTGATGAGAGCTTGGTCCACCTTTACCACGAATTGCCTCAGTCCTGGAGCTACTTCAGGCACAAACTTCTTTGCTTACACTTGGATAAAGGATTAAACTAAATTTATTATAGTCTGACCAAGTAAAAAAAAAAACTTCCAACAGGAATACTTGGTTATTGAAGAACACACTAACAAGCAGAGATAAGGGAGTATCGTTCCTCTTTATAAAGCCTTGATATGACCATATCTTGATTACTCTACTCGGTCTGGTCACCTGAGTTTCTTAGTGTTCCAGAGGCAAGTGACCAAGATAGTCTGTGGAATGCTCCCTGTGAGGATAGATTGAGGGTTTGTAGGTTGCAAAAGTTTGGTGGTAGACGAAAGAGAGGGTTATAATAGAATCAAGTTTGGTCTTCATTGATTCGTCATGGCACATTCATATCTGCTAGGAGTATACAGTAACCCACAAATCAGCAGCCATAATAACGAATGCATGTTTTCTATTGTATAATCATGTACAAATATTTTCACCAGAGTTGTTAACTGTTATTACCTATTTTCTATATATATATTTTTTTTTAGTATATTCATGTAATTATGCTGATGAAGTGAAACAAGATAATTTTCACGAAACTAGTAGAGAAAATAAAAAATAGTTTCTGTTTTGATATTTTTTTGGTAGAAAAATACTGGAAAACTTATTCCCATAAACATTTAAGTTACTTAAAGAATATTATAGTATTAATACAAAGGAAATATTTCAGCACTTGTCTAGAGGAAGAAGAATAAGAGGTAATCCCTGGAAGTTGGATATGTGTGTGGGTAGGAAGGGTGTGAGGACTACATTTTTAGCTTGGAGAGTGGTAAATGAATGAAATGGTTTGCCTGAGGTGGTTGTGAGTGCTGTCTTTTGATGGTTTCAAGGAGAAGTATATAGATATTGTGTTGATTGGTGGGTCTCCCATGACGAGACCATGGAGGTTCCTATGCAATAATAATATATATTATAGTTCTGAAACTAATGCTGTCTGTTCATTTTCCTGATTTTTCTCAGAACTCATATCTATAGTCTCCATCTTTTGATTAACTATTTTCTTGCTAACTAGACTCGGAGAACAGTAAGTTGACATTAGTTTAATATCACTTCATCTTCACTAAAAGCTTTGTGTCTAAATGGCTAAAATATGTTCTTGATGGTCACTACTAAATGCAGTTTTCTGTTTTTATAGTACTTTGATACTTGATTTCTCCAAAATTGAGCGAGAGTGGTCAATGAGTTTAAGGAGTGGTATGAAAGACTTTGTATTTCCTAGGAGGGACCTCCCACGATGAGTTTTGTTAGACTTTGTTTCCTAGGAAGGACCTCCCTGCGATGAGTCTTTTGACTCCTGGAGGCCTAAATAATAATAATAATAATAATAAAATTTATGACAGAATTATTTAATTTTGCTAAAGACTTTAAAATCATAATGTTATTTGCATAGAGTAAAGAGCTATGCTTAATATCTCATATTTGTATAGCTGATTTAATACTACTTACTGTAATAATGTGGTCCATATACGTCGGTGGAAAGTGTACTACTCTGTCTTATACCATCAGATTATGTTTTCATAATCTAATTAATATCAGACTATGTTTTCATGGATGTTCCTTTTAATTCTAATTGCTAATTTGTAACATAATTATGTATAAGTTATGTGTAGCTCTCTATAAGTTCCTTTTACCCTATATAGATTTTGTTTTAAATTGTTTTCTTTTGAGTATATTGATGCTTTTTTTGTAAATCAACATAACTTAATATAGAGATTCTTACTGTACTCCCATGATTTCTCCACTAAAAATGGTAAAAATCTGGTCTTGAGAGTTCCTGTTTGGCCTCAACCCTAGTTTTCTTCTAGTTTTCCTTTTAATATAGAAATTCCTCTGTTTATCTCACATTCTGTTTTAATTCCTTGTTTTGAAATTGATACAGCAAGAACTCTGCTTCACTCATTTGGAATTCAGTCTTCTGACCAAGCCATCTGAATTATATGCTATAGCTACTAAAATTTTTACACCACTGTATTTCAGCATGATAGTGCCTTTCTTCAGTGATAACTGTAAGAGTCCCTTTGTTTTGAAAGACCAGAGTTCAAATCCTGTTTAGGATGTGAGTATATTTATAAGAACTTTTCTACTAATGGTGAGTTAGAAGACATAAATATGGAGTGGGAGGAATTTTTTCCCCTCTCAGAAACCTGGGATTTTCATTCTGCAAGATGGAAAACCAATCCTGACAATATACACAATTGACAGACATAAGTTGTACATTTAAAAAAATAAATAAATTTACCACCATATACCTACATGGTATTTTAGTCAAGCTTATGAAGCGTCCTAAGTTAATCTGGCTGTATATATTTTGTTGAAATTTTGTATTATGATCTTTACGTGGAAGCCTCCTCAGAATTGTCAATCATTTGGAATTTGAACCTGTTTTTCCAACTGATCTAGGATATAAGAATCTTTATGATGACTGCTGTAAGAAACTGTGATTTATTAATGTCATTGGAGATTACAAAAATTAGTTATAGTACAATAACTGATTAGTTTCAGCTGTTTGTGTATCGAAAAGTACTTCTACCATTGAGATCGATTTTAGTATCTTTGTGGGTTTAGCTTGCATTGATGTGACCTGAAATGTTGAAACCAGTGAGGACCTGAGAAGGTAATGTACCCTGCATTATGGGATACAGAAGGACAACTTTAAAAAGAATTGACTGCATATGTTATATATACACACGAGAAGGGAGGGGGGTGGGGACTGAAAAGTTCTAATAAACACTTAGAATAAAAATGACTGGTTTGTGCAATAAGGGATCTCAGAGGATGCAAATGATGCAGCAGTGTTGTAACAAGTGTATAAAACTCTGTGGAAATATGTGTACTGTAATGTGTAAGTTACATGGTTCTACCTCGATTCCTTTATAGTGATTATTATTATTATTATTATTATTACGGGCAACTCCAGGGAGTCATTGGACTCATCGAGGGAGGCCCCAAATCATATTCATCACAACTATTTGACATTCATACAGTATCTATCATACCTCGCCTTAAACTCATTCACTGTCACAGCATCCACCACAGACTCAGGGAGCGCATTCCACTCATTCACTACTCTAAAAGTAAAGAACCCAGCTCTAACACCTTTACTAACCACACTTTTGCCCAGTTTCCATGGATGTCCCCTAGTCCTCCCACAACCAGCCCTGTTCTCAAAAATATCTTCTGAATCAATTTTATAGAAACCCTTCAGTAATTTGAATGTCTCAATCATATCTCCCCTCCTCCGCCTATCAACCAATTTTTGCAACCCACAAATTCTCAACCTGTTCTCATACGGTTCATTCCACAAACCTGCTATCATCTTGGTCACTCGCCTCTGGATCCTCTCCACCTCCTCCCCCATCAAGAAGAAACGTAGGTGACCAAATCTGAGCACAGTAGTCTAGATGGGGTCTTATCAAGGCTCGATACAGAGGAACAATAACCTGCTTGTCTCTGCTTGTCATCGTATTCTTCAGCAACCAAGTGATTTGATGAGCTGTTTTGGTCACTTTTGCAATGTGTCCCCTAAATTTCAATTCCTTATCTACCAACACTCCTAAATCTCGTGCCTCATCAATTTCCTGGAGCACGGTTCCACCAATGCAGTAAACTGCCGCCAATCTTTTCACCCCAAAATGCATAACCTTACATTTTGCCACATTAAACTGACATCCATTCTCCTTAGCCCAGACCTCCAATCTATCCAAATCATCCTGCAAAATTTTGACGTCATCTGCATTCACTATTATCACAACTTTTTTCATCACACCCGTAAGTAGCCTAGTTATAAGGATATTTCATATCAAATTTTTGTTCACTTCAGATTAAGAAAAAACAGGAGAAAAAGAAGAATGTAATTGCTTGCCATGTATGGTGCACTTATCAAGGAAGTTAAAAAAAAAAAAATTAATTGCTTTACTAAGTTATATAATGCTCAAGAGTTATTTTAAATTTATGTTATAATATCTCTTTAATTCATGATATAATTATTCCTTTAATAAGATATTAGTTTGTCCAATTCCAGTTTTATTTATTTACAGAAGTGTCACTCCTCTGAAGAAGATGTTGATATACCTGAGAAAGAAGAATATCCTGATGGTAAGGCTGCAATCCTT
Organism: Typopeltis vanoorti; assembly: GCF_054136105.1. NCBI lineage: Eukaryota > Metazoa > Arthropoda > Arachnida > Uropygi > Thelyphonidae > Typopeltis > Typopeltis vanoorti. The sequence goes on along the minus strand of NC_143570.1, from coordinate 4,390,076 downwards.
TGTCTATGTTAGGTTCATTGAATCATACTTAAAGTTGGAATTTATGCGAAAATTATATCCAAATCAGGAAGATTGCATTTAAAAAACAAACAAACAATGAAACCAATGTATGGACTTCCATTAACCTTCCTACCGGTCGATGTGGATGAAATAGTGACACCAAATTGCACTTCTTATCCATGTTATTCAATGGGTGTTAGAGCTTCGTATCCAGATTTAGCTGAACGTCTATAGATGTTGTGGGGTGTTAAACTGATATTGAGGAAGCATCAGTTTAAAATATTATTTTGGAAGTTCATTTCATACCCCTTCTCTTAATTTGAACTTCATTCTGAGAAAGAATGTTATTATTATACAGGTATCTCCATGTACATATCAATATCTGAGATCGAAAAAGCCATCAAAAACTTGAAATGTGGAAAGGCAACTGGAGTAAATGATATTTGACAGGAAAACTTAAATATGGTGGTATAAAAGTTTTGCAGTGGCTACACTGCATGTCTGGTCAAATGCTTAATTCCAGATGATTGGAGTAGAGCTTTCATAGTTCCCATTTATGAAAAAGGGAATAAAATACTTGAAAAGAGGTTGAGAAAGATTGTAGAAAAGAAACTTGGAGAAGAACAAACTGGGTTCATGCCAAAGAGGGATCGTCAAGATCAGACTTTCACTTTACAACAAATACTTGAGAAATCATTGGAATATGAAAAGGATTTGTACTTGAGTTTTGTAGATCTGGAAAAGACATATGAGAAGGTTCCCAGAAAAAAATTTTTCAAAACACTACAATTATATGTGGTAAATAGAACATTATATAGAGCAGGAGTGTCAAACTCAATTCGACCATGGGCCATTTGCTATAAAACTGTATCTCAAGTGGGCCACAAAAAAGTTTCAACTAAAAAACCCTGCACTAATTTGAATCGAAGGGAAGTGAAAAAATGAGTATAAATAAATTGGAAAATTTATTTATACTCATTTTTTCACTATTTATTTTCATTATTTATTCTAAGTCATTACAAGACATATAAAATAATAGTATAATGATTATGACAACTCAAAAAAAAAATAATAATAATATAAAGAATATTTTTATTATATTAATATTTGCAATACATAGCATTTAATCCAAATTAAACTGATATTAAATTTTATATGACTAAATCAAATATTTATATATTTATACATTCTAAAAAAAAAAAAGTATAAACTCTCATTAATAACCATCACAAAAATTTACAGAGCTACTTATTAGTTTGAAATTTTTTGTGTTGTGTTGAAATAAAATACTTCTACATTTTAGGGAATTTTTTAAATGTTACTGAAAATATTTTGGGGAAAAAGTCTCGACATTATCAGCTTGTTTACAAACGTCCCGAGACAAGAAATTTTGAATCTCCTAGAAGACCTCTTCCCTCCGGACATCTTGAATCTTTTTAAACATTGTATAAACAATACTTTTTTCACCTATAAAGATAGAATCCGGGAACAAAAAGAAAGACTGGCCATGGGTTCATCATTATCACCGGTATTAGCAAACCTATTTATGGAAAAATTTGAAAACAATGCTCTTAAGAATTACCATAAAAAACCAAAAATATGGCTACGTTATGTGGACGATATTTTCATCATATTCAATGGAACAACAGATGAACTTATCAATTTCAAAGATTATCTCAACAATTTGCACAACACCATAAAATTCACTTTAGAACAAGAAAAAAAAAAAAAACTTCCTTTTCTGGATATTCTATTAGAAGTTAATGAAGAAAGTAAACTCTCCTTCTCAGTATATAGGAAACCAACAAACACTGGAAGATTTCTAATGCAACCTCACACCACCATCCTTCACAAAAAATAAGCTTAATTAAAACTCTTCGAGACAGAGCATACAATATCTCCAGCACACAAGAAAGATGTAATGAAGAACTAAAATATTTAACACAAATCCTCCAACAGAATGGATATGAAACAAAAACCATCAAGAGAATCCTTAAAATGCCTCCAGCTAACAACACAATAAAACAGGATTACAAAAACAAAATCTCGTTTCCTTATATCAAAAATGTTACAGATAAGCTAGCCAAATTAATGAACAAACACAACATAAAAGTAGCCTTCCTTCCTATGGAAAAAATCTCAAGATTCCTACATCCACCAAAACCACCTCATCATCTTAAAAAACCAGGAGTCTACAAAATCCATTGCTCTTGCGGGATTTGCTACGTAGGACAGACAAGAAGATCTGGAGAAATATGCATGGCTAAACACCAAAAAGACGTACAATACAAAAGAGAACAAAAAACGGGCCTTGCTTTCCATACCACTTCCACTGGACACGATGTACTCTGGCAAAAAACGACGATGTCATACATAGAAAACAACAGTTATATAAGAAAATTTAAAGAAGCTGCTAATATGCTAAAAAACCCAACCCAATGCAATAAAAATCAAGGTTTAATTCTCCATCAAGTGTGGTCAGCTCTAATAAAAAATCTACCTCAATCTGAGCTCGGACTATATGAACGAGAACAAGAACACGTGACATCGTCCAGTATTGTTCAACGTCAATAACGTTATATATCTGCATTCTGTTATTTGAGTTTTATGAATAGCCAGACGGTTATGATTTGTATTTATTAATTCTCTTGTTTAAACTTTAAGTTATACTATTTAACCCCTGAAGATGTAAATCCTACGATTTACGAAACTTGTCAGGAACTATTATTTCAGTGTTTTATATAACTGAATAATAAAAAAAATGTGGTATAATCACCGAAATATATCTTTTGATAATTATAGTAATTTAATTTCAGTATTTTATTTTTTTCCTGACACTTGACAATGTTTATTATTAACCAGCCTGCCAAAATTTGGACTCAAAGATTGTGAGGATACGACCTTCATTATGGCAGAAAGGTTGATGTCGGTTAATCTTGATCTGTGGGCTGTTTTGTTACCTTTCATACATGAGAATAATTATTCACATAAAAGGTGCCAAAGGGAGGACTTTGGCAAGAATATAGAAAATAAATATCAAGAAGGTGGCAAAATATTCTGGAGGTTGTTGAAGAAGCTTAGGAATGGAGGAAAGAGTGCTGTAAAAGGAATTAGAGATGATAAAGGTGAAATGAAAACAGGAGAAAAAGATATCCTTGAAGTATGGAGTAATTACTTTGAAAAACTGCTAAATGAAACAAGCAGTGATGACAGCACAGTGATAAAAAAACACTGACCAGGCATGCAGTCAGGAATACATATCCATACTTCAAGTAGAAAAAGCCATCAAAGGCTTGAAATGTGGGAAGGCAGCAGGAGTAGATGATATTCGATCAGAAATGCTGAAGTATGGTGGTATAAGAGTCTTACAGTGGCTGCACTGCATAGTTCAGAAAGCCTGGACAGAGGGACGAATTCCCGATGATTGGAGTAGAGCTCTCATAGTACCCATATATAAAAAGGGAAATAAAACTGAATGTGAGAATTACAGAGGTATTTCCCTACTGAGTGTTCCTGGCAAGATCTACTATGCAAGTATACTTGAGAAACGGTTGAGAAGAATTGTGGAAGAAAAGCTTGGTGAAGAACAAGCTGGATTCAGGCCAAATAGAGGCTGTCAGGATCAGATCTTCACTTTACGACAAATAGTCGAGAAAGCATGGGAATATAACAAAGATCTGTATTTAAGTTTTGTCAATTTGGAAAAGGCATATGACAAGGTGCCAAGAGAGAAGCTATTCAATACGCTGCAGTTATATGGTGTCAATGGGGCATTATATCAAGCAATACTTAGTCTTTATTTGAGTTGTGAGTCAGCAGTTAGAATTGAAGGAAGTACAGGAAGATGGTTTAATGTTAAATCTGGTGTGAGACAAGGATGTACATCATCCCCTCTGTTATTCATTATCTATATGGATCACACTATGAAGGAATGTGGTATTAAACCTGATATCAAAATTGGAGATGTTAATGTCAGCTCTTTGCTTTATGCGGATGATGTTATACTTCTAAATAAATCCGCTACAAGTCTGCAAGATTCTCTGACTAAATTGAATAGCTGTTGTAATAGATATGGTATGAAGGTCAGCAATAAAAAGACAAAGACAATGAAAATAGGCAGAATCATTGAAAATGTCAACTGTGTTGTGAATGGAGAACCTGTGGAACAAGTAAAACATTTCAGCTATTTAGGCACAATTTTTACTGAAGATGGCAAACTAAATATAGAAATAGACAACAGAATCAGCAAAGCTGGTATCGTGGGAAGTCAATTGAATAAATTCATATGGAATAAGAAAGAAATTAGTAGGAACACTAAATTAGCTGTATACAAGACTGTGTTCAAACCAGTTTTAACTTATGGATCTGAGAGCTGGGTCAGAAGTAAAACACTTGACCAAAGACTAGAGACCGCAGATATGAGAGTCCTGAGAAAGATTAGAGGCGTGAACAGATGGCATCAATGGCAATATCATATTAAAAATGAGGATATTAGGAAAGAACTTGACATTGTCAGCATCCAGGAATGCGTTAGCAGAGCTAATCTCAGATGGTATGGTCACTTAAATAGAATGGGAGAGGAAAGATTAGCAAAACAAGTGTTCTCTGCCAGGTTGGCAGGAAAACGACCCAGAGGAAGACCAAGATATAGGTGGATTGATACGGTACAAAGTGTCTTAGATGATAGAAATATAAGATCTGATAATGTTGGAGTCTTGACAAGTAACAGACTGATTTGGAGGAAAATTGTAGATAGGAAGTTAGTAATGATGTAATTTTTTCATGTAGTACTGTCATATCCTGTACACCCCTTGAGGGTACATGGCAGGAATTTGATGATGATGATGATGATGATGAAAGGTGCTTCCAAAATAACATAGAATATTTGCTGCTAACTTTTTTTATTTCTGGATATTTTTCACCTAAATAACTATATTTTTGGTACATCAACTTCTTGGTATTTCACTTTTAAAATGGAATCATTTTGGAAATCAATAAGTTCCATTTGAATACAAATAGGAGCTTTTTCGAAATTAAAAGGAAAAGGATCTGTAAAAAACAAAAAAACTTTTTGCTCCTTAAAATCTTTAAATCACCTATCAAATTCTTTTATCTTTTCTAGCTTGGGACAATATTGAGAAAAGGTAACTTTGATTCTTATTCAACTGTTCAAACATAGGAAAGTAATTTAGAATATTCTCTTTTAAATGATTTTGAAACCAAAATAACTTACATCCAAAACTTGCCAGTGCATCATACATGTGTGTTATTAACTGATCTTTCCCCTGAAGTTTGATATTTAAATCATTCAAATGTCCTGTAATATCAACTACGAATGCTAGATCTTGTACCCATGTCTGATCATTAAGAAATGCAACATCATGATTTTTCATTTCTAGGAACAATTTGATCTCCTCTAAAAGTAAAAAAAAATCTTTTTAGAACCTTATGACAAGATAACCAACAAATCTCTGTGTAATAAGGTAGCCCTTCAAATTCACTCTCCAAGTCTTTTAGAAATTGTGCAAACTGGTGGTGATTGAGACCTCTGGATCGGATGAAGTTCACAGTATTTGTCACAGGCTTGAGTATGCTGCTCATTTCCAATACTTTGGAGCACAGGACCTGCTGATGAATAATGCAGTGGAAAGATTGCAGTTTTCGAATGTCTGGATACATTTCCTGTAACTTTGTTGCAAGTCTTGACACAAGACCTTTATTTTTGCCTGACATTGCTGGAGCACCATCAGTTGTCACTACTACGAGCCTCTTCAGAGGAAGTTGGTATTTTTCAAAATGCCCCACACGGCATCAAAAATGTCTTCCCCTGTAGTGGTTCCATGGATGGGAATCATTTCCAAGAACTCTTCAGTAATATTCATATTGTCGTTGCAAGCCTGAAGAAACCAAGCAACTTAAGCCACGTCGAAACTTTCGTCAAGTGCAATTGAAAAGCATTGTACATTTGCAGATATTTCTTGCAACTGGTCACGCAGATTATCTGCCATTTCGGTTATTCTTTCGCTCACCATATTTCTGGACAAAGAAATATCGCGAAATACTTGCACATTTTTGGGACATACGTTTTTGGCTGCTTTTATCACACACTCCTTAACCAAGGAACTGTCACTAAAAGGTTTGGAATGTTTCACCAATAAATAGCTGATTTCATAACTGGCTCTCACTGCTGATTCATTATCTTTCATAATTTTTGAAAATACTTGTTGTTGATTTTGAAGTGAATTCTTCATACTTTTTAATTTTTCTTCTCTCAGTTTACCCTCAAAGCGTGAATATTGTTCTTTGTGAATTTTATCATAGTGCCTTTTTATATTATATTCTTTGACGACCCTAATTGTTTCGTTACAAATAATGCACAAAATTTTGTCCTTTGATTTAGTGCAGAAGTAATTCAATTCCCATTTTTCTTGAAATTTTCTCCTCTCATCAGCAATTTTTCTTTTTCCTGTTGGCTTTGAAAGCGACTGCCTCAGTGAATAAATATATTATTAATATTATTAACAATTTTTATAAAAATGTTTGAATAAAAACACACAAAACTGTAGACCAGTGCACAATACTATTGCAAATAAAAATAAAAAATAATAATAAAAGGGATTCTCTCACTGCTAGGTTGTCGTTGAATCGTGTTCGGCGCACTGACTTCAGAGATCACTGATTGACTGTAGCAGGCAATTATACATTCGTGAACAGCTGGTAGCCAGTAGAATTCAACTTTTTCAGTATGCTATAAATTGACAGTGAAATCATAAATATAGTTTATGATTGATTAGGATCAGATCTAACATTTGAAATTGCGACATAAATTTTTATTATTGCAATTATATTATAGTTTACAATTGATTAGGATTAAATCTAACATTGAAATTGTGATATAAATTTTTATTACTGCAATTATATTATAGCAGGTCATTTCATCCATATTGTAACTATAAATGTATGAAAACGAATAAATCGATACCATATTTACTTGAATATAACTCGCACTATTTTCCCCAAAAATTAAAGCTAAAAAATCATGCTTTGAGATATGTGTGGGGGCTTTTAGAAACTAAAGTTTTCAGAATAAAAACTGAAAATGGGGATGACTTACCAAGAATCTCCTCTTCGTTATAGCTACTTCAGGCCTTGAGTGCAGTTTCCTTGTGTGCATTGTCATCTTCTTTCCCATTATTCCAAGTAAAAATTACAAGTAATTTACAAGATTTTAGATACGTAATGAACACCCTTCATGAATGTCTGAGAAGTGAGAGCAGAATGTGAAATAGACAGCTATGATAGGCCAATAGAGATTGAACAGCTATGAAGATGTGGATACGATTGGTGCGATATTAACAAAAGATCGCGTTACCAAAACGCAAAGTCAAGCCGACATTTTTGAGCTGAAACGCTAATTCTCTTCAACCAAATTCCATAATATCTGAAGCTTTCATAACAACATTCACTCTATATGTCTTAGTTTTAACACGTTGACGAATTTTAATGCAGCTTTGTGTTTGAGTTAGTGGGGACACTAACACACATCTAACTAAGTTAGATACTGTGTTTGTTGGTGCAACATATGATTTTGCTAGAGTTTAAACAGCATGGTTAATGTGGGAGAGGACATGTGATTCATTAGTTAGTGCCGTTTTTATACCAATTGTCTCTAATTGCACTAAAGAAATACATTACACATGTTGAGAAATATATTACACAGACAGTAAATGTCTCTGTACTTTATCCAGTGGTACAATAAAACTATTTGTTTTTCTTGCATCTGCAGTATAGTGGCAATTGGGGAAGGAATGGTGTTTACCGTGGGGAGCGAGTTATCATCCCGACGCGAAAGTAGTAAACTTTATTTTCGTGTGCGATGTATATGCAAAACTTTTTAATTTTTTTTTCATAAAATCAGGGTACTTGAATATAACACTTGTTATATTTGAGTAAATACGGTATTTCTGTTTTATTATAAAAAGCAACCATCTTTTTTTTTTAATCTTTCCTTGAAGCTTTGGGGGCTGCATGTAGGCTGCCAGTTTGACACCCCCCTCATATAGAGCAATGCATAGTCTATATTTAAGTTGTAAGTTAGCAGTTAGATTTGAAGGTTATATAAACCAGTTTTGATGTAGTTTGATATAAAATCAGGGATAAGACAAGGATGCACATCATCTCTATTCTTTTTCGTCATCGGTATGGATTACATTATGAAAAGAATGTGGCATTAAACTTGATATCAAAATTGGCAATATCAAACTTAATCCCTGCTTTATGCAGATGATGTTTTACTTCTAAACATATCCGGTGCAAGTTTAATTTAGTGTTATAAAGTGTATTACATGTCTTTACTTGAATTAAATTAAAGTTCATAACTCTAAAGTTCATAACAGGCAAAAAAATTAGCAACAAAAACTATGAAAATGGTAAGAAACTTAGAAAACTTCAACTGCAATCTCAATGGAGAACCTATAGAACAGGTAAAAGATTTCACCTGTTTAGACACAGTTTTTTTAGTGTACACGACAAATTAAATTTGAAAAAAGACAACAAAATAAGCAAAGCTAGTATTGTAGGTAGCCAGTTGAATTAATTTATATGAAATAAGAGAAAGTGTTCAAACCAGTTTTGAGTTATGAATTTGAGAGTTGGGTTAGAAATAAAGCACTTGTTCGTAGACTAGAGCAGAGCTCTAGAAATACAACTTGTAGTCAGAAAAAAAAGGTTTACTCTCCCAAGGTATTGGTCTGCTTTATATAAATACAGCAATCCCTCGAATAGCACCTAATGCATTCTTTAAAACAGGAGTTTTAATCGAAAACGCACTAATCGAATACAATAACCTATGGGGAAAAGTATAATTCGTTCCTCAAATTTCTTTCTTGAACCTTCATTTTTTTATAAAAGAATTAAGGTATGTCTCAGGGCCTAGTTAAAGGAAAACCATGAAGCTGAAAGACAATAAAACATATTCAAAATATAAATTTTATTATTCTACTTCTTAACAAAGAATTGAGCTAACGTAGTTTGGTGGGCATTTTGTTTCTTTTTTTCATATAACCGACGGTATGGCCCTATTGCCTCTTTTACTCTTCTGCAAATTTTAAGCATTGCTGCTTAAAATTCGATTGTACGAAAAATATTTTCAAATTGTTTCTGTGAAATCTCTTTTGGCTGACTATCAGCGGTTAAATTTTCTTCATATTCTTCGGGATCTTTCCGATGTGCATTTAAATTTACTAGGTTGGAATCGCTCAATTCTTCAGAATGAGATTTAATTAACTGTTGGACATTATCATTGAAGGGTAGAAAGAAATGAAGGACATACGAATTGGTCGCCAACATGCGAAATCACGTGCTTTATAGATAAAATTTCCCAACTGTTATACGAGCAAAATAGTTACCACTTTAAAAACTACAATGATCATAAAAGAGAGGTTAATTTTCCAATGTGTAATAATAAACAACTCATCCCAGAAGACAAATTGATTACCCTATTATCGGAATGGATTCTCCTTTTTGTGACATGCGCAGAAGTGTCGAAGGGTCTCAAATCTGTGAGCGTACTATGGCAGACAACATAAATTTTGGCTGTAAAAATTTGGAACATAGTGTACCTGGAAGTAGTGTAGTATGCCATTAAAAATAACTTTGTAAAATGTTTTAAATCAGTAACTAAATTATTTCATTCTGGTGAGTGATTTTTAAAATAGTTAGCCATAAAAATGTATAGATAGAAAATTTTTGAAATCTGTAACATTTATTTTTAAGATGTATATAGGAGCACTAATCGAATTTGGGTATCGAAATAAAATACGCACTAATTGGGGGCGCATTAATCAAGGTATTACTGTATTGTTATAAGTTATGTTAAAAAAAGAAAAACACTTGTGTTGACAATTAAAATAAAGAGTCAAAAAGCTTCATTTGCCAATGCAAAATTATATAAGCAAAATATTAGATCCAACATTATTTCAAAGCTGAATGTAGAAAATATGAAAGTTTTGTAAGTTGACCAGAGAGCTTACAGGAATACACTCCCTGGCATTCATGAGTTGCCTTAGTCCAGACTACTTCTAAGAGATAGGCACCACCCAAGCATCTATATATTCGCCTTTTATTTTTCATAATGAATGTATTTTTCATAAGCGAACTCACAGTTAGTATGTAAAAGTAATTACTAAAGTAAAGAGCCAAAAGGCTTCACTTCGGCAATACAAAATATATAAATGGATATTAGATCCAGACATATGCTTTTGGGTGGTGCCTATGTCTTTTAAGTAGTCCGCACTGAGGCAACTCATGAATGCCAGGGAGTGGATTGCTGTATGCGCTCTGGTTATCTTACCTTACAAAACTTTCATAGTTTCTACATTCAGCTTTGAAATAATGCCATATCTAAAGTAATACATTCTTTAATTCTCACTATACATTACATGCAATTATACAGACATAGGATTTCCTTACAGGTGAGTTTAAAATATACATCACAACACAACTCACTTTGTGTTTTCTTTCATTTATTGTTCATAATGAAGGATGAATTTATATAAACTATCCATGAACAGCCATTTAACTGGGAAGACAAATAATAAAATTCATGTAAACAAGAAAGTAAGTAACACTCAATGTGGAGTCAGACTCACTTTTCTCGCAATACACTCAGGCACATGAACTGGTCTGACTTGTCTTTGAAAAATATTTTTTTAAAAATATATTGCTTCACGAATGAAATGTAAACTGAAAGTGTGGAATGCGCAATCTCTACATCACCCTATAATATTGCTGTGGAGAAATGAGGAGATTTTTGGAGCTCAAAGGCAGATATTTATGAAGTCTTCATTTAGAAATCAAAAAGTTTAAAAGTTATTAGTTATGTTACAATAATGATGACAGAACAACCAACTTCTCCAATAATTTAAACATCACTCCTGAGATACTGAATGGTCTATAATTTGCTACTTATATCAAAATTTTAGCCTCTTTTAAGAGGGATTATTTTGCCCTCTTTCCACTGCACTGGCACTTTCCCTGAACTGAAGCTTAAATTAAACAGCTGGGTCAGAAGAGGTGCTATATCCCTTGCACATTTTCATAATACTCAGACGAATATGCCATCTAATCCCATAGTTATGTTTACATTAATATTCTGCAATATCCTAAGCACCTCCAATTCTTCACTCTCTTTTTCTTTAATGAATCTGTCACATCTGGCATTGCAATATCAGCACATAGATGTTACACCCATGCAAAATGATTGCTTAGTAACTTAACTCTCACGTTATTGATGTTATTTTGTCAAAATGAAATGTGAAGCATTTAAAAAAAATTATGTAATTACTGGATTTGGATAGTTGTGTTAGTTTCAAAAATTTTATTGTGGTTTAAAATTATTTTTATATATGTGCTGTGTTTTGTAAAGACATTCTTGTAATGCTAACAGAGACGACACGTCAGCCATTATACATAACTTCTTGCTTTCATGGAGTGTGCATGCTCGCCGAGGAGTTTGATGGGTTATTGACAGCTGACAGGGAGAGTGGTCAGTATCAAGGTAATGGAAGCAACAAGAGAGTGTTCGGTATCAAGGTAACGGAGGAAAAAGAAGGGAGCTAATTGAAGTTTAAGAACGCAGGCCGATAAAAAATTTTGTTCTTAGGAAATTAAGTTTTTATGTGACAGTCTGTGGCATATTAATAGAAGATTCCGAAAAAGGAATCATAGAATTGTGAGCCTTTAAAATGGAGGAGTTAAGACTGTAAATAAGTATTGGTAAATAAAAGAAAATATTGTGATTGACGTTCTATAGGAATGTTCGAGGAAACGCTGATTGAAAATTTCATCTGTTTTAAGGACGCCAGATCTATCTGTTATTTCTACTGGAAAAGGAGATGGAATTTAGCAAATAAAGCAGTAGAAGAAACTTTTTTTGCTGGTACAAAAATTGAACTGCATGAGGTAAGAGTACTTATACTTCAGTGAATTCAGAATATCTTATTTCAGAGTCAGGAGGAATAGTGTGTGCTACATAAGGGTGATGAGAGAGGATCCTATGAAAAAGAAGAAGACAATCTTATATCTTTGGAAAAAGGCCTTAGCAAAGAAACTGACTATGAACATTTTGTTATTGTGTAAACAAGGTGTTTGGTCTAGTAGACGTAATTAAGTATATGTTAAACAAACCAGTAATAGAATGGGTGATCTCTAAAGTGTAAGTTTATTTCAAAAGGCCTTGGATCCAGTTAATTTTGTAGTTAGTTGTGTAATTTTATTTGAAGTGTATATATTGTTTTGGTTTTATTAAATGTGTATAATTTGTATTTGGTCTTGAGTCAGTGATTTTTCGGATTCTGAAAGAAATGGTTAAAAGTCATTACACCAATTGGAATTGAACCTTTGTGCATATAAATAGACACTCGGAAATTAGAAATAATCATTATGGAGAAAATCTCATAACAAATGAGGATTGATAATAAATAAATTAATAAATAACTGCTCCCCCTTTTTATAACAACTGGTAACAGAGATCAAATCTCTCTATAACAAAATGGCGCAGCCAACAGGATTTTGTTTTGTTATAAAAATTTTGGTGGAAGGAAGGAAGAATTTATACAAGGTGGATGATTTGCATTCAAATGGATCTGGTGTACTGTGAATGGATGTTGGGCAGCAGCTGCACTTGTTCCAGCAGACTTAGTACCGAGTGGGAGAATTATTGATATTATTTCAGATGAACATTTGCTATGGAAATATCTGTAGAATGCACATATTGCAGAAACTAAATGCCCGTGTGAGGAGTGAGCTGGTAAGAGATGGGTTATTAATCAATCTAATTGTCCTCCTCTTGAGTCAAGCATTTTGAAGGAGCTTTTAGGGGGATCCCCACTCCAAACGTGAGATCAGTATTCAATAGCTGGGCTGGGAAATGGTTGTGTTGTATTTATGCCAAGAGAGGCTTAATATTAGTAGCTTGAAATCACAAGAAGAGAAATCTCATCTTTTCTGGAAATTTGAATGCCGTTGAAGATAATACTGGGAGAAAATTGTTCCTTTTTGTGAGAAATAAGGCAAAACTCGGTTTTGCTAGCATTGAAATTGGCGAGGTTATCTGAAACCCCTGTTATGTCACCATTTGTTATGTCATATCTCTTATCTTTTAACGTTTCTCTTATAGTATCTATTTATACTTATATCTCACTACCGTTAGTTAACTCTTTAATTCCTTATATATATATACACACACACACACCTAGTACTACTTTTCCCTTTATAATTCCTTCTTATCCTTTCCTTATTGCTATCTAATATCTTCTGCTTTAAAACTTTATCTATTTCACTTACCTCAAACTTAATTCAGGCCGAATTACTGACAGGAGTGAAGCTGTTGGTTTGTGAGACAAAGGAAATGCTAATGGCGGATGTCTATCCCTTTGTTTCAGCACTGGTTCTAATTCCTTATTCAGACTCAGAGAAATTTATTTTTCTGCTGCGCCACCCTGAATCCTAGATTTGACAAAGCTTGTATCACTGAGGAATTAGAACACAGTCAGCATTCAATCTTATCAACTATAATTCTCATATCTGCAGTCATGGCCTATTACTATCTATCCTCCCACTAACAAATTTTATGAGCAAGTGCAGTAGGTACAAATCTCAGGCAAGACAGCATTTAGACTTTAACACAACATTTAATTCAAGTAAAGACATGTAATACACTTTATAACACTAAATTAAACAAGCAATTAAAAAGTAGGTAAAGAATTAGCATTTTAGCTCACAATTACTCGATCTCTCCTATGGATTACAGTCTGAGAATCTTATTCATGATATCTAAACATTTACACTTGTTATGTTGCTCTAATCCATTAATTCCATTCACATTATAACCAATAATTCTATTCACATTATATAGCAGACCTAATTAATTCTCCTTACAATCTCTCACAAGATTATTTCATACAATAACTTTCTCTATCTCTTTCATTTAGGAACTACTTTCTAGATACTGGCCATTGCATTATTTTACATACATTATTCTCTTCCTTTAACAATTAATCAATGAAACAGTCTCTAGAGTCTCTCCTAGCATTTACAATTAATCTTCCTAAACATTTCCACTTTAAAAGAATAAAAAATATATACTATACCAATTGCTGGCATGTTACTCTGGCCTCATCACTAATCTCGTCTAGATATTCACCTTCGACGTCTATTTCATTTCCCACATTTTCAGGATATTCTTTACTGATTCTTTCTCACTTTACATCGGGAAATCTCTACAATCTTCTGGCTGCCGACTGGTAGGCTTCCGAGTCATTCTTTCGTAATCTCATCGAACAAAAGGAACACCACGTGGAGGCTCCACACCAGCCAGACCTATGAGGGCACAGGAACACTCGAACAGCAGCAAAAGAGAGTTACTTCGGCGTTACATGCTCTTTTAAACTCTGCGGCACTCCTTTCTGCTACGGCATCGACTTCTGCATCAAGCTTCCTTAGCGCCGTACACGGAATCCTCGCGCAACCTATGGAGCGTAGTAGTGGGGGGGAAGGCACCGTGCTTACTAAAGGATATACCAGTGCACTGTAGTACGTGTTACAGGAGTCGGCCATTTCGCATTATGGAATAACATTTCTTTCCCAGCAATTGTTAGGTACTTACAGAGCAGTAACGATCAGACAGCTTAATATATTATAAAACTTTACAATACAATACAAGACAACATAAAGCTAAATTATTGTCTGTTTAGTAAATTTTGATTGCTATACAAGTGCCTATTTAGTCTGATAAATCATTATTTACTCCTAAAGCATAAGAACCATGTTAAGTCCGTATAAAACGTAATTTTCTGTAATTTAAGTTTCACTCCGACTTAACACCTCATTCAAGGATGGCTCGTAGATCAAAATTGAGGGCAGTGGCAGTTGATGTTCTGTAGGTTGAGGTGACTTGTGTAAAGTTTATCAAATGAAAGGGAAGAGTGCCATGTGCTGTCATCTGCAAAACTGTGTATTTGTTTGCAGGTCAATGAAGTAGGTCATTGATCTATAGACTGAAGAGGATTGGTGAGAGAACAGAACCTTGTGGAACCCCAGCATTAGTTGAATGGTGAGAGGATGAGAAACCATCCACCACCATCACACATAGTGTGAATCCAAACAGAAAGCTGGCAATCCAACTGTAGAAGTCTTGGGACAGACTAAATGATGGGAGTTTGTTTAGTAAGCCCTTGTGCCAGACCCGGTCAAAAGCTTTGGAGATTTGAAGTGAGATTCTCTAAACTTCTCCATAACATTTATCCAGAGATGGGCGATATATGTGAGTAGATCTACTTTTGATCAGCAGCAACATAATCCATGCTGGTGGTCGTTTATTAGCTTGGGTGCCTTCAAGGTAGTGTAAGAATTTGGAATTAATGTTTTCTCTCCATTATTTTAAATATCTGAGTTGAGTGAGATAGAGCAGTAGTTTGAGAGCAGTGATTTGTAACCCTTCTTGGGAATGTGCTGAATAGGCCAATTTCCAGGCTGCAGGAAATTGGCCTATCAGGGCCAGGAGATTTTTTTTTTTTTTTTTTTTTTTTTTGGTGTCTAATTTGGGAAATATTTGCAGCCAGTCATATGAGAACTATAAAGGAGGGATATATGTGGAACTATGAGACTGGTGATTATGGAAAGCTTAGGTGATAACTGGGAGTAATAGTGTGCAAAGAGGAGTTGAGTGAGAAGGATATAGATGCTGCATGGGCATTATTCAAGAGCTATTTAACTGTAACAGTGTCTAAGTGTATTTCAAAGATTTTAAAAAAAACTCAAAATAAGGTAGTTATAAAATGGATGAATGAAAAGATTAAGCATCAAATCTGGAAGAAGGCACTGTGGAGGCAACATAAGATGGAATGTTGATAATAATCAGTTGCATGAAGAGTAGAAAGATCACGCTAGGAAGGTAACTCCATTGGTAAAGGCAGCAGAAGTGTAATATGGGTAGTCCTCGACGACTTGACTTATGATGGCCAAAAATTATTAAAAATTCTCTAATTTAACTTTGCCGCTAGCATGTACATACATATATCACATTGCTTTTTTACATGCATCGCAGTGTCGCCATTGGTCGACAACAAATACGCCGAGCATACATTTAATGCTAGTAAAGGTTGGTTTTATCGATTCAAAAGTCAATTTAACTTGCATAACATATGAATAAGGCTGGAATAGGCCGTGCTATGCCTAAATCCTTGATACGCATGATGATGAACATATGAATAACGGAAGAAGTTGCTATTTCCGATTTTGAAACTGCAGAAATTTTCAAGAAAGACCCTTCATCTTTTATCATCTGAAAGAGATGATAAAAGATGAAGGCTATTTGCTAGAGCAGATTTTTAATGTAGATGAAACTGGACTCTTTTGGACAAGAATGCCAGAACGAACTTACATTCACAGAGAAGCTACATTGGCACCTGGTTTTAAGACATTTGAAGATAGGATTATGCTTCTTCTTGGAGGAAGTGCTGCGGTTTTTAAATTAAAACCATTTCTTGTTTACCATTCACAAAACCCCAGAGCTTTGAAAAACATTGTTAAGAATAAGTTGCCAGTTTACTACAGGAGTAATCCTAAGGCTTGGATGACAATTGTTTTATTCCGGAAGTACTTGCCTAATGTCTTGAAAAAAACATTCCTTTTAAAATTCTATTGCTACTTAACAATGCTCCAGGACAACCTCTTCGCATCGGCGATTTGAATGAAAATATAAATGTGACGTATCTACTGCCGAATACCACAACTGTGATTCAACCTATGGATCAGGGTTCGATTGCTACATTAAAGACATATTATCTGAAAACTACATTTTCTCAAGCACTAACAGCAATGGACAACAATGCTGTAACATTATGCGATTTTTGGAAAAATTATGATATTAACCAATGTATCCAGAACATTGGAACTTCATGGAAGTATCGGAACAATGTATGCGAGCAATTTGGAAGAAGTTACTACCGCAGGAGACATTCAAAGAGTACAATGAGCTTGGTGAAGAAATCATTGAAATTGCAAAAAAGCTGGATCTAGAAATCAATATTACTGATATAGAAGAATTAGCAGATCACGAAGAAGATGAACTTACTGATCAAGACAATTTTCAAAAATGAAAGAGTTGTAGAAGAAGAAAGGAATAATGAGGAAGATGAAGAGAAATCGTTAAAAAATTTACTGTAAAAGAATTAGCTGAAGTATTTTCTAAACTAAATCAAGGACTTAAGCAACTCGAAAATAGGGATCAAGACACCGATCACTTCGCCAAAGTTGAAAAGCAAATTCAAGAAGCAGTCAGATGTTATTGCAAAATATATGAAGGAAAAAAAAATCCCCAACAGGCAGCATTAACAAATTTTCTGATTTAAAAAGCTACTCCCGATCTCGAGAAATAACCATATCATCCAGATGAGTGACAGTTACTCACCTGTTAATTAAAGACACCGTAATAAGTTTTTTGTTTGTTAACTAATATTTAAAGCAATTTCAAATTAAAGTAAGTGCACTATTTTTGATATGTGTTTATGTATTTTTTTTTCTTAATTTTGTATTTATGTATTTATATATATATATGTGCTAATAAATATTTTATAAATGTTTATGTAAGTTTATACATTTTTAACTGTTTTAAGTTTAATAGAAACTTAATTTATGAAAATATTATAACAGAAATCAAACAAATCAGGAATTAAAAAAGTCCTCGGCTTACGACAGAAACATTGGAACGGAACCTCGTCGTAAGTTGAGGACTACCTGTAGTATGCAAAGAAATTAGCCAATCAAGTTAAGAAAAATTCTCATCATCATCAAATTCCTGACATGTACCCTTAAGGGGTGTACAGGATATGATAGTACTACATGAAAAATTTACATCATTACTAACTTCCTATCGACAATTTTCCTCCAAATCAGTCTGTCACTCATCAAGACTCCAATATTATCGTTATCAGATCTTATATTTCTATCATCTAAGGCACATTGTACCGTATCAATCCACCTATATCTTGGTCTTCCTCTGGGTCGTTTTTCTACCAACCTGGCAGGGAACACTTGTTTTGCTAATCTTTCCTTGCCCATTCTGTTTAAGTGACCATACCACCTGAGATTAGCTCTGCTAACGCATTCCTAGATGCCGACAATGTCAAGTTCTTTCCTAATATCCTCATTTTTAATATCATTGCCATTGATGCCATCTGTTCACGCCTCTAATCTTTCTCAGGACTCTCATATCTGCGGTCTCTAGTTTTTGGTCAAGTGTTTTACTTCTGACTCAGTTCTCAGATCCATAAGTTAAAACTGGTTTGAACACTGTCTTGTATACAGCTAATTAAGTGTTCCTGCTAATTTCTCTCTTATTCCATATGAATTTATTCAATTGACTTACCACCATACCAGCTTTGCTGATTCTGTTGTCTATTTCTATATTTAATTTACCATCTTCAGTAAAAATTGTGCCTAAGTAGCTGAAATGTTTTACTTGTTCCACAGGTTCTCCATTCACAGCACAGTTGACATTTTCAATGATTCTGCCTATTTTCATCGTCTTTGTCTTTTTATCGCTGACCTTCATACCATATCTATTACAACAGCTATTCAATTTAGTCAGAGAATCTTGCAGACTTGTAGCAGATTTATTTAGAAGTATAACATCATCCCCATAAAGTAAAGAGCTGAGATTAACATCTCCAATTTTGATATCAGGTTTAATGCCACTTTCCATCATAATGTGATCCATATAGTTAATGATAACAGAGGGAATAATGTACATCCTTGTCTCACACCAGATTTAACATTAAACCATCTTCCTGTACATCCTTCAATTCTAACTGCTGACTTACAACTCAAATAAAGACTAAGTATTGCTTGATATAATGCCCCATTGACACCATATAACTGCAGCGTATTGAATAGCTTCTCTCTTGGCACCTTGTCATATGCCTTTTCCAAATCGACAAAACTTAAATACAGATCTTTGTTATATTCCCATGCCTTCTCGACTATTTGTCGTAAAGTGTAGATCTGATCCTGACAGCCTCTATTTGGCTTGAATCCAGCTTGTTCTTCACCAAGCTTTTCTTCCACAATTCTTCTCAACCATTTCTCAAGTATACTGGCATAGATCTTGCCAGGAACACTCAGTAGGGAAATACCTCTGTAATTCTCACATTCAGTTTTATTTCCCTTTTTATATATGGGTGTTATTAGAGCTCTACTCCAATCATCGGGAATTCGTCCCTCTGTCCACACCTTACTATGCAGTGCAGCCACTGAAAACGTATACCACCATACTTAACCATTTCTGGTCGAATATCATCAACTCCTGCTGCCTTGCCACATTTCAAGCCTTTGATGGCTTTTTCTTCTTCAAGTATGGATATGTATTCCTGCCTGTTTGCCTTTGATGTGTTTTTTACCACTGTGCTATCATTGCTTGTTTCATTTAGCAATTTTTCGAAGTAATTACTCCATACTTCAAGGATATCTTTTTCTCCTGTTTTCATGTCACCTTTATCATCTCTAACTCTTACAGCACTCTTTCCTTTATTTCTAAGCTTTCTTCAACAACCCCCAGAATATCTTACCACCTTCTTGATATTTATTTTCTATGTTCCTGCAAAAGTCCTTCCATGACTTTTGTTTAGCTAGTTTTACACAGTGTTTAGCTTTTTTTACATTTGTCTCTGTATTCTCTAAGAGCACAAGCTGACTTATTTGCCAGGAACTTTTGATATGCTTTCTTCTTCTCCTTCACTTCCTCTTGAACTTCCTGTGTCTGCCATAGAGTTCTGATTTTTCTATCCTTGCAGACAACCTCACCACATGCCTCTCTGGCTGAATCAATCAGGGTTTTCTTCAAGGTTTGGTTCCTGTTCTCAAACTCTTTCATTTTTTCTTCAATAATCTTTGTGTATTTTAGTCTACTGTTCACATCTGAGAGCTGCTCAACTTTTATTCGCTTTAAAACTTTCTTACATATTATTCTTTTCAGTATGAAATTCAATTTTATCCTGCTCAAGACAAAATAGTGATCACTTCCAATTTCAAATCATCTGTACACTCGGGTGTTCTGGTGTCCTGCACCAGGGAGAAAACATCACTATCAACAATAACCTAGTCAATGAGACTTTTCTTATTCCTTGCCTCTTCTCTCCATATGAATTTGTGCACATTTTTTTGTTGGAACATGGTGTTAGTAATAACCAGTCTATGTCCTGAGCAGAAATCCAACAGGTATTTGCCATTATTATTGGTTTTGCTCTTTTCTCCAAATTTTCCCAAAATATTTGGGAAAATTTGGAGAAAAGAGCAATTTGGAGGAAAATTGTATGTCTCACAATCATTTCCTACTCTGCTATTTAGATCCCCAACAAGGACCAACTTTTCCTTTTTCATTGTGTCAGTTGCTTTTTTTAAAAAATTCCTCCAGTAGAACCTTCTGTGGGACCATAGGCACAAATAAGTCTCATTGTCCAATTCCCCATTCTGATATTTGTCCGCATCACTCTACTTGAGACTGCCTGCCACTCAAGAAGATTAGCCTCATATTTTGTGTTGAATACTATGGCTACACCTTCTTTTCCTTGATTGTCATTTCCTGAATATAACATTTTGTATTTATTGTTCAGAAAGATCCCATCAATTTTTGTCTTTTTTGTTTCAGTCAAAAATGGTACCCTGGCAAAAACAACGGGGGCCTTGTTTAACCGGGTGACGCCCCCAGCCAGCATGAAATTTTGTCATGTTGTACCATCATTTTCTATATTGGTTTAAGCCAATAAGAATACAATTTGGTCGGCTAAATCCCAAATTGCCAGCCCATCCTCGTTCGTTCAGTATCCAGGTAGATACCCAATAGGGTGCACGAGAAGGTGAGGATTGGACATTAGGTCAGAAGCCCTGGTTGGTTCTCCACATTCCTTTAAAGGCTACGTGGAGGTCTCCTCTCAGTTATAAAGCTTTGACCCTTAAGCAGCACCCCAAGAGAAATCCTAGTGAGTTCTTTTTTGATATGATAGAAGGAAAAATGACTATGGTAGGATGATGCTAGTTGCCAGATACCAATCTGATACAGGCAGATTGGTAACCAATGTGGAGGATATAGTTGAATTATTCCATGATCTATTTATCAGTATATTTCATCCTCATTAAGGTAACATCAGGAGAAGCTGGAGTGTAAAGGGTATGACAGAGGGGGGACTGATGGTGAATAAGCAGGATGTGTATGAGGAATTAAGTAAACTTGATGTTAATAAGGAAATAGGATTTGACAGTATACCACCTTGAGGGACTGCCATTTGGAATTAATGGCACCTTTGGCATAACTATTTAACATACAGCTTGCAATAGGGCATATCCCAAAGGAATATGGAATTGAGTATGTGAGGAATTAAGTAAATTTGATGTTAATAAGACGATAGGATTTGACAGTATACTGTCATGTGTCTTGAGGGAATGCGCTATGGAATTAATGGCACATTTGGCATAACTTTTTAACAAGCATCTTGCAACAGGGCAAATTCCAAAGGAAGAAAGATTGGAAAAATTGTTCCACTTCACAGAGGGAGTTGAGAGGGGGGGTGTAGACAAGCTAAGCTACAAATTATAGGCCAGTGTGTGTCTGAGGCTGCTGTTAAGGTATTAGAGAGAAGTTAGTGAGGACTGGAATTCAGAAGTAGGTTGATTATAGCAGTATTCTTTATGATGGTCAGCATGAGTTTATTAAGGAGATGTAATGTTTCAGCAGTCGTTTACATATTACAACTGCTACTACTATGTTCACTAGGCATCTATAGATGCCATATGGGCACTCCAATGTGTGGTGATGTGCCACACCAGGCCTCGCCATGTAGTCCTGCTGTTTGCTTTTCTGGTGGCCTCACTCTTTGAAGATCAGTCACTCCACACATGCCATCCATCCATCTCATTGATGGTCTACCCCTGCCTCTTTTTCCAGGAACTTTACCTTCTATTACTGTTTTGAAAAGTCCCCCTTCCATCCTTTTTATGTGTCCAAAATATTTTTAACTTTCTTCTGTCAATATCCTTAAGGAGCCTTAAAGTTCTACTGATCTTTTCTAACACCATTCATTTATACGTCTTTCAGTATATGATATCCTCAACAGCCTTCTGTAACACCATAACTCAAAAGCAGATATCCATTTCCTATCTGACTTCTTTAGGTTCCAAGTCGTGCATCCATAATTTGCTGTTGGAAAAACAACTGCATCCAAAATCCTCAACTTTGTTCACATGGAGATAGATCCATCCTTCCAGATTTTAGATAGGTCTCTGACTTGTTTTAGCCATTCCTAACATTTTTTCTGACGTGTTCTGAACATCAATTCTTCACATTAATAATGGATCCCAGGTACTCAAACTTCCTGACTTCCTCAATTCTTTCTCTCCATTAAGGTACACTTGTTTCTCAAGAGCTTCTCTGTTTGCATTTCTTTGCGAACCATAATCTTTGTCTTGCTAGTATTGAGTTGATATTCTCTGTTATTACTGATCTTGTTAACTTTATCAAGAATTAGTCCTAGTTCTTCCATGTCATTACAAAGAAATACTGTATCATCAGCATATCTCAGATTACTGATCTATCTACCTACTATTCTAATTCCTGTCCTGAACTCATCCAATGCTTCACGCATGATGTCCTCCCCATATATATTAAACAAGTGAGGAGAAAGTAAACATCATTGGCTATCAACCTGATAGTGTGTTGAGGAAAACCCATTATTTTCATTACTTCCCACAGTTTCACATGCTCAACACAGTCAAAAACTTTAGAGTAGTCTAAGAAACAAATTACCAGAGGAGTCTGAATTCTTTATATTTTTCTATGATCTGTCTGAGGCAAAGGATCTGATCTCTAGTGCCCTTACCTTTCCTAAAACCTGCTTGTTCGTAGGGCATCTCTGCCTCGGCTTTGGCCTCAATCCTATTTAGCATGATCTTCAATAAAATTTTACTTGCATGAGATATGAAACTAATAGTTCTATAATTCTTGCATGCCTTCATATCACCTTTCTTATGTAGTGGTATGAAAACTGACTTCTGCCAGTCTCTAGGCATGATCCTGTCTCCTATATCCTTTAATCAATCTATGAAACACTCTTATCCCTCCGTCCCTTGTGGCCTTAATTAATTCTGCTGGGATTTCATCTGCACCTGGGGCTTTATTACTGTTAAGCTGCTTAACTGTTCTTTCAAC
This sequence comes from Typopeltis vanoorti, assembly GCF_054136105.1. Classification (NCBI taxonomy): domain Eukaryota; kingdom Metazoa; phylum Arthropoda; class Arachnida; order Uropygi; family Thelyphonidae; genus Typopeltis; species Typopeltis vanoorti. The sequence continues at coordinate 4,366,819 of NC_143570.1, read as the reverse complement.
TTCATGCCTAAGTGGAGGAGGTTCCAAATCAATATTTTCCTGGTGGGAGGGGCTCCACATTTTCTTTATCCACTCTACTGTACAGTTCCTCACAGTATTCTTTCCATCTGTTTTGATTTCCAACTCTTCTGTTAATAATGATCCATTCCTGTCTTTGATGACATTCGATTTAGGCTTAAACTTGTGCTTTAAGTCATGAACCAAATAAAACATCCTTTTATAATTATGCCTCCTCATTTGGAACTCTATCTCTTTACATTTATTAGTATAGAACTTTTCCTTGTCCTGCTTGATGGCTCCTCTGACTTTATTTAATCTCTTGTATTCTTCAGTCCCTGTGTCTCTTTGTTTTTCCAGCTGCCTTCTTTTGATTAGTTCCCATGTTGAATCTGATATCCATGGGTCTCTTGGTCTTCTTATTGGGCCAAGATACTTCTTCGCTGTATCCTGTATCACCTTGACTCCTTCTCAAAGCATTCCTGGTGAGTTCTCCTCATTGGTCTCCAAAAAATCATCCAACCGAGTTATGTTTCTTCTGTGAATCTACTAGGAATTACTCTAACATCCAATCTAGTGGGATGTGCCTGACCTGGAAGTTTTCAGAGTCTTAGTCTTACTTTGGCTCTTACCTCTCTTATCACCTTTCAGATTGTGGTACAGCTGACGGTCTGTACCACAATCTGCTCCAGGACAAGTATGCACATAAGAGATGCTTGTCTTCCACCTCTGAAGAGCCAGGATGTAATTAATCGGGTGCCTTGACCTATCAATGTTAGATGTCCAAGTATAGGTCCGTCGTGGATATTTCTGGAAGCAGGTATTGGTAATAACTAATCTGTTAGCACGGGCAAATTCCAACAGTCTTTCACCACGGGTTTTATGTTCACGCAAATCAAACATGCCACACCATGGCCTGACTCTCATACTCTTTCTCACTTTTGCATTTAAGTCCCCTAAGATATACACCATCTCTCCTCGGTAGGCAATCCAGAACAGTTTGTTAGTTTTCATAGCATTCCTCACTCTCTTCTTCTTCAGGCCTATCCGTGTGGGGTGCATAAACTACCACAATTGGTACATTGGTAGGCTGAGCCTTAAGTCTAATATGGAGTATCCTATCATTAATGGGGTTATAACCAAGACGGCTTCTTGCCTGAGTTGTCTTCAGTATCACAGCTACCCCATGATGTTTTGAGTCACCACCTAAGTAAATAACTAGCTTACCATCCTGTCTTTTGAAGTGATCTTCTCCATTCCATCTGGTCTCTGTAATTCCCAGGATGTCAATTTTATACCTATCCATCTCTTTACAGACATTCTCAAGAGTACTCATCTGAAGACCCCGGACATTCCATGTGCCTATGTAAAATTTCTTTCTAAGATTAATCTTATGCCTTCTGTGTTGCTCATTCAAAGTATCACTGACTTTTGATGGAGACTGTAATATACTTCTCGAACAGGACCCTCTGCCTAAGCCCTGAATGTGGCTCTGATTATTCTGCACGACAGCCGATGCAGCATGAGATGCGTTATAAGGCACAACCATATTAGCATTTTGGAGTGTAGTCACTGCAAGAAGAAAGTGGTAGGTTGCTGCAAGTATTACAACAAGTTGACAAATTCACTCAAAAAAGGAGATGCATATTCATTGGTGTACTTGAATTTTTCAAAGGCCTTTGATAGACTGCCACATGACAATTTATCAGTTAAGCTGAAATAATGGGATTAGATAACAGACTGGTAAGTTGGATAGCTCATTGGCTATCAGATAGGTATCAGCAGGTTGCATATGGAGTAGTATTATTCCAAAAGAGGAAGGTTACTAGGGGAGTGCCACAGAGATCAGTTTTGGGACCATTATTGTTTAACTTGTATGTTAATGACATTGAGTCTGGCTTAACTGGAGATGGGCAACTGTTTGTCGATGATGCAAAGTTGTGAAGAGCTATGAAAGCAGAGCAGATGTGGCTTTGCAGGAGTATCTGAATAGACTACATCAGTGAGCAAACGTGGAGTTTATGTTGAAAAGTGCAAGATCTTGAAATTTAGTAGGCGAGGTTGGGATACAGAGTATATAATTGATGGAGAAATTTTGAAGAGGTGGAGGAGATGAGATATTTAGTAGTGACTGTGGACAGAGACTTGAAGTTTAGAGGTCACATTGCTAAAATTGTAAGAATATGCAGAAGCAAAGAGGTTATGGTGCCCCTGTATAAGGCTTTGATCAGGCCACATGTGGACTACTGTGCACAGATCTGGTCACCTGCTTTTCAGAATGAGGATAGATGTATTGGAGGATGTCTAGAGAAGGTTTAAGTTAGTGTCAGGTCTGTGGAATGTCAGATACAAAGAGAGATTGAAGGAATGCCACTTACAGAGCTTTGTGAATAGATGAAGAGGGAATATAATTGAGACATATAAGTTGGCGGGGGATTGTTACCAAATTAACGTGGAGAAGATATTTCCTAGAGTAAAGGGAGGCAGGGATAGAACTACATGCGATCTATGGAAGGTGTGAGAAGCAGGTTCTTTACTTGGTGAGTGGAATGTATTGCCTGAAATTGTGGTGAGTGCAGAAACTGTGAATAGGTTTGAGGTATGGCTTGATGATCTTTTTGCATGAGAGAGTATAGACCTCTCATGATGAGTCCTTTAACTCCATGGTTGTCAGATATTAATAATAACAATATTGTCAGGGTTGTGATATCTGTAAGGTGTATGGTGTAGTACTGTGGTTGATGATCAGTATTTGTAAGCATTAATGAACTGTGTTAAAATGACACTCCTTTTTTTTTATAGAGTCAGGATGATAGAATGAGAAGTGCAAGTAATTCCTGATATTTGCATGATAATCTGATCTGAACCCCATTGAGAATGTATTGGACATGTTGAAAAACAGATCTGAGAGCAGTCTTATTCTGTCAAATCCGAGCAAGTTAAAGGACTGTCTGGTATGTTGTAGATGCAATCCAACACCTTGTGGAATCTATACCAAACTCCATATGTGCTCTAATTCAGGCTAAAGAATGCCCAACACAGTATTAAATAAAAATTTATAATTCAGTGGCCAGTATATGTATATTCTTTCCTGGAAAAACTCTTTGTGGAAATAGTAAAATTAAAACCTTTACCTAAGACTTCTATTTAATCTCAAAGTATATAGTTGGATATATTTATAATCAAACTAGGGGAGGAAGATTGGAATTCACATTATTAACTTTTTCTCTGTAATTCTAACAATGCATTGAATATTTCCTTCAGTGGTTTCATTTTACAGGATTGTTGCAATTTGGATATAAGGCCAGATCAATTTTTCATACCCACTCTGCAAGATAAAAAACCTGAGTTTAGTTTCTGGGAGGCAAAGCCCTGAACAGAAGTGATAAAAAAAAAAAAAAAAAAAAAAAAAAAAGTTCAAGGTGAAACTCTGAGATAGGTTATGCAGACTTTTTGAACACAATACCTCTTTGTCATCTACTTTTTCAAAACTACTTTCTTCCTTTTCAGGTGATTTAGAATTCCTAGGTGAGTTTTCAGGTGTTGCTGAAATTTGTTTCAGACGTTTGGGAATACTCTTAATTTGAGAAAGGAAGAAATACCGTTGTTGTCGTTTTACATTGTTGCCTGACTTCGTATAGTGCTTCAATTTATAAGGATGGGGAACCAGACTTGTCATTGGACGACTCAGTTATGATGTACATGAGAGAAATCTGGAGAAATTTTTTAAGGGATATGGAAAAATAAGAGAGTTATAAAGAATGGTTTTGGATTTGTGGAATTTGATGGCTACAGGGATGCAGATGATGCTGTATATGAACTAAATGGGAAGCAGCTTATGGGAGAAAGGGTCTCTGTTTAACACGCACATGGTTCTCCTCTGAGGAGAAGAAGAGGAAGAGATAGGTATGGGCCACCAACTAGAACAGAATACAGGGTGATTGTAGAAAATTTAAGTAGTCATGTTAGCTGGCAGGACTTAAAAGATTACATAAGGTAAGCAGGAGAGGTGACATATGCTGATGCTCATAAACAACATCATAATGATGGGATTGTGGAATTTGCTTCTTATACAGATATGAAAAATGCTATTGAAAAGCTGGATAATACAGAACTGAATTATAGAAGGATAAAGCTTATAGAAGACAAATCATGTCGATGCAGGTCGCCCTCAAGGTCTTGTTCCAAAAGCAATTCCAGATCTCGAAGTCGCAGTAGGAGCCGTAGCCGTAGTCGCAGCAAAACACCTAGTAGGTCCAGATCACGTTCTCGGTCTGAATCACATTCCAAGTCGTCTTGTTCTAGGTCTACCTCTCGGAGCCCTGTGAAGTCTCGCAGCAAGAATCGTAGTGCAACACCTGAAAACTCACCTAGGAAGTCTAAATCACCTTCAGAATTCCTCTTTGTTAGTTCATTTTTAAAATACAAACAATGGCCATTGGATTTTCCAGCACTCTCCTCCTCTCTCTCTTCTTATGCCATGCTCAAATGCTGATGATGGATATTGAAAATCTTAAATATATCAACATCTTGACTTGCTGTTATTAGAAATAATTTATTATTATTATATATTTAGTAAACAGGAGTTATACAAGGCTTCATTCTCTCCCCATCAATATTTCTTATTGTTGTTGTAGACTGGGTTACGAGAAATGCCATGAAAAGCACAAAAGGAATAAATAAAATGGGATTTAATAAAACAGCAACATGGCCTGGATTTTGCAGATGATATATGTTTACTGGCACTACTTCGATTACTACATTGAAGAGAGAGAGAGAGAGAGAGAAGCACCAAATAGAGTTGGAGATCTGTGGTCAAGGTCCTGTGCTCCCATTGGGGCAAAGAGGAAGAAGTAAGTAGATTTTGTGTTATGTATTTGCTGGCCTCGTTTGCCAAGCAATTAGTGCAATTCATTCTCTAACCAACAAGCTGTGGGTTCAAATCCTGCTACGGGCATGGATGTTTGTGACTGTCTTTAGTTTTTAGGTCGGAGATGAATTTCATTGCCTGGTGTAACTGCTTTTTTTTTTTTTTTTTTGACATAGTGCCAGATTGCTTTGCATTGAGTTCAATGCTTGACCTGTTTTTTACTATCGTGTTCAAAGTGAACATGGAGAGTCTAAGATCTTTTGCTAAATGCACACGTGTTCTGGCAGCCCAATCTACACATTGCAGAATTGCCATCTTTTCTTCTACCGAAATACATTTTCTGTCTTTTTTCTTCATGTTACTAACATGGATAATCCACCACCACAACTTGAAAGTAACTTTTACACGCTAAATTATGTAGCAGAAATTCTGCAATATCAATTCACAGTGTGATTGAAAAATCATGGTATCGCTCATCACTACATTTCTGCTGCAAGTCACCGTGATGGTGGAAACGAAACTACAGCCGAAAGCAATGCCACCTGGGAACAGAAATTGATTTGAAAATCAGTATTGCCACCCGAGAAAAAAACGCAAATCATGGGAAATAACGTCCACATCAAGTTGTTAATGGTGGGAAAACAATATATCGTAAGAATAGGCCTTAAGACGGGACGAATGGAAAATGACGTAAATTGCGGGAACGTAAAAACGAGGTTTTACTGTATATATATATATATATATATATATATATATATATAATTAATAAACATAGGAAAAAAATCCTTAGCTGATCCACAGTACAGATGGAATTACTGTAGCTTTATGAAAGCCTTTCATAAATGGGAGTCTCATAAAAAATAAAATATATTTAAAAAAAAAAGTTAACTATTCTTTAACTTGCCAGTTAAAACCAACATAGAGGACAGCATTAAGCCGAAAGAAATGTTACTGCATTTGAAGAAGAAGATTGAATTAAGCAAGTGATGAGCAACGTTCTTTTGTCTTAACAGATCTGCAAGTGATCTGATGGTGGCTGATGGTGGCTGTACTTGAATCTTAATGGGACTCCTTTTAAGCATCTATTTTAGTTTATGTGGATATTTTTAAAAATTTCGAGCAACCTTTATTGCACGAACCCCAGTTTATAAAAGACAAAATTCTGTAATGGACTCATTTTGTACTTTCAAGTAACTAAAAAACTGCTTACTATAAATAAAATATGAAAATTATTAATAACCATATTTTCATGATTTGCATTTTTAATCATGTGGCTAAAAGCGAATGAAAACTTTCATGTTCCCAAGGTTGAAGAGCACTTTTTTTTTTTTCATGATGGTGCTCTCACCCAAGAAAAGTTATTTGCAAACCTTTTGTACTGTGGATTGGCTACACATTTTGGGTAGCACATTTGCAAGGACAGCATTCCATCAATATACAAAAAAAAAAAAAAAAAAAAAAAAAAAAAGATTAATTTAATCTGTAATATTTTGATTTTGCAATGGTGATTATATGAGGATGTGCTGAGAAGTTGTGATAATCACCATGAAGGAATTGAGGTAGAACCATGTAACTTACACATTATTCTACCTATTCCACACAAAGTGTTGTACACTGATTACAATGCTGCTGTATCATTTGCATTCCTCTGAGGAAAAAAGTCTTTCTCTTGTTGCACAAACTACTTATTTTTGTTCTAGGTGTTTATCAGAACTTTTCAGTCCCCCCCCCCCATATTTTATTACATGACATGCAATTTTTTTGAAATAAAAATTGCATGTCCGTGGGTGGGGGGGCGGAGTAGAACTAAAAATTTTGATTGGGGTAACAAAAATAAAAACCTAGTGCTATTTGTTTTCATGCATTCAGTATTTGTGGTATTTCAGATTAGTTGGAATTATGGCTGAAGTAATTCAGCCATAATTAAGGCTACGAGGCCAGTATGCTATGATTGATTGCATGTGTGTGCCTGTTTTTCAGGGTTTAAAACTTGGATTTCTGGGAAGAAAGGTCCAGCAATCTCCATATAAGATTAACTTGCCTTCACTTGATGTCCTTATGAAGGGTTTTTGTTTTGTAGATGGTATTAACCCAGCCTCAAAGGGATTGGGTTTAACACACAATATGTGTATGTTTTCCAGAAAACATCAGAATTGAAGTATTGAAGAATATATGCTAGTTACAAGTTGAAGAATAGACAAATACTGTTCCAGCTTAAAGAACAGGCTGTTACAAAATTTGGAGATGGCTACAATTACACAGATTAAACATTTCATTATTATTATTTAGGAAAAGCATATTATGTATAAAAAATCTGCATTGTTGTACTCAATTTCATCACTAATACTTGTGGATTAGCTTATACGTTGGTTAGACATACTTCTAATTTTTTAGGAAATGACGATGTAAATTAAATTATTAATTATAAAAACTTTAATTAATAACTGCCTTAGATTTTTTAATTACCTTGGAGTTTTTATAATTAATAATTTAGTTTACATTCATCACTAAGAGAAATAGTACTTGGAATTCTGCATGTGTTAATTACAGCTTGTGGTAATCTCTATATGTTCATCACAACTAAGACTGTTGATAATGCTTTTTTGATATTTAACATATAAAAAATGAAACTTTTATGGCAGTACTGGGTTGCACATTTAACTTACATCAAAATTTCCAGTTTCTCTTTTTTGCTTATTTAATCACTGGAATGGAAACAAATTGAGATGGATTGCCAAATGAGCCTAACTTGAAAATTTCAGCTGCTATTGTATAAATAAGCATTTCAAATGTTTCATAATTTTTCAGTATGCAATATTAAAATATGACTTGATGAAGTGTGTTAATATTAAATACATTCATAATCTCAATTTCTTATGTCCTATTTAACAGTTTTTGAATCTTATCTCTTATTAGATTATGACCAAATGTTAAATGCCTCGTTGCTGAAAACTGCTGTAATTGAACTGCAAGGGCATTCTGGTGTAGTTATTGCAGCTGATTGGTTAGCTGGAGGAGAGCAAGTGATCACTGCTTCTTGGGACAGAACTGCCAATGTTTATGATATACAAACAGGGGAACTTATTACCCAACTAGTAGGTAAGTTTTATAGGAGAAAATTCAATTGTCTTAACAGAGTTATAAATTCTTGAATTAAATATGAAACATAGATTTAGTTAGCTGTTAGAATGTTTGCAAGTGTATGTTTTCTGTCAACACCAGAGTTTTACAAACCTTTATATACTTATCCTTCCTCTCACTGTAATTATAGATGCCATTCCTCTAGGTACTTTTTTGTTTTCTAAATGTTAATGAATGAACAGAGGAATTCTTGTCTTCCTGTACCAAAATGGCATTCAGTTTCTCCAGTGAAGTTGGTTTAGTCTTGGCCCTAACTGACATTCTAACTTTTGCCAAAGATACTGTAGAGCTCAGATTTGTACTCCCTGCTCACTAGTCTAATTTTCACTCTTAGAAAATACTCCAATTTACTCAGACATGCTTTAACCATGCTTTTGCCATGTATTTTGCATTATCAGGTTGATGCTTAACTGTGTTTTTTCTATGTCCTGAACAGAACTAAGAATTGTCCTAAGTCTCATTATGTTCATGTTCATTTATTCAATGTTCTTACATTATGAACAAAAGATCTATTCTTGGTCTTCCTCTTCTCCTGCTTCCATCAACTTTAGCAAGCATCGTCATCTTCTCCAGACTGTCATTTGCTCGCATAATATGTCCAAAGTATGACAATTTTTGCTTGATGATCATAGCTTCAAGGGAGCAATCTGGCTTTATTCTGTCTATCACTGATTTATTGGTTTGCTTTGCAGTCCATGGTATTCTTAGTAAGCGTCTCCAAACCCATAATTCAAATGCATCTATCTTCCTTTTTTCACTCTTTCTCAGGACCCAACTTTCACATCCATACAGCACCAAAGGGAATACCATTGCTTTCACGATTCTGATTTTTGTTGTGAGGCTAATATCTTTAAAGATCTTGCTTAAATTTGTCATTGCTTTTTTTCCGAGTAATAATCTTCTTCTAACTTCTTCGGTACAATAGCCATCTTCAGGATGGTTATGGTACCGAACAATTTGGGATCCTAGGAACACAAAATTGTTAACTGCTTCCATTTTCTCCCCATCTACTTCAAAATCATTAAGTTCACATGGTGCCATAACTTTTGTCTTTTTGAGGTTAAGTTTAAGTCCATATTTAGCACTTTCTTCTTTAACTTTCATAATAAGTTCCTTTAAATCTTCTTCGCATTCTGCTGGCAAGGTGGTATCATCTGCATACCTCAAATTATTAATCTTTCTTCCATCAATTTTAATTCCAACTGGAGACTCCTCCAGCCTTGCCATTCTTAAAATGTATTCGCTGTACAAGTTAAACGGGTACAGAGATAAAATACATCCTTGTCGCACCCCTTTACCTATTGTAAAATACTCGGTTTCTCCAAGATCTGTTCGGACAGTAGCTTCTTGTTCAAAATAAAGATTCCTCAGAAGGATAATGAAATGCTCTGGGACTCCCATTATTCTTAACACATTCCACAGTTTCGCATGATCTACAGAGTCAAAAGTCTTGCTATAGTCAAGGAAACAAAGGTAAACATTCTTTGATATTCCTGTGCTCTTTCTATTATCCATCTCACATTGGCGATTTGATCTCTTGTTCCTCTGCCTTTTCGAAATCCTGCCTGTTCATCTGGCATTTCTCTCTTCATGATTAGTTCCAGTCTTTAGTGAATGATCTTAAGTAAGACTTTACTTGCATGAGAAATCAGTGCCATAGTTCTATAATTTTCGCACTCTCTTGCATCGCCTTTCTTCAATAAAGGTATTAAACTGATTTTTTCCATTCCCTAGGCCATGTAGTTGTGATCCAAATTCGCTGACATAGAACTGTTAAAATTTTAACTGCCTCTTCTCCCAGGGCTTTGAATAGCCCAATGGATATTCCTTCTCCTCCTGGTGCTTTCTTACTGGATAGCTGTTGCAGTGCCCGCCTCACTTCACTCTCCAGTGGTACTGGCTCCTGTATATAATCTGCTCTTCAAATTTCTCAGTAATTTTGGAGTCCTTTCTGTAAAGGGCTTCTGTATACTCTTTCCATCTTTCTTTGATGTGTGCAGCGTCTGTAAGATATCCTTTGTGTTTACTTTTCAATACTGTCACCTTGGCACTAAACTTCCCTGTTAGTTCTCTGATCTTTTTGAAAAGATCTCTTGTTTTTCCTTTCTTGTTTTGGTCTTCTATTTGTTATCATTCCTGGTTAGAGTGTTTTTCCTTGTCTCTTCTGGCTTGTCGTTGAAACGCTGCATTCAAATGCCATACTTCCTGCAAATTTCCTGTTTTAATCAGTTTGTATAGTGTTTGCCCACATAAACTGGTTTCTAGACAGCTAATCCCAGGATCTGTATACCTACTGCAAGCACACACAATGATTGATAATATAACACATCATTGGGTCTGTTAATCCTGAGTCACATCCTATTTCTGGTACTTTACACAACTACATTTAGCATGCATTTCTTACTGAATGTATCACGTGGTTGTATTGTTGAAAAATAGATACAGATATTTTGATAGTCTAATTACTACAGTTACCAATTTCTCAACTTCTCAATGTGAGGTATCTGTTCGTGGTGGAGGGCACTTTCTAGTGATGGTGCTGGCCCTTTTTGTCTTTTTTTTTCCCTATTCTTTTTCTTCATATATTCTTTGCTCTACTTCTGAGTCTTTTTTTACTAACCTGTTTTCCAGACAACCACCACTGGGAGTCAATAGCACACCGCTGTGTTTTCCATGTGGTACCATCTGTGGACATTCAGAAAAGAGAATTTTGGTAGTCTCATACTTTGGCAAGGCAGGTAGTCCTGGATGTCCCAGCTGGTATCAATCAGCTAGTAGGCTTGTCTGCAAGGGGAAAAAAAAAACGGTGTTGCAGTAAGTCTTCTTCTCCATGGTCCAGGGACAGTGCTCTAGGTTTGCTGTGGTGCTGGTATGGCATATGGGTCAGCCCTGATGTTTCACTCCTGAGACTGGTCTTGCTTGCTGGAAAGTGGGTATCCATGTGTGACTTCGTTGTGAGTGCGTCTCATGATGAACCAACTTTCTCCTAAGAATGAATCATTTTTTATTCTCTTGTTGTTCAGGGGCCCTCAACAAACCACATCCAAGTGCAGAAACTACTGGAACATTAACAGAAAACCAAAATAAGTAAATTAAAAAACTTTAGAGAAAGCATAAAATACACCATCTTTCCTAATCCTACATTCAACAGAGGAATGTCCTCTTGGAAAAATGTTGTCATACTTCATGCCAGTGGTTCTCAACCTCTGTGAGACCACTGCCTGGTAAATTCTTTTTTTTATAAGACAAGGGCCGGATCCCAACAGATTTACTCATAAATTCCTTTCCAATTTTTTTTAAAAGTTCATACATTAAACTAACATAAGTATTAATAATTACTTATGGCATAATCATAAAGAGTATTAGTACACTTATGTATACGGTGTGGCATGTTGACAAATATAAAATTACGTTTAAATTAGTTATCAATCACTGGACTAATGAAATCTTGTAGCATGTTGTAGTTTCCTTAGGTAAACATCATTAAATTAAATTGTGCTGATTTTCATTGACATATCCCATTCTGATCACCAAATATATTTATAATATTATTATAAATATATTTGGTGGTGGAAGGAGGTGGAGATTGCAAAGGAACAATTTGGATTCATGCCTGGTAGATCAACAACAGATGCTCTCTTTGGGTTATGGCAGATGATGGAAAAGTATCAAGAGAAACAAAGGGAGCTACATCTGGCATTTATTGATCTGGAGAAAGCATACGATAGAGTGCCAAGGCAAGAAGTCTGGAGGTGTCTGAGGGAGAAGAAAGTACCGGAGAAATATGTCAGGTTGTTGCGGGAAATGTACAGAAATGTGAAGACAAGTGTTAGGACCTATCTGGGACAGATAGAAAGTTTTCAAGTAACAGTTGGCTTGCATCAAGGGTCAGCATTAAGTCCGTTTCTGTTTAATATTGTGATGGAGGTGGTAACAGAGGAGGTGAGAGAAGATGTGCCTTGGACAATGTTGTATGCAGATGACATCTTGCTGTGTGCAGATTCAAGAGAAGAAGCGGGAACTAAACTGGAAAGATGGAGAAAAGGACTGGAAGAGAGAGGTATGAGACTGAGCAGAAGTAAGACAGAGTATATGTGTTGCACAGTGGGCAGGAGACAGATCTGGAGCTTGAAGGAAATGTCATCAGGAAGGTAAGAGACTTTGGATACTTAGGTTCAACAGTGGAAGAAGATGGAGGAGCTGAGAAGGAAGTGGGATGCAGGATACAAGCGGGTTGTAGGAACTGGAGGGAGATGGCTGGAGTGTTATGCGATAAGAGGGTGCCGATCAATCTGAAAGGCAAAATCTATAGGACAGTAATGAGGCCAGCTATGACATATGCTATAGAAACTGTGGCCCTGAGGAAAAATAACATCAACAGGATAGAAGTAGCAGAGATGAGAATGCTTAGGTGGGTGTGAGAAATGACTATGTCAGGGGAACAGTGAAAGTTACGAACTTAGGAGCAAAAATACAGGAGGCAAGGTTGAGATGGTTTGGTCATGTGATGAGGAGGGAGGACGAATATGTGGGAAGAGGGGTCATGCAGATGGATGTGCAAGGAAGGGGGAAGCGTGGGCGGCCAAAGAGATGGAGGGAGCTGGTAGAAGAGGACTTGAGGATGAAGAACTTGGATGTGGTGACAGCCCAAGACAGTAAAGTGTGGAGGAGACTCATTATCAACAGTGAACCCACTTAAGTGGGAGAAGCTGCAGAAGAAGATTATAAGAAAGTATTCAGTATTACTTTTTCCCCTGTGTGCTGATAGTTTTCCCTTCCTTTTGTACATCCTGGAGATCTTTGTAGGCTTGAGGTGGATTACTCACTATCTGTTCCGTCACAAACATCTTCAATGAGAGATTTCTTAATACCAAAAGTAACCAAAGTGCCTTGTCTCTTATTCATATTAGAATTTAAATCTGTATTCCTATTACTTTTAAAAAAATCACGGCACTCCGGTTTCAGAACAAGCACTTTCACGTTGCAATATGAACTTGCGAAGAAAGTATTCAGTATTACTAGATTTGAGAACTGGATTCAGACCCTTGATCTTCAATTTCAGTGGAAGAAAAATTTTCTTTATACTTCCTTGCTGATTGGTCACTAACATTTTCAACACCACCCATTGGTCATAAAAATTGCCTGTAATTGGATTACAGGCAATTTTTATGACAAGTCATGAGCAGGTATTCCTTTTACAGAATGTTGACAGATTTCGATGTCTGAAAATTAATGATAATTCATGAATACTTCCACGTTTAAAAATACACAGCTTGGTCACTGACATTTGCTACACCGATGTTATTTTGTTTAGTTTTGAGAACAGAGGATACACCACCCATCATTGTAATCGGCTTAGAGGCAATTTTTATGACCAGTCGTAAACAGCGGTATTCCCTTTCCTGAATGTTCAAAGATTTTGATGTGTGAAAATTAATGATAATTCATGAATACTTCCATGTTTAAAAATACACAGCTTGGTCACTGACATTTGCTACACCGATGTTATTTTGTTTAGTTTTGAGAACAGAGGATACACCACCCATCATTGTAATCGGCTTAGAGGCAATTTTTATGACCAGTCGTAAACAGCGGTATTCCCTTTCCTGAATGTTCAAAGATTTTGATGTGTGAAAATTAATGATAATTCATGAATACTTCCATGTTTAAAAATGCATGGCTTGGTCACTGACATTTGCTACACAGATGTTATTTAAGTGTTCTTGGTCTGAGCTTTTTGACGCATTCACAAATATTATTCTCCTCAGAATATTTCCACTATAAAATATTTATTCACGAAAAATGCTTAGAAAACTAAATTGACAAATTCCAGGAGAACTTCTTGCAGCCCAGTATAATTGATGCCAGGGTCTGGTTCCAAGCCACGGCCCAGCAGTTGAGAAACACTGTTTCATGCAGAATGGTTTGAAAGGGTTGGCACAAACACCAAAATCAGTAAAGAAACTCCATTCAAGAGATATTCTTATTGAAACAGCAATGCAATATGAAAGACTACCTCAAGAAACATCATTTGGGAATGCCAATTACAATAATCTCTCCACTCGCGTGCGCACGTGCACACACACACACACACACACTCTCTCAAAACTTTAAACTTTTCTGGAGACATAATATCAGAGTGGGATCTCCTTGGTGTTTCTGATGAAAAGATCTGCTCTGAAATGAAAGATCAAAAAGTTATAGCTATGATGAGAATACTCATACACAGGGATGGTTCCCACCAAGAATATCATCTTTACCTTCAACACACCTAAACCCCTGACATCTGTGAAAGCAGGATATCTAAACTGACCAGTTAGACTCTACATCTTGAATCCTTTGTGTTGTTGCTTTAAATGTCAGAAGTATGGTCATTCTCAAACTGCTTGTTGTGGCTTTGCCATCTGATGTGGCAGTAAAGAATAAAGGCAATTAATGGAAAACACTGAAATGCTCTAATTGTGAGGGCCCAGCTTACTCCTAAGTATGCCAAAGATGAAAAGGAGATCCAAAAAATAAAATCTAAACAGAAATGAGGAAACAGTGCACCGCAACATCTGGTAGTTAAACTCTAAAATCTCTTGCATAATTAAATTTTGTTAAAATTTTTGCATTTGATTTTACAGAGTTTTCTGAATATTTTGAATTTGGAAATTATATTGTACTAAACTGAGTAAATAATTCTGCTGTAAAAGTGCAAAAAAATCAATGTAAATTGACCTGTATGTAAAATGATAAGGAAGGGATTAACCCAGATTATCGCGATGACGAAGCAACAACAAGAGGTCGCAAGATCATGCGATGTTAGAAAAAGGCAGCAAGAATGGATGGAACAATCATGACATCATCATCATGCTGACAGCTAATCTCGAAAACTGCTTCATAAAGAACAAAGACGGATATAGTATAAAGAAGGACTGAAACAAACCAGAGGGGCTTTTCACTTTTGGGGTTTTTTGCTCTGTTTCTCTCTCTTCTCTCGAACGAGGTATAAAAGTCTTACGGTGGCTGCAGTGCATAGTTCAGAAGGCCTGGACAGAGGGATGAATTCCCGATGATTGGAGTAGAGCTCTCATAGTATCCATATATAAAAAGGGAAATAAAACTGAATGTGAGAATTACAGAGGTATTTCCCTACTGAGTGTTCCTGGTAAGTTTTATGCCAGTATACTTGAGAAACGGTTGAGAAGAATTGTGGAAGAAAAGCTTGGTGAAGAACAAGCATGATTCAGGCCAAATAGAGGCTGTCAGGATCAGATCTTCATTTTACGACAAATAGTTGAGAAATCATGGGAATATAACAAAGATCTGTATTTAAGTTTTGTAGATCTGGAAAAGGCATATGACAAGGTGCCAAGAGAGAAGCTATTCAATACGCTACTGTTATATGCTGTCAATGGGGCATTATATCAAGCAATACTTAGTCTTTATTTGAGTTGTAAGTCAGCAGTTAGAATTGAAATGAAGTACAGGAAGGTGGTTTAATGTTAAATCTGGTGTCAAACAAGGATGTACATTATCCCCTCTGTTATCATTAACTATATGGATCACATTATGATGGAAAGCGGCATGAAACCTGATATCAAAATTGGAGATGGTAATCTCAGCTCTTTACTTTATGGGGATGATGTTATACTTCTAAATAAATCCACTACAAGTCTCTGCAAGATTCCCTGACTAAATTGAATAACTTTTGTAATAGATATGGTATGAAGGTCAGCAATAACTAGACAAAGATAATGAAAATAGGCAGAAGCATTGGAAATGTCAACTGCTTTTTGAATGGAGAACCTGTGGAACAAGTAAAACATTTCAGCTTCTTAGGCACGATTTTTAGTTAAGATAGTAAATTAAATATGGAAATAAGCAACAGAATCAACAAAGCTGGTATGGTAGGAAGTCAACTGAATAAATCTATATGGAGACTTGACTAGAGACTGCAGACTCTCATATCTGCAGTCTCTAGTCAAGTGTTTTACTTCTGACCCAGCTCTCAGATCCATAAGTTAAAATTGGTTTGAACACTGTCTTGTATACAGCTAATTTTGTGTTTTGACTAATTTCTCTCTTATTCCATATAAATTTATTCCTGAGAAAGATTAGAGGCGTGAACAGATGACATCAATGGCAATATCATATTAAAAATGAGGATATTAGGAAAGAACTTTACATTATCAGTATCCAGGAATGCATTAGCAGAGCTAATCTCAGGTGGTATGGTCACTTAAACAGAATGGTATAACAAAACAAGTGTTCTCTGCCAGGTTGGCAGGAAAATGACCAAGATATAGGTGGATTGATATGGTAAAAAGTGCCTTGGATGATAGAAATATAAGATCTGATAATGTTGGAGTCTTGACAAGTAACAGACTGATGTGGAGAAAAATTGTAGATAGGAAGTTAGTAATGTAAATTTTTCATGTAGTACTATCATATCCTGAACACTCCTTGAGGGTACATGGCAGGAATTTGATGATGATGGCAGAAACAGAACCAGTGCACTATCTAATCGTGTTCATAATTCTGCACATCAAATGATGAAGATTCTGTCACTAATTCAGTGATCTGGAGCAAATTAGAAAAAACATTTTGAGATGCTATAATGATCTAAAGAGAATTGTGGAATCAGAAATTATCCTCAACCTGGTCCATCTTAATAATAACCTTAGCTATAAGCTATCTGATTGTCACTCTTCATTTATGCAACTTTGGCATACACAGTCTCATGCCCACATGAACATGCCCAACTGTGGCATCCAGAATGCCTTCAGATGTTAGTATGAGATGTATATCATAAAAAAGTACATTTTTTTTATATTATACACCTGATGGAGTCTTCTAACAAGATGAAACTAGTTTTTTTTTTCATTTAAATAATATATACGAGGGCTGTTCAATAAGTAATAAGACTAATTTTACTGTCACGAAACCACTCATCACAATATTAATTTCTCTGAAATAAAGAAATGTTGCTGTCTGTATTAACAAAAGAGGTTGATAGATGGCATATACGGGCTAATGTGCCAGAGTGTCACGTGACTCAACACAAGCTTGTTTCGGCGTGCCTACGATCCGCGACCAGTCGTCGAAATGGAAGCGTTCTTGGAACAGCATTATGCGATTAAATTTTGTGTGCGTTTGCAAAAATCGGTGTCGGACACTTTTAACATGATACGCAAAGCTTTCCACGATGAAGCAATGTTGAGGGCAAGTGTTTTTCGCTGGCATATAACTTTTAAGGAAGGAAGGCAAATTGTGGAAGATCTTCAACGTCCATCACAGAGACAATGAACAACACAGCAGCGATTATCATCAAGGAGGATTGCAGAATTACAGTATGCCAGCTGCATGTTGTCCTGAATATTTCTGTGGGAAGTGTTCACTCAATCATGGCTGAACATTTGGGACTGAAACGTGTTTGCACCCGATGGATTCCCAAACTCTTGACACCGAAGCAAATGTAGCATCGAGTGGATGTGTGCACAGAATGGAAAGAAAGACTGGAACAAGAAGGCTACAACTTCTTAAAACGCATCATTACAGCAGATGAAGCTTGGTTGTATCACTATGACCCTACAATGAAACAACAAAGTAGTGAATGGAAGCATCCGTCTTCGCCTATCCCCAAGAAAGCAAAAACTGTAAAATCGGCTGGTAAAGTTGTGACCATAATGTTTTTTGACTACGAAGGCATTGTTTACCAACATGCTGTAGAACCCGGGAATACTGTAAACGGCTCATACTATGCGGAAGTTTTACAGACAATGGTACAGCATGTCAAAAGGAAGCGTCCATTGCTGAAGAATGGCTTCTTATTGCAGCACGATAATGCAAGGCCACATATTGCTGGTGGTGTATTGGACGTTTTGCAAAAGAACAACATAGATATCCTACCACACCCTCCATACAGTCCTGATCTCGCACCGTGCAATTTCTGGCTGTTTCCTCAGCTCAAGAAACCACTAAGAGGGCCACCATTTGAAAGCAACAAAGCATGTGTAAAAGCTGCGTAGGCGGTTTTGAAAGAACTCTCAAAAAACGGACTTTCACATGTGTTTAAGAAGTGGACGCAACGTTGGGACAAATGCATCGTGTCTCACGGTAGTTACTTCGAAAAAGACCATGTAAATGATGACAATTAAAGGTAATCTGTTTTCTGTATAAATATAGTCTTATAACTTATTGAACAGCCTCCCTATTTTGATCGTTTTTGGTATCTATTGACTCCTGGTCATTAAATTCCTTTAATTATGTCATATACCTGAGTAAATCCGTTGCATCAAATATATATATATTTAATGTTTATTTTTCTATAAATTTTATTTATTTATTTATTTATTGACTAGTATTTCTATAGTCCTGAACATTAGTAGCATTACTGGACCTGAATGAGAAATGACTGGTAAACAAGTTTTGAGAGGATATGTTAGTAAAGCTTCATCTATCTGCCTTGGCATTCAATTACAGTAATCCCTTGATTAGTGGGTCATTTTTTTTTCGATACCGAAATTCGATTAGTATGCCCGTATACATCTTAAAAATAAATGTTACAGATTTTAAAAATTTTCTATCCATACATTTTTATGGCTAATTATTTTAAAAAATCACTCACCAGAATGAAATAATTTAGTTACGATTTAGAACATTTTATAAAGTTATTTTTAATAGCATACTACACTACTTCCATGTACACTATGTTCCAAATTTTTATCGCCAAAATTTATGTCGTCTGCTATAGTACGCCCACAGATTCGAGACCCTTCGACACTTCTGCTCATGTCACAAAAAGGAGAATCCATTCCTATAATAGGGTAATCAATCCGTCTTCTGTGATAAGTTGTTTATTATTACACGTCAGAAAATTAACTTCTTTTTTATGATCATTGTAGTTTTTAAAGATGTAACTATTTTGCATGTATAACAGTTGGGAAATTTTATCTATAAAGCATGTTATTTCGCGAGCTGGCGACTAATTCGTATGCCATCATTTCTTTCTCCCCTTCAGTGATAATGTCCAAGTGTTAATTAAATCTCATTCTGAAGAACTCAGTGATTCTGACCTGCTAAATTTAGATGTACAGCGAGAATATCCCAAAGAATATGAAGAAAATTTAACTGCTGATAGTCAGCCAAAAGAGATTTCACAGAAACAATTTGAAAATATTTTTCGTACAATCGAATTTTAAGCAGCAATGCTTAAAATTTGCAGAAGAGTAAAAGAGGGAATAGGGCCATACCGTCGGTTATATGAAAAAAAGAAACAAAATGCCCACCAAACTACGTTAGGTCAATTCTTTGTTAAGAAGTAGAATAATAAAATTTATATTTTGAATATGTTTTATTGTTTTTCAGCTTCATGGTTTTCCTTTAACTAGGCCATGAGACATACCTTAATTCTTTTATAAAAAAATGAAGGTTCAAGAAAGAAATTTGAGGAACGAATTATACTTTTCCCCATAGGTTATTGTATTCGATTAGTGCATTTTTGATTAATGCTCCTGTTTTAAAGAAACGCATTAGGCGCTGTAATCGAGGGATTGATGTAATTGTCAAGTAGTTACATAAACTTTAGAAAGTAGTGATAATGAAAATTGCATGAAAAAAAAACATAAACATTGTAAAGATAGCTTGCTTATCATATTTCTGGCAGTCTTATGTGATTTTTAGAGATAATTATAATTGACAAATGGTAAAAGTAATGATTTTAGTATATCCTTATTAGTATTGCATCTACACAAAACCATGTTTTCTTCTGAATATTTTCATCTCCATCTGAGATTGCTGAAAGCGACAATTAGAGATACATTATTTTCTCCTCCCCCCCCCCCCCCCTCTCTCTCTCTCTCTCTCTCTCTCCTCCAGGTAAGTTTGTTCTTCCAGAAAATTAGGCTATATGCTTATAACTGAAATTTCAAATTGATGGTTAGAAAATCTGCCTATATATCTTTAATGGGACAAGTACAATGATGTATTATTAATAGTTTTGAAGAAGTTTAGTTTTGTTTAATTGTTATACTAAAGAATTTTCTTTAAATGCATAATTTATTGTCTTACATTAAAATATATTCATATGTAATGATTGCACACAGTAATATTAAATAAAATCTCACTTTAATTTATGTATTCAGGAGGAGCAAATATTCTGGGCGTGCAGTGCGCATCCACAGAATAGCAATATCACCAATATATTTGTGCATTTATTCCTATTAAAGACTCCCCTAATTGTTTCCTGGCTTCACCTGATTCCTAAAATTAAACACAATACATTGATGCTTCATGAAGGGGGACACTTTTTGGCATGTAGACATTGCATCACATTCACGTTAATAGCCCGGGTGTTCGATCACAAATGCTGACACCTTTGTGCCTCTTAAACAAACATGCAGATGGTGCAGCATGTGTCAAATTCTTAATGTTCCAATGGTTTTAAATGGTCCAGAAGGTGAGACAATAGCACCAGAAGTCATTAGTGACTGTGATAACCAATCACAGTCACTAATTTTTTATTATTTTTATCTTCTAGTAGTCATTCATCATTTGAACAAAATACTTTCAGAGAGGTCTCCAATTCCATTTAATTAACTTTTTGCTCTCTCCTATCTAAAAGAACCAACATTCTCCACAACAGCCAAAACCAAAACAAGTTCACAATTGTTGCTACAAGTTATGTTTCTTCATTAACGTCCGTGTATGTGCATACTTGCTTAAAATGCTGGTTAATCTTAATGGTACCCTCCCGCCCTCTATAGGTTGGTTGAAAAATGTGTAAAAGAAATTTTCAGGTTGGGGGAAAAAAAATTATATGTTTTCAGTCTATCAACATTGAAACATGACATTTTCTTGATATATGAGGGGGGGGGGGGGTCTTGAAAGCCCTGATAAACACTCAGAACAAAAATGATATTATAGCAACTGATATAACCACAAGAAAGACTGTATTTCAAAATCCTTTAACCCCCATGTTTCATCAAATTGTAATAATTTGTTCTTTTTATTTTAGGATATATAAGAAGACATAAAATTAATTATTTTTGCTCTAGGCATTTATCAGAACTTTCCACCCCCCCCCCCCTTGTATGCCGATCAAAATTAAGTGAAGCCTTGCCCTCCATCATGAAATCATTATTGATATAATGATTTAATGATGATTATGTCAATAAGTGACAAGGAGAGAAAGAAATGAAAGAAATTTCAATTAACTTGAAATTATCTACTTCTTGTATTCTCAGTCACCATTACAAAACTTGTAATAACATCAAAATTTTATAAAATGATTTATTAATATAATTTTTATTTTCTTTGTGGAGACAAAGTAAATTTCATAATAACAATAATTTAAATTTCATGACAAAGTATTAAAAAAAGCTGCATAACTTGCTTATTCTTTGTTCTTCACTGAAATGTTTCTTTTTACAACATATTATTATTGAAACAGTAGATACATTCTCCATGTTTTTATGGACCGCTCTTCACATTTAGTTTTTTTTTCCAGATCACTGATAACTGATAGCAGAAGTTACCTTCTTTCATGAATATTTTTTAATAAAAATATATGAATGAAATGTATAAAAAAAAGAGCTGATGTTATAAAAGTAATCCTCATAAAATGTGTACAACTAAAAATTAATTTTACTTGCATATTATGAATGCTAAGTGAATATAAATTCGTATGTTTTGTGTGAGCATGCATGAGCTTGTTCATGCTGGTTCACCTTATTTATATCAGTCAATTGAAGAGCACTATATACCAGGAGCTATTGATTAATTTGCTAATTCAAACCGAAGTAAGAAAAACAACAAGAATAAGAACAATAACAACAGGAATTTCAATGAGCAAATACATTGGAAAATAAAATATATCAAGAGAACTGCAATTACCATATTTGCAATTTTATCATCGGGTGACTGTGTATCTTTCGTTTGCTTAATATTTTCTGTTAACCTTTTAAAGAAACCTAAGCTATAATTTTATGATTAAAGTCTCCATAAGAAACCAGACATTCTTTCAACTTGGTAAGACACTTCACATCATCTGATTTTTTAAATAATGGATGGTGGGCTAAAAGATGAATGGCATATGATAAAACATAATCAGGATGTACTGAATAGTTTCTCTGAAAAAGATTTGAATATTGAAATAACTGTATGATGCTTTAAGTTATCCCAGCATTTATTAATATTCAGTAGTATAAAACTGTTTAAACTGGAATTTCAGTTCTTTAATATGTTCTAATTCTTCTAGACTAAAAATTGCTATAAAGTTCAGTGGCAGTTTCAGAGTTATAAGACCTTTATGTAGCTTCAGAACAAAATTGGTTCTTACTTCACTGCATTTGTCATTAATGACAAAGGCTAACATTTGAAAATAATCTGTTTTCAGAATTCAGAATATCAGCATAGGTAGATTCATAACATAACTTCAGTATGCAAGTATCTGCTGTTAACTGAAGTCAGGATTTCTCCATAGGAGCTACATGTTGTTGTTCCATGAGGTAACCTTCATTAAGTATAACAGCACTTAATAGATGAAATGCTGAAAAGGCTGCCTGTTTTTTACTTTTCACTCCTAACCAACATACCATAAGCTTTATACCTTCAATCTTAACTTTAGTTTCTTCTGGAAGGAATCAACTTGGCCCCAAGACATTCTACCTCTTGGAATGTCCTGTTCTAACATCAACAGACCTTGTACAACAACCTCAGAAACAATGTTTTTCACCACTTGTATTCCAAATGAATCTGTACGGAGATAAGCTACATCTCAAACATAAAAAAAAAAAAAAAAAAAAAAAAAAAAAAAAAAAGAGCAGTACAGAAATAGAGAGAAATGTTCTTTCATATGCTCTATCATATTTCTAAAAATTTCTTCTTTGGTTGATGCACAGTACAGTGCATGCTTTGCTTGTCTAGTTGTTCCACTTTCAATGAAATTCTCCAGTACTGGTAATAGATGCACTGCAATATCAGGATAATTTTTTTCAATGTCATTTTCAACATAAATTAATATCTAAAGGGTAATATTTGCAGAAATTGCAAAAGATCTGCAAAAACTTCCTCTTGGAATATAATAGGAAATAAGTATGATACTATGTAATAAGTGAAGCCCTCTGTGTAATAAGTTTGTTAATCCCAACTCACTTTCTAAAGAACTACTGCCAGATTATCTGGATACTCTGATCTAGAGACTTATCAAACATTTTCATGGGCCCCTTTCTAATAAGTAGGGTGGTGATTTCGCACCAGAAGACAAAAGTTATCTTGTGAAAGTCTTCGGGTAGTCAGTTTTTGCCATTTGGTGTGAAATCACCATTCTGCTTATTAGAACCCTCAAGTGACCAATGAAATTATTTGATAAGTCTAGATCATCTAACACTTAGTCCATCCATGATGCTAAATGTACACCAAGTTTACATCCTTTTTGGAGTGGGAATTAAAACCTATTATTATTTTATTGCAGCATGATATCAATGCTACATGGAGATCAAGCCCACAGCTCTGTTGGGTGAAGAATCTGCACAAAATTAACATCTGAGTACACTGTCTGCCTGGCCTGCTGGTAGATAGGCTGGCATATCAGATGTACTGTACCAACAGTGACTTATAATAACATGCATGCAGCAACCTTATGCATTCCAA
This sequence comes from Typopeltis vanoorti, assembly GCF_054136105.1. Lineage (NCBI taxonomy): Eukaryota > Metazoa > Arthropoda > Arachnida > Uropygi > Thelyphonidae > Typopeltis > Typopeltis vanoorti. Next base: position 4,343,175 of record NC_143570.1, on the reverse strand, counting down.
AATGCATATGTTTTGGTATTGTTTCATTATACATTAAGATTTTCATATATTTTCGTATATACTGTAATAAAAAATTTTGTTATGCTTATATAGTACATTAGGCTGTAATATTTTAATATCACCCTTCCAACATTTCAACCAGAGATATGTTGTTGGTAGGGAAGGGATTGAAGGAGTGGTATATGGCAGACTTTTTAGGGGGGGAAGGTCTAATTATGTTACAGATCACTCAAAGCTATTTTTTTCCTCAATAGGGCACGATCAGGAATTAACCAACACAAGCACCCATCCAACACAAAGATTAGTGGTAACATCTGCTAAAGACACAACATTTCGCTTGTGGGATTTTCGGGAGGCTATCCATTCTGTTAGTGTATTTCAAGGGCATACTGAGTAAGAATTTTTATTTATGTATTTATTTATTTATATTATTATTAATCTTTATCAGCTGTTCATCATGGTTGTTTTCTGCTGGTTTAAAATGTTGGTGTTGTTCTATAAACAAATATATTTAAGAAGTTTGTGGATAGAAGACAAAGGGAGGGGGTTATGATTGAGAAATTTAAGCTGTTGAAGGATATATTATTGGATTAACACTGGGGAAATTTTTCATATGGTAGAATCAGGGGAAGGAACAAAGACAAGGGGGCCATCTCTGGAAGTTGCTACAGGAAGTAGTGAGCAAAAGGGTAAGTAAGTTTTTTGCATGGAGAGTGGTAGGAGCATGCAATGCATTGCCTGAGAGGGTGGAAAACATGAAAATGGAGGATGAATTTAAGGAGTGGTATGACAAACTTTGGGTGTTGACTAGGACCTCCCGCAATGAGTCTTTTGATGTCATTGAGGTCAATAAAATAATAACGAGTTAAATTTTCTGTAGTTCTCAGAAGTAACGTAACTTGAAACAGCTGTGATGATGATGTTCCTACTTTTAATTATTTTTATTTTTAACAAGTGTACAGAAAAAAATATTCCAAAAAAGGAAAACTTATTTCCTTGGTTTTCTGGTTATTTCTTAATTTCTGAATATTGTCTATGTTACTTTTAGCTCAAACATGCAATCAATTCTCATTGTAGTAAACTCCATTATAATAGACTCACTTGCTATAACAGACTACCACAAACACATGCACACAGAAAAAAATAACAATAATAAAATAAATTCAAGTTAGAGTCTATAATGCACATCGTGCTCTTCTAAAGGGTTAATTATTTAGTTTTAAAGTTTAAGTATATTTAAAGTAAAGTATATTTTTCGCATTTTGAAATTCATACTTAAATCCTGAAGAAGCTACCAGCTGATACCAAATCCATCAGTTGTTCTTATTTTTAATTCTTTGTGATTTCATAAAAAGTAATGTTAAAATCCCAGTTTTTGTGATATTAAGGGAAATCCCAAGTACAGATCTGTCACTTTTTTTCAGGTATGCATGTGTGTGTGTGTGTTGCTGCTACTTAGATGCTTCATATCATTGTTCATGCTGGTCCTTCCATTTCACAATTAAGTATTTTTCTACATTCCTTCAGCAACCCCTTGTTCATAACTTTGCAAATCATATATAATTCCCTTCTTCAGTACATAACCCAGTGCAATCTTATATTGTATATTTTCTTTGAGATGCTGTGTGACCATCTCAGGCATATACCTAATCATTTAGGCAGTTAAATGACTTTTCAATTAGTGAAAATCTTCTCATCTGTGAAAAGGATATCTTTGTTGTTTGCATACTACCAGAGAAGTGCCTTTGATTTAGCACCCTCTGCCGAATAAGTTGTGGTGTTAAGACGTGTCCGGTAGAACGACGACAGGCTCTCACCCCCAGGTCATCAATTAGTACGTGTGATATTGATCGCTGCGAAACATTCATCTTTCGCAGCATCACTTTGTGTGTTTTCACATGATTCCGGCAGAGGCATGCCTTCACCGCCCTCACAAGCCGTTGCATTCTAATGCAGCATGCATGGTCGACCTGTTCTTTGGCAGTCAGATACATCATCTGTATCATTATAATGGTTAATAGTCTGATAGACGAACATCATACTGATCGTACTATACAAGAAGGGGAGGAAGTCAGGAGGTTGACTTTTTCTGTGGGTGATGATGTAATCGTACAATCTGGGTGTAATAATGGTGGGGGTAGGGTTATCAGAAGTTGCAGCTAATAGCTTTGGCTAGAGCACAGAAAGTATGGCTGCCATTTGGACAGGATGCAGTGCTATATAATAAATTTAGTTTAATCCTTTCTATCCAAGTGTGTGCAAACAAAGTTTGTGCCTGAAAGTATCTTCAGGACTGGGGTAAAGTGATACAACACCGGGCAACTCCTTGCAAAGGTGGAGCAAGCTAACACCACCCCTATCTCAGCATCTCCCATAATGCAAAACACATCTCCTTGCGGATATGTATAATGTTATGCATTAAGGGAAGGGCCACTACCCAGACTAGTTTTGACCTTTATTGAGGTCTCTTCGGTGGGAGCCAGGCCCAAGTGGAGATACCAGGCAGAGACATTAGCAAGGTCATCTCCTCCTATAGGAGCTGCCAAACGGTGTGCCACCTTTTTATTAAATTACTCTGGATTTAGAGAAAGATGTTGAAAGTATAGTTTTCACTTGGTCAGACTATAATAAATTTAGTTTAATCCTTTCTATCCAAGTGTGTGCAAACAGAGTTTGCGCCTGAAAGTATCTTCAGGACTGGTGTAAAGTGGTACAATACCGGGCAACTCCTTGCAAAGGTGGAGCAGGCTAATTTCTTCTGCTTTCTCCCTGAATGATGCTCATGTTACATTGAAGAAATATAGAGAAGTATTAAATACATTCTAGTTTTCCTTAAATGTGTGAAACCATTATTAAAAAAAACAGTATTGATTTCTACTTTGGTTGGATTTAATTTCTCTGCAATAGTGCAATACTTCCATACCCTTTCTATTCTATCCTATCTTCCTTCCTTGAATAAACTATTCCCTTTGCATTCTATTCCATCAAGGACATTCTCTCTCTCTCTCTCTCTTAGCGAGAACTCACCAATTATCAATAAATTTTGATCCTGCATCATTTACCATTACAAGAAATTCATCACCTTTATTCCTGCTGCTTCTGGCATTAGTACACGTGCATGATATAATATCTGACCACCAGTCTAATGCATATTCAAATAACTTTTAAAATTGGAGTAGTTAAAGTATCCTGAGTTAATACAGCCATGTTTCATTAACTCAGTCATTGCTTTTGTCTGGCACATTTATTCCTACCATTCTCACAGTTATCCCTTACCTACATTTATTTTTCACTCATTCTATCTCTCTCATTTTGTCATAACAGTGTCTCATGTTTCAGTACATGTGTCCAAGAACTCATCACCCTGTCACTCATTTTCCCTAATTATATGCGGTTGGATTGTGATAGAGTGTAATTTTATGAACTCCTATCTTATCACAATCTAACATGCTTTTCCAAACAAAAAAAGGGAGATAAATACAGTAAATTGCCTCTAAGTATAAAATAAGTTATATGTATATCAAGTATGTTCTGTTATGAAAAGGTTAAATAAGTATATATTTTGTGCTATTCGCGAATGAGGTTAAATTAATATTGAAAATGTAAAACATTACCAGAGCTCTATAAATTAACATGTATAAAAGAATTATGGAATGTAAGCACAAATTCAACAGTTGGGGGGGGGGGGGGGGGAGTCAAGTCCAAAGGTCACGGAGCTGTACGCGAGGGAGTGGCTCGCCCCAAGCAAACAACATGACGTCAGTGTATGTGTGATAGCGGGGGAGAGGATGGATGCCGTGACGTAATAGCATGTGAGAGTTCGCTGGACATCGAATAGGGCGAGAAACGCCGAGAAGAAAAGAGGGAAATATAAGGGTCATGCGACCCTGAAACAAGGCTCTTTTGTTCCTGGATCTCCTGTGTGCTCGTCTCTTGTGGTGGCGTAGGGTGCCAGTGCCCCATACTGGGGGGATTTCAATTAAGGCAGTCGTGGGTCTCGGCAGCCACATTCTCTGCGAAAAGAAGCAAGTCCTGCTGTCCACAGAAGGCCAGTTTCCTGTGAACCTCTGATGTAACAAAGAACCATGGGGGAAGATAAGTAGACTTTGTTTGTGTTTTACCGAATGTGAATGAAAGATTTGTGCCACGTTAATATGTTATAAAAGGGAACATTAATGATATAGGATAAGGTTGTATTGCTATCACTTTAGAAGGATATTGAATTTAGTCTTATTGTCTGTCGATGTGTTAGAGTTCGCTTTTATATTGAAATTAGGGATATGTTTAGAGTGATGAATTGACAAATTATAAAGAGATTGTGAAAGATATGAATGTTATCTTGAGTAGTCTGACCTACGGAGTTTTAGAATAACTGTGATAATAATACATAAATAATGCATTCTTACTTTAGATAGCTGCTACATAATATGTTATAAGTATAATAGTAGTGTTTGAATGTTTTATGCTTGGTGTGGATCTCCCTTAAGATGGGATTTGAATTAATGTTATTAAGTGTATCTACTTTTGAGAATTAATAAACCTTGCTTTTGATTCTAACAAAGACTTTCTGTGATTTCTGGAATCCGATGCACCTCTTATAAAATATTAATGCGAACCTATGCGGGATATTAGAAAAGGGTATATTTTGGCCACGTCTGCAGAGGTGATAGGTATCATTAAGTACTGTCCTGAGATTACCTCTTGGTTGTTAATATTAATAATCTAATAGCGCTAAGTGGCGCAGCGAAACAAATAAATTTCTTGGTGTTTTATGAGAGGTAAATCTCAGAAACTCTGATACTCTGGTACTGCCTCGTTCTCAAGGAAATTCCATTGTCCCTCAGAGGTACCATGTGCTACCCAATAGAGTGTATTACGGAGATATAGCATAAAAGGTGAAAATAGTTGTGATAAGGAAGAAAGCGACACAACAATGCCATTTTGTCATCACTAAACAGAAGTATTTCTAAACAACTACCTGTTGTGTCACACACCCAATAGTTTGCTATAGGTTTTGCAATCGCACGTGCGTGTGTGTGATGGTTTTTAATTTATAACATTAAATCCATTTAAGTGTAATCCATCATGTAAGTACACATCCTTTCTATCATCAAAAACATACTTCATATGTCAACATGCCACACAATTTCTACATAGTCTTTTGTAATCACAGCTCACTGTCTTAACTCTTCAGTTCTTTTTTTGCCTCATTTAACAAGTTTTTCACATCCTCTGTTATACCATATTTATCTCTTTTTTTAATTTGTTTTTGACCAGTACAATCATATCTTCCACTTGTTCTTTTTTTTTTTTTGTCTTAATCATGTCACAAATCATTGCTCCTAGGAAATAGGCCTTGATTGTTTGTTCATGTAGCATACTCATAATAATTGAATTACTGTATATCACCAAATCCTTTTTTTTTTTGCCCTTTTCTGTTCTTTTGTACCTTCCTTTCTCTTTCTCTATCCCCCCTCTCCCCCTTGTATTTTTATTTCCTTTCTTACCTTTCCTGATACCTTGTTAAGCACTTGTCAAAGCCATGAGATTTCCATACTTCTTCTATACTGCTATGGCCCTCTTATGCTCTCCCATTACTTTACCATCATGTACTCGATCACATCCATTCACAGATGCATCCTTTTGCACTCAAATTACCATTTGCCATGTCAGCTCATTTGATCCTTTACTAGAAATCTAATGCTTAAGACATGTTCCTGTCAAATAAGCTCAAATTTTTGAGAAATTCTCATGCCATCCTTTTCTTTCTCCCATTAGTCTACTCATATCAAAATTAGACAAAGTTTGGCCAACCACCTCCATTCTTATATCACTACAAGTACTAATTCTATAATTTAATATAAAAATACACAACAATGCACACTCAACTACCCACATTGAATAAAACTTTCTATCTAACTAATACTCTAGCTAAATGTCAGAATTAATATTAATAAAAAATAATAATAATAATTTCCTTGGTAACAACAAATACATGTCTTATTACTAAACACTCTTGTACCCATATCAGCATAACATTAAGTGAAAGAAGCAAATACTTTAATTCCAATATTTCACTTTTGGTTACTGAAGCAGTTAGGTGATATATAAATTAGAACAATCACAAAAGCACAAAATGCAGAAATGGGTAAGAATGCAAAATATTCAAGCAAGTGCCCTAATGTCCTGACGTCCTCTGGATCGAGGATGAAGAGTTTGCTGTTTTTTGTGGAGGATGGCAGTCTCTACAGTATTTGCTAGTTTTTTCAGCCAAATTTATATAAATTAAGAGTATTCTGTAGTGCATTGCTGATTCACAAATAGTCTGTCATGCCTTAACATCTTTCTGAGGTAATTTTCTTCCATCATGGTTTGATGGCCTACTTTTCCGTATTGATTCATAAATATGTAGTTTTGGTGTTCTCTTCATTTAGATGCAGATTTGCTAGATTGTTCCCAGCAGATGGTGTGTTCAAGATATATGCTCAGATGTTTACATTTGAGCATATCTTGAACACACCTCTGACGAAATACGCCCATGCAAAATGAGAAGTTTTGCATTCTCTTATGTTTAAGGTGAAGGAAAAGAGAAAATAAGATAGATAGATGGGGGAGGTAGCTTTTTACAATAATAAGTCAGAAAGTTTCATCATTGTATTTATTAAACATGCACAAGCTTTTGTGTATGCCTTTTAGGATTTTTTTTTTTTTTTCTAAATTATATTCTTGTTTAACCCTCTACCCAATTGTGAACAAGTGTTTCATCTTTCATGACTAGGCTGCTTGTATGCAAAGGCTGTTGACCTTAATACCCATAATACAAAGCACACTTCCTTTCAGATGTCAGTATGCACTGTGGTAAGTGCCACTACCCAGACTGGTTTCAACCATTATTGAGGTCTCATGAGTGGAAGAAAGATCCAGAAAGATACCAAGGTTGAATTAATGCAGAAAAATTAATAAGGTGATGCACCTTTTTGCTGCTTTTATATAGATGATATATGACATCTGCATTAATTCAGGCTTTGTATCTTGTTGGTCTGGCTCCAAATTATGAGACCTCATCAGGCTCTCTTGTAACCCAACTACTCTAGGCTCATGATGAACACCCCTTTATTTTTTCACCTCAATAAAGGATCTGGCTTCCACTTTGGGTTTGCTTTCTTCCTGGGGAATAGAGGTGTTCTTCTTGGCATCGGGTTTTTGTTTATCATTGAGTGAAGCCACCACTGAGTTTCCTGTCTTGCAGTCATTCAAGTCAGAAGTGATGAGTTCAGTGGTGATCATTTAGGGTCACCCAGTGAGATTTAGAGTGATCTTGTGGATCACACAGAGTTTTTGGAGAGATATTCCAACAATTTAACATACCTCTATAAAGGTCAAAACCATTCCAGATAGTGGCTCATTCCATGTATAACAATATATACATCCAAAATGAAGTATGTTTTGCATTATGGGATACTAGGGCAGTTGATGTGAAATTAATCCCCTCTCTCTCTATAAGTAGCCTAGTTGTGAAAAGACTTCACATGTAAACTTTGCTTACATTTAGGTAAAGGATTAAACAAGAATATAATTTCTTGGCAAGTATAATTTAATTCTGTTTCAAAATTGGAATACCATGCATAGGCATATGAAAAATAAAATACAAGAATGGAAAACTCGCATGGAAAATCTTGATGCTTATTTGTAAAATTTTTGCCTGTTTCACAGGCATCTACAGTATAAATGGTGATTTGATATATAAATCTTAATTCTTTCTATAGATATTCATCTAAAGAACATATTAACTTAACTTTCTTATCAAATAGTTTTAGTGAAATCTTCATTAAAAAAGCATTTTGCAGTTATAGAATCCCTGCTGTTTCTACTCGAGAAAATCATTTGTATTCCTTTCCCTTACATGCAAAGAATTTCTGAGCGTATAGTGAAAATTTTAAAACCTCTGAACATTTTTATTGCCTTTCGTCCAGTCAGATAAACTTCCACCTTTTTCGCATCTCCTAAGGACAGTAGTTTTCTCCTCTTGGTTTTCTGGCTGTATACCAGATTACTTTTCTTGTGGTTCTTGTGGTTTATCTTATGGACAATCTGGAAGATCTGCTTTTGTTCATTGTGAACAGCATAAGTCTTATGTCAAATACTGTAATCCTGAACAGCCCAGATTTAATGAATGTTAAATCTGGGCATTAAATCTCCAAGCATAGAGTTCTCTGGAATAAGACAAGAATCTTTCTTAAAAGCTGATTTTAATGGATCATCTTTATCAAGAAATTGTGAAATATTGCTCCATTGTCCTAATTTAAATAGACCCAGAAATCTACATTTATCTCCTTTATGGGAGTTCTTTTTCAATCTGCTAATCTTTCCTCACTTTAATTATATAGAATTATTATTTAGTTAGAAAAATATTGACTTTTTCTTAAGCAAAAGAGCTACTAAGGTAGTGCTTTTTTTTTAGAATTCTCTCTTATTGTTTAATTGCTGTTCCATTTTTGTACTGAAGATGTCTATGGAATATAGGGAAAAATTTTACAATAAATAACATTTTCCACACAAGTTTTCTATTCTTGTATTTTATTCTTATAATTGACTTTGTAACCAAATGAAAAAGCTCTACATTTTTTTTCCTCTTCTTGAGCAGCAAGTTGCTTATGCAGTCTCTTCACCTCATAACTGTCAGAATGCAACCTTTTAAACTAACATCCCCCAAACAACTAATGATCCAGTAGAGCACAGACCGATTGATATGGAAGATGATGTGCGATCTCAAACTATATATGTTCTCTATAGTTTGGTCTGCATTCCTTGGGTGCAAAGGAATGCAGACCAAAAAAGTACAACAGTAAACAGTGCATTATCCATTGCCCTTCTGCATGTCCCTTTCATGATAATATTTGAGGATCACTCTTTGTGAATTCTAACTAGAACACGTAGTTAGAATTCACTGGATGATGTGCTGCTGAAAGGTACTGTAGTTACAGTGTTTAAATACTTTTGCTTATGTGAATCGTTTAAGTACCCATCTTCTACATAATTTGCAAAGGTTAAATGTATTGTTGTTGACTTCATAGGCCGAACTGTTATATTCTTTGTTTCAGTATTTCTGTTTTTCAACATTGCTTTTTTTTTTTTTTTTTTTTTACTTAACTTTCATGAAATGTCATGAATGGGCAACTACTTTAACTATTGACTGCCACCATTTATTTATTTCTACTAGATCTTATGTTCTCACCTTCTATAGTCTAATAAATTTATTTATTTTATAAATAAATTTATTTATTTCTGCACCAGTTAGACTATGTATTGGGTGTGAGATTATAAGATTTTAAACTAAAGACAAAGCAGATATTGTTAGCATTCCTCGCTTATGTCAATCTTTACCTTTAATTAGTCGTGACTTAATGGTCACTTAATCTAATGCAAGTTCGAAATTTTCAGGTCAGTGCATTGACAGAATCAATCCACTATGTTGTTTACAAACCATTTAATTAAATAAAAAAGGAGTATTTACACAGTCTGATACACATTAACATATGTATGTGTGTGTGTGTATACACACACACACATAATTTACGAAGTCTTTGTCAATTTCAATTCTTCCTGATTCAGACTTGGTTATTTTTTTTTTTCTCTTAAAGTTAAATCACAATCTAGAATATTCGCTAGTCATACATACACAAACAGAAAATAAAGCATACCTTGAGTAAGCTTAAATCAATATTAACTTACATTATCTAGTACAGTACTCTTCTTGCTCTTAATAATTAATTATTTACAGTTGAGATTAAGACACACCTTGAGTGAGCTTATTTCAATTTTTAATTTACACAAGCTTATTGTACTCATAAGTAGATACACTTGATTAGGTTCTTGCTCAGAAATATCACATATATAAGTACTTACACTTCTCATTCAGCACTGCCTTTTTCTTGTTCAGCATGAAAGTGCTCCTTTTTTGTCTTTCTTTCCTTCTGCTGGCTTGTTCTTCATCACCTGCCAAATTTCTTCTTTGTCCAAGTCTCCGATTATTCTATGCCCTTTAGACCCTTAACATGGCAGCCATCTGCAGCCCCTTCCTAGCAAGACATTCCGACAGTCAAACCTTTTCATGGCACTGGAGTCTGGTAGGAGATATTGAGAATCCTCAGACCTAACCTACGATGCTTCTCTTTTGATTACTAACAATGGATCTCATGTGGTGGCAGACCCAGTTAAGAGAAAATTGAGAAACATAAGACAAAGTCCTTGACGTTTCGCCTTATAAAGGCCTGGACTTCCATTGTACGCATGCGCACGTCTTTTGAAATTGCCATATATGGACATGGGTTAACAGCATTACAAATGACGAGATTATTACAGACAAAATTAAAATTTTTCTAAGTGCAATCTCCTTAGAAAAATATGTAAAAGTGAACGTGGTGAGTTTCTTATGAGATTTTACAGAACCATGACTTCCTGCACTTGGTTTACCACTTTTTGTCAATATTTATCCCCTGTTGTAGAGAATGTGAGTGTCCCAGTTGTTCTTTATCATTGACTTGTTCAGTCTTGAACATGCAAATCCTCTCTTTCTCTTATGGGGAGGGGGGGGGGAAGAGAGACTGTTCTAGTCACCTTTAGTCCACAAAAATCAAATAAATCCATGTTGACGATATACATCAAAATCAGCATTTTTGTTGTATGTGGTCGTTAGAGTAACCATGTTCAGTTACATAAACATGGCTTCCAAGCTGATTATTATTCAGTGTTTAAATACTACACTTAAATAACATTGAGATGTTTATTTATAGTTATAGATTTATCCTCATATTTATCCACTAGCTGCATAAACTTTCCACTAATTTTATTCCATTAAAATAAGAAAAATTTTTGTTTTCAAGAACACCCCCCTCCTTCATGTCAAACAAAGAATGTATACATCGTAATTCAGTAGGAAAACTAATATTTGATGGCTTTATAGAGTTTGAAAATGAATTCAACATCTAATTTTAAAACATTATCCAGTCTTTACAATTCTTTCTGAAGTAAGAGAAATATCTTGTCTGTTCTGAAAACAAAGAATCAAACGCTATATATAAACTTTTTTTTATTCAAATTTAAATTTTAAAAATAAGAAGTTTCATCTCTGCAAATTAAGGAAATTATAAAATTCCAATTTTGTGATTAATATTCAAAGAGAATAATATTCTTTATTTATTATTATTTGAATAATAGTAATATGAGTAATATTCAAAGAGAATCTTTGAATATTGCTCTAATCCTTGCACATTCAAGATGAAATGAATGTTTTCTTAAGAAGAGAAAACTTATCTTACAGTTATTCGTTATTAATTTGACCTTGAAAATAGCCAAGACATTATATCTATTTTAGATTTTTTTTTTTTTTCATAAACAAAAAATGTTATATGAAGTTATTTGAAAATGTATTTACAGAATAAATTATAATATTTATAATTTATTCAGCTCAGTCACATCAGCTACATTCACCAGTGGTGATAAAGTTGTATCTGGGAGTGATGACAGAACTGTAAAAGTGTGGGATCTGAAGAATATGCGTTCTCCTCTTACAACTATCAGATTAGATTCTCCTGTTAACAGGTAATTGTGTAAAATTAATTCACTTGTGAAAAGTATTATTTTGCATGTTTTAGTTGTGCTTCATATAATATACAGAGTTTGGATATTCTTTTTAATTTCAGATAACTGTTTTATAAATAGTTATCTAACATTTGTATTTTGAATGATTTGGTGATCTTGTGCTGTTTTAGAGAATAACATTTCATTAAATTTGTTATAACTCAGTGTTTCAACCACTGTATAGTGACGTCTTGGGGAGGATAGATGTACATCAGGTAAACATATACTAGAGCAGTTAAAAGAAATTTATTATTTAATTTGAAAATAACAGGCAGCTACTTTTTTTTTCTTTCTTTTTTTTCTTTTTTTTTCTTTTTTTTGGCTAAAAAAAAATTAAAGATTGCAGTAGTATATATCTACAAGTCTGTTGGAAACCTACATACAGGCTACTGTTTGGTTAAATATTTCCACCATCCAAGCTAAACATTTCACTGAATCCTCTGAAAAATGGAACAGTATGCAACTGCAGAGAGAGAGAGAGAGATGAGATGACAACAAAAAGAAAAAAACTGGATTGCCTATATAATCATTTATCTATAATAGTCGTCCCAAAAGGACAGTTTCTGAGTTATTATAGTTGATCCATCATGTTGAAACAAATATATCTACTAGATACAAGTATTTTATCTTTCTACCATATGTTGAAATTCCATTTATGTCTGTTCTTTGGTAAAGAACTGAATATTAAGGTTTTTTTATAGAAAGTTTTTCTGCTCAGTTACAAGTAATATTATACTTGACAGTAAATTATAATGTCATAATTAAAGTTGATAAGAGGTGTGCTTAATGAGAATGTGACAAACATATTTTCCATGTGCAAAGATAAAGGATGTTAGTGATACTGTAATTATGCAGAAGAATGAAGTGGACAAATTATTGTATTAGCTGGCACAAAGGATTTGAAAGGTTAGAAATATGCAGTGAAAGAAGATATGTGAGTTGTTGGTGGAAGCAAAAGTGAAGAGCAAGAAATTAAAGATTGTGAATCTGTTGCCTCGGTATGATAGCATAGAACTGATAAGATGGACCATGATTGTCAATGAGAAGATTGTGCAGAAGGAATGGTGTGCAGTTTATTGATGTATGGAGTGAATTTAATTGATGAAAGGACTTATATATGCCCAACGGACTACATTTAAATGGTTTTGAATGTAGATGTTTGAAGAAAATTAGTGAGAGAGCGTGGTAGTGCAAAACTAGAGATATTAGGGTGGATGAAATCTAGCACATCTGGGGTCCCCCCCCCCTGGGATAAATGAGCATGGGTACAGTAATGATTATGCAATGCCGAATGGAATTTCACAGGTCTCCAATTTAAATGGGTTGGTAATGACATTACACAAGGGGTAACTATGGGTAAAAAGGGATATCGAAATGCATGTATATGAATGTAAGAAATATCAGGAATAAGGGTGAGTAGTTTTTGGCATTGGTAAGCTCAACTTGGCCAAAAAGTATAGGCATCGGTTAGACTTGGTTGACTGAAAATGGTATAGTTTCAAGGATAGAATGTGAAAGATATTTTATTTTCAGGAAGGATAGAAGGAACAGGACAGGAGGTAGGATATTGTTGATGATAGCTGCAGAATTACAACCAACAAAATTAGAAGTTAAAGAGGATTTTAGGTATAAGAGAGATAGAGAGAGATGGTTCATTTGAGGCTGTCTGGTGTGAGATAGAGGCAAATAGGACAAAATACATTGTTTGCTACTGCTGTAGATGATGGGGGTCCCCAGGAAGATGTGGATGCCGTGTATGGGCAGATTAACATAATGAGTGTAGGCCAAACAATCATTATGGGAGACTATAACTATGGAGACATCGATTGGAGGAAGGAGAGATGGAGATGGTAAGATGGAAGTGGGATTTATACAGTTGGTAAGGGATAATTACATGAAACAACATGTTATTATAGAGGGAACAAGGGATTTGAAGGTGTTGGATCTGATAATAGCATCCGAAGATGTATCAAGAACCAAGGTAGACACTGTGCCTACCTTGGTTATGGTGCCTCCAATTGAAGAGAGTGACCATGCGGTCTTGTTCTGAGAAGTTGCCAAACACATGGAGTTCTCTGTCACTGTCAAGAAGAGCTGAGAAATAACTATAAGGCTGGTGATTTTGAAAGATTTAGGAGTCATCTCATTGAGAAGCTACAAGAAAAGTATGTCAGTAGTGCATGGCAAGTGGTCTGAGATTGCTTGAGAGTAGCAGTATCAGACTGCATACCCAAGGTCAGGAGGATAAACCAAGTTGGAATTAAGTGGATGAGTAGGATATAAAGTAAGAGCTGCAAAAAAAAAAAAAAAAAAAAAAAAAAAAAAACATTGTGGAGGAAATATAAAAAAAAAAGTGATCAGCATACTCATGAGCAGTACAAAGTGCAAGCAAGAAGGGTGATTGATATGGTAAGGAATGCCAAAGTGAACCCAAAAGAGTTATTATTATTATTATTATTATTATTATTATTATTATTATTATTATTATTATTATTATGTATCAAGTAAGAAGAAAAATGACTTTAAACAATGCTCATGGTAGGAAGGTGACTGAACCAAAAGAAATAATTGAGTTGCTAAGTGATCATTTTGCAAAGGTGTATTATCAAAGTGGTGATTATACAGTTGCTGATGTTACAGAGATGCATGTCAACATTGATGTAGATGACCAGGAGGTGTTCAATATATTAAAAAATATGAATGTGAACACAGCAGTGGGGGCTGGATGGCATATCATCCTGTGTACTACATGAATGTGCAAGAGAATTGGCATTGTCTCTGACGAAGTTGTTCAGTCTAAGTCTCAGCTCTGGTAGGTTTCCAAGGGAGTGGAAAGAGGGTACAATAGTACCATTGCATAAAGGTGGCTCCAAGACGGTAGCAAACTAGATTCTAATTAATATATTGGGTGTGATTATTGTTAAAATGTTGGAAAAGTTGGTGAAAGGTAAAATACAATGTGATTAGATAGGGATTTGATACTCTTTCTTATATAGTGAAACATGTGGGGCATTCATAACTATAAAGTAACATGTATGCTACAGTAAATAACTTTTTTTATTGTGTAAATATTTCGTTTTACGTATCATAGGATATCATCAGTACAATTTTCAAACAACAGTAGCAATTGGATTAAAAAACAGTAGTGTGCATGCTTAGATTGGAATTCTTCTACATATACAGTTGCATGTAGATGGCTTAACAGTAAGTATCAAGATGGAAGTGGGATTTATACAGTTACTAAGGGATAATTACATGAAACAACCTATTATAGAGGGAACAAGGGGTTTGAGGATGTTAGATCTGATAATTATGTGGGTGGTCTGAAAATGACTCAGCCTCGACCATAGATGGCAACGCTAGCAGCATAATTTTTTTTTTCTAATTTGGTACATCTGTCATAAGCATCCATGTGAAATTGCAAGTAGTTCTATCAAGTACACTGGAACCTCGGTTGTCAAACGACTCGCATCTCGAACAAATCGGTTCCCGAACAGGCAAACCGGCAACCACGTGCTCTTCGGGCTGAGATGTACGGTGGGAGAACATCAGTTACACGGCAGCCCCCACTCAGTGCAGACACATGCTTGAATTTGCAGTGCTTTTTCTTGATTTTCTTTGTGTTTTGTTGTTTTTTCATAAATTATTATTAAATAAGCCACCATGGGGCCGAAGAAGGATAGTGATAGCAGCAAAGCGAAAAGAAAAGTTGTTAGAACCACAATAGAGGTGAAAAAAGAAATCATATCCAACCATGAAAATGGCGTTCGTGTCTCGGATCTTGCTAAGCATTTCGGCATGGTGAAATCAATGATCTATACAATACTCAAAAATAAAGAGGAGATCAAGGGAGCTGATGTTGCAAGAGAAGTGAAAGTTCTTACTAAACAAAGATCACAGACAATTGAAGAAGTGGAAAAATTGCTGCTGATTTAGATACACAAGAAACAATTAACTGGTGATTGTGTTTCTGAGGCTATAATTTGTGAAAAAGTGAGGCGATAAATGATGACCTGTTAAAGAAAAACCCTGGTACGAGTGCTGATACTCATGGATCAAAGCTAGTAGAGGGTAGTTCGAGAAATTTAAGAAGAGAAGTGGCATACATAGTGTGGGTAGGCATGGGGAGGCTGCGAGTTCGAACCAAGAAGCTGCTGAGAAATATGTACAAGAATTTAGTGAATGTGTAAAGGTTGAGGGTTTTCTTTCTAAACAAGTGTTCAACTGTGATGAAACCAGCCTATTTTGGAAAAAATTGCAAAGACCTACATCACTCAAAAGGAAAAAGCATTGCTAGGACACAACCAATGAAGGAGAGGCTGACTCTTTTGCTATGTGGAAATGCAAGTAGGAATTTCAAGGTCAAGCCGTTCTTTGCATACTACTGAGAATCGAAGGGTGTTTAAGAAAAATAACATTTTGAAAAGTAAATTGTCTGTTATGTGGAGGGCTAATAGTAAGTCTTGGGTAACTAGGCAATTTTTTATTGAGTGGATCCATTAAGTCTATGCCGGAAATACCTTCAAGAAAAAAAAATTGCCTATTAAATGCCTTCTTGTGATGGACAGTGCTCCTGCTCACACTCCAGGCTTGGAGGATGAGTTAGTGGAAGAGTTGGCTTTTATCACACTGAAGTTCCTGCCCCCTAACACAACTCCTTTAATCCAGCCCATGGACCAGATCATTTCAAACTTTAAGAAACTCTACGCCAGTGTTTTTCTCAACATGTGGCGTATGCCCCACAGCGGGGGAATTTGAATATTTTTGGGGGCAATTAGAAAATTATGTTGAATTCGTCACTTCATCACCGATATAGTCAAGAAATCGACTTTGTCAGTGATAAATTATCGATGTTGCAACCCTGACTTTCCAAGAAAAAAAAAAAGCTGTGAACACTAGTATAGTATGCCCACAGATACGAGACCCTTTGACACTTCTGTGCATGTCAAAAGAAAGAGAATCCATTCCAATAATAGGGTAATAAATCCGTATTGTGGGGCAAGTGTTTATTATTACACGTTGGAAAATTAACTTCTCTTTTATGATCATTGCAATTTTTAAAATAGTATTGGATCCTACTTCTTCTCAATCTATACTTTGGATCCGACATGATTACTATTACGATGTTCTTAACTAATTGATAAGTTGTAAGTTGATTTCTATTTCAAATATAAAGAAAATTTATATTTAAAGACTGCGCCACTTTATATCTGAATTAGTTCAAGAATTGAAGATAATCCAACTCTCAACTACCCTTCCTTTATATGTTGTTATTATATGTACTGGCCGAGTATATTTAAGTTGCTTTATTTACCCGCTTTGGTTCGAATATTTTATGAATGGTGCAGTAAAAGAGATTCAGGCAAAATACAACCTTGATTAACAAAAACAAACATTTAATTTTAGAATCACAAATTTTACACTTAAGTTAAAATCAGTAATTAAGATATCACAAACATTTTAGCTTCTCTGATAAGTTCAGTCATACAGACTCAGACAAAGGTAAATCTGTTATCTCTATAATACAGTCTTCTCACAGTTCCTTAAGTTCCAAAATACAATAAAAATTGCAGTAACACCTCTTCACAAACAAACATCTTTAATTTTACACTTCAGCTAATTCTCCGAAATAGTTACTGTTAGTATAGGGAAATTCTAGGATGAAACTCGCATACTTCTCTGTATAGGAATATTAATGGTTGGAATAATCTTACCGATAATCTTCTTTCTTCATCAACTTACACACAAACACTTTTTATAACCGTAAACATTTTAAACGTTATACAGCACTCATTAAAATAAATCTTCTAAGCAATAACTGAATTAATCATCAGTCACAATACACATAAACAAACGTTCTTGCATGAAGTACTACTGATCACTCATGTATTAAGGCAATAATACACAATAATTCCTTATCTTGAGGTTTTATATGCACAGTTGTTAATTCCTCCTGCATTCAAATAATTCTTTAGGCACTATAATTCTAAACACAGCTAACAGTAAACTTCAACTTTACAGCCTCTACTATTCTCTAGTAACTTCGTGCTTTGCTTCAAGGTTCCGTATGTCCTTGAAAGGTCGGCGCTGAAATTAAATCTCAACTCAAGTATCGCTAGTCTATTTAATAGTCACTCAGCTGTTTCCCGTAGCTATAATTGTTATTCTACAACTTATTAGCTAACTGCTTCTCGACTAGTAGACTTAAATTAGCTGCTTGAGTGACTTGCCGACTCTCTAATATCGCACTCTGATTCCCCGAATGCCGAATGCCAATTCTCTCTCTCTATGTTTCCTATCTATTTCCTTCTCTCTCACCTTCTCTTTTACCTTTTTTTAATATTTTCAGCGTTTCTTGCTTATATATCCGTTCTTCCCGCCTAAATTGTTCTCGTGATCTCGTTAACTAAAACTCTTTCCAATAAACTTTCAACATTCTCCTCACGCACTGTTCCACACTCACGCTCGCTCACTTACATACGTCTCCATGACAACAAAACAAAAAACATAATAAAATTCAGCTATTGCATAACGTTAAATTTCTACAAATAGGAATAAATAGAGAATATTTACATTTCAATTAATGCGCAGTTAAATTATCAAATACAAGTTCTTATAATATTAATATAGTAATAAATAAAATAGCTTAATAATATTTAATACAGTCTTTTCATTATTAATACATATATCTTTGATTAATTAATTAAATATTAGATAAAATTAAAGGTAGTTATATGAATATTAAATTGTAAAATAAGTTGTTTACATTAAATAATATTTACAAGTCTAGCCTTTGTGAGGGAAGATCATGTTGGATTCTGAAGCAAATAATTTACTCCAATCTCTATATTATCAGAATCCAACAGCAGTAACTATTTTGTGTGGAATTTTTTTTTTTTACTATTATGTATAAGACTATTACACTTTTTTTATATAATGTTAGTCAAGTAGCTTTATTTTACCATCCTACATGTTTCGCCAATTTTTCTATCGGCATCTTCAGGGAATGCAAACTAGTAAACTATATGAAGGTAATAGACTAGGTTATAACTGATGGTTCTAATTCATACAAAAAATTAGTATTGAACGAGACAATGCGCGTATCTCGGGAATGTGATTTATTCGTTATGGCTCATGATGTAATTGTAATGAAAGTTCATTTCTTTGTTTAATGATCTGATTAAAGCTTTCCAAATTCTGGTAAGGTTAGACGTTGATTCTTGTTTAGGTTTTCAGTTTTACAGGCGACTGTATCTGCTTCCTTGAAGGTTCTTGAATGGTAGTTATCTTCTGTATAGGGCATAAGGCTCTTATCCCACTCAATGTGATGGTTAGTAGAGGCAAAGTGGCAAGAAAGGCCTGAAATGTCTTGTCTGTTGTTTCTGACATATCCTATGTGTTCTTTCTTTCTCGTTTAGATTCGTTCTTCATCTAAATATAATATAGTGGCACACCTTTCTGGCATTCGTATAGCGAAGGTATGCAAGTTCTTTTCACTTAAACTTTGATATCATCTAGGTCTAGCTACTCACTGATGAGACCTCAAAAAAAGGTTGAAACCGGTCTGGGTAGTGACCTCTCCTCATAATGTAAAGCAGTACTACATCTCCTAGGAGCTGTGTGTTTTTACATTATGAGAAAATATCAAGAATAGCGAGGGAGCTTGCTCCACCTTTGCATCGAGTTGCCTTGGTGTGGCACTACCAAGTGGTCACTTACACTTGGATCTGCCAACGGTTCGTCGGCATGAAACATTTAGATCGTAGTGTTCGATCTTTGAGTTTTGCATACTGGCTGAAAAACAATAAGGGATTTTTATCCCCTTTACTTAACATACCTATTTCTTTAATTTTTTTAATTTAAAATATCTTCTTAGTGCAACTTATGCTGATGAACTTCTTCGGATAGTTTCTCAATATGCAGAAAATACGCCGTAATTTTCATTTTCAAACATGACGAAAGACTCACGTTGTTTAGCTGGTTTCTCAACTTTTAATAAAATTCATATTAGAAAATATTTGTTTACACAAATATGTCGATCCGAAAATTGATAGAAATCGAAATGCGTATGTTTTTAACTGAATGTAAGTGTCCGGTAAACAATTCCACATGTCAAATACAATCTGATCTTGCTTTTTAAGATCTTCTATTTCAGACCATTTGTGTTGTATTGCAAGGGTAGATTTTTGTCTTTCCAACTCTTCCAGGTCAGCTTTAAGATTTCTAAATTTTGAATTCCACAAATCCTTGGTTTTCCTCTAACTCAAGTTGAAATGCAGCCTCATCAATTCCAGCAAAAGGTGAAAAATTTAATTCGGCAGGATTAATTTCAAGTCGCAATAAAAATGACATAGTTGCCTTGTTCTTTCTAAATTCCTCAAATCTCCTATTAAATTCAGATTGCATATTTACCACAATTTCTTTGAAAAAGGTTAAATTTATGGAATTATCAGCTTGTTCTTGTTGATATTTCTTCAACGTAGAAAAATGTAATAATGTGCTTTTCTCTATGTCTGTCACAAACAAATATAATTTTTGTTCAAGCGAAATCACTTCTTCTAAAAGCAAAACTGTTGTATTTCCCTTTCCCTGTAGTTTCTTATTTAGTGTGTTTAAATGGGAAGTCATATCCACCATAAAGTAGAATTTTTGTAACCAATGAGTATCTTCTAACTGTACATATTGAAGGTCCTTTTGTCTTAGAAACAACTTAACCTCTCCAAGGCAGGTGGCAAATCGCATCAACACTGCACCTCTGGAAAGCCATCTTATTCTGTTATGCAAAAGAAGATCGGAATATTCGCAATTGATTTCTTTAAGAAGTTCGCAAAATTTCCGATTGTAGCGGTATTGCCATTATTTTGTTAACAATTTCTACAACCAAATCCATCACTACTGTTATATCTTTTGGAAAAGTTTGTGCACAAAGTATCTCTTGATGGATTATGCAGTGAAAGGAAAACACGTCATGCAAAATTTGTTTTTTAAATAAAGAAACGAAACCTTTTTTTGTACCTTTCATGCTCAGCGCCCCATCGGTCGAAATAGATATTATTTTGTTAATATTAATACCCTTACTTTTCAAGAAAGTGGTAACAGCAGATTCAATGTCTTCTCCACGAGTTTGTCTTGTAAGTGGCAGTATATCGAGTAATTCTTCCTGAGGTCCTTGAGAGTTTATGTATCTACAAATAAGTACAATCTGTGTAATGTCCTCCACATCACATGATTCGTCACAGGCAATGGAGAATCCTGGTGTTGAATTTAGATCTGTAACCTGCTGATATTTGTTATATCTTCTGCCATTCATATAGTTCTGTCCCTTACAATCTTAGCAGATAATGGCATGTCTTTTATTTTTGTAATTATTTCCGTTTTGTTTTTAAAATCGCAGAAAAGATATTTGGAAATTTTAGTAAAACATTCTTTCACATATTTGCCGTCCGTAAAAGGTTTTCCTCGTTTAACAAACTTCTTGAACGGCCACAAAACTAGTAATAGTTGTATTTCTTGATTCTTTTATCCATTTGGAAAATGAACATTTAGTTATTTACTTTGTGTTGCAACTCTTCTACTGCCTTTTTTCTTTCATCTCCCCATGGATATGCTTTGTCAAATGTATCGTGTTTATTTAAAAATTGTCTTTGTATATTTGATTTTTTATTATTTGAAAGCTTTTCATGGCATATTAAACACACTGGAAATCCTGCTGTATTTGCTACAAATGTGTAAGTTTCGGTCCATTCACTTTTAAACTCCCGATTTTCTTGTTCTATCTTTCTCTTCTTTGCTGACATTTTAAATACTATAAAAATATTTTTATTTTGTTGATATTTAATTGAATGTTACAATATTCACGTTACCTAACACAATCACCAGTAAATAAAAGCACAGCAGCGTCCACTACAAAACCTTTACTTATTTTAACAAAGTGAGCAGATTTACATACCACACCTGCACTATATGCAAAGACAATGGGCACGTTCAGACAGGCAAGCACTACCGTAGCGCTACATGTGCTAGTGTTGGAACGTCCTACCTAACTGACTGTTCCATTTTTGTTGTTTTGTTAATCTTATCTTTACCTCTTTAAATTCTGTTTTTATTCATTAGTTGTTGATTGATGCTCATCTGAATATAAAGAAATTTATATTATACTGCACCACCCTATATTCAGATTAGTCTAAATAATATAGAGAAATCAATCATCAACTTATCTTATATTATCTCTTTATCTTCAGGTCGAGGCTATTACTAGTATTTAAGGCTTCCGCAAAGGTCCGAATAATTTTATGAGCGGTGCAGTGAAAGAAAATCGGGCAAACACCAAGTTTAACTCAACAAAAGAAAACATTTAATGTGGAAAAGTACAATGTATACATTTAAATATAACTATCTGCAAAAGGTTATCCAATTAAAATATTATAAGAATTCACATTCATGCATTAATAACTTCTCAATTAGGTTTGAGGATCATGACTAATGTTAACAATTATTAATTCACAAAGCATTAGTATTTCTCTGACATATTTCACTCTAACCAATTGGATGAATCATATAAATTTATTAGCTCAGTTTAAAGTATTCAGAATAATTATAATCCATAAATTGTCAAACATTCATTTATCAGTTCTTTATGTTCAGTCAATCAAGTTGAAAATAGTTCTTAAAAGTTCGACCTTCCAAATGTTACAATAATTAATCTTATGACAGGCTACACTTTATTCTTTCTCAGTCAGCTAACATTTAATAGAATAACATGACACTTATTATTTTGAGGGGAAAGTACTTCAGTACATCTAACATTCGACCATTAATCGACATAACACCACAGCTAAGGTTAAAATATATCTGACGGAGTTAATAGTTATAGCTTCACAGGTTACAGAAAGGACAACTCCTACCGGGTTACTGCTTCTACACATCGAATTCGCAAAGGCACATTCTTGTTGACTTTTTCTTTATGGCAACACAATTCTAAAGAAATCTTCCACTACAATAACTGAATTATAAACAGAAATATACAAGTCTTGATGTACTAGGTTTCAGTTATCTACTAATTCCTTATTTTCTTCTATGTATTAACTTCGGTTCTGCACTATTCTTCCACAAACCACTTGGAAAATATTGTAGTATCAGAACTCCCGTAGAAGTAATTCACGGTGCCTATTAATTCCTGGTCCTTTCGTAGTCGATTTACGGTATATATTCCTTCCCCTTCTGTCACACACAACTGGTCTCTATGCTATCTCTAAAGCTTCTCTCCTACTTGCTTTCATTTTCCAATCAACTACGTTTCTTCTTCCTGCCAAAATCCGGTTCTAACCAGTTCAGCTTATATTCACTGGCTTCTCTGTTTATACACAGTAGCTCACATTCTCAGCACGAGCTAACTAAAATAAACTCCGTTTCTCTTTCAGCAGCCAATCAACTCCAATCAGAAGAATTACATAAAATCACTCTTACATACAGAAATAAAAAGATATATCACAATTCATATAATATACATTTAAATTTACATACACACAGTTTCTTATAATAAATTTTACAGAATAAACTAAATAAAATGAATGACATATTTATATAGAGTCTTTTCATTATTATTACATATTCTAAGATTAAATAATTAATTAATAACAAACAAAACTCAAAGCATTTATATGAATAATATATTACAAGCAAGAGACTAACAACAAATAATATTTACAAGTCTGTCTTATGACATGGTAGATTATGTTAAATGTGAATGAAGTATTAAAACATATAAAATATCTTCATTCACAATTTAACACTAGCCTAGTGTGACGTCATAAATGTGTCCGAGCCAACGGCTCGATCGTAGCGATCGCCATTCGCTACAAATTAATTTAATTTGTAGCGATTAATTTTCGCTACAAAGTAGCGCTCTGCCTGGCTGATCGCACCCAATGTAAAATGACGTTTTTTGAGTATCGACATATGGTTAGGGGTCATTTGACCTACAAAATATTTCTTTTTACTTCTATGTTTAGATAGATCATTTAATAACGAAAAGAGCCGCATGCAGTTCCAGAGCTGCAGGTTGCCGACCCCTGGTCTAGAGAAAGGGGTTGGTCTTTAGTGGAGCGGATAAAGGATGCCAATTTTCTGTATGGTCTGTAACATGAGGTCAAGTCATGTTTTTTTAGGATTTTGTTGATATTTTCTGAGGTGCCTTGAATGTAGAGAATGGTGATGGATTTAGAGTAATCTTTTTTGTGAAGGGGGGGGGTTGTGGATAACTGTTATTGGATTTTTGATGGGGGGGTAGCCATTGGCTGAAAAGTGTTAA
Source organism: Typopeltis vanoorti (assembly GCF_054136105.1). NCBI lineage: Eukaryota > Metazoa > Arthropoda > Arachnida > Uropygi > Thelyphonidae > Typopeltis > Typopeltis vanoorti. Next base: position 4,319,225 of record NC_143570.1, on the reverse strand, counting down.
GGATGTGATTTAGTTCAGTGGTTAGGGCTTTGTCATTTGAACAGATTAGTTTAGCCCCATTGAATAGTGTCTTAATAACTCCATATTGTTTTGTGGGGGGGGGGGGATTGTTGGTGAATGTATCTGCCTGTGTGGGTAGGTTTTCTATAAACAAAGTTCTATCGGGTTGGTAGGTGACTAGTGTGTCTAGGAAGAGGAGGCTATTGTTTTCCTCTTTTTCCAGGGTGAACTTGATTCTGGGGTGTTGGTTGTCTAAGTGTGTTAAGGAGTGGAATGTTTCCAAGCCATATGGTAGGTTTTTGTGGGGCACAGTTTAAGGCTTTCTCTTCAAAAGTCTCCATAAAGAAGTTGGCCAAGGGTGGGGAAAGTGGTGAACCCATGGCTGTCCCCTCTATCTGTTTGTAGAATTTTTCCTGCCAAATGAAATAGCCTGAGTTCATTGTGAATTGAAATAGGGCTGAGATATCGGGAGGAAATTTAGCTTGGATTAGCTTTAAGATTTCTTTGAGGGAGGACATTTGTGAATAAGGAGGCGACGTCAAAACTTACCATTATTTCATTATGTTGGAGTGTAAGGTTTTCTACACTGCTTTGAAGTCGGCTGAGTTTTTTATGTGTGATGGTGTGTTGCCAGTATAGTGTTAGAGCGCTTTGGCTAAATATTTAGCTAGTTTGTACATGGGGGGAATCATTTTGCCATCCACTATTGAACATAATGGCACATTTTCTTTATGTATTTTTGTAGCCCATATATATGGGGGGGTCTAGAGTTATATAGTTTTAGTTTGTTAGTAATCTCCACAGGCCAAGAAGTGACCTTCTTAAGGAGCCTATGGAGTTTTCTAATTTATGAGTTGGTGGGATTCTATTCAGTGGGAGGTAAGTAGCCCGCTGTAGTAGTAAAGCATTAAGCTTACCTGTGTAGTCAGTATGATTGAGTACCACAGTGGCGTTCCGCTTTGGTGATAACTATTTCTTTGTTTTTCTTCATTTCCTGCAGAGACTTGTATTCACTATTATTATAATTACGGCTATTATAGCCTGTTTTTGTATTCACTATTGGATATGTTGGTTTTTTGGTGGTCTTGCTTTTGTGAGAACACAGGCTACATCCAATCTAATATCGTTGGCGATGTGGTTTGGAAGGTGGCGAATCCTGCATTCAATCTGAATCACTAATTCCTCGGCTGGTATTTTCCTAGCCGTGCCGAAGTTGTGACCATGTGACAGAGCGTTGAGTGCTTCAGGCTTCAAATTAACTGAAGAAACGTTAACTACAGTGTTAGTTTGTAGTTTTTGTGTAAAATTTAAGCACCGTTTCTTTTCACAGAAAGCTCTCCGAATTTATAACTGCACGAGCCATGCCTTGCTACGGGAACAAATTAACGCTACACGCAGTTCCCTTGCTGTTGCAAACAGAGCTATTTTAGTGCTAGAGGAAGAGCTTTCTAATATGCTAAATCACGAACTTTGGTCAATTCTACATGATGTCTCGTGCATTGCGGCAAATAAAGAATTCAGAAAAATATGGAGTCAACATATCAACAACAAACTTTGCGCCTCACCCCATTTTGCACACATTTCTTTGATCAAAGAACTAGGACCTTCCTCTGTGTCTGAAGACATTTACTTCACCTCTGTTTTTTGCTACTTCTGAAGGTGTTCCAGTTCTTCCATGGTGAGCTCATTCCTGTGATCTTCCACTACCTTCTCCACATCAGCATTGTCAACTTCCAAGCCCATGCTTTTGCCAAGAGACAATATCATCGACAAGAGCAACATACTCAGCCTCAAAGCCCTCAATTTCCTCCAGGCGAAATTCATGGTCCTGTAAGTTACTTGTGTCCAGGCTTTGCCAAGGATACTTAAGCAATGGAGGGTGTTGAAATGATTTTTCCAGAATTCTCTGAGTGTTAATTATGTGTCAGAGGGTCACTTCAAACACCTTTGAAACAGTGCTTTGGTGTAGAGTTTCTTAAAGTTCAAAATGGCCTGCTAGTCCATGGGTTAGAGGAGTTGTGTTGGGGGGCAGTAACTTCATTCACTAACTCATCCTCCAAGCCTGGACGATGAGCAGGAGCATTGTCAATCACAAGAAGGCATTTAATTGGCAAACTTTTTTTTCTTGAAAGTATTTTCTCACACTTGGGGCAAAGACTCCATGGATCCACTCAATAAAAAACTGACTGGTTACCCAAGCCTTACTATTAGCCGTCCACATAACAGACAGTTTGCTTTTCATCATGTTGTTTTTCTTAAACACCCCTCGGATTCTCAGAGTGGTACACAAGCAATGGTTTGACCCTGAAGTCCCCACTTGTGTTTCCACATAGCGAAAGAGTCAGCCTGTCTTTCATTGGCTTGTGTTCTGGCAATGCTTTTTTCCTCCTGAATGATGGGTCCTCTTTGGCAGTTTTTTCCAAAATAGGCTGGTTTCATCACAGTTGAACACTTGTTTGGGAAGAAACCCTCAGTCTTTACGTAGTCACTAAAGTCTTGCAAATATTTTTCAGCAGTTTCTTGGTTTGAACTCGCAGTCTTCCCATGCCTAACCACACTATGTATACTACCACTTCTCCTCTTTTCGCTTTCGCTTTGCTGCTATCACTATCCCTTCTTCATTCCCATGGTGGCTTATTTAATAATAATTTATGAAAAATCAAGAAATCACACTGCAAATTTGAGCAGGTGTTTGCACTGAGCGGAGACTACCACGTAACTGATGCTCTCCTGCCTTACATCTCAGCCAGCAGAGCACGTGGTTGCCGGTTTGCCTGTTCAGAAAATATGTTCAGGAACCGATTTGTTCGAGATGAGAGTCTTTTGACAACCGAGGTTCCACTGTATATATATTTATTTAATTTATGTCTACCTGTGGACCACAGGTTGAGAAACACCGTACTGTGTCATTTGCTATGGTTACCCTCCTCTCATAACTTTCCACCAGCATCGACCTGCCATAATTATTTTTTATCTAGTTTGCCACATAGCAGAAAATTTTTCTTTAATTAGCTTTTACTTATTTGGGTCAGTCTTCTTTCATATTCTATTTTTTCTTTTTTAACCATGCTTGTCACTTTTCTGGCCTGCACTTTACAAGGATGGTCTGAAACGGATTTATAATTTCAAAATGATTTTTATTTTCCAACATAATCTCCCTTAAGGCTAATACATTTATTCCAGCGATGCCCCAGCGCCGTTATCCCGTCCCTGTACTGGATCTGCAAAATACCCCTCTACAGTTGCAATCGCCTCTTGATTCGAAGAAAACCGCTGACCAGCAAAGAAGAGTTTTAGTTTTGGGAAGAGCTAGAAGTCAGAGAGAGAAATCTAGGGAATAGGGTGGATGTTCCAACAATTGATAGTGCAGATCCCTTAACTTTCCCATTGCCAAAACACCTTTATGGGCAGGTGCATTGATTGTACCGGTGAAAGATGATTTTTTTCTTCTGCAAACCGGGTCTTTTCTTGAGAATTTTTTCGTCTAGTCTGGTTAAAAGATTGCAATAATATTCCCCGGTTATTGTTTTACCCTTTTCAAGATAATTAATAAACAAAATGCCTTTAGGATCCCAAAACATCGATACCATGACCTTTCCTTCTGATGGAACTGACAAAGTCGGTTCCATCAGCAGGAAAGTTTGTTAAAACTTTTTCTTGTTAAAACACTCCAAGCGCTGTTCAGAGATTTTCATGCGAGTGCGTTTTTGATCTGCTGTGAGCAAGCGAAGTACCCATCTTGTGCAAAGCTTTTTCATTTGCAATTCTGCATACTAAATATATCCTACACATTCTTTTGAAATGTCTATAACAGGGGTTATCAACGCATAGCCTGTGGCCCGCAGGCCATTTTGGAAAAATTACTGCTTAAAACGTGATTAAATGAAAAATAATTTAAATAAAAAAGAATAAGAAAGAATTTTCAAATAAAAAAGGTTTTTATGAAGCCTGCAGGCTACTAAGCTATACTGCGGTATTTAAAATTGTAAGATGCTTTCCAGATTCACAAAGTTGTGAACAGTGTGATATTCATGTATAAGCGCATGCAGGTTTGTCATGTCAGCCATAGCCTATTGTAGTTTTATATTGCCAGACTTTTTTCATTAGTGTGAGACATATTCAGTGGATAATAACCGTTACACTGCCATTTTGGATCATTTTTTGGGTTCACCTTCCATCACTATGGCGTCTACGAGTAAAAAGTGTAAATCAAGTGATTCTTGTTGGGTTTTTAATGAAAAGTGGACCAATTTGTACTTTGTGCAAATTGGTCCACTTTTCTTGTGCCGATTGACGATAAGCCAGTGTATAATTTGTCATGAGTCAGTGTCAGTATCAAAAGAATACAATATAAATCGACACTATGAGACAAAGCATGCATCCAATTTTGATCACCTTCAATGGCAGCTTCATGTGGACAAAGTGAACCGTCTCCAAATTGATTTAAAATGCCAGCAGGGTACGTTTAAAAGGCAGAAGGAAGAGAGTGAAACGTGTGTCAAAGTAAGTTATGTAATAGCTGAAAAAATTGCTAAAAAATCAAAAGCCTTGGACGTGAGTTTGTGAAAGTATCTCATTGTTGCTGGGGAAATTCTGTTTCCAAATAATAAGCAATAATGAATTGATCAACAATTCATTGTGACAGAAGAACTGCTAGCACTCGTACCTATCAAGGGAATGACGAAAGGCACTGATATTCTTGAATTACCAAGAAAACGCTCCAGCATTTCGACCTCACCTTAACCAACCTCGAGGGTGTGGAAACTGATGGTTCCCCCCCCCACTATGGCGGGAAAGAATGAAGGGTTTGTTGCACTGCTACGAAAAGAAACGGAACTAGAAGGAAAAGATTTCGTCCATTACCACTGTTTAATCCACCAGGATAATTCGTGTACGAAAACTATTGGATTTGCGAATATCATGAAAGTTGTCGTGACTGTCATCAATATTATTAGGGCTAGAGGATTGAATCATTGTCAATTCCAAAAGTTTTTGAACCAAGAGTGCGAAGCAGATCAGGGCGATATGGTTTATTATAACGATGTGTGTTGGTTGAGCAGAGGGAAGGTTCTTAAAAGAGTCTTTGACTTAAGGAGCGAAATACAACAGTTCATGCAAACCAAGGGCAAGCCGATTGCAGAATTCAACAATCCAAAGTGGATGACAGAATTTGCCTTTGTGACTGACATCTCGTTGTATGAATGACTTAAATATGCAGTTTCAATCCAAAGATCAACTGGTGCACACTCTATTTGATCATCACATCAAAGCTTTTGTGTCCAAACTCAAACTTTGGGAGGTACAAATCACAAAAAAAAACAAGTCATTTTCAACTTCTCACCGAGTCCAACTGTTTGTCTCTTGATGAATACGCTATGAAATTAGCCGTGTTACAAAGTGAGTTTTAAGAGAGATTTGGTGAATTTCGTAACCAACAATCTTCTTTAGATTTATTTTCAATGCCATCGAAATGCCAGGCTCAGTATAAATGGAGCTGCTTGAACTCCAAAACAACTCTTCTTTGAGAGAAAAATTATTCAATGTGCCCTTGCTTACATTTTACAAAGACTACATTTCTGAGGATACATTCCCTAATCTTTGCCGGCATGTTTTGTTAGAAAGCACATACATATGTGAGCAGTTCTTCTCCAGAATGAAGCATATGAAGTCCAAGACAAGAACTCAGATTACAGACCAACATCTCGAGAATACTCTGCGCATAGCGACTTCCAACATTGATGCCAACATCGACAAGCTGGTCAAGGATAAACATTGCCAAGTTTCTCATTGACATTGTAAAAAATGAATGTTTTCTTCATTAAATTATCTTTTTTTTTTCAAGAATTGATTGTATTTACTTATCATGAACCTGACTCCTACCTACTCTCTTAAAGCTTGAGTGTTTATTTTTATAGGATTTTATGTAAAGTGTCAAATGCACAGTGTTCCTTGTGAATCTGGAAAGCATCTTACAATTCTAAATACAGCAGTATAGCTTAGCATTAAAAATTTCAATGAAGGCCTGTGGCCTTCATTGAAATTTTTAATGCAGCCCCCACTGTCTGAAAGGTTGAAGACCCCTGGCCTATAGTCTCAGCAATTTCATGCACTTTGACTCGCCGGTCATCCAATACCATATCGTACACTTGATCAATGATTTCTTTGTGTTGTTGTTACACTTTTTGGATGTCCTTCATGTGGATCATCTTCAAGGCTAGTACGGCCATGTTTAAACTCAGCAGCCCATTTCTTAATTGTCAAAAATGAAGGAGAAGAGTGCCCATAAACTTTTATGAACTCCTAATGAATTTCTTTTGGCGTTAAACCTTCTTTTACAAAGAATTTTATAACTGGTCAATACTCAATTTTATCCATTTCACTTGCTTCAGAACCTGTAGAAAACAAACTACTTAATAGAATGACTTGCAATTTTACATGGATGCTTATGACAGATGTACCAACTTAGAAAAAAAAATTATGCTGATAGTGTTGCCATCTATGGTCGAGGTCGAGAATGTTTCAGACCACCCTTAAGGCACAACCATGTCTTACATGTTTCTTTACTTTTGTAGTTGCTTCATTTTCCTATATTTGTATCTCTCCAGCTTGTTCCATTTTTTTTTTTTTTTTTTTTTGTTATTTGAAAAAACTTGTTCTGTTGTACATTATCAAATGCCCTATCTGAATTCTATGGTAGTAATATATATATATATGTGTATGTATATATATATATATATATATATATATATATATATATATAGGGGTGCTTAAGGGTCAAAGCTGTATAACTGAGAGGAGACCTCCACATAGCCTTTAAAGGAATGCGGAGAACCAACCAGGGCTTCTGACCTAATGTCCAATCCTCACCTTCTCGTGGTGCACCCTGTTGGGTATCTACTTTGATACTGAACGAACGAGGATAGGCTGGCAATTTGGGATTTAGCCGACCAAATTGTATTCTTATTGGTTAAACCAAAATAAAAAATGATGGTACAAAATGACAAAATTTCATGCCGGCTGGGGCATCGCCCGGTTAAACAAGGCTCCCATTGTTTTCGCCAGGGAACCAGGGCGAACAGCGAAAAGTCAGCTACTGGAACAAATCTGAAAACAAACCCAAACTCAACATCACCAGAGTTAAAGATCGGTACTATCAACGTAAGAAGCCCGAATGGCAAAGAAATGGAGCTAGCTGAGGAATTAGATAAGTACCAGATCAACATAATAGGGGTGACTGAAACAAAAAAAGACCAAAACTGGTGAGATCTTTCTAAACAATAAATACAAATTGTTATATTCAGGCAATGACAATCAAGGAAAAGAAGGAGTAGCCATAGTATTCAACACAAAATACGAGGCTAATCTTCTTGAATGGCAGTCAGTCTCAAGTAGAGTAATGTGGGCAAATATGAGAATGGAGAACTGGACAATGAGACTTATTTGTGCCTATGAACCCACAGAAGGTTCTACTAAGGTAGAAGTGGAGGAATTTTTTGACGCTCTAGAAAAAGCAACTGACACAATGAAAAAGGAAAAGTTGGTCCTTGTTGGGGATCTAAATAGCAGAGTAGGAAATGATTGCGAGACATACAAAAATATTTTTTGAAAATTTGGAGAAAAGAGCAAAGCTAATAATAATGGCAAATATCTGTTGGATTTCTGCTCAGGACATGGACTGGTTATTACTAACACCATGTTCCAACATAAAAATGTGCACAAATTCACATGGAGAGAAGAGGCTAGGAATAAGAAAAGTCACATTGACTATGTTATTGTTGATAGTGATGTCTTCTCCCTGGTGCAGGACACCAGAGTGTACAGAGGATTTGAAATTGGAAGTGATCACTATTTAGTTTTGAGCAGGATAAAATTGAATTTCATATTGAAAAGAATAACATGTAAGAAAGTTTTAAAGCGAATAAAAGTTGAGCAGCTCTCAGATGTGAACTGTAGACTAAAATACAGAAAGATTATTGAAAAGAAAATGAAAGAGTTTGAGAACAGGAATCAAACCTTGGAGATTCAGTGGCAAACTCTGAATAAAACATTGATTGATTCTGCCAGAGAGGCATGTGGTGAGGTTGTGTGCAAGGATAAAATAATCAGAACTCCCTGGTGGACACAGGAAGTTAAAGAGGCAGTGAAGGAAAAGAAGAAAGCATATCAAAAGTTCCTGGCAAATGAGTCAGCTTTTACTCTTACAGAATACAGAGACAAATTTAAGAAAGCTAAACAGTGTGTAAAACTAGCTAAACAAAAGTCATGGGAGGACTTTGGCAAGAATATAGAAAATAAATATCAAGAAGGTGGCAAAATATTCTGGAGGTTGTTGAAGAAGCTTAGGAATGGAGGAAAGAGTGCTGTAAAAGGAGTTAGAGATGATAAAGGTGACATGAAAACAGGAGAAAAAGATATCCTTGAAGTATGGAGTAATTACTTTGAAAAACTGCTAAATGAAACAAGCAGTGATGACAGCACAGTGATAAAAAACACTGACTAGGCATGCAGTCAGGAATACATATCCATACTTGAAGTAGAAAAAGCCATCAAATGCTTGAAATGTGGAAAGGCAGCAGGAGTAGATGATATTCGACCAGAAATGCTGAAGCATGGTGGTATAAAAGTCTTACAGTGGCTGCACTGCATAGTTCAGAAAGCTTGGACAGAGGGACGAATTGCCGATGATTGGAGTAGAGCTCTCATAGTACCCATATATAAAATTGGAAATAAAACTGAAGGTGAGAATTACAGAGGTATTTTCCTACTGAGTGTTCCTGGCAAGATCTATGCCAGTATACTTGAGAAATGGTTGAGAAGAATTGTGGAAGAAAAGCTTGGTGAAGAACAAGCTGGATTCAAGCCAAATAGAGGCTGTCAGGATCAGATCTTCACTTTACGACAAATAGTCGAGAAAGCATGGGAATATAACAAAGATCTGTATTTAAGTTTTGTCGATTTGGAAAAGGCATATGACAAGGTGCAAAGAGAGAAGCTATTCAATACGCTGCAGTTATATGGTGTCAATGGGGCATTATATCAAACAGTACTTGGTCTTTATTTGAGTTGTAAGTCAGCAGTTAGAATTGAAGGAAGTACAGGAAGATGGTTTAATGTTAAATCTGGTATGAGACAAGGATGTACATTATCCCCTCTGTTATTCATTATCTATATGGATCACGTTATGAAGGAAAGTGGTATTAAACCTGATATCAAAATTGGAGATGTTAATGTCAGCTCTTTGCTTTATGCCGATGATGTTGTACTTCTAAATAAATCTGCTACAAGTCTGCAATATTCTCTGACTAAATTGAATAGCTGTTGTAATAGATATGGTATGAAGGTCAGCAATAAAAAGACAAAGACAATGAAAATAGGCAGAATCATTGAAAATGTCAACTGTGTTGTGAATGGAGAACCTGTGGAACAAGTAAAACATTTCAGCTACTTAGGCACAATTTTTACTGAAGATGGTAAATTAAATGTAGAAATAGACAACAGAATCAGCAAAGCTGGTATCGTGGGAAGTCAATTGAATAAATTCATATGGAATAAGAGAGAAATTAGTCGGAACGCTAAATTAGCTGTATACAAGACAGTGTTCAAACCAGTTTTAACTTATGGATCTGAGAGCTGGGTCAGAAGTAAAACACTTGACCAAAGACTAGAGACCGCAGATATGAGAGTCCTGAGAAAGATTAGAGGCGTGAACAGATGGCATCAATGGCAATATCATATTAAAAACGAGAATATTAGGAAAGAACTTGACATTGTCAGCATCCCGGAATGCATTAGCAGAGCTAATCTCAGGTGGTATGGTCACTTAAATAGAATGGGAGAGGAAAGATTAGCAAAACAAGTGTTCCCTGCCAGGTTGGTAGAAAAACGACCCAGAGGAAGACCAAGATATAGGTGGATTGATACGGTACAATGTGCCTTAGATGATAGAAATATAAGATCTGTTAATGTTGGAGTCTTGACAAGTAACAGACTGATTTGGAGGAAAATTGTAGATAGGAAGTTAGTAATGATGTAATTTTTTCATGTAGTACTGTCATATCCTGTACACTCCTTGAGGGTACATAGCAGGAATTTGATGATGATGATATATATATATATATATATATATATATATCAGTGGAGTCGCGTGATCATTTTGGTTGGGTGTGCTGTCATGTTTTCCAGGAGGGGGGGGGGGAAGCTTGGAGATAAATAATTATATCAATAAATTTTTATAATTATTGATTTAATTAAATATACATCTTTTTAGCTTTTTTATGTAATTATTGGTCAATGTAAACTATAAATACATTATTTTCATTTTGCATCAATTTTAATGATCTTTAATTCTTCGGGGGAAAAAAGGGTATTCAGAATTAATAGTTTTTAGCACAATTTCATATATTAAAAATTGACTGGCACATTCTATTAAAAATCAACTAATTAATTAATTGTAAATTAAATTATTTCAGTTTAAAAGCAGAAAAAATCATAGAACTAACAAGTAAAATAATATTAAGTTACATACACTTACCTTTTAAAAATGTATTTTTTCTTTACATTTGTTTCACTATAAATTTACAATTCACACTCCACTCTGTAACTTACTAGAGAGGGCAAACTAACTGGTCACTGTTTACTAATCAAGAAAAGATGAATCAAAAACAGGAACACGTGTTTTATTACTGCAATAGAACATGTGTTCTATGGCTACCCCGCAACAGGCCAACCCATAATAAAATTTTAAGACAGACAAAGTGTTCCTAGGGTCGAGAGTGTAAGATTACATATCTCAATCAATTTTATGATTATAATTTGTGGAATTTTTTAATCGATCCCAGGAGAAGTGCCCCAAATCCCCTGCAGACGCCTATGACTGTGGGATTGCATTTTATCAGTGTATGAAAGATTTGAGAGGGCATAACACATCAGCACTCATCTTAATTGGTCCAATGCAATTAACTGCAGGATAACTTTGAATACCTCTGCGTAGAGTGGGGGAACAATCTGTTTTATGATTGATTAGAAAACAACAATGCAGGAGAATGCTATATTTGGTTGATTTATTTGAAATACTCATCAAAGATGAAAATATGTGAACTGTCATTTATGAGACGTGAGAATAGGAAGGAATAATTGAGTAGAAAAACCTTTCGTTTATGGTAAAGAATAATTATCATTTGTGATATGTGTGCCCTATAAGTTGCTGGGTAGAGCGAAAACAGCACGATCCTATAAATTCTAAACATGAATAAGTGAATTTATGATGGCATAATTAAAAAAAAAAACTTAGGGGAGAGAGAGAGAATATTGCAGGAATAAATATGGTTTGATGGGGCAGCAAATCATCTTGTAAAATTTGTTGCACGTGTTATGTATATTTTTCTGGTTTGTGTATATTTCGCTTGTTTTCCAAAAATTTTGTTTACTGAGACTCAGTGTACATAACATCTGATCATTATTGGAATTATCCACACTTTTGGAAATCCTAAATTTATTAGTATTTTTGAGTATCAGCAGTTCTTGTGTCTTATCAATCTCACATATGCTGGTATTTTGTTGTAGATCAATGATGTCTCTATACCGTTTAAAAAACCTTGCAACCTCAACAGATGCTATACTGCACAAACAAAAGAAAAAACAATTAGCATTTTTCTCCTAACATCCACGTTCAAATTTTCAGTTCCAAAAAACTTGTAACAGCTGTTTGTAATAAAGCCATCAGATATAGTAATCTCTCAACTCATGACAACATTCAATTGGATTGGTTGATACAATAACCAATCACAGATGCTAGGTGCTGAGTTATCTCAAAATTTAATCTCACTTAGTCACGCCTTCTCAGTGGTTTAAAAATAATACAAAGCTAAGAATTTGACATGCTGCATCCTCTTTACATCTTTTCAAATGCCCCGAAGGTGTATGCATTTTGAAAGCAAACGACTATTAACGCGAATGTGACGTAAAGTTTACGTGCCGAAAAGCGCCTTCTTCATGAAGCACTAATGCTTTATTATCCTCCTGAAGAGGACAATGAAGTTAGTACAGTATACTGTGTTCAATTTTAGGAATCGCGCGAAGTCTGCAAACAATTGGGTGTGTCTTTAACGGGAATAAATGCAAAAATATAATACCTGTGATACTGATATTTCATGGATGACCACCGCACACCTAGCACACTCGGAATATTTGCCTCTGATATATATATATATATATATATCAGATATGTTGTATATATATATATGTTTTACCATCTTCAGACTTGAACTATGTTTCAGGCGCAAACTTAACTGTTTGCATACTTGGGATTAGGAGTTAAATAACCAAACTTATATAATTACTTGGTAACCCTAATATACAATATCTCCAAGTTAAAAAATTAATTGCATATATATATACACACACACACAGTAAAAACCCCTTTTTTACGTTCCAGCCATTTACTTCATTTTCTGTTGGTCCCATCTTAAGGCCTATTCTTACAATATTGTTTCCTATTGTTTTCCCGCCATTAACAACTTGATGTGGATGTTATTTCCCATGCTTTTTTTTTTTTCTCGGGTGGCAATACTGATTTTAGAATCGATTTCTGCGGAAATCTCACATTTCTGTTCCCAGATGGTGTTGCTTTCGACTGTAGTTTCATTTCTGCCATCACGGTGATGAGCTATACCGTGATTTTTCAATTACAGTACGAATTGATGTTGCAGAATTTCTGTTACGTAATTTAGCGTGTGAAAGTTGCTTTCAAGTTGCGGTGGTGAAGTATCCATGGAGAAAAAAGATAGAAAATGTATTTTAGTAGAAGAAAAGATGGCAATTCTGCAACGTGTAGATTGGCATGCCGGAACACATGTGCATTTAGCAAAAGATCTTTATCGTGTCCACTTTGAACACGATAGGAAAAAAACAGGTCAAGCATTGAACTCAATGCAAAGCAATCTGACGCTATGTCAAAAAAACGAAAATATATCTGGACATCGACATACGATGAATTGGATAAACTTGTGGCAGAGTTTTTTGTTTCTACAAGAGTCTCGGGTATTCCAGTCAATGGTACTATACTTGAATTTGCTACAAGGTTGGGGAATAATGGTTTTACTGCATCAAATGGATGGATTGATTGTTTCAAGACTCGTCACAATATTGTGTATAATCAAGTGTGTGGAGAAAGTAATAGTGCTGCAGTGGAAACTGTAAACCAGTGGAAACATGAACTAAAGACTATTATTCAGGACTACGAACCGAAAAATATTTTCAATGTTGATGAAACTCTGCTCTTTTATAACATTCTGCCAAGTTAAATATTGTGTTTTAAAAGTAGAGAAGTGTCACGGTGGAAAACTCGGCAAGCAGAGGGTAACTGTTTTGCTCATGGTCAATGCTGATGGATCAGAAAAATTACCCCTCCACTGGTAATTTGTAAATTTAAAAAGCCAAGGTGTTTTAAGAACGTGAAAAATCTGCCTACTAAGTATGATGCCAACAGCACACATGGATGATCAGCAGCATCTTCATATCCACTATGCATGCTCTGGATGCTAAGATGGGGGCAAATCACCACAAAATACTACTACTGCTAGACAAATGTCCTGCACACCCTAAAGATCTGCAGCTTAGAAACAGTAGATTAGTGTTCTCCCCCTCCCTCCCCCCCATTGTACAAGTGAGCTTCAGCCATTAGATCTGGGCATCATCCATGCATTTAAATGGAAATATAAAAAAATACTTGTTGAAAAAGCTGTGTTTATGCATGATAATGGTATGGACTCGAAACAAATCACCATATCAATCCTTGATGCCATGCATTACGTGGCCAAAGCCTGGTTGCATGTTATCCAACTGTTTCCGGAAGGCAGGAGTTATTTTTGTGGAAGAGGAGGAACAACTACAGGAGGAAGAAGATATGTCAGAGCCCAACAACTGGTATGTGATGGATGAGGCTTTCTCATTTCAAGACTATGTTGATGCTGGTGTGATCACATCAATGGTACCAAGTGTAGAAGATATCCTTTCCAACCACCTTGGTGAAGAAGAAGTGATCGAAGAAGACTGTGATCATCTTCTTCAAAGACGGTAGGTCCCTACTTTACTAGTAGGGACCTACCGTCCCTACTAGTAAAGAAGCAATGGAAGCTATCTTTGTTTTGAGGTGGTATATTGCAAGTGTATCAGGAGACGATGGGGCATTTAATGCCTTACACACTGGGGAGAGGCAAGTGGAACTTATAAGAGTGCAGAAAAAGCAAAAACAATCAATAATTAAAGATTTTTTAAATAGATAAATGTAAGTAATTGTAAATTCATTTATTTTCAGTTATTAAATTTTGTAATCTAGTATGTAGACTCACATACTAGCAGTAAGTCATCTTTTAGCCTTTTTTTAATGTTTTTTACATTTCCTGCTATTTACACTTTTTTCCATCAGTCCCCTGGAAAGTGTAAAAAGGGGGGTTTTTACTGTATATATATATATATATATATAGGGAGAGAGAGATTTACATCATTTTTTTTTCAGTCTGTTATTGTTCTTAAGGCTAGTATTTCTTCTCTGATTCTTTTCCATTCTGAAATCCAAACTGGTCTTCATCTAAATAGCATTTAATTTATTTTATTTTATTCTATGTTCCACTATATTTAGTATGACCTTTGAAGCATGATTGAATAAGTTCAATAATTTTTACAGTCCATCACATTCCCTTTCTTGAATATTGTTGCCATCATACTTTTGCAGAAATTATATACTTCTTTTCTCTCCTGCTAAATTCACCTAATTACTTTAAATAAAGCTTCCTATTATCTTCCAGATATTTTAAAAATTCATTTAATTCATTTTAAAAATTCATTTAAAATATTAAATTTCATTTAATATTTTAAAAATTCAGTTTTTCAGTTAGGTAATTCATTGACTTTAATTTCTTCATCCAGTAACTCTAGTCCAAGGTTGTTTTTTTTTAACCTTTATATTCTGATTCAATAATTTCACTACTCATCTTTTCTTCATTATGTAAGTCTTCATGATACTCCTTCCATCTCTGCTAGCTCTTTGTTCATCATCATCATCATGCCTATCAAGGATTTAGGCCTAGAGTGCCTGTTCCAGCCTTAGAAGTCATCGTTGAATCTTTTTAAGAGGACATCCTGGTTTTCTTTTTCTTAATTTCTTGTACTTGAAGGCTTGTTTTGGTAATCTTTCTATTTTCATTTTTTGAACATGTTCGATCCATTTATGTTTATATTTTTTAATTTTTTCTATTATTTCTTGGTTTAATTCTTTCATAATTTCTTTGTTTCTTTTGTGGTCAATTAGAGTATACTTTGCAGTTTTTCTCATAAACTTCATTTCAGGCTGTTATTAATCTTTGTTTGTCTTTTTTGTTTTATTGTCCAGATTTCACTTCCATATAATAAGACTAGTAGGGCTAATGTATTGTATACTTTTAGTGTGTTCTTTTTGAACTAGGTTTGGTTTAAATTAGAGTTAATTACACCTGTTGTTTTTAAATATTTTGCAATTTTTAGGTTTATATCTTTTTCATTTTTATATGTAATCGTACAACCTAGGTAGTTAAATGAATTCGCCTGTTCTAAAATCTTGTTACCTATTACTATTTTAGTTCTTAGTGGATCTTGTCCTTTAAAGGTCATCGTTTTTGATTTTTTTCTGTTGATATTATCATTCCATAATCTTTGACTATCTTATTTAGATTTAAATGAGATAGCCAAAGCTAGCTCTTTCTTAGCTGAAAGTAATTTTCCTTTCTTGTCTCATACTATTTTATTTCTTGTACTACTTGACATTTTTTAATATGCCTTTAATTTATGTTCAACTTCTTTACATGTTTCTTCTATCCAGTTTTCCTTTGCTTTATTTTTTTTCCTCGTCTTCTTTAATCTTATTTCTTGGTCTCTGTTTCCTTTCTTTTTATAGTCTTCTTTTTACTTGCTTTATTTCATTATTTTATTAAATTAAGTATCTCATTTGTAATCCATGGCTTGCACAGTTCTAATCTTGTATATCATATATCATAATTTCAACTTGAATATTATCTACTTCAGCTGCTTTTCTACATTTCAGATTGTTGATTTTTTCTGTTTTTTCTACCTCAGTTGCTCCAGATTACGTTTTATTATTATTATTAACACTAGGCTTCCATGGAGTCAAAAGAATCATCACATGGGGAAAAACACTGTTACATGTAAAGCCCATCAAATTATGCTTTAAACTCATCCAGTGTATCTGCATTCACCACAATCTTGGACAATATATTCCACTCACCATCCACTCTCATTGCAAAGAACTGCTCCTTATGCTCCTGCTCACACCTTCCTTATACAGCTTCCAGGTGTGTTCTCTTGTTCTACCCCCTTCTCCCATTCTACAAAAAATTTCTTCCACATTAACCTGGTAACAGCCCTTTATCAATTTAAATGTTTCAGTCATATCTCTTCTCTTCCTCCAATTCACAAGGCTTTGCAAACTGCATTCCCTCGATCTGTCTTCATATTCCATGTCCCAAAGACGGTTACAATCTTAGTCTTCTCTATACCCTCCTTTCTAGCATATCCTCATCGCCATGAAAACCAGGGGACCAAATCTGTGCACAATAATCCATACAAGGCATCATCAAGGTATTATACAATGGAACCAGAAGCTCTTTATTTCTTCATTCTAGTAGCAAGGCTTATACGTTGGTCATACATAACTGGTAATTAGTTTACGGAATTAACAACGCATATATCCAGACAACTAAATTGTCTGACGTTCTTAAAACGCTGTCAGGATAACAAGGTAATCCCTAATTGTGTCAAATTGAAGCACCGTTTTACTTCACAGAAAGCTCTGCGCATTTATAATCACACTAGCTTCCCTGTTAAGAGAACAAATTACCGCAACGCTTGTTCTCCTTGTCGACGTAAACAAAACCGTACGGGCACCAGAGGAAGAGCTTTCGAATACACTCGGCAATGACCTTTGGACGATACTTTATGACGTCTCATGCGCATTGGCAAGAAAAGAGTTCGAAAAAATACGAAAACCTGACAAAGAATTCTACTTCCTTACCACAGCCACCACTCAACACAGTAGTCAACATCTTGTCTGTAGTTTTAAAGCCTGAGGCACTCACCGCACTTGCACGTGGTCACAATTTCACCCTAACTCCTAAAAGAATACCTGCCGAAGAAATCATGATCCAAATAGAACGTGGGATTCGCAACCTGCCTAACCATATCACCAACAACGTCAGACTGGATGTAGTTGGTGTTCTCATTAAAGCCAAACCTCCAAAAACCAATTTATCCAAAGACGAATATGCAGCCCTACAAGAAATGAAGAATAACAAAAAAATAGTAATCACCAAAGTGGATAAGGAAAACGCCACTGTGGTGCTAAATCAAAAGGACTACAAAGGTAAGCTTAATGCTTTAGTACTAGACCGTACTACTTACCTCCCTATTGAATATAATCCTACCAGCTCTCAGATTAGAACTCTCCACAGACTCCTTAAGAAAGTCTCTTCTTGGCCTGTGGAAGTCATAACAAACTAAAACCTTATAACTCTAGACTCCCCCGATTATATGGACTCCCAAAAATACATAAACAAAATGTGCCATTACGTCCCATAGTGGATGGCATTGATTCCCCCACATATAAATTAGCCAAACATTTAGCCAAAACGCTCACACACTATACTGGCAATACACCATCACACATAAAAAACTCAGCCCACTTTAAAGCCAGTGTAGAAAATCTCTCACTCCAACACACTGACATAATGGTCAGTTTTGACATCTCCTCCCTATTCACTAATGTCCCCCTCAAAGAAACCCTAGAGCTCATCCAAGCCAAGTTTCCTCCCGATATCTCAGCCCTATTTCAGTTCACAATGAACTCAGGCTATTTCGTTTGGCAAGGAAAGTTCTACAAACGGATAGAGGGGACAGCCATGGGTTCACCACTTTCCCCACCCTTGGCCAATTTCTTTATGGAGACCTTTGAAGAGAAAGCCTTAAACTCTGCCCCACAAAAACCCACTATTTGGCTTCGTTACGTGCATGATGTGTTTGCTGTTTGGCCACATGGCTCAGACTCACTCCACTCCTTCCTAACACATTTAAACAACCAACACCCCAGAGTCCAGTTCACCTTAGAAAAAGAGGAAAACAACACCCTCCCCTTCCTAGACACTTTAATCACCTGCCAGCTTGATGGATTTTTGGTTTTCTCTGTTAACAGAAAACCCACCCATACTGGCAGATACATTCACCAGCAATTCCCTCCCCCCCTTCACAACAATATGGGGTTATAAAAACACTATATAACAGGGCAAAATTAATCTGCTCAGATGACAAGGCCCTAACTACTGAACTAAACCACATCCACAACACTTTCTTAGCCAATGGCTATAACCCCAAAAAAATCCAAAAATTACTCAAACCAGTAAACCACAACCCCCCTTCCCCCCTCCACAATAAAGATTACACCAAATCTATCACCATCCCCTACATCCAGGGCACCTCTGAGAAAATAACCAATATCCTCAGAAAATATGACCTTACTTCTTGTTACAAACCATATAAAAAGTTGGCATCCCTTATCCGCTCTACCAAAGACCAACCACTTCCCCTAGACCTACCTGGTGTATACCAAGTCCCTTGCAGCTGCAAATTGTCCTACTTTGGCCAAACAGGCAGAACAACAAATATCAGGATTTCAGAACACAAAGACTACATCCGGTTTCACCAGTATAGCCGCTCTGGACTGGCAGACCATGCCTTAGATACCCACCATAGAATTCGTTGGAAGAAAACAAAAATAATACATCGCAGCAAGTTTAAATATGAAAGATTATTCAAGGAATCTTCAGCAGCTCTAAAAAACGTTCCTAACCTCAACAAATTTGGGTGCATGAAACTACCCAAATTTGGGAGACTTACATTTTGAGAACTTCAGCCCAACTGCCAAGTCAACCAAATTAGCCCACCAGAGGGCACCATTAAGACTTTAGGAACAATATTAGTTTCTTGCTTTTTTCCTCATTTGCTTTTGTTAGTGCCTGCGTGCACATACCATATCTTTATGTTCCTGAAGATGGCAACGTGACGTTGCCGAAATATAGAAGTTATTTATTAAAGTTACCTTTAATTAATATACTTTATATGCGTTGTTAATTCCGTAAACTAATTACCATTTATTTCTTCAAGTTAAGGTCCTCTGCATCATTGCCATAATCTGATGTTAAAATCTGATTGTCCACCACCACTACAAGATTTTTTCTTATCTCCTCAACTTCCTCCTAAATTGCCCCACCAAGTGTATAATTTGTACCCCTTTGTTGCCGACCAAATTTTACAACCTCACAGTTTGCACTATTAAATTGACAGTTCCATACTGTTGCCCACTCATACTATCTGTTCAAGTCTCTTGTAAGGCTACAACATCTTATTGATTCCTTATTACTTTCCCCAATATCATTAATATACAAATTAATTAACAATAGTGCCAAAACTGATCCCTGCAACATGCCTCAGATCACTAGTGACTCTCCTCTTTCGAGATAGTCCGCCACATACACAACTTGCTAATGCCTATCTGATAGCCATTCACCTCTCCAGTTCACTAGTCTGTCATCCAATCCCATCTGCTGTAGTTCAGTGACCAACTTGTCTTGTGGCAATCTATAAAGACTGCAAAATCTAAATATATCACTGTATATGCATCTCCCTTGTCCAATACATTCATCACCTTGTTCTAATACATGAGTCTGTAAAACATGACCTCCCTTGAACAAGCACAAAAATTGCCACTATTATTAACCCACTTTTGTATCCTGTATCTCACCAACCTCTGCAATATCGTAACTACAACTCCAAATATACAGATCAGCCTATAATTGGTTGCCTTCACCTTATCACCACCTTTGTGAAGTGGAATAGTTTTGCTTTCCTTCCACTCCTTTAGGCTTTTGGGAATTGTGCTGTTGTAAGACTTGTTCACCAGGTAGGCCAGTCAGGGCTAACTCCTTGGAACATTCCCTTAAGACATGGTGATGTGTCATCAAGCCCCATTGCCTTATTGACATCTGGATCTTAACCACCTCATGTACCTCTTGCTTGCTCACCATGTCTTTTCTCATTTCATTCTCTACATTTGAGCTTCTGATTTCACATTGAGGATGAAACATCTTGATTAACTGCTCACTGAATACCTTGACTATGTACTCTGCAGCAGTTACCAATCTCCTATTTTCATCCATTATCATCATCTTACCATAATCGTTCTCTTTCTACTTACCACACATATCAAAAAACTCACGAGGATTTTTCTTTGTCTGATTTGCTAATTTCTGCTCATACTGCACTTTTGTTGTAATTACCAACTGAGTCACTGGCCTGCTCTTTATACTCTTCATGCAACCGATTATTACCATTCATCTTGTGCTGTTTCCAAAGTTCCTTCTTCTTCTTCTTCCAGATTTCATGCTTAATTCCCTCATTCATTCTTTCGGCCTTCAGAATACATTCACACATTGATGCTGTTGTGTATTTCTTTGTCAGTTTCCAAGCAGCATTTATTTCCTTACTGCTTAACTCCTCATTCCATGCTATAGCTTCAACTCTCTCCTAAGCTTGTCATAATCACCAGCCTTGTACTTCCAGATATAGCCTTTCCTCACAGAAGTCTGCATATGGCTAGCTACAATGCAAGTGATCATTACATGATCACTCTCACCAACTGGAGGAAAGTGCGAAACCCTACTCACAATTACATTCTCTGATGAAATGATCAGAGAATGTAATTCTAAAAGGTCTAAAACTCTTGATCCTTGTGTGACCTCCTTTACATGCTGCCTGAGATGGTTATCTCTCAAGAACTTGAGAAATTCGTTTTCCTTATTCCTAAACAATGTCTCTTCATTCCAGTCTATACCACCATAATTATAACCACCCTTCCCTTGTTCACTAACCCAAGTTACTTATATATATTTCTTCATCAACATCCTCCACATTCCCTGGCCTATAGCACTATCCAGCTAAATATCTCTTCCTGTCAACCTTCACCTACCCCCCCCCCCCTCACCACACTTCCTTAAAACCATTGCCACTATTTTCCTCTTTCATGGGAATATTTTCTACCCCCCCCCCATTCTGTAACTTCTTGTTTCATTTAGTGTTCTTCAGAAGTAATTACTCCAACTTATAGAATGTTTATCTCCAGCTTTCATACCACTTTTTTTTTTTTTTTTAAATATCTCTGGTTCCTTTTAAAATATTCTTTCCTCCATTTTTATTAGCTCCATAACATTTTGCTATCTTTGTGATATTTGGGACCAAAGACTAGAGACAACAGATTTGAGAGTCCTGAGAAAGATTAGGGGTATGTACAAATGGCATCAATTGTAATGTCATATTAAAAACGAGGATATTAGGAAAGAAATTGACATTGTTGGCATCCAGGAATGTGTTAACAGAGCTAATCTCAGGTGGGTCATATATGGTCACTTAAACAGAATGGGGGAGAAAAGATTAGCAAAACAAGTGTTCTCTACCAGATTGGCAGGAAAAAGACCCAGAGGAAGACCAAGATATAGATGGATTGATACAGTAAAAAGTGCCTTAGAAGACAGAAATATAAGATCTGATAATGTTGGAGTCTTAACAGATTGATTTGGAGGAAAATTGTAGATAGGAAGTTAGTGATGGTAGTTTTTCATGTAGTACTATCATATCCTGTACATCCCTTGAAGGTACATGTCAGGAATTTGTTGATGATGATGTGGCAGGAACTGGTGTGGGAATAGAGAGTGATGAATTGGAAGTACTTATAATATTGCAGAATCTCAATGCAAATATGACCATGGAATTATATGGGATATCAGTATACATATTACAAGAATGTGCAAGGGAATCGGCATTGCTTCTGAGTAGACTGTTGAGTCTCAGCTTGGAAACCCGCACAAATATAGGCACCAAGACTGAGATAGCAAATTATAGACATGCAGTTCATACCTTTTTTTAGACGGTTCATGATGGCAACCTGTTTCATATGCTGAAAGGGATTGCCACCCCCTTTCAGCATATTTTTATCATGAACCACTAAGTCTGTATTCTTTGAAATTGTTATAGTAATAGTCCTAAATTTTTATTATAAATATTTCCAGTATTACATTGCCAGAAGTAGTAATATTGTCTCATAATATAAATTATTTGGTAACATTGGTCTTTTGGTGGGGGGTGGGGGGGGTTGGATTAGTATGGAAAATATATTTCTTTAACACAATATGATGTAAGATGATAACCTAATTATAAGCCATGTGTGTTAATAAAGTCCTTAAACATAACATTAATATGCAATTATAAACTAAAATAAAACATGATATATTGTTGTGCAACAAGTCAAACTGTAGCCCATGTTTGATTCTGCAAACATCAAAAAGTGTTAAGTTGAAAAAACTCTCTCACACATACAGGTGGTTGAAAATGGGAGCTGGAATAAGAGAAAAATTAGCCAAAACACCAAACTAGCAGTATACATGTTCAGTGTTCAAACCAGTTTTAAATTATGGATCTGAGAGTTGGGCTAGAAATAAAGCACTCGATCAAAGACTAGAGACTACAGATATTGAACATATGGTATTACAGAATCATATTAAAAATGAAGCTTATTGCAAAGGAACTGGACATTGTTAGCATTCAAGAATGTGTAAGCAGAGTTAATCTAAACTATATGGTCACTTAAATAGAATGAGAGGGGAAAGGTTAACAAAACAGAACTTTGTATCTAACCAGAAAGGTAAATCTGTTCAGAAAGTTTTTCTGTTTCATGTGCAACTTCTCTAGCTTATTAAATATAGAAAAAATGAACTCACCATGAGCTTGCAATGAAAAGTTTAGGAAGATCAGAGGAGTAAGGTAGGCAAGTTTGTGAATGGAGAAGTTCACAAACAAAGTTCCCTGATCCCTCCCCCCAGGGAAACCTGGGGGGAGGGATCAGGGTGGACAGGCCGACATTGCTTGAGAACTGTGGATGATGGTTTCAGGAGTATATGTGTGAGTGTGCAAGAAAGGATTAAGACGGTCAAGAGTGTGGGGATATTTAGGTCTGCGGAGAGGTGTAGTATCAGTGATGATAAACAGGAATGGATAAGGGAGAGTATAGAGGAGTTATGTCCAAGAAGTGGAGTTAGTGGGACTTGTTATACAAACAAAAACGAGCTAGTGTATGTTTATAAATGCTAGACGTATTAGAAACAAGGGGAATGACACTGTAGCGTTGAAAAATGGTTGGTATAAGTGAGACATGGTTGAATGAGAATGACATTCTGAATAAAGATGGACAGATATGCAGTCTTTCACAAAGCAGAAAGGAAGGAGGAGTGTTATTGCAGAGGAGTTTTGCCCATCCAGGGTGAAGCTGTCAGGAGCAAATGCTGCCAGTGGTTTTGAAGAAGTATGGAGTGAAGTGGAGTGGACAGGATGAAATGTTTGGTAGGGTGTTGCTGTAGACCTGATAATGTGGAAGGCATTGAGAAGGAAATATTTAGGCAAATTAATCTGGCTAATAAGAAAAGAGTAATCATTATGGGCAATGTCGATTATGGTAACATTGACTGGAATGAAGAGACCGTATCAGGAAACAAAGAGAATGAATTTCTCTAGTTTTTAAGGGATAATTACCTTAAGCAGTACGTAACAGAGGCCACATGTGGATCAAGGGTCATGGATTTGATTATCTCATCAGAAGATATTGTTATAAATCAATTATCATATCATCATAATGATATGATAATAATATGATATCATGGAATGAGGAATTGCATGGGAAGGAAATCAATACTGCTTGGTCTCTACCCAGGAATTATTTGGCAGATGCAATGACTGAGTGTATCCCAAAGGTCAGGAGATTAAATAAGATAGACATAAAATGGGTGACTGAATAGGTGAAGTGCAACCTTGAAGAAAAAGACATTGTGGAGGTGGCACAAGATAGGTGGAGATAATCAGTTACATGAGGAGTACAAAGAGCAAGAAAGGAAGGTGACTCAGTAAGGGTAGCAAAAGTGCATAATGAGCAGCAGTTTGCAAATGATGCTAAAAGAAATCCTAGGAAGTTTTTTCGATGTGTGGCCAGTAAAAGGAAGAATGATTATGGGAGGATGATATTGGTCAGTGATGAAAAAATGATAAACACTGAAGAGGATATTGTAGAGGTGTTAATTGAGCAGTTCATTAAAGTATTCCATCCTTGTGATTGTAACATAATGCAGAACTCGAGAACAGTGGATATGGGGGGGGGGGAAGAACCACTGATGCTCAGTGAGCAGGAGGTATATGAGGAATTGAGTAAATTTGATAGTATATCACTGCATGTCTTGAGGGAATGTTCCTGGGAGTTAACAGCACCTTTAATGTACATTTTCAACATGAGTCTTAGATTAGCCCAGGTCCCAAAGGAATGGAAAGATGACAAAATTGTTCTGCTTCATAAAGGAGTTGATGAGACTAAGGCTTCGAATTATAGGCCAATCTGCTTGTCTGAAATATTGTGGTCAATGTGTTGGAGAAGTTGAGGACAAGGATTCAGAACCGGGTGGACAGCAGTAGAATTCTCTTTAATGGATGGCATAGGTTTACTAAAGGAAGATAGTGTTTAAGCAATCTGCTTGCTTATTGCTACAAAGCAATGAATATGTTGGACAAGAGGGGATGCATATACAGTAGTAATTTAGATTTTGCAAAGGCTTGCAATAGATTACCACCTGACAAACTAGTAGTTAAACTGGAAATAGATGGGATTGGATAGTAGATTAGTGTATTGGATTTGGAGATTGGCTGTCTGAGAGGTATCAACAGGTTGTGTATGTGGGAGAGATATCCCAGAAGAGGAAAGTCACTAGTGCCATTCCCCAGGAGTCTGTTTTGGGGGCATCGTTGTTTAATTTGTATATAAATAACATTCAGACATGCTTAAATGGTGATATTCAGTTGTTTGCAGATGATGCACCTCTGGAGAGAGTTATGAAAAGTAGAGCAGATGTTACTAATGTTACAAAGTGCAAGGTTTTCAAATTTGGGAAGCAAAGATGGGATGCAGAGCATAGGATTGGTGGCGATATTTTTGGAGGAGATGAAGGATTTGGGGGTTGTGGTGGAGAGAAACTTGAAATTTCATGGACATTTTGCTAAAATTGTGAAGACAATGCAGTGTATTATGGGAATGATGCAGATAATACTAATATATAGAAGTAAGGATGTTTTGATTCTATTATACAAGACTGAACAAGCCACATATGGATTACTGTGAATAGATTTGAATCTACATGCTGTAGATTCAAATCCTTCCACAGGCATGGATGCTTGCAATTGCCTTTAGGTGCAAATGAATTTCAGTGCCAAATGTTTAAGAAACCCCTCACACACACTTACTGGAAGTCATAATGGCTTCAACACATTCCTGATCTCTAGAGCAAGATTTCCAAATAAGTAAAAAATGAATAAAAATAGTAATCACAGTAATCCACATATGGATTACTGTGAAGAGATTTGATTGCCAGGTTTTCAAAAGGATGATGATATGTTGGAGAAGGTCCAGAGACAATTGAATAAGTTGGTATCTGGTCTTTGGAATGTGAAACATGAAGACAGATTGAGAGAATGCAAATCACAGAGACTGGTGGATAGAAGGAAGAGGACGAGAGATGATCAAGACAAAAAGTTGGTAAAGAGTAATTACCAGATTAGTGTGGTTAAGATTTTTCATAGAATATCTGGAGACAGGGAGAGAATAAGAGGCCATCCCTGGAAGCTGTATGAGGAAGGGATTGAGGAGTAGATTTTTTGCATAGAGAGTGGTGTATTATTGGAATGCATTGTCTGAGAGTGTGGTGAGTGCAGGGACAGTGTGTGCATTTAAGTCAAGGTACAATGAGCTGAGGAGTCCATGGATATCTGTTGATATTAATATTGGCAGTTGTAAAGACATTCCTCAATATTCTGGTATTATAACAACATGGTGTCAACTAATAAACTAAAATTTTAGACTAGTTTGGTTTGCCGACAGGTACACTTCATCAGGAGCATGTTTATATTATGTTAGCTAAGGACATGAAATGTATGACATTTAACAATGAACTCATGAAAGCAGGTGAGCCCCCGCCAGAGCCTTTTTCACAAACAGGACTTTGGCCAGGCTAGTATTGCCGCTTTAAAGGCATGTCTTTCCTAGTCGTGAGGAAATGCCACCTAGACCTCTAGGTGATAGATTCCTTTCATTGCTGGGTGAAATACCATCAACCTGCATTTTGGATGTGTGAAGTGCCTTTTGCCATGTTTCATCCCCATAGTAGGACCTCCAGTTTCTGTATTCCCTTTCTTCTCATATGCTGTTAGGGTGATGATATGATGTTAGGCCTTGCTAGGTATACTCATTACACTATCATTTTCATTAGGGACTTCTTCTTCTGGTTCCCATCTGCCATACGGCCGGGGGAGGGTAGCTATATGCTACCATTCTAGGGAGAGATGATTATGAGCAAGGTGGTTTCCCGTTGCCTTCCTTGCCCTAAGTATTTATGACTGTAACCTGTGTGTTCACTGGGCTGGTTTGCCTGCTTGCGGGATGAAAAACCCCAGATAAACCGGCAGAAAAAACCCTGCTGCCCAAGACCGGCTAACTTGGCTGTGGCTGAGGAAGATCCTTAAGCTCCTCACGTCGTGGACGGGAATCGAACCTAGGACACTCCTTCCCCAGGCATATGGTTGCGAAGCGCAAAGCCACTAGGCTAACCGCGCGGACTAGTTTTTGTTTTATTTGAGGGTACAGCAGTAAAACACTTTTCTGCATACTGGCCACCAGATAGTGCAAACCTGGGGTAATGCATCTGTTGGAGGCTTCCTGATTAGCTGGCGAATAATTCTGCTGCCACTTACACTGGGTCAGTGATATGCAGAGCACATTGTCTGAGGCCACACTTGAACTGGAATCTGAGCATACTCTGTGTATGAGTTATGTTCACAAGTCCCTCACCTCTTTTCTTTGTTTTCTGAATCAACCACTCTACACATAAAGTCAATCATAAAAATACTAGTTTTAACTGCAGATACAAAATACTCTCCCATAAAAATAACAAAAAACTTTTAAAATATGAAAAATATAACAAAAAAAATTGGAACAAATATTAAAAACCCAATCCAACTCACCCAAAATAATATCGAAACTTTTTCCAATAAGAAACACTTCCATACGAGGATTGTTTCAAAAGTTTGGTAAATTTCCAATAGACAGTGACACAGTTTGTTCATACCAGTGTCGGCACGTATCATCTTTTTCATGACCCCTGGCAAAATTTTACCACGTGCGATGCGTAGTTCTCATTTGGCAGACATTTAAAATTGACCCGTGTTCACATTTTTCCTAAAAATGGAGAAAAACAAGTTTTGTGCAGTGATAAAACACTTATTTGAAGAAGTGAACCACTGCGAAGATCAAAGCCGATTTAGATGCAGTTCATGGGTCTACACCAGCAATAATGACTATTTATTTTTGGATAAATGAGTTTAAACATGGTCGTAAATCCATCGAAGACGAAGCGCTCCAGATGCCTGACTGAGGTCGCTACGAAGGAAATGATTGACAAAATCCATGGTTTCGTTATGGAAGACCGCTGAGTGAAAGTGCTTGAGGTTGCTGAGATTGCAGGCATCTCAACTGAATGGGTGTATAATATCCTGCAAGAAAAATTGCACATGAAAAAAAAGCTGTGTGTACGATGGGTGCCATGATTGTTGACTTTCGATCAAAAATGCATGTGAAAAGAGCAAAGATTGTTTTGTCAACTGGGAAGGTGATGGCAACTGTTTTTTGAGATTCCCAAGAAATTATCATGATAGACTATTTGGAAAAGGGTAAGACAATGATAGGAGTCTATTACACGTCATTGTTAAACTGTTTAAAAGAAGAACTGAAGAAAAAATGGCCAAGATTGGCACACAAAAAGCTGTGTGTACGATGGGTGCCACGATTGTTGACTGTCGATCAAAAACGCATGTGAAAAGACTTTTCAGCACAGTGTTTTGGTGATGTTAATTGCAATTTTTTGCGTTAATGCATGGTTGTAGACGAAGCTTGGATCCACCGCTACACACCTGAGTCCAAGCAGCAGTCAAAACAATGGACAATGCCTGATGAAATAGCACCGAAAAGAGCAAAGATTGTTTTGTTAACTGGGAAGGTGATGGCAACTGTTTTTTGAGATTCCCAAGAAATTATCATGATAGACTATTTGGAAAAGGGTAAGACAATAATAGGAGTCTATTACACGTCATTGTTAGACCGTTTAAAAGAAGAACTGAAGAAAAAATGGCCAAGATTGGCACACAAAAAAGTGCTCTTTCATCAAGACAATGCACCTTCCCATACATCGGCCATTGCAATGGCAAAATTGCATGAATTCAGATTCAAATTGGTTCCACATCCACTGTATTCCAATGTGACTTCTTCTTGCTCTGGGAAAAATGTTCTTTGAACGAGGATGTGGAACCAATTTGAATTTATGCATTTTGCAAAAGGGTGTAACATGTGCTTTATGAAATCTGATATCCCCTATCAAAGGCTATCCATCTTAGAATCCCCACTTTTTGATCTGCTTTGGCTCAAGATTTCCTTACCTCACTTTATTTGTTGCCTTTACTGCTCTCCTAACTCTGACAATTTTGCTGACCTTTTAGACAACCTATCACTAAAATTTGATTTCTTACAAACTAATTACTCAAATTGTGAGATTGTCTTCCTTGGGGAAACTGAATCATTTGCTATCAATCATGACCTAACACAAATTGTCAATCTACCAACCAGAATATCAGACAATTTTTATCATTCTACCAGTGTTCTTGATCTTTTCTTAAACAGTTCTCTCTCCAAATATACCGTGAATGTCTTCTCTCCCCTTGGCAACTCATACCACAATCTTATTCAAGTCTCCTTCTCTACAGTTTGGTATTGTGGATAGCTGAGAGTTTTTATTTTATTATATATATATTTTTTTTGCTGCTTTTTTTATTTTTCCACTCAGCCAAGCTAAATAAATTGTAGTATATATTTAGCACATTTTAATTTTATTTATTTTTTTTTAATTAATGATATTAATGAGAGCAGGTTATTTTTGGCAATGCATACTATCAAAATAAATTCAATTTCAAATTTGTCTTAATTTATTTTGCAATATAGGTTATCAGTATCAAGCCAGCAACACATCATAGCCATTCCTCATGATAACAGACATGTAAGACTATACGATTTAAATGGTGTCCGCTTAGCAAGACTTCCTCGTAGTAACAGACAGGTAAATATACTTTGATTTTTTTCAATTTTGTACGTTTTTGATTTTTACCATTTAAATAGTGTCCACTTAGCAAGATCTCCTGGAGTAACAGACAGCTAAATATACTCTGATTTTTACACTGATAGTTAAGTAGTGAAATGTTGACTACTTAAAAAAAATTGCTGATAATGGGTGTGTTTGCATGTGCTAATGAATGCACTAAATTAATCAGGAGAACCATGCAGATTATTTATAGTAATCACTTAATAGAAAAATGGAAGTGTCATTTTTTCCTACACTGAAATGACCATGAATTGCTGGCACTTGAATGAATCTATATGATCTATCATACTTTGCAGAGTCAAAAAAATGACAGATTTATTACTATTATTACATGACACCTCCAAGGACTCATCATGGGAGAGCACTCTACTCTACTGTGCATGATCATCATCTCCCTTACTTAATCATCCAACTAGTACTACTACAAAGACACTACCACAGTACTTTTTGTCTAAACTGTGTGTATTCCATAGTCAGTTTGCTTATATATAGGATGAAAACCTGAGTTTCTGGGAGAAAAAAAACCTTGGTATCTCAGCATGAGATCATCTAACTCACTTCCATTGAAAATTTAAAATTGTGACACTTTTTTAAAAGAACATTGAAAAATGTTACAAGTCAAGAAATCATATAAATGCTTCCCTACTACTGGTTACTCCTGCATAGGAGTAACCAGTAATGCATAGAACATAAACTTGTGAAACCTGTCGTATTGTCCTAAAATGGCTGTTTCATAGATGAATTTATCACTAATAATCTAAATTTAGTTTCCTGAAAATGACTAATTTTTAACTTTGTTTTTTTGTGTAGTTGTGATGCATAGATGTATGAATGAAAAGAATAAAATTGCCATGTTAAGCTGTTGAGAGGTATTTAGTGAATGGAGATAGGAGAGATTTTTCAAATGGTAGAACTAGGAACAGAATAACTTTTTAAACTTAGAGAGTGAGTGAGTGAGTGATGCATGAATGGAATTAGTATGAATAGATTTAAGATATATTGCAAGCAGAGTTGACTTTCCATTGTGAATCTGTGGACTAAGGAACAGGGTCTAGAAATTTACGAGCTAGAACATAATCTGTTCTTACATTCCCTAATATATCTCTGTGGAGGGCACACATGGAATGCATTGATATTCATCTTGATCTTATCAGAGTTGTCATTGAATAATGTGCAATAGTTATTAATAATAACTGTGGGTGGGAATGTTATTATTTCCTTTATTGTTTCTTTTAGCATATAGGTTTTATTTAACTCAGCAAAATTTATATTATATACAGGGTGTTCGGGATAAATTTGACAGTTTCATAAGGAAAAAGAAAATCTTCTTTGTATCTATTAAATTTAATGAATTGACAAAAAAACATTACAGGCAGAGTTAATTACAATACTATCAACAAGATTTACTCAAAATAACCACCATTAGCATCGATCACAGCTTCAATTCTGCTTCGGAACCTCGAACAAGCTGATGCTACAGTCTCCCTGGGAAGGGCCGCAAAAACTGTTTTAATTTTATCCATTAACTGGGCTTTTGTATTAGTGGAAGTGCGATTGGTGTCTTTTTCAACTGCGCCCCATACAAAATAATCCATGGGGTTAAGGTCTGGGGAGTTTGGAGGCCAAACATTTGGACTGGTGAAGTCGTAGAAATTTTCAGACAACCATTTTTGACTTTTCCCAGAGGTGTGGCAAGGGGCCGAATCCTGCTGCCATACATACGGCCTACCATTGGCTACCCTTGTTATCCAGGGCTTGACTACAGTTAGCAACTCCACGAACAAAGCCCAAATTCCAATGCCAGGGTTCTTCAACACCTGTTCCTGCAGATTTGCGAGGAATTCTGCTGTACGAACGCAATCAGATCGTCTGCTAGGGATCTTTCTTCTTGCTACATCCTCGTAGTCACCATTGCAAGTCTCTAGTTCATGCCTGATTGTTTTTACTGTATTCAGGGAGCATTGGGCAGCAGTCGTAATATCCTTATTTTGATGGCGGGCACGAATCATCATGATACAAGTTATTCTCTTCCATGATTCAGGTGGGTTCCAGCTATCCATCCTTTCTGACATCTTGTATATGAATGAAGAAGGGTCCAAACTTTTAAATGAAGAGAAGTGTGTGTTAATACATGTAACTTACGGAAAAATATAATTAATTATAAATATGTCAAATTTATCCCGAACATCCTGTATAGTTTACATTTTTATAGATAAATAATACTATACAATTATAATTAGTATAACTAAAAGGGGGTGATCATGACTCGCTATCAGTCTATGGATTGGAACCTAAAAACGACTGGCATACTTTCATAAGGACCATCTGTCTATTGCTGAAATGTTGA
This sequence comes from Typopeltis vanoorti, assembly GCF_054136105.1. Taxonomy (NCBI): domain Eukaryota; kingdom Metazoa; phylum Arthropoda; class Arachnida; order Uropygi; family Thelyphonidae; genus Typopeltis; species Typopeltis vanoorti. Next base: position 4,287,497 of record NC_143570.1, on the reverse strand, counting down.
AATCGAAATCACAACAATGGATCAAACTAGAAATTAATACTCTATTACAGATCTCAGTTTATAAAATTCATTTACCTTTATTTATTTATTTTTTCTTTAAAATTTTAAGGCCTAGTTCGCAAAATCTGGTATTTTCAAACACGTTCTGGGACAAAGGATAAGTATTTGGGCTGTCCCAGATAAACCAAGATGATTGGCTACCTTACTGTGGAGGTTTGTTGTAAAAACTTCTCCCTCGATGCTACAGGAGAACTGTGAATAATGATAATAAATTATCTAGTATAGCATATAATTAAGATCCTTTCAGGATGATTCTTAAAATATACATGTGCCCTTCTTTTTTGTATTTATTTATTTATTTAAATACATTTATTTACAATAAATACATTTTAGGCTAATGAAGTGCAGTGATTAAAAATTAAATTCTGCAGTGATTAAAAAAAGGGTGTAGTAATGTTTTCCCAAATTAATATTTATGTCCATTTGATTAGCAGTTGCAACATTCACAAACATTCTATCATCATTAATAGCTTCTAGTATATTTTTTCTTATTGTAGATGCCCTTTCTTTTATATCCTTGTTTAAATGGATAATAATAAATCAAACCAATTTTTTATATCATATCCTTAAGGTCTCTTTGATATGGGTTTGCTCTGTCCTTCCAACAACTCAATTGTAGGATAGGCTCTCCTTTATCCTATTGCATGATAGGATATAAAAGACAGCATAAAATAAATTGCATGAATTTTCAGTAATGCCCAAGCATTAACAATTAACATTAATGTTTGTGACAAGCAGGTAGCTGCTTGTCACAAACTCTTACTCGCTAGCAAGTGCTTCAGTTTCTGGAGATGTTGAACTATTGTCTAATAATAAAAGCAGAGTGGATTGCTCATAGTTCAGTGGTTTTGCTGCATTCTCTTCCTTCTGCATAAACTTAGTTAAGCTAGTTGAACAGCAGCTCTGCTCTGCAACAGGAAGTGGATCTGAATTCCATGGAATTTTGAGAAAGTGTTTAGGTGGTTCTTTACATGGTCTTTCCTATGAAAGTCTTGAATTTGTCCAAATGATTTTGCACTGTTTCCAGAGATAAACTTTAGTCTTCGGTATCTTCATCTTATCATCTTTGCTGTCCCCTTCTTTTTGGTGGTGGATTAGTGTTAGTCAATATTCAATTAACTCTTCATCAGTAAGAGGTTGTACATAAGGTCTACTGCCATCATTCTATATTCATTTGTGTATTTCTTGGGCAGTATTCCCAGATCACACACCTCTCTTATCTTCAAACACTTACTTTCTTAATGTAAATGAGTTTTTTTTTTTTTTGGAAATTTCATTTTCTTTAAAATCCTCAAATTCCTCATCATTGTCTTCTGAATCAAAAATTGCCAACGTCCAAATTTTATTCCAGGCATGCTTTAGCGTGAAGACTTTTATGTTCTTAAAGATCACTATTGCCCATATTGCTGCTTTTATTGTATATTTTTTTTTCAGAAATTCCTGGTGTCCCTTCAAAATCAAATGTAGAAATGTTTAAAGCTTTTGATTATTGGTTAAATCCACTTGTTAAATAACGGCACTACAGTTTGGCAGCAAAGAGAGAGACAGCAGAAATATTTCTACTAGCAAGAGTCAGTTTCCTGATGTGCCAAACTATTATCTAATAATAAGATAATAGTGTCATACTGGAAGTCCCAAGTCTTTTTATGTCTGGTTACTTCTGGTACAAAATGATTTGTGAACCATTCCTGGAATATCTGTTTCATCATCATCATCAAATTCCTACCATATACCCTGAAGGGGTGTACAGAATATGATAGTACTGCATGAAAAATTTACATCATTACTAACTTCCTATCTACAATTTCCTCCAAATCAGTCTGTTACTTGTCAAGACTCCAACATCATCAGATCTTGCATTTCTTTTGTCTAAGGGACTTTTTACCATACCAATCCACCTATATCTTGGTCTTCCTCTGGGTCGTTTTCCTGCCAACCTAGCAGAGAACATCTGTTTTGCTAATCTTTCCTCGCCCATTCTGTTTGAATGACCATACCACCTGAGATTAGCTCTGCTAACGTATTCCTCAATACTGACAATGTCAAGTTCTTTCCTATTATCCACATTTTTAATATGATATTGCCATTGATGTCATCTGTTCATGCACCTGCTGACTCAGATCCATAAATTAAAACTGGTTTGAACACTGTCTTGTATATAGCTGATTTAATGTTCTGACTAATTTCTCTCTTATTCCATATGAATTTATTCAATTGACTTCCTACCATACCAGCTTTGTTGATTCTGTTGTCTATTTCCATATTTAATTTACCATCTTCAGTAAAAATCATGCCTAAGTAGCTGAAATGTTTTACTTGTTCTATAGGTTCTCCATTCACAATGCAGTTGATATGTCCAATGCTTCTGCCTGTTTTCATTATCTTTTTCTTGTTATTGCTGACCTTCATACCATAATTCAATTTAGTCAGGGAATCTTGCAGATTTGTAGCAGATTTATTTAGAAGTATAACATCATCTGCATAAAGCAAAGAGCTGACATTAACATCTCCAATTTTGATATCAGATTTAATACCACTTTCCTTCATAATGTGATCCATATAGATAATGAATAACAGAGGGGATAATGTACATTCTTGTTTGACACCAGATTTAACATTAAACCATCTACCTGTACTTCCTTCAATTCTAACTGCTGACTTACAACTGAAATAAAGATTACATTTTGGAAAATTATGGAGACAACTACCGTGTTTGAGTAAAACTTTAGTTTAATATAAACCAAAATCAACATTCGACATTTCGACCTTCATATCAAGGTCATCTTCTGGAGTATGTACTATATATACAGAGAAACAAGCTGCACTACAAACTACATGGTTTGCCAAAGTTACTGACCAACCATTACAACAATTATTGGCCTGACCTCTGGTGAAAAAAAAATCCTTGACTACATCCACGCTAGAGTCCTATTATTATCTGTTGGTTACAAAATTACATTGGTATGTAATTTTGTAACCAACAGATAACCAATTGGTATGGAATAGTTTCCAATACTAGTTGAAGGTTGCTTAGAGTCCTAAAGTATGCTAGATAATAAATATTAAGTTGGCTGAATATGTGCCATCCAGATTCTTGGAATTTTCATGCCACCATTATTGTTAATATTAGGGTGGTTAATCAGAATTTTGCAGGCTTCTTTAAATTTTCTTTCATACCAGGTTTTTTTTGTATGGTGTAAAGAGCAGGTACTTTTCCAATCAGTTTGGTGTAAGGTGTTGAGAGCATGATCTGAGACGCCTGCTTCACCAAAATCGTTATATTTAATGTGTCTTTTGTGTTCTTTTTTACATATAGGGATTATACGTCCAGTTTCACATGTAAGGTAAGTTACAGGTGAAGTAGATGCAATAAACTCCAGGATGTGCCAATGTGAGGAGAGGATCCTTAGAGGAGTAGAATATGTATTTTAGTTTTGTAGGTGGTTTAAAGGTGGCATTGAGATTATAATGGTGTAGGATTCTGTTGATTTTTTTCTGATAACCCTCTAATGTATGGGATGGCTATGGTTTTACTGTAATCTAGATTTTTTTTTGATGGAAGTTTTATGAAGAACTTTATTAATTGTATTTTTGTTATAGCCATTATTTATAAATGTGTTGCTTATAATATTTAATTCTTGTTTAAGAGCTTGCTGATTAGAGCAAATTGTTATAGCTCTGTTTTTAAGGGTGTTAATGACTCCATATTTTTGTGATGGATGGTGGTATGATTTTGCATTTATGTATTGGCCAATGTGTGTCAGTTTGCAGCAGACCATGAAGGATAGACTGCCTGAAGGAAGACGAGTGACCAGTGTATCCAGGAACAGGAGCGAGTTCTGATTTTCAATTTCGATAGTAAATTGTATGTGTTCATGTTGTTCATTCAGGTGGCTAAGGAATATGTTTATGTTTGTCGCCCATGTGGTCCGATAACGAAAATATCGTCAACATATCTAAGCTACACTGTAGGTTTTAGAGTGAAGGAATCGAGAGCACTTTGCTCAAAAGCTTCCATATACAAGTTAGCAATTGGGGGGGGGGGGAATAGTGGTGAACCCATGGCCATACCTACTTTTTGTAGGTAAAATTTATTTTGCCACATGAAATAATCGGAATGTATTACGTGGACAAAGAGGGCCGTAATCAGGCCCGGCCCGAGGCAAGGGTGGAATGGATGAATGCCTCAGCTTGAAAACTTAATAAACATTTGTTACAATTATACTGGAGGCAGAAAATAATGGAAAAAAAATTAAATTGGATATATCATATATTTAAAAAAATATTAAATTTATATATTCATATTTATAAAGCTAATTATATTTTATTCTAATTATATAAGCTCTCCATTATACAAAGAAACCTGTGGAGAGTTCATGACTAAACAAACACACGTAATAACCACAGTAATAAGTTTTAATACATAAATATTTCATCCTAAGTATCTTAGGACATCGTCAGTACAGTTAATTCAAACAATACTAGGAATAACAGACAGTTAGGGCGCATGATTACAGTGGAATCCCAATATGCGTGCAGTAGCGTGTTATAGAATTAAATTAAAATATATCTGGAGAGAAAAAAATTATTAATTTTACACAATTTTGTATGACAATTTCCCATACTTTAGGAATTGCAAGAACATCATTACGGTTTAGATTTGGTGTGTGAAGTAGGGCTTCAGCACTTTCTTTATATAAACGTTCATGTTTATATAAAGATCTATGTAAAAGTTTGGTCTTTTCCCAATGGATCCTATGGTTTCGGTTTTCAACTCTGTGTTGAGCGAGGCCAGATTTCTGTGGTTTGATAAGACGGATATGGTCTTGATGTTGCGAAATGCGTTTGTGAACAGATCTACCTGTCTGTCCATAGTAAGACAGTTTACAGGAGCATGGAACCTCGTACATGCCAGGTAGCATCAGAGGTGAGAGTTTGTCTTTAGGAGAAGGTAACAAATTATAGATCTGGTTGATGGATTTGTAGGTAGTAGCAAGATTGTATTTCTTCATAATTTTTGAAAGATGTTCAGAGATGCCTTTGACATAAGGTATGGGAATCCAATGGGTTTGTTCTTGTCTAGATTGATGTGTGGGAAATGATTGATGATTTTATGAGTTGTTTTAATATTGTATCCATTTAGTATGGCTGTGGTTTTGATTATTTCCAATTCTTGTTTAGAGATTTCTCAGAGGAGCAGAATCTGTGTGTTCTGGTTACCAATGATTTAATGATGCCAAATTTTTGAGATGGATGATGAGCATAAGAATTGTGAATGTAGCAACCTGAAAATGTCTGCTTGCGATAGACAGAAGTGGAGATGGAACCATCTTCTTTTCTTTGGATGTGTAAATCCAGAAAGGAGACACCCTGTGGAGATTCTTTTCTAGCATAAATTTGATGCAAGGATGAAGAAGGTTTATTTTATCCAGAAACAGATGTAGTTCTTGTTCGGAATGACCCCAAACTGCAAAGACGTCATCGACATATCATAGCCAAATTTTTGGTTTGGGTTTAAACATGAAAATATTTTCTTCAAGGTATTCTAGAAACAGGTTTGCTAAGTTTGGTGGTAAGGGAGACCCCATTGCTGTTCCTTTCTCTTGTTGTAATTTTTTTCTTTCCGAGTGAAGTAACCGGACGTGATAACAAATTTGAATAATTCAACAATATCAGAACGGAAATTTTTGAGTTAACAAGTCTACAGTTTCCTTATGGGGAATATTAGTGAAGAGGGAGACAATGTCGAAGCTAATTAGAAAGCCAGTTTCTAACAGTTGAATGTCTTATTTTTGCGTGGAAACTGTGGAATTTTTAATTGATGAGGCTGAGTGGCCTATGTGAGGATGGAGAAGGTTAGATAAAAATCTTGATAACTTGTAAGTCGGGCTGCTAATAGAATCCATGATGGGTCTGAGTGGAACGTTATTCTTGTGAAGCTTAGGAAAACCATATATTCTAGGAGGTCTAGCATGGTATGTCCTGGGTTTTTTTTTTATGGATTCTTCATCTAAAGAAGTGGTTTCATCAAGTAACTTGTTCAGTTTCTTGAACTGTCTTTTTGTGGGATCATAATCAAGTTTGGCATAAGTTTTTCGATCATATGAATTGGTATCTAGAACCACAGTGGTATTTCCCTTGTTGGCTCTGGTAATGATTATGTTTTTATTACGTTTTAAGGAGGTAAAAGCTTTCAATTCTGATGGTGGGTTATTTAAGTCCGAAGGTTTGGCATCATAGTTTATTTTAGCTATTTCGAAACGAAGTCTGTTGGCTTCAATACTGGAAAAGTGGCCGATGTTTCTTTCAATGTTATGTATAAAATCTAAATATGGAAAGCATTTAGGTGGAATGGCAAACTTATGACCTCTTGCTAGAACATTTAATTCATCTTCTGTTAGTGGACAGTTGATAAGTTGACAACCCATTTTTCGGTCGGTAATTTATTGGTATTTTCTTAGGTTGATTTAACAAATTAAGGTATTTTTTATGTAAATTAATATTACTTTTATCAAATGCTTTGATTCCCAAATTTTTTGAGACATTAATAATCACTTGTAACAATTCTTTATTTAATGTATTTGACAATTCTGCTTCTAATTCTGTCATTTTTAAATTATTTGTTGCCAATTCATGTTTAGAAACTCGTAACTGATTAAGCAGTAATCAGTTACGAGTTTCTAAAGTTAAGTTTTTATTTTACGAACTCTTGCATATATTGGAAATTGCACCCATTGACTATTATACAGAGTTTTAGTTAATATTAAACAAGGTAATTTTTAATTTTACTTTGCTAATTTATTTGTTTTCTTAATGCAGTAAAATCAGATAAAAAATGATTTTATAAAGGGCCAAGACTTGACAAATGACGATTCGATTCTAAATTTTTACGTTGTTTTGGGCCCCATACTTTATGAAAAAAAATAAACTTCTTGTTTTTTTTATTATTTCAAATAAGAAACAGACAAAAATGGCAGACCAGAGGAAAAAAATGAAAATTCTTTCTGATCATCAATACAGAAAAAGATGAGCAAAACGAGAAGTTATTCAAGCTCAAAAAAAATCAATTACGGAAATTTTTAAAATTATCAGAAACAAGAGTCAGTGAAAGCGACGTTCCTGCGGAGTCCCCCACTGACAGTGAGTCTGAGAATTCGAATTTGTGTTTAGATGATAATCCAGGCTCTTGAGAAACATCCATCTTTCCATCCGTCCAATAGCTTCGACTTCAAATACAAATACCTCAACACTAAATTATGAGCTTTTTGACGATCCAGCTTTACGGCCAAACTTATCCAATTCATAATTGATATATTAATAAAATGAGGTCCTCCTGTTGAATTAAAAGAGACTTTTTTTCCACGCGATGAACATAATAGAAGTTTTCATGTATTGCATTATAATAGGATTTTGAGTAACAGAGAAACCATTAAAAGATCTCGGTTAATTTACTCAAATTCAAAAAATGTCGTATTTTGTTGCTGCGACAAATTATTTTCTAATATTCGAACTACGAACTTAATTTCAGAAGGAAATAACGATTGGAAACATATGTCCCGAGTTCTTTAGTGCCACAAAAAATCACAAGAACATTTTAATAACTTTGAAAAATGGATTGATTTGGAAAATCGTTTAAAAAAATGACATTACAATTGATCAACATCAGATAAAATTACCCAAAAAAGAACAAGAACACTGGATGCATGTTTTAAAATGCATAATATCGGTTATTAAATTGCTTGCAAAAGAAAACATAGCGTTCAGAGGAAGTTCAGATACTCTATATTGTATACAAATAATAATGGAAAATTTTTGAAACTGATTGAATTATTTGCGGATTTTACAGCATATTAACACAAACATGTAAAACACATAAAAAACAATGAAATTCATGTTCATTATATAGGGAAATGTATACAAAACAGTAACATTAATATATCGAGTAATGAAATGAAAAAAAAAAATCGTATCTAAAATAATGAATACTAAGTATTTTTCAATAATTGTTGATTGCACCACTTATATTTCGCAGCAGGAGCAAATGTCCTTAATTGTAAGATATGTTTCTGTAAAAGAAAAAAATGAAGAAACCAAAGATATACAAATAGAGGAAAGATTTCTAGATTTTATTAAAATTAATAATACAACAGGAAGTGGTATGGCTGAAGTAATTTTAAAATTATTAGAAGAAAAAACTTAAATACTAAAATATCCGTGATCATGGATATGACAACTGGTCAAATATGAAGGGGAAGAATGCAGGGGTACAAGCACTTTTAAGGAACAAAAATCCTAGAGCATTTTTTGGTCTGTGTTGTATGTATTCCTTGACCTTGGTTCAAGGAATGTGTACATCTTGCTCAATCTTGCAATTGAGCGAAGCAGCAAGCTGCAATGTACATATGGTTTTATTTTTTGACATTATTCAGTCAATCTATAATTTCTTTTCTTCATCGAGTCATCGATGGGAAGTTCTAAACCACGTCCAAAATTTTACTTTAAAACCTTTATGCACGACGAGATGGGAAAATTGCGTTGAAGCAATATGAAATCAAGTAAAAGAAATACATGAAGCTTTAATTTTCATCACAGAAGATGACAGCTTAATTGGGCAACAAGGCATTAAAACAAAATTGGAAGCTAGTTTGTTAGCAAAAAAAGGGGGGGGGGAAAGAATTCTTTCAAGTTTATGACATTCCAAGTGAAGTCAATGCATCTAGCAAACAATTCAAAATATCTCTTGCAATATTATGGAAGCCTTGAAATCATTAGATGTCACAAAAAAATTCTTGACGTCATACAAAAGGAAAAGTAATTTTTTGAAAGTTAAACACCAAGCCCATAACTTTGCTCTAAATATTGGGTTAAATGCTGATTTCCCAACTAACACCAGCATATGAACTCGATGTGTAAAAACTCAATTTGATTATGTATGCCCTGACAAATCAATTACTAATTTTGAGCAACATTTTCAGATTAATTTTTTAAATGTAATTCTTGATTCATCAATTACTGAGAGATTTGAACAACTAAATAAATGTGGATCAATTTTTGGCTTGTTTCGACTTTGAAATTGTTCTGTCTGATGGTGATCAAAAAGATATTTCAGCAATTGATTTATCAGGTGAATTAAAAATATTATCTCGGAGGATATCAAATAATTATTCTCCCAAAGAAGTATTAAATTATATTTGTGCAAATAACTGCATAAGTCTTTTGTCCTAATCTGTACACATCACTACGAATTCTTTAAACAATTCCAACTACAGCTGCAAGTGCAGAGGGCAGTTTTTCTAAATTAAGACTTATTAAAAATTATTTGAGGTCCACAATGTCCCAAGAGAGAGATTAGATGGCTTAGCCACTTTGACATGGATGAGACATTAGATTTAGAAGTAGTAGTAAAGTCTTCTGCTGATATTAAGGCACAAGGTTTCTTTTTTTTAAACAACTAAAATTGCTAATTCTTAATTTAGATTTTTTTATATTTGATTTGTCAATGTGATTTATATAATATTTATAAATTGTGTTAAAATTATGTACTCATATAATAAATACAAAAATATTTAATTAATTTATTCATTCTATATATATATATATATATATATATATATATATATATATATATACATACAATTTCGACTGAAGGGTGGAAAAAAAAAAATCTTGCACACACACTCAAAAATTTGCTCGGGTGGAAATTTGTTCCATAGGAGGAGAATTGTGTCATTGATTGGGATATTTGCAAAAAGGGCAGGAACGTCGAAAATGACTAATAAATCATCTTTGCCAAGTGCTATGTTTTTACTTTTGTTTATAAAGTGTTGTGTGTGTTCTTTATATAGGAGGGGGGGGGGGATATCTGGATGACAAATATTCAGCCAACTTAATATTTAGTATCTAGCATACTTTAGGACTTTAAGCAACCTTTAGCTAGTATTAGAAACTGTTCCATAGCAACTGGTTGAAATTTATATGTATAATCATGTTTCTAATATATATTTATAAACATGATGCTCTCTCCAGCCCAATGTAATTTTGTAACCAACAGATAATAATAACAGGACTCTAGCGTGGATGTAGTAAAGGTGTTTTTTTTTTTTTTTTTTTTTTTTTTTTTTTTTTTTTTTTCACCACTGGTCAGGCCAATAATTGTTGTAATGGTTGGTCAGTAACTTTAGCAAACCATGTAGATTGTAGTGCAGCTTGTTTCTCTGTATATAGTGTATATGCTCCAAAATATGACCTTGATATGAAGATCAAAACATCGAATGTTGATTTTGGTTTATGTTAAACTAAAGTTTTACTCAAACATGGTAGTTATCTCCATAATTTTCCAAAATGTATTCTAAACTCTGTGTAAGCCTAAAAGAAAACAAATAGAAATTAAGCATTGCTTGATATAATGCCTCATTGACACCATATAACTGTAGTGTATTGAATAGCTTCTCTCTTGGCAACTTGTCATATGCCTTTTCCAGATCTACAAAACTTAAATACAGATCTTTGTTATATTCCCATGATTTCTGAACTGTTTGTCGTAAAGTGAAGATCTGATCCTGACAGCCTCTATTTGGCCTGAATCCAGCTTGTTCTTCACCAAGCTTTTCTTCCACAATTCTTCTCAACTGGTTCTCATGTATACTTGCATAGATCTTACTAGGAATAGAATACTTAGTATAGATATACGTCTGTAATTCTCACATTCAGTTTTATTTCCCTTTTTTATATATGGGTACTATGAGAGCTCTACTCCAATCATCAGGAATTCGTCCCTCTGTTCAGGCCTTCTGAACTATGCAGTACAGCCACTGTAGGACTTTTATACCTCCATACTTCAGCATTTCTGGTCGAATATCATCTATTCCTGCTGCCTTTCCACATTTCAAGCTTTTGATGGCTTCTTCTACTTCAAGTATGGATATATATTTCTGACTGTATGCCTGGTGAGTGTTTTTTACCATTTTGCTATTACTGCTTGTTTCATTTAGCAATTTTTCGAAGTAATTACTCCATACTTCAAGGATATCTTTTTCTCCAGTTTTCACGTCACCTTTATCATCTCTAATTCGTTTCTCAACAACCTTTTATAACACTCTTTCCTCCATTTCTGAGCTTCTTCAACAACTTCCAGAATATCTTGCCACCCCCTTCTTGATATTTATTTTCTATGTTCTTGCCAAAGTCTTCCCATGACTTTTGTTTAGCTAGTTTTACACAGTGTTTCGCTTTCTTACATTTGTCTCTGTATTCTCTAAAAGCACAAGCTGACTTATTTGCCAGGAAAACTTTTGATATGCTTTCTTCTTTTCCTTCACTGCCTCTTTAACTTCCTGTGTCCACCATGGAGTTCTGATTTTTCTATCCTTGCAGACAACCTCACCACATTCCTCTCTGGCCGAATCAATCAGGGTTTTCTTTAAGGTTTGCCACTGAATCTCCAATGTTTGGTTCCTGTTCTCAAACTCTTTCATTTTTTCTTCAATAATCTTTGGGTATTTTAGTCTACAGTTCACATCTGAGAACTGCTCAACTTTTATTCACTTTAAAAACTTTCTTACATGTTTTTCTTTTCAAAATGAAATTCAATTTTATCCTACCCAAGACTAAATAGTGATCACTTCCAATTTCAAATTCTCTGTACATTCTGGTGTCATGCACCAGGAAGTAAACATCACAATAGAAAATAACATAATCAATGAGACTTTTCTTATTCCTTACCTCTTCTCTCCATGTGAATTTTTATGTTGGAACAGGGTGTTAGTAATAACCAGTCTATGTCCTGAGCAGAAATCCAACTGGTATTTGATTATCATTAGCTTTACTCTTTTCTCCAAATTTTCCCAAAATATTTTTGTCTCTCACGATCATTTCCTACTCTGCTATTTAGATTCCCAACAAGGACCAACTTTTCCTTTTTTCGTTGTTTTCTCTGAAGCCTCAACAAATTCCTCCACTTCTACCTTAGTAGAACCGTCTGTGGGACCAATAAGTCTCATTGTGCAGCTCCCCATTCTGATATTTGCCCACACCACTCTATTTGAGACTGCCTGCCATTCAAGAAGATTAGCCTCATATTTAGTGTTGATTACTATGGCTAATCCTTCATTTCCTTGATTGTCATTGTCCAAATATAATATTTTGTAATTATTGCTCAGAAAGATCTCACCAGTTTTTGTTTCAGTCACCCCTATTATGTCGATCTGGTACTTATCTAATTCCTCAGCTAGCTCCATTTCTTTGCCATTCAGGCTTCTTATGTTGATAGTACCGATCTTTAACTCTGGTGACATTCAGTTGGGGGCGTGTTTTCAGATTTGTTCCAGTAGCTAACTTTTTTTTTTTTTGCTGTTTGCCCTGGTTCCATGGCAAAATCAACGGGAGCCTTGTTTAACCGGACGACGCCCCAGCCGGCATGAAACTCTGTCATGTTGTACCATCATTTTGTATTTTGGTTTAAGCCAATAAGAATAGAATTTGGTCGGCTAAATCCCAAATTGTCAGCCTACCCTCATTTGTTCAGTATCCAGCTAGATACCTAACAGGGTGCAGCATGAGAAGCTGAGGATTGGACATTAGGTCAGAAGCCCTGGTTGGTTCTCTGCATTCCTTTAAAGGCTATGTGGAGGTCTCCTCTCAGTTATACAGCTTTGACCCTTAAGCACCCCATGCATTTTTTCTATCTCTATAATTATAGGGAGAGATGGTTCTACATGTGGTCACAAGTGACAAATTTTTAAAATTACAAGATTGGTACTATCAACATAAGAAGTCTGAATGGCAAAGAAATGAAGCTGGCTGGGGAATTGGATAAGTATCAAATTGACATAATAGGGGTGACTGAAACAAAAAAGACAAAACTGGTGAGATCTAAGCAATAAGTACAAAATGTTATATTCAGGCAATAATAATCAGGAAAAAGGAGTAGCTATAGTATTTAATACTAAATATGAGGATAATCTTACTGAATGGCAGACAGTATCAAATACAATAGAGTGATGTGGACAAATATCAGAACACAACGAGACTTATTTTGTTTATGGTGCCACAGAAAGTTTTACTAAAGGTAGAAGTGGAAAAATTTTTAGAGGCTTTACAGAAAGCATCTGACACAATAAAAAAGGAAAAGTTGTATCTAAATAGCAGACTAGGAAATGATTGTCAGACATACAAAAATATTTTGGGAAAATTTGGGGAAAAGAGCAAAGCTAATAATAATGGCAAATGCCTGTTGGATTTCTGCTCAGGATATGGACTAGTTATTCCTAACACCATGTTCCAACATAAAAATGTGTGCAAATTCACATGGAGAGAGATGCAAAGAATAAGAAAAGTCTCATTGACTTGTTGTTGATAGTAATGTTTTCTCACTGGTGCAGAACACTAGAAGATTTGAAATTGATCACCGTTTAGTCTCAAGCAGGATGAAATTGAATTTCCTACTAAAAAGAAGAACATGTAAGAATGTTTTAAAGTGAATAAAAGTTGAGCAGCTCTCAGATGTGAACTGTAGACTAAAATACACAAAGATTATTCAAGAAAAAAATGAAAGAGTTTGACAACAGGAACCAAACTTTGGAGATTCATTAGCAAGCCCTGAAGAAAACATTGATTGATTCAGCCAGAGAGACATGTGGTGAGATTGTCTGCAAGGATAGAAAAATCAGAACTCCATGGTGAACACAGGAAATTAAAGAGGCAGTGAAGGAAAAGAAGAAAGCATATCAAAAGTTCTTGGCAAATGTCAGCTTGTGCTCTTAGAGAAGACAGAGACAAATGTAAGAAAGCTAAACACTGTGTAAAACTAGCTAAACAAAAGTCATGAGAAGACTTTGGTATGAACATAGAAAATAAATATCAGTAACGTGTCAGATATTCTGGAGGCTGTTGAAAAAGCTCAGAAATTGAAGAAAGAGTACTGTAAAAAGAATTAGAGATGATAAAGGTAACATGAAAACTGGAAAAGAAAAAAAAAGACTGATGTATGGAGTAATTACTTCAAAAAATTGTTAAATGAAACAATCAGTGACAGTACAGTGATTAAAAAAAAAAAAACATTCAACAGGCTTACAGTCAGGAATACATATCCATACTTGAAATATGGAAAGGCAACTGGAGTGATATTCGACTAGAAATGTTCAAATATGGAGGTATAAAATGCTGCAATGCATAATTCAGAAGGCCTGGACAGAGGGACGAATTCCAGATGAATGGAGTAGCTCTCAAAGTGTACCATATACAAAAAAGAGAAAGAAATCTAAATTGAGAATTACAGAGGTATTTCCCTACTGAATGTTCCTGGTATGATTTATGCAAGTATACTTGAAAAACAATTCAGAAGGATTGTGAAAGGAAAGTTTGGTGAAGAACAAGCTGGATTCAGTCTAAACAGAGGCTGTCAAGATCAGATTTTCAAAAGCTATTCAAAACGCTACAGTTATATGGTGTCGGTGGGGCATTATATCAAGCAATACTTCGTCTTTATATGAGTTGTAAGTCAGCAGTTAGAATTGAAGAAAGTACAGGAAGATGGTCTGATGTTAAATCTGGTGTCATACAAGGATGCATATTATCCCCTCTGATATTCGTTATGTATATGGATCATGTTATGAAGGAAAGTGGTATTAAATTTGATATCAAAATTGGAGATGTTAATGTCAGCGCTCTTTACTTTATGCTGATGATGCTTATACTTTTAAGTAAATCTAGTACAGGTCTTCAAGATTGCCTGATTAAATTGAATAACTGTTTTAATAGATTTGCTATGATGGTCAGCAATAACAAGACAAAAACAATGAAAATAGGCAGAAGCATTGAAAATGTCAACTGTGTTGTGAATGGAGAACCTGTGGAACAAGTAAAACATTTCAGCTACTTAGGCACGATTTTTAGTGAAGATGGTAAATTAAATATGGAAATAGACAACAGAATTAACAAAGCTGCATGGTAGGAAGTGAACTGAATAAATTTATATGGAATAAGAGAAAATTAATCAAAACACTAAATTAGCTGTATACAAGACAGTGTTCAAACCAGTTTTAACTTATGGATCTGAGATCTGGGTTAGAAATAAAATACTTGGCTAAAGACTAGAAACGACAGGTATGAGAGTCCTGAGAAAGATTATGGGCATGAACAGGTGGTATCAGTGGCAATATCATATTAAAAGGAATGACAGTGGAAGGATAACTTATCAGTTATCCTTCCATTGTCATTCTGCCTCCTACTTGCCACATAACAAAAAAATAATTCTTTGAGATTTTTGTTGCACGCAAAATCAGATTATGAAAAGAAATTAACCTTCTCAGCTAATTTCTTCTCATAATCTGATTTTGCCTTCTTTACCATGGGGGTCACGTTTCTTGCCTTGATCCTTTTACTGTTCATGAGCTATCTGATCACCTTTCTCCTTATATATCTTCCACAATGTTTTTTTTTTTTTTTTTTTTGCAGCTCATGAGTAATGATACTACTCATCCATTAACTCCTACCAAATTTACCTCCTTAGCTTTAGGTACACAGTATGATATTGCTTCCTTCAAATACCCCTTGACTATCCTCCATGCACTGTGAACATCTTTCCCTTGCAAATCTTTGTGTCATGGTGCTACTTCAAGCTGCTTTCTAAGTGTATCGTAATTATTTACATTACAGTTCAACATATATTCTTTCTTAACTGGAATTTCCACATGTTTTGCTACCTCCCGAGTCAAGACTGCATGATCACTTTTCACAATTGGAAAGAATGTAGCCACCTTAGTTATGCAGATTTGTGATCGTATAACAAGATCCACCACTCTTGTGTTTGTATTTTTTATGCCAGTTGGTACAGATCTGTATATGGCAATCTGAGTTAAGTTTTTAAGTTTTTTTAAAGGCACATTTTTGTGCCTTTAAAAAAACTGAAAGACTATGTCAAATTTGATCATAACCATAATATTGTTGTTGTTATATTCCATCGAGTCATTTTTGACTCCTGGCGATTCCATGAACATACACTCTCCATTCAGATCTGTCCCTGACCATATCTTTCAGAATTTCCAGGTACATTCCAGTTGTTTCTTTAACTCCATCCACCCATCTAATTCTTGATCTTCCTCTTCTCCTGCTTCCATCAACTTTAGCAAGCATCTTCATCTTCTCCAGACTGTCATCATTTGCTCGTATAATGTGTTGAAAGTATGACAATTTTTGCTTGATGATCATAGCTGCAAGGGAGCAATCTGGCTTTATTCTGTCTATCACTGATTTATTGGTTTGCTTTACAGTCGATGATATTCTTAGTGAGCATCTCCAAACCCATAATTCAAATGCATCTATCTTCCTTCTTTCACTCTTTTCTCAGATCCAACTTTCACATCCATATAGTACCACAGAGAATACCGTTGCATTCAGGATTCTGATTTTTGTTGCGAGACTAATATCTTTAAAGATCTTGCTTAAATTTGTCAATGCTTTCTTTCCGAGTAATAATCTTCTAACTTCTTCAGTACAATATTCATCTTTATCAATTCGGGATCCTAGGAGCACAAAATTGTTAACTACTTCCATTTTCTCCCCATCTACTTCAAAATCATTAAGTTCACTTGTTGCCATGACTTTTGTCTTTTTGAGGCTAAGTTTAAGGCCATATTGAGCACTTTCTTCTTTAACTTTCATAATAAGTTCCTCTAAATCTTCTTTGCATTCTGCTAGCAAGGTGGTTATCATCTGCATACCTCAGATTATTAATTTCTGTATATTTCTTCCACCAATTTTAATTCCAACTCAAGACTCCTCCTGCCCTGCCATTCTTAAAATGTATTCGCTGTACAAGTTAAACAGGTGCGTTGATAAAATACATCCTTGTCGCACCCCTTTACCTATTGTGAAATACTCAGTTTCTCCGAGATCTGTTCGGACAGTAGCTTCTTGTTCATAATAAAGATTATTCCTCAAAAAGATAATGAAATGCTCTGGTACTCACATTGTTCTTAACACATTCCACAGTTTCACATGATCTATAGAGTCAAAAGTTATACTATAGTCAAGAAAACAAAGGTAGACATTCTTTTGATATTCCTCTGCTCTTTCTATTATCCCTCTCACATTGGCAATCTGATCTCTTGTTCCTCTGCCTTTTCGAAATCCTGCCTGTTCATCTGGCATTTCTCTCTTCATGAATGGTTCCAGTCTTTTCTGAATAATCTTAAGTAAGACTTTACTTCCATGAGAAATCAGTGCAATAGTTCTGTAATTTTTGCACTCTCTTGCATCACTTTTCTTCAATAAAGATATATAAACTGATTTTTTCCATTCCCTAGGCCATGTAGTTGTGATCCAAATTCGCTGACATAGAGCTGTTAAAATTTTAACTGCCTCTTCTCCCAAGGCTTTGAATAGCTCAATAGGTATTCCATCACCTCCTGGTGCTTTCTTACTGGATAGCTGTTGCAGTGCCCACTTCACTCTCCAGTGGTACTGTCTCCTGTGTATAATCCTGCTGTTCAAATTTCTCAGTAATTTTGGAGTCCTTTCTGTAAAGGGCTTCTGTATACTCTTTCCATCTTTCTTTGATGTCTGCAGCTTCTGTAAGATTGTAGAGGAACAAAATTTGAAGTGCATAGTTTCTTTAAATGTGAGAAGTGATAGAGCACCTGAACTAGGTATTTATCTGTTTTACATGCTGGGTAACCAGGCAACTATAGGCCTCAAGTGGAGAGATGTTTTGTTTCTTTATTTTGGGCAACCCATAAATCTGAGATAGTCTTGGATAGGGTTTAAATTTATAAGTCATTTTAAGAAGCAGGTGACACCTTAGTAGTTTTTGAAATGCTTTTTTGTGTTTAGTATGCATATAAAACTCCAAAGTGTGCTCTCTATCTCTCATATTATTATATTGCAGTATTATATTCATAATTGTCTAATTGAAAATAGTATGAAAATTTAGATAATAACCAAATGTTTCATCTATAGGGGCATCGTAGAATGGTATGTTCTGTAACATGGGCAGATGATCAAAGTACATTACAGAACAATTTATATACATGTGGCTTTGACCGTCTGGTGTTGGGATGGCATCTTGTATTGCCAAACAAAGAAGATTCCAAACCAAGTTTGTTAAAAGTTAATTAATGGAAAACCCAATTCTTAAAGACTTGTTGTTTGTATTATATTGTTGTTTTACTTTGCTTGTTATTTTAAATTTATTAAAAAAAAGAAAAGAAAAGAAAAATCTAGAGTACTATGTATAAATTCTCTGTATATTTTGTATTTATTGTATGTATTAGAGAAAATTATCAGATATGGAGCTCTTCTGAAGTACTGTTTGCTTTCAGTAATTTCATTATATCTTATAGTTAATTGCCTTAGTAAAAATAAATAAATAAAGTCTTGGATTTGCAGTTTTCAAATCTTGTATAAACATATCACTGCAGATAAAAACATATATTTTGTGCAGATTTTAAGTTCAAGTTGTCAGCAAAGAAATGTGAAAAACGTGATATTAGTGTGTTTCTCTTCCTTTTGTTATGTTATCTGGTGGGAAAGAACGAAGGCTTTGTTGCACTGCTACGGAAAGAACCGGTAATAGAAGGAAAATATTTCATCCATTACTACTGTTTAACCCCTTAACATACAAAGACATCTGTGACACATCTTTTGTTTATTGCACCAAAATTGATTTTGAATTTTGGTTTCACATATAAATACAACCGACTATAGACGCTAGACAATCTTGTGCCTATTTCCTTTCAGCCAAGAAAAGTTGCCAACAGCGTGTATCGGCTATTTCGTTTGCATAAATTCTTCGTTATTTTTCAAATAATGATGAATCTGATCCAGCAAATCACCCTTGCCCAAAAAATTCACAGAAAAACGACCGCTTTCTGATTTTTAATTGGTACATTAAGGGATTAAGTAACCATAAAATCCAAATATGTACTCATAGATCTGAAAAAGGTACATGACAAAATGAGAAAAGAAAAGCTGTTCAAAATGCTACAGTAAAGGTTGGTCGATTGGTAGAACCTCTGCTACTAATGGCTCATGCAAAACGTTACGCAAGTTTGAGCATGGTTAGTAGTTGGAAGGAGATCAGTCGTTCAATGCTGTTGGTACACTCTTCCTCAATTGGAGGTGTCACATAATAATAATAATAGTATAGGTTGAATGAGGCATTATACAGAACAGTGCCAAGAAGTTATATTCTTGGTTAAATCATTTATCCAAGTTTAAGCAAACAAAGTTTGCACCTGAAGTAATTTCAGGACTGGGTAACTCCTATACAGAAGCTAATGACTTCACATCACTTGTCTTAGTATCCCATAATGCAAAGCGCATATCTTTACAGGTATGTAATAATACTATGCATTTTGGGAAGGGTCACTGCACAGAAGTGATGCCAAGATTGAAGTAATGCAAAAGTCATATTTCTATATACAAGTAGTCAAAAGGTGTCAGACCTTATTACTAAAATACTCTGGATTAGAGATAGATGAAGTTTTTCCACTTGGTTATACTATAAATTAAAGATGCCAAGACGTTATATTTTTTATTAATTTTCATAAGGACAAGTCTAAGCAAACAAAGTTTGCATGTGAAGTTACTTCAAGACTGGGCTCCTATATAGAGGCTAATGACTTCACATTATCTATCTCTAATCCATAGTATTTTAGTAATAAGGTGTGACACCTTTTGGCTACTTATATATAGAAATATGACTGCTGCATTACTTCAACCTTGGTATCACTTTGGGTCTGGTTCCCACTGATAATGAGACCTCAATAAAGGTCAAAACCAGTCTGGATAGTGACCCTTCTCATAATGCATTGCATTAGGGGATAATAAGTCAATTGATGTGAAGTCATTAGTATATACAAGCAACCCAGTCGTGAAGTAACTTCAAGTGCAAACTTTGTTTGTTTACACTTGGATAAAGGATGAAACCAATAATATAACTTCTTGGCATCTTTAATTATAGTATAACCAATCGAAAACCTTGCAACACTGTAAATCAATAGTTTAGAATTGAAGTAGGTAGACGAAGATGGTTCAATGTAAAATAGGAATGTACATTATCCCCATTTTTATTCAATCTTTACATCGATCTAATTGTGAAGGAAAGTGGCAGCGTGGATATTTGGAATTATGTTCAAAGCAGCTAAAGATAAGGACAGTGTATTATGTCTAAATGATTGTGTTCTTCGGGCTGTGTGCTTCTTTTGCAGAATGAAAAACTAAAGTTTCTGGAGAGAAAAACACACCTCTGTATGAGTATCAGGTTTGTGGTATTCAACCGAGCTCTTTAGTTAATGTAGATGATGTTGTACACCTAAATAAAATTAGTACAATTTCAGGATGCTTTAACCAAATAGTGTAACTGCTGTAACAAATTTGGCATGAAAATAGGTAATAAAAAGCCAAAAACTGTGAAAACAGGCAAGAACAAGTAGAAAATTAAATATTGAAATAGTAGAATGAGCAAAGTTTTCAGGATGGGAAGACTGTTGAATAAATGTACATGGAATAAGAAAAAAATTAGTCCAAACCCTAAAATAGCATTATGCAGTGTTCAAACTAGTTTTAACTTATGTATCAGATGGTGAGGTTAGAAATAAAGCACTTCATCAAAAAAAAAAAAAAAATGACACCACAGATAGTTCTAGAAATAAAGGTATGGGGTGAGTAAACAAATGTTAGTGGCCTATATGAAAAAGAAAGAAATTATGAAGAAAATAACGACATTATTACCATTAAAGAATGTGAATAGCTAATTGGGTGGAATAGTTGATCATAATTATTATTATTATTATTATTTTGACACCTCCAGGGAGTCCAAAGACTCATCGAGGGAGTGTGTGCCGACAGCATCGAACGATTGGTCCCCTTCCAACTACATGGTTATACAATCAGATATTTGATGGCAGGAAAAGACCATGATCTAAGTAGACTGATGCAGTTAGAAGTGCCATAGAAGATTGAATTGTAAGATAATAGTCAAAAAGAAAAAGACTAATATGAAGGAAAATTGTGGATAGGAAGTTAGCAGTATTATAGTATCCTGTTCACATCTTGAGGCTATATAGCAGTACTTTGCTTTGATAATATTGTTTGCAAATGATTTGCAGTTCATTAAAACTTCAACTGAAGTATTCAAAATTACTTGAGTAGCACTTTTTTTCCCAAAAAAATTTGAAAAATTACTATGAACATAAAGCAGTTTTAGCTTTAGAATCACTATTTTACACAGTTAGCAAACTTGTACATTGAATTATTTGAAAGTAAAGCAGTAAAAAGGTTACCATACCAAAACAAAATTATGATTTGTTTGTTTCAATAATGAAATACGAAGAGTTGGCATAATGAAAAGAATTATAAAAACAGAGGAAAACTCATGTAAAAAAAAAACTTTATTAATGTAGAATTTTCGCCTACGTATCATAGGCATTATCAGTACAAGATCACAGAATGGCAATTAATAAGACAATTCTAAAATTGCCACCTGAGATGTAACTCAAAAAATGGTCAATTTCCTATTTTATTAATATATATATATATATATATATATATATATATATATATATACATACACACACACAGTAAAAACCCCTTTTTTACACTTTTCATGGGACTGATTGAAAAAAGTGTAAATAGCAGGAAATGTAAAAAAAAAAAAATTTCAAAGAGGCTAAAAGATGACTTACTGCATACTAGATTACAAAATTTAATAACTGAAAATAAATGAATTTATAATTACTGACATTTATCTATTTTAAAAAATCTTTAATTGTTTTTTTTTTTTTTTTTTACATAGCGCCAGATTGCTTTGCATTGAGTTCAATGCTTGACGTGGTTTTTATTATCGTGTTCAAAATGGACATGGAGAGTCCAAGATCTTTTGTTAAATGCACACGTGTTCCGGCATGCCAATCTACACGTCGCAGAATTGCCATCTTTTCTTCTAGCGAAATACATTTTTTTGTCTTTTTTCTACCACTAACATGGATAATCCACCACCGCAACTTTCACATGCTAAATTATGTAGCAGAAATTCTGCAATATCAGTTCGTACTGTGATTGAAAAATCACAGTATCGCTCATCACTACATGAGCGATACCATAATATTGCTGCAAGCTTGCAAGTCACCGTGATGGCGGAAACGAAACTACAGCGAAAGCAACGCCATCTAGGCCATGCGCAGATGTCCTCAGAAATCGATTCGAAAATCAGTATTGCCACCCGAGGAAAAAAACGCAAATCACGGGAAATAACGTCCACATAAGTTGTTAATGGCGGGAAAACAATATATCGTAAGAATAGGCCTTAAGACAGGACCAAAGGAAAATGACGTAAATTGCGGGAACGTAAAAGCGAGGTTTCACTGTGTGTGTGTGTGTGTGTATATATATGTACACACACACACACATATCAGTGGCGTCGTGTGATCATTTCGGTTGGGTGTGCTGTCATGTTTTCCAGGAGGTGGGGGGTGGAGCTTGGTGACAAATAATTACATCAATAAACGTCTTTTAGCTTTTTTTTATGTAATTATTTGTCGATGTAAGCTATAAATACATTCTTTTCATTTTTGCATCGATTTTAATGATCTTTAATTCTTGGGGGGGGGGGAGTATTCAGAATTAATAATTTTAGCACAATTTCATAAATTAAAAATCAAGTAATTAATTAATCCTAAATTAAATTCAGTTTAAAAGCAAAAAAATCATAAAAATAAGTAAAATAATATTAAATTACATACACTGACCTTTTAAAAATGTATTTTTTTGTTTAAATTTGTTTCACTATAAATTTACAATTCACACTTCACTCTGAAACTTACTAGACCAGGGATTAGCAACCTTTTCAGACTCCCAGGCCACATTCAACTTTCATATTTAATAATAATTGGGCCGCAAGCGTTTATTTAATAGAAAATGGTGAGTGAAAAAAAAATACTTAAGTTATCGATTTTTATTATGTCAATCTTAAAAAACACAGAAATATTTAAAGTACGAGATATGAAACAGAATGAAAAATTATTTCTCACGTAAAAACAAAGTAATATAGTGTATCCATCACAATATATACTTATGTCTCCCTACTTAACGTGACTTTTGATTGTTTTCCCTTAGCCAGATTATCTAGATCCACTTTATAACCTGAGGTACAAATTCGAATTGAAACATGCAAATGTTCATCAGTCAAACAAGAAGAAATTTTATTTTTTCTAAAATTCGTTGCAGAAAATGCTTATTCGCAAATGTAGGTGCTTCCAAATGCGACTATCATCTTTGCGAACCTGATTAATCCATTTTTTTGGTAAGCATCGATCAAAGTCGACATTAAAACATAATCGCATTTCGATGCTATTTTTTATGAAAAATCCACAAATCTTGTTGAAAATTCCATTAATACCAGCAAAAGTTTCCTTTTGTTGCTATTTCCAAGTTGCAGGGGAGATATGAAGTATAGGTATAAAATTATTTTTAATTTATTATTCATATTAAAATGTTATTTAAATAATTGAACATATGGGACACATGCCATGTAAGTATGGTCAACCTTTTATGGGCCGCATGCGGACCACCGATCCCTGAACTAGACAAGGCAAACTAACTGTTCACAAAAGAAAAAAATGAACTGAAAACAGGAACACTGTTTTATTACTGTAATAAAACACGTGTTCTGTGGCTACCCCGCAGCAGGCCAACCCATAATAAAATTTTAAGACAGATAAAGCATTCCCAGGATCAAGGGTGTAAGGTTACATATCTCAACCAATTTTACCATTATAATTTGTGGAATTTTTTAATTGATCTGGGGGAACTGCTCCAACCCCCCTACGGATGCCCATGACTGTGAGATTGCATTTTATCCATGTATGAAAGTTTTGAGAGGGCATAGTGCATCAGCACTCATCTTAATTGGTCCAATGCAATTAATTGCAGGATAACTGAATACTTTGCATAGAGTGGGGGGTGGAAACAATCTGTTTTATGATTGATTAGAAAACAACAATGCAGGAGAATGCTATATTTGGTTGGTATATATTTGAAATACTCAGATGAAAATATGTGAACCATCATTTATAAGACATGTGAGAATAGGAAGGAATAATTGAGTAGAAAAACTTTCATTTATGGTAAAGAATAATTATCATTTGTGATATGTGTGCCCTATACAAGTTGCTGGGTAGGACGAATAGCACAATCCTATAAATTCTAAATATGAATAAGTGAATTTATGATGAGCTAACGTCTTTTTATTCCCGTATACGGGGAGTAGGCGAGGCCTATCTAACTTTTGGAGACTGAGTGGGCAGTTCAATCTCCACTCGTACCAATCAGAGATAGATGGCCCAAGGCTATCACTAATTAAGCGGTGCTCAGTGAAGAGAGACGGCTCAAATGTGCCGCCATCTCGTGGTCCCTAACAATATATTTAATGTCTGAAATAATGTGGGTTCTACGGGAACAAAAACCTGCTTGCCTGTGCCAGAGATCGACTAACTCGGGAACCGGTCGAAAAAAGGCTTAGAAAAATTTCCTCTAGTCGCCGACTAGACTCGAAACCAAGTCTTCCTTCGTGCGGCCAAGCACCATGGTTGGCAAACTACATCCACTGAGCTACACAGGCTTGTCATAATTAAAAAAACTTATGAGAGAGAGAGAGAGAGTATTGCAGGAATAAATATGGTTTGATGGAACAGCAAATCATCTCATAAAATTTGTTGCACATGTTATGTGTATTTCTCTGGGTATATTTCGCTCCATTTTCCAAGAATTTTATTTTGTTTACTGAGACTCAGTATACACAACATCCTATCATTATCAAAATTCATTCGTTTTTTTTTTTCAGTATCAGCGCTTCTGTCTTATCAATCTCACAGATGCTGGTATTTTGTTGTAGATCGTCTTTATAATACATAGAATATTCATTTTTATTCAGGAATACATATTTTTACTGTCTGTTGTTTCTGAAGACTAGAATAAATGTCTATACCATTAAAAAAAACTTTGCAACCTCAACAGATGCTATACTGCACGAGCAAAAGAAAAAATTAGCATTTTTCTCCTGACATTCACTTTCAGATTTTCAGTTCCAGAAAACGTGTAACATCTGTTTGTAATAAAGCCGTCGGATATAGTAATCTCTCAACTCATGAACATTGTTGTTATTTGTTATGATAATGTTCGAAATATATGTATGCTTTTACATGAAATTAACTAAATGTTTAAAAAAAAAAAAATCGGTACAACTAAGGAAACCAGTATCCTAAGTTATACGACGAACAGCTTAAGTCGTACCTAAGAATAAAATCAAACAAAATATAGGCTAACTAAAAGCCATATTTGTTAAGTAAAATTTTTAAATAAAAATATTTTAATCCGGTCACCATTGCATAATCAGTTATTATAAACATCACAAACATATTTCTTTATTTTTTTGTCAACTCCAGCACATAGGTCATGTACCCGTGTCTTACATTTTAAGCACTGAATCGTGTTTTCTTGACGGTCTTCTGTACAAAGATTACAAACCAATCGCCATTACTGTTATTGACTTTTTTCTTTTTAACTTTCATTGTGAAAGGCCTGTGTAGCTCAGTGGAAGTGGCGCTTGCGTCCTCTGCACTTCGTCGCTTGAAATCAGACTTAAGTTCAAGTCTAGTCGCCGACTGTAGGAACTTTTTCTAAGCTTTTCTTTGACCAATTCCAGAGTTAGTCGATTTCTGGCATGGGCAAGCGGGTTTTCCCTCCCCGAAACTCGGGCTTTTTTATCACGAAAACTCAAGAAAATCGACCATAGTACCCACATTATTTTTCAGACAGTAACATATCTTGTTAGGGTTAGGTACCAAGAGATGGCAGCACTTGCTTGCCAGTCTCTTCATCGGTGGCTGCTATGATTAGTGATAGATATGGGCCAGCTATCTCTGATTCCTGGCCCATGTTTTTCTCCAGTAAACTCGAGAAGATCGACCATGAAACCTATGGATTCAGATTATTACTATTAAAATTACTCTTCGGTCAGCTATCTCTGATTGGCTAATGGTAGTCAGACTGCCCTTCAGACTCCAAAATTTAATATTTAACACAGATGTGACACAGCCTCGCCTAATCCCTATGGTTTTAAAAGGTGTTAGTGGACATATATTTTATAAAGATATGCATATCTATTACTAATGTGAATGCATCAATAACAAAACGAACCAATTGAAGCCGTTAATATCATATAAGGAACTTGATATTGAACTGAGTATAAAAACATTTCTGCTTGTTTTACCAAGCAGAAATGCCCGGAGTAAGCAGTCCGAGATAATTCTGAGGATATATACAGGGTGTTCGGGATAAATTTGACAGTTTCGTAAGGAAAAAGAAAATCTTCTTTGTATCTATTAAATTTAATGAATTGACAAAAAAACATTACAGGCAGAGTTAATTACAATACTATCAACAAGATTTACTCAAAATAACCACCATTAGCATCGATCACAGCTTCAATTCTGCTTCGGAACCTCGAACAAGCTGATGCTACAGTCTCCCTGGGAAGGGCCGCAAAAACTGTTTTAATTTTATCCATTAACTGGGCTTTTGTATTAGTGGAAGTGCGATTGGTGTCTTTTTCAACTGCGCCCCATACAAAATAATCCATGGGGTTAAGGTCTGGGGAGTTTGGAGGCCAAACATTTGGACTGGTGAAGTCGTAGAAATTTTCAGACAACCATTTTTGACTTTTCCCAGAGGTGTGGCAAGGGGCCGAATCCTGCTGCCATACATACGGCCTACCATTGGCTACCCTTGTTATCCAGGGCTTGACTACAGTTAGCAACTCCACGAACAAAGCCCGAATTCCAATGCCAGGGTTCTTCAACACCTGTTCCTGCAGATTTGCGAGGAATTCTGCTGTACGAACGCAATCAGATCGTCTGCTAGGGATCTTTCTTCTTGCTACATCCTCGTAGTCACCATTGCAAGTCTCTAGTTCATGCCTGATTGTTTTTACTGTATTCAGGGAGCATTGGGCAGCAGTCGTAATATCCTTATTTTGATGGCGGGCACGAATCATCATGATACAAGTTATTCTCTTCCATGATTCAGGTGGGTTCCAGCTATCCATCCTTTCTGACATCTTGTATATGAATGAAGAAGGGTCCAAACTTTTAAATGAAGAGAAGTGTGTGTTAATACATGTAACTTACGGAAAAATATAATTAATTATAAATATGTCAAATTTATCCCGAACACCCTGTATATATATACAGATTGTGTTGAAAAATAAATAAATAACTATACATATAGAAAGTATTTTACCTTGGGTATATATCATATAAGGAACTTGATATTGAACTGAGTATAAAAACATTTCTGCTTGTTTTATATAGAAAGTATTTTACCTTGGGTATATCATATAAGGAACTTGATATTGAACTGAGTATAAAAACATTTCTGCTTGTTTTACCAAGCAGAAATGCCCGGAGTAAGCAGTCCGAGATAATTCTGAGGATATATATACAGATTGTGTTGAAAAAAAAAAACATAAATAAATAACTATATATATAGAAAGTATTTTACCTTGGGTATAATAAATGTTAATGTTAATGGTAAAATACTTATAAGCTCTGTATTACTAAAATCTTGGTATTTTCTAGCCTGGCTCCCACTGATGAGACCTCAATAAAGGTCGAAACCGGTCTGGGTAGTGGCTCCTTGCCTTTAATACAAAGCATCATACATCTCCTCCAGGAGATGTGCTTTGCATTAAGGGTAAATATTAAGATTAGTGATCAGAGCTTATTCTACTTTTACCATGAGATGCCTTGGTCTTACACTATGTGCAGGGTCAGTTAGACTTGCGGCACTTGCAGGTGCAAACTTGACTTGTTTGTCTGTTTGCTTATTTGGGAAATGGAGTAAAACCAGGTTTAAAATAGCTTGGTATCTTTAACACACACACACACACACACACACACACATATATATAAATATATATATATATATATATATATATATAAGCGACCAATTTAAATCACTTTCTGTAGTGAAGGTGTATGCAATTCTACAAATATCTACTTTTGGCTACACTTAGCGATGACATATTTAAAAATTTAAAGTGGCTTAAACAGTGCCATGATACAATCATTGCATACTATCATTTATAATAATCTATTATTCAATCAATCAGCTTGGTGCTAATTTAAACCTCGACACTGTATAAGATGATGGGTGATTTGTAGAATGTGACTTGAATCCGGCTAGATTTCGGTACATGTTGATATCAACATTGCTGTACTCATGAACCAAACGATTATTACCCCGACTAGTGGCGTGGCGAGCCTCTCTTTTCTACCATTGTTGTCACTGCTGATTTCATTTACTAATCTCTCCAAGTAATTATTAAAGACAACTAAAATACTTTTATATTCAGTAATAAATGAAATCTTTATTCTGATTCCTTCCTCATCCATTTCTAAGCTTCCCCCTGGCAATATATAACTCAAAACATTTTGCTGATATTTATTTTCTACATTTTCTGTTGTCCCATGACTTGTTTGGCTATTTCACACATATTTAGCTTATACCCCCATATTGCCATATAGCATTTCTTGACTTGACAAAATTTCATGTTTTCCAGGAACGCCACGTTGCTATTGCAATATACTACGAAATTCAAATTTTTCTATTATTACAAACAATTCATCTACATATACGAGGGTGGTGTGAAAATTTCTCGGCATCGAAAGCATCCATGTGAAATTGCAGGTCATTCTATCAAGTAGTTTATTTTATACGGCTGACTGAAGCAAAGTGTTGTCTGTATCCTTTTGAAATCGAGTATCATGCGGTTATAAAATTCTTTTTAAACTAAGGTTTAACGCCAAAAGAAATTCATTTGAAGTTCATAAAAGTTTATGGACACTCTTCTGCTTCATTTTCAACAATTAAGAAATGGGCTGCTGTGTTTAAACGTGGCCGTACCAGCCTTGAAGATGATCCACGTGAAGGACATCCAAAAAGTGTAACACCAGAAATCATTGATCAAGTGCACGATATGGTATCGGATGACCGGCGAGTCAAAGCGCGTGAAATTGCTGAGACTATAGGCATTTCAAAAGAACGTGTAGGATATATTTATAAATCAGCTAACGCCTTTTATTCACTGATAGGGAGTAGGCGAGGCCTTTATACCCTATCTAGCTTTTGGAGAGTGAGTGAGAAGTAAAATCTCCACCGGTAGCCAATCAGAGATAGCTGCCCATGTCTATCACTAATTATAGCAGCCACCGATGAAGAGGCTGGCAAACAAGTGCTGCCATCTCTTGATACCTAACCCTAACAAGATATGTTTGTGTCTGAAAAATGTGGGTACTACGGTCCATTTTCTTGAGTTTACGGGATAAAAAACCTGCTTGCCCACGCCAGAGATCGATTAACTCGGGAATTGGTCGAGAAAGGCTTAGAAAACGTTCCTCCATTCGGCGACTAGACTAAGTCTGACTTCGAGCGACCAAGCACAGAGGACACAAGCGTCATTTCCACTGAGCTACACAGGCCTTAGTAGGTTATATTTTGCATGAAGAATTGCAAATGAAAAAGCTTTGCATTAAGATGGGTGCTGCGCTTGCTCACAGCAGATCAAAAACGCACTTGCATGAAAATCCCTGAACAGTGCTTGGAGCGTTTTAACAAGAATAAAACCGATTTTGTGTCGATTTATTACTATGGTTGAGCCTTGGATTCACCATTACACACCAGAATCCAAACAGCTGTCAAAACAGTGGACAGAAGCCAGTTGTTCAGCACCAAGGTCATGGCATCGGTGTTTTGGGATGCTAAAGGCATTTTGTTTATTGATTATCTTGAAAAGGGTAAAACTATAACCGGGTAAAATTATTCCGATCTTTTAACCACACTAGACGAAAACATTCGTGAGAAAAGACCCAGTTTGCAGAAGAAAAAATCATCTTTCATCAGTACAATCAATGCACCTGCCCACAAAGGTATTTTGGCAATGGGAAAATTAAGGGATCTGCACTATGAATTGTTGGAACATCCACCCTGTTCCCCAGATTTGGCTCTCTCTGACTTCTATCTCTTCCCAAAACTAAAACTCTTCCTTGCTGGTCAGCGTTTTTCTTCGAATCAAGAGGTGATTGCAGCTGTAGACGGATATTTTGCAGATGTTACTGAGAACCACCACAGGAACGGGATAATGGCGCTGGAATAAA
The DNA here is from genome assembly GCF_054136105.1 of Typopeltis vanoorti. NCBI lineage: Eukaryota > Metazoa > Arthropoda > Arachnida > Uropygi > Thelyphonidae > Typopeltis > Typopeltis vanoorti. The sequence continues at coordinate 4,257,228 of NC_143570.1, read as the reverse complement.
TATATTAGTCTTAAGTGAGATTATGTTGAAAAATAAAAATAATTTTGAAATTATAAATTCGTTTATTCATTATTAGGCCGAGAACTTTTCAGACCACCCTCATACATGTCACCCTAGACGAATCAATGTTTTCATGAGTCTGACACTTGGCCACACACATATATATCAACCACCACACACGAGAGGTGCCAAGATCTATGACATAGCAGTGTCAGGTGTGAGCAAGCTATAAGAGAATGTTTCTTAACGATCCGAAGTTATAATCATTATGGAAACAGTATAGGGAAGACTGTTCCAAAGACAGAAATATATATAATGAAGAGGATAAGTTGGTTCACTAAGAGTTTGAAAATGAATTGAATATGGATGTTGAGCAGCCAGTCATCTTTGTACATGATTTAAATGAAGGAATGTTAGTATTCAGTGTCCATAGAAATACTTATAGAAAAGACAATGCAGCGACAATATCTATGAGAATAACTGGAGAGTCGGCAAGAAAAGAGTTATCAAGTAAGCAAATAGCTCTTCTACAAACATTCTGAGGGAGGTTCTAGGTGCGCAACCCAAAATGAGGGTACGATATCTAAGTTGGGTGGATTGGAGATTTTCAGTATGAGAGAAGTGTGGTTAGAAGGGAAAAAAGAATAGCAAGCTCTCTGGAAGCTATGGATGTGATGTTCTTATGCAATGATAGATGTGAGGATTAACCCAAGAAGAGAAAACTGATTCTGGTTGGCAAGGATGTTTCAATAGTCATTGAAACATGGCGTTTCTACTGAGAATTGAGACAGAATTGCGTTTTGGTATCATTAAATCCCAATAGTTTACCCTCACCCCAATTGAGAATGACACCTGTAACTCTGAATTGTCTGATCACTATCAGCAAAGCAATGAATAAGACTGCTGTTAGAGCAATTACTGATGTATAGGAGGAAGAGGAGAGAAAGAACAGAGCCCTAGGATACTCCAGAACTGGCAGAAAACTGTGATGACAGGAAGCATTATACTACAACCCACAATGAACTGGAGAGTAAGTTAGTGATCAATTTACAAACGTTAGGGATAATCCTATTACATGGGGGATAAAGGACTCATGGATACCACACTCCTATAGGAAGTGCCCAGGCTCCATGCCAAGAAAGGCATTTCCCTGGAAGCTACTATATTAGGATTGCCTCCAGGCATGACCTGGCAAACTTTTTTTCTAGTTGATTGGGGACTCTTGAAGTATCACCAATAGGCTCTCATGTACCATGTGGAAGTGAGCCTTCTAAAACCACTTAACTGCTGTATATATCCTCAAAATGGAGTACGTACCGGCTCCTTAGTTAAATAATTATGGTGTAGAAAGCAGGAACAGTGAGGCCTCTACTTGCACTGCATGTAGGAAGGAGAGGAAAGAAACCAGAAACTATACTCCAAAGATGAAACATGCAATAGCTGCTTCATGCATCCAGTAAATAGAGCAGGGAAATGAGACATCTGAAATCTAGTGTTCTAGATAACATTTTATTCAATAAGGGAAAGTACAGTTTTAAAGAGGGAATACTTGCTTTGCCAGAGCTACATTTTTAGAAATAGGGACAATTAAATCTGCTGTAGACTGACAATCAGAAAAAAATGATGTCAAAGAATAAAAGTAAATTTGCTGCAATTAATATAACAATGATATAAACTAATTATTATTATTATAAAAACCTCCATGGAATCAAAGACTCATTGTGGGAGGTCAACTGTTATAAGCACAGTTTATCATACCGTGCCTTAAATATATATATATATTCACTGTCTCTCTGTTCACCACACTCTCAGCCAATGCATTCCAATCACTCACCATGCAATAAACCTGCTCCTCATCACTTGCTTACACCCTCCTTATACAGCTTCCAGGGATGACCTCTTGTTCTCCTGCTATCTTCACCCATTCTGTGCAAAACCTCCCTGACATTAATCTGGTAATAACCTCTTAACAACTTATGTATTGATCATATCCCTCCCTCCTCCTTCTATCCACCAATTTCTGCAAATTGCATTTGTCAATCTGTCTTCATACTCTACATTCCAGAGACCAGAAAAGTAACCTAGTGAATTGCCTCTGAACTTTTTCCAACGCATTTTCATCTTTTAGAAAACAAGGTGACCAGATCTGTGCACAGTAATCCATATGTGGCCTGATCAAAGCCTTCTACAAAGGTACCATAACATCCTTACTCCCCCACATCATTCCCATTATCTGCTGCGTTGTCTTCACAATTTTAGTAACACGTCCCCGAAAATTTAGGTCCTTGCTTATAATCATTCCCAAATCTCTCATCTCTACCTCTTCCAAGATATTTCCACTGATTGTGTACTTTACATTCCATCTCTGCTTCCCAAATTCCAAAACCTAACACTTTGAAACATTGAATTGATATCCCCACTCATTTACCCATTCCGCCAGTGTATTCAAGTTCTCTTGCAAAGTTACAGCATCCGCTCTACTCCTAACAGCTCTCCCCAACTTTGCATCATCTACAAACAACTGCATATCACCATTCAGACTTCTCCAAATATCATTTACATACAAAATAACCAGCAATGGACCCAAAACAGACTCTTCAGGTACACGACTAGTAACTTTCCTCTTCTGGGATATCCCTCCTCCATAGACAACTCGCTGATACTTATCAGACAGCCAATCTTCAATCCAGCAAACTAATCTACTGTTCAGCCCCATCCGTTCCAATTTAATTACCAGCTTGTCATGTGGCAATTTATCAAACGCCTTTGCAAAATCTAAATATACCACTGTATATGCAACACCCTTGTCCAATGCATTTGTCACTTTATTATAAAAAGTAAATAGATTGCTAAAGCACGATCTTCCTTTAATAAATCCATGCTGACCACCAAAGAGTATTTTTCTGTTGTCAACCCAATTCTGAATCTTAGTCCTAACTAACTTCTCTAATACCTTAACTCCAGACTGGCCTATAATTCAAAGCCCTAGTCTTATCACCTCCCTTATGAATTGGAACAATTTTACCCTCTTTTCCACTCTTTTGGAACTTGACCCAGTGAGAGACTCATGTTGAAAAGATATGCAAAAGCTATTGTTAACTCTCTGAAACATTCCGTCAAAATACGTGGTGAAATGGCGTCAAGTCACACAGCCTTATTTACATCTATTCAATTCCTCATATACCACCTGCTCACTTACTAACAATTCCTCTTCCTCCTCTCTCCCACTGCTTTCAAGTTCTTCATGATGTCACGTTCACAAGAATGAAATACCTTTAGAAATTGCTCACTAAATATCTGTACTATATCCTCCACAGCGGTTATCACCTCCGTTTTCATCAATCAATCTCATCCTACCATAATCATTTTCTTCTACTGGCCACGAAAAAACTCCTTTGGATTTTTTTTGGACGTTTAGCTAACTGCTGGCTCATGTTGCATTTTTGTTACCCTTATCAAGCTAGTCACCTTCCTCACCTGCTCTTTGTACTTCTCATGCAACTGGTTGTATAAACACCCATTTTGTGTTTCTTCCATTAATCACTTCTTCTTCCAGATTACATAACTTATCTCTTGATTTATCCATTTCACACCTACTCTATTCACCCTCTTAACCTTTGGAATATACTCTGATATTTCCTGTACCAAATATTTCTTGAGTATGACCGAAACGGCATTCATATCCTTTCCATCAAGTTCCTTTGCAATGTATTATTGCATGCGTTTCATGAGCTTTTCGTAATTACCAGTCTTATAATTCCACTTACATCCCTTCCTAACAGACGTCCTCGAATGACTGGTCACCCTGCAAGCGATCGCTCGTAGTCACTCTCACCAACTGGTGGAAGATGTGACACCTCATTTATAATATTCGGAATAACTATCTGAGAGAGCATGTAATTGAAAATACTAGGAGTGTGAGAATGCTTGACCTGGTAATAGCATCTCAGAATTTGTCTGTAATGAATATGACCATGTTGCCACCTATTGGTGAGAATGATCATATATATGATGACCTGGGAGGTGGCTAAAGGTGTGGAATTTTTTGATTAAGACAGGGTATATGTGGAATTACCGTGCTGGCAAGTATGACAAGCTTTGGAGATTGCTTGGATCAGTGCCATGGCATGTACAACTGCAAGGACTGGATGTCGAAAGAGCATGGGAAGCGGTCAAGGACCATTTACAGGTCATGGCTGATTGTATACCTAGGGTCCGAATAGTAAAACAAGTAGGGGTTAAATGGATGAATAACACCATTAAACTTGAGCTGCAAAAAAAAAGAAACAACTGTCGAGGAAATTTAAAGAAAGGGGTGACCTGCAAGCACACGAACGGTATATAGTGCAGGCCAGAAGGGTAACAAGTGTGGTAAAAAAAAAAAGCAAAAGCGTATTATGAAAGGAAACTAGCTATGCAAGCTAAAGAGAATCCCAAACAGTTCTTTCAATATGCTGCAAGCAAGAAAAAAACTGTACACGGCAAAATGATTTTAAGGAATGACGATGGTAAGGAGGTCACTGAATCAGTCGATTTAGTGGAGTTACTGAGCGAGCACTTTGCAAAAGTATGTCATCCAGGTGGTGACATTGAAAAAATGAAAGAACCATTAGTTTATATGGGAATTGTGAAGTGGAGGGGAATAGTCTATTAGAGAACCTTAATGCGAATACATCTGTGGGATTGGATGGTATACCGGCACGGGTTTTGTGTGAAGCGGCTAAAGAATTATATGTGCCCTTGACCATGTTGTTTAACCTGAGTGTCGGGTCTGGTTTAGTCCCGAAGGTGTGGAAAGATGGGGAAATAGTTCCACTGCATAAAGGAGCATCCAAGACTACGGTTGAAAATTACCGACCAACCAATCAGCATATCAGGAGTCGTTGTCAAGGTCTTGGACAAAGTAGTCAAGGGAAAAATACAGGAATGGATTGATGAAAATGAGATACTGTACAGGGGACAGCATGGCTTTGTAAAGGGTAGATCATGCCTCAGTAACTTGCTCAAGTTTTATAGCAAGGTGACAGCTAAACTGGATAAGGATAATGGGTTTACAGTGATACTGCTGGACCTGGCAAAGGCTTTTGACAGGATACCACATGGAATTCTAATCCGTAAACTACAACATATGGGAATAGATATAGGGTTGGCGAGATGGATAGGTGGGTGGTTGATGGAGAGATATCAAACAGTAGTTTATTCAGGAGTAGAGTCCAAAAGACGGCCAGTGACAAGTGGTGTGCCGAAGGGTTCTGTTCTTGGATCACTGCTGTTTAATTTATTCATTAACGTATAGGGAAGGATCTAAGAGGAACAGTTCATTTCTTCGCTGATGATGCATAGTTGAGTAGGGCGATAGTGAATGCAGATGTCAAAATCTTGCAGGACGACTTGGATAGATTGGAGTTCTGGGCTAAGGAGAATGGATGTCAATTTAATGTGACAAAATGTAAGGTTATGCATTTTGGGGTGAAAAGATTAACAGCAGTATACCACATTGGTGTAAGTGTACTCCAGGAGATTGATGAGGCCAGGGACTTGGGAGTGTTGGTGGATAGGGAGATGAAGTTTAGGGGACACATTCAACTCAACTCACTTGATTGTTGAAAAATACCTTGACGAGCAGAGACAAGCAAGTTATTTTACTTCTGTAGCGAGCCTTGATAAGACCTCATTTCGACTACTGTGTCAAGATTTGGTCACCTAGGTTTCTTCTTAATGGGGAGGAGGTGGAGAGGATCCAGAAGCGAGTGACTAAGATGATAGCTGGTCTATGGAATGAACCATTTGAGAATAGGTTGAAGATTTGTGGGTTGCAGAAATGAGTTGATAGGCGGAAAACGGGAGATATGATTGAGACATTCAAATTTCTAACGGGTTTCTATAGGATTAATTCAGAGGATATTTTTGAGATCAGGACTGGTGGTGGGAGAACTAGGAGATACCTATGGAAGCTGGGCAAGAGTGTGGTTAGCAGGGGTGTTAGAGCTGGGTTCTTTACTTTTAGAGTGGTAAATGAGTGGAATAAGCTGCCAGTCTGTTGTGGGTGCTATGACGGTAAGTGAGTTCAAGGCAAGGTATGATATATACTGTGAGAATGTCATATAGTTGTGTGGACATGATGTTTAGGGCCTCCCTCGATGAGTCTAAGGACTTCCTGGAGTCGCCCCTATTAATAATAATAACATCTGATGAGATGATCAACTCCAATACTCTTGATCCTCGTGTAGCCTCCGTTACGTGCTGCATATGGTAATTGTCTGAAAAATTCCAAAAATTCATTTTCTTTACCCCCAGATGCAGTCTCTTGCTTCCAGTCTATATTACCATAATTAACGACGCCCATAATGATAACTCGTTTCTTGCTAGCTAGGCCAATTTGCCTATAGTCCTTCTCATTACCTTCCATATTACCAGGTCTATAGCAACACCCAACTAAATATTTCATTGTTTACTTCTCACACCATACTGCCTGAAAACCGAGACAACTATTTCCACCTTGGAAACTCACCTTAGATGGACACAACTCATCTGCTACAATTAACAGTACTCCTCCTCCCCACTTTCTTGTCTATCTTCATGAAAAATATCATATCCGTTCATCACTATTGCTATCAGGATGTCATCGTCATCTAACGACGTCTCACTTATACCAACAATTTTAGGAAGAATAAACTCAAGCAAAGCAACAATTTCGTTCCCCTTATTTCGAATACTTCTAGCATTAGTGAATAAACATAAGAAATCATTACTGCTTCTACAAGTCCTACGAACGTCACTCGTACGATGTGACTCTTCATTATCTTCCCCAGTCACTTCCTCTAAAAACCTGTGTGGCTCAGTGGATGTGGCGTTTGCACACCACGGCGCTTGACCACACAAAGGAAGACTGTTTCGAATCTAGTCGTCGACTAGAAGCTTTTCTAAGCCTTTTTTCGACCGGTTCCCGAGTTAGTCGATCTCTGGCATGGGCAAGCGGGTTTTTTCTCGCGGAAACTCGGGTTTTTCGACCCGTAAACTCAAGAAAATCGACCGTAGAGCCCACATTATTTCAGACATTAAATATAGCGTGTTAGAGTTAAGGACCACAAGATGGCGGCGCTTGTTGAGCCGTCTCTGTTCACTGCGTGCTGCTTAATTAGTGATAGCCTTGGGCCAGCTATCTCTGGGTACCAGTAAAGATTGAACTGCCCACTCAGTCTGTAAAAGTTAGATAGGGCTAAAACGGCCGCACCTACTCCCAATACGAGAATAAAAAGGCGTCAGCTGATTTTTTTTTTTTTTGGATCACTTCCTCTATATTACCACCAATTCTACAACTTTCCTCACACCTAAACTCCCTCCCCCATCCCAGGCCATCTCAATCTGTGCCCGCTTACACATTCACATCTGAATTCTGCATCCGCATGTTTCATAAAGTGTCTCCCTGTCCACCCTGACTCTCCCCATTTCCGTTTGTGTTGTACCTCCACTCTCATTTACTTCATTCATAATATTCGCCTCCTCATTTGCAAGTAAGCAAATACCTATCCCTACCCTGCTTTTTTGCTCTTTCCTATCACTTCGCACTACCTTAGATCTATTCATTAGTCATTGCCTCTCCTGCTAGTAACAATCTCTCCAGCCGACTCGCACCAAAAACCATTTAAATGCAGCCCACCTTCTTTATACAATTTCATCCATCCCTCAAATTCCTCCCACATTCACAAATTGTACTCCATTCTCCTCACATAACCATGCTAACATATCATTCATAATGTCTGCTCCCCTCCTCAATTCATCACTATCATACTTTGCAAAACACTACCTTTCCTACCACACTGTTATCTTTTACTCCTTATATGCAATCTGGCATTTTCCTTGTTCCCATCCAAATCATCTGTTCCTACTACTACCATAATCAACTCTTGTGCTCTGTTATTCTTCATATCCAAAGCTTCGATCACTCTCTCCATTCTACCACCAGAAAAACAAACCTTGTGCATCTTCTCATTCACACCTCTAATAATGAAATCTCCAGAGCTACTCTCGAATCATTCGATATATCTTTCGCAGGGCCACCTTTCCTTATAGTCTTTTTCACTCTTCCATGTATGTCTGTAATTCTTTTCATTTCGCATGCAGCCTCATCATCAACTCTGCTTTCATGTCCGCATCTAATATACTGTATATTCCTGTTTGACATTTTCATATAGTTTCATATTATGTCTTTGAATATTTTTGGTTGTTCGGCAACTACAGAAGACCTCACACTGTTCTGACGAGGATATCCAAGGATAATTAATTGACCTATTTTCCTTCTCCTGAGCGACATTCTGATCCTGTAATGGAAGCTGCTGCTGCTCATGCATTTTATGAATGTTTAGCATAACAGCAGTAGGCCTAGATGTATCCCGAGATATTATCATCATGGATCTACTGTCTTGAAGAACTGGCACAAGTTGAAACTGCAGCTTCAAGGAATAAGAGTGAGACACCAGGTTCGATATCTTTTATCATACTTTGTGCAACTTGAGAAGTAGATAATTCAGGTGATACAGAACAAGGAACTAATATTTAACTATCTGTACTTGGTGCTGATTCTATGTTATTTGAGTGAGTTTCAATTAACTCAACAGTATTAAGAATAGGCATCATATTCATTACTGGGATTAACATTGGATCTTGGAGAAAACTGTCAAAATTGTTGTCACCACCTGTGATTCCTCAATTTCTATTACTGTATTATCTTCACTTTGTTGTGATCCTTTTACCAACACTGAACTCTGTATAGATGGAAATGAGTTCTGAGTTGGACTAAGATACATATTTGAATTAGAAACAGATATCTCATTTAACGGATAATCAGTTCCTTACAGTTCTAACCTTCCTTCACTTGTGAACGACTTTGACCTGTTGGTATCTTCTGGTGTGTCTAATTCATTTACTTTTAATGACACATTAGCCTTCATGTCTTTACTGTTAGCACCACGAAGATATCTACTCTAGGTCTTCCTCTTTTCTTCTTAATTAACGGTGGCAATTCTATGCTGTTTTTTTTTTTTTTTGTTGTTGCACCTCAGCAAGTAACAAGGCCTGGTTAGTTGTCATATTCACTCTTCTGAATATCAATACTGGAAGTATCCCTCTGTGCAACTTCTGTACAGATCTCAACATTCAGAATTTTAGCAGCACTAAGCAGCATAGCAAGATGTTCCTGCAAAATGATCGCTTCACCCTTGTACATAAAATCCATCATCATTTTTAAATTCGTGTATTTATATCTTTGAGAATGTCTGAAAGTTTTCAAGAAATATGCTATAAAAGAAAGAACTGCAGGCAGACAACACTATTTTGTGTATTTTAAGTCTCTTATCTTCACATACTAAAGTCACATCTACAAGTTTCAGTAAAAAGTAATTCATTAAAAGCAGTTAGTACATTGACATGATTCCTTCTTAAACAGATCTGATGAGCCTCCATCTTCATAATCTTGTAACTTTTTTTTAAAGTTAATCAATAACAAGTTGGAAAAATGAAACTAGCACCTAAATTGTTGTCTTTACCAGCAATACAATGGTAGTCATACACGTGTAAATTAGGCCTAACTTGACGTGTATACAAAACTCCAATCAGTGAAAAATGACATGGCATTACTACTTTACTCACCACATTAACCCTAGAAATGTCTGATCACACATATATCATCAATATAATTGAATTTCTGCACAAATTAAAAATGTAAACACGAGAACTGAAGATTATCCCACATTAATTTGGAGTTATAAAAAAAAATTATTGCTACTCTGTGATAGCATGTTCTTAAGTATTATTAAGTGGGCATTGCATGACATTGAGGCTTTGTGATTACATCTTCAGATCAACCAGAAATATTTATAGTATATTTCACAGTAATATTCAAATATATATTAAACTCAATAACAGATTGTGCCTCAATAAAATAAAACTAATCAGCAGAAAACAAATTCGTTACCTCCAAAACTTATTAATATAGCATAACAATCCAGACCATAATACAGGTATCCCTCGCCGTTACCGCGTATATCAAAATCTCGTTAATCAAATATAATAATCAATGGTAAAAAGTATAATTCGTCCATGACCGATTATAGTACTAATAGTTCGTTTTGTATGGTATGCTTTTAGGAAAGATAAAAAATGAATGCAAAGTAAATGTTTAATAAATGCTTGCACTCACATGTTACTGCATTTTTTTTTTTTTATCAAAAGAAGTTATCAAGAGTCGTTTGAACAGTTCGTTTTTTTTTTCTTATTGGCAGAAATTCTACGATAACAAGCAAATTGACTCTCTAGACCTCGACAAACAAGCATTCTCCGATTAACATCCGGATCGATATCCATTACTTGCTGCTTAAGAGATTCTAAAGTACGAAATATTCCATCCAGTTCTTTGACTGTTATCTCCTTTGGAACCTCATCCTCGCACTCCCTTTGTTCGTTGTTGTTCAATTTTAAGATCGTTTTCAATGAAATCTTTTGAATTTGAATTCAATAATTCTTTAATATCATCTGCATCATCATCATCAAAACCAAGGTCTTCACCAATTGCAACGATTTCTTCAACACATTGTTCACAGGATTTTGAAAACAACCTGTCATTAGTGCATTCTTCCAAACAGCTCTCATGCAGCTAGAAGACACTTGCTCCCATGAGTCCTACATGTTTTCAATTGCGTGTTTAACGTTAAATTTTGTTCCAAAATTCTTAGAGCGTAATCGCATTTTCTCCCGTTGTTGTTTCTACTGCCTTTGAGAATGTCTTTTTAAGAAAATAGGCTTTGAAAGTTGCAATGACGCCCGTGTCCATGGGCTGTAGCAATGATGTCGTATTTGATGGAAAAATAAAACTTTCACATTCTCACACAGATCATTAAGAGAATTTGAATGACCAACTGCGTTATCTAAAAGCGAAAGATCTTTGAATTTACGAAGAACGCAATTTATAAATACGTACAGCAGAACAACGAGATTGTAATACATCCACTCTTAATGCTATCAGCGAAGTAACTGGCTCGCACTCAGGCTCTGGGAGCACGGCTGCGCGTGGGAGAAATGACAGACATTCTAACGCCACGAGGCCCGCATGCTTTTGCGTGTTAAATTTAAAGGCGCGTTAATCAAAACTTGCTGCAATTAATTTAGCCGCGTTAAGCAAGGGTTACCTGTAATCCGAAGTGATAGCATTCTTAACTAAATTATTGCTGATATGGAACTTTCAAGTCTAGCATGTTGTTCCTAAATTTTGTACTCCACTGAACATCTCACCCTGCTTACAGGACACACTCTCAAATGCCTCCGATTGATCTTACTTCTTTCTTCATGTTTTCCATGCAGTGCCAATGACACCATCCTAGAGACCAAACCTTCACACCTCAAAAGTATAAACAGTAAAAGTTTTGCAGGCGAAGTAGTACATCGGCAACATAACGTGGCATAAATCAGCTGATGTGTAACCCTGGTACTAAATGTTGACATATGCTTGGTGTGTGTGTGGGGGGGGGGAGGACAGTCAGCCTGTCATGGCACTCTCTTTTCCTTGCATGTTGCTAATCACAATTCTAAACTCTTCACCACAAATTGCAGCTGGCAAGCAGTCACCACATCTGTCCAAATGGCAATCTGTATTATTTGTCTTTCCATGAGGATAGCACTGTGCCTATTTGAGATCTGATATTAAATTTGGCATCTACAGGAAGCAATAACATCCACAGAATGCTCTGCTTTTGCTCAAGATTTCCATGTTGCTTTCAACTTCCTTTGCTGTATTTACCTCTCTAAATTCTTAAAATACCCTGCCATTTTCAAATTATCTCCAAAACTTGACCTGATAAGAGTTTCCCCCTTTACACTCAGCCTAAACTGCAACACAAACAATGCAAAAATACTATCAGGAAATGCGAATCTCACCTGCTGTCCATTTAAAGGACTAGAAGACAAGATTGCCTTCTAGTCATTTGCAAAGAACCAGGCAACTGATATGTGCTTCCACTTCTCTTCCAGCTAACACTCCTTTTACATTTAAAGTCAATGATGACCTTCAATGATGATTTTTCTAACTCCTACAAAGAATACCAAGTCACGTGGTATTTCAGCAGACTTCAAAGGAATTGGAAATAAACAAAAAGCATTTTAGTCCTGATATCTCCCCAAGTGTACCCATAAATTGTGCCAGAACTGAGACTTGTCATATACTGTTCCTACATTCTTCTGCTGATTTATGCCAATATTTGGATTTGGAAGCAAGCATACATCCTATATTCCAAAAAAGGAAGATGTCTACTATCAAATTACTAACCTACTACCCTCAACTTAATCTCCAAAATAATGGAAACGGCCATGAACAGTCGACCACTATCTAGAGACACAGTTAATCACTGATCATGAAAGATGGATTCTATCACTCTTCACCAATCAAGAATGGCTCGGGGCTCTGTTGCTGACAGTTCTCTACATTTATTTCTTCTACTCGTTTGGCAAATGCACAACTACAAGTAGTGTTTTAACCTTCTATCTCCATACCATTCTTCTTTGGGGCGTGCATAACTTAGATTCAATGCTCCGAAAATACAATTTGGCTTTCTCACAAAACGATCGCCCCACATTCCCTTATCTTCAATAATATATTACAAACACACAGACAGGATCAGGTGTCTTCTGGTATAGACATCTACCTCTCATTTGTGCTGGTACATTATATCACATATATTATATCATATTATATGAGTTTTTTATACAGTATATTATATCACTATATGTGATATATTATATCACATCAACAGTTTCTCCAGCCTCTAAAAACTAGGGATTGTTTTCCCCTAAGATGTTACTCTTCATGCATCCAGTATCGAGTATGCATTTGTCAGTGTTTGTCAGCAATTTTATGCATATTACAGAAACACTGCTTACACCCAACCGAGAATCCATCATCCTTCTACTTTCCACTAGGTCTGTGTACTGCAACTGTCTGCATCCCTTTAGAGTCCAACTACAAACATGTTATCCACAATAACGTTTCTCACAAAATGTCCCAATTGAGTCACAAGTATGTTTTTTAAATAAATATTTATGTCCAAGAAGCTGTTGAGGTGAGGAATGTATATACAACTAGATAGGAAGAACAGGAAGCAATGGTGGAGTTAACATTAATGACTGATTTTGTTGTTTCAAGGATACTTGCGACATAAGACTGAATGATATAATCACGTAATCACAAGAAAGATATTTAACCAAATATTACGGTCTGGAAATAGCAGCCCATCTTCAGTGGTATTACAAGAACAGTTTAAAAAATACAAGCTAGAATACTAACAATAGATAGATCGTTAAAATTAGAACACGCCGCGTGATGTTATATCACTGAGTATGAAACGGAATAGTTTGAAGTAGAAACATGATTGAATCTGCTATTAAAAAAAAAAATTAATGAGTAATTTTGATTAGACTTTCCCAGATTTTTGATATAGATATACAGTCATTACGATTCAGGTTGGGGCAATGGAGCAAGGCCTCCACGCTTTCCTTGAGCAAACATTCGAACCTATAACGGGATCTATGTAAGAGGCGAGTCCTGGACCAAAGGATGCTGTGGTCAGTTTCAATCCCGTGTTGAGCCAATCTAGACTTTTCAGGTTTGTTGTGAAGAATGGATGATTGATGTCCTTAGATTCTTTTTTCAAGAGAACGTCCAGTCTGTCCAAAATAAGAGAGATCACAGTTACACGGAATTTGATAAACTCCAGGAAGAGATAAAGTTGAGCGTTTGTCTTTAGGAGAAGGAAAATGAGAAGACAATTTGTTAATAGGTGAATACGTAGTTGTTAAATCATATTTCTTTAAAATTCTTGCGACAGGTTCTGAAATACCGGAGATATAAGGAATAGGCACTCGACGTATTGAAACTTTGTTTTGTGGAGGATTATAAGAATTAAGACGTTGAGTACTTTTTTCAGAAAAGCCATTGAGTTTCATGTATTGTTGGATAGTAGAAAGTTCTTTCTGTAGATAATCAAAAGTAGAACAATTAGTTTTTGCTCTTCTGATGAGGCATTTTATAATTCCTGTTTTTTGACATGGATGATGGGCTGATTCTTTAAGAATATATAACGACCTGTGAATGTTGGTTTCCTGTATACTGTAGTAGTAAGAATATTTGAAGGTGATCACCTTCAAATATTCTTACAACTAAAATGCCTCATCAAAAGAGCAAAAACTAATTGTTCTACTTTTGATTATCTACAGAAAGAACTTTCTACTATTCAACAACACATGAAACTCAATGGCTTTTCTGAAAAAAGTACTCAACTTCTCAATTCTTATAATCCTCCACAAAACAACAAAGTTTCAATACGTCGAGTGGCTATTCCTTATATCTCGTATTTCAGAACCTATCGCAAGAATTTTAAAGAAATGTGATTTAACAACTCCGTATTCACCTATTAACAAATTGTCTTCTCATTTCCCTTCTCCTAAAGACAAACGCTCAACTTTATCTCTTCCTGGAGTTTATCAAATTCCGTGCAACTGTGATCTCTCTTATTTTGTACAGACTGGACGTTCTCTTGAAAAAAGAATCCAAGAACATCAATCATCCATTCTTCACAACAAACCTGAAAAGTCTAGATTGGCTCAACACGGGATTGAAACTGACCACAGCATCCTTTGGTCCAGGACTCGCCTCTTACATAGATCCCGTTATAGGTTCGAACGTTTGTTCAAGGAAAGCGTGGAGGCCTTGCTCCATTGCCCCAACCTGAATCGTAATGACTGTATATCTATATCAAAAATCTGGGAAAGTCTAATCAAGATTACTCATTTTTTTTTAATAGCAAATTCAATCATGTTTCTACTTCAAATTATTCCGCTTCATACTTAATGATATAACATCACGCGACGTGTTCTAATTTTAACGATCTATTGTTATAATTATAAACGATCTAGCTTGTATTTTTTTTAACTGTTCTTGTAATACCACTGAAGATGGTCTGCTATTTCCAGACTGAAATATTTGGTTAAATAAATATCTTTCTTGTGATTACATCATTCATTAATGACTGATTACAAAATGGTTGGTCAAAAACTTCAACTAATGATTTCCATAAGCTAGTCTGTTTTGAAATTACAGCTGAAGCCACTAAGGAACCAGTGCATGTAAATTGCATTCTTATGGCCGGTTTACTTGCTTTTCAGGATATACAGGGTGTTCGGGATAAATTTGACAGTTTCGTAAGGAAAAAGAAAATCTTCTTTGTATCTATTAAATTTAATGAATTGACAAAAAAACATTACAGGCAGAGTTAATTACAATACTATCAACAAGATTTACTCAAAATAACCACCATTAGCATCGATCACAGCTTCAATTCTGCTTCGGAACCTCGAACAAGCTGATGCTACAGTCTCCCTGGGAAGGGCCGCAAAAACTGTTTTAATTTTATCCATTAACTGGGCTTTTGTATTACTGGAAGTGCGATTGGTGTCTTTTTCAACTGCGCCCCATACAAAATAATCCATGGGGTTAAGGTCTGGGGAGTTTGGAGGCCAAACATTTGGACTGGTGAAGTCGTAGAAATTTTCAGACAACCATTTTTGACTTTTCCCAGAGGTGTGGCAAGGGGCCGAATCCTGCTGCCATACATACGGCCTACCATTGGCTACCCTTGTTATCCAGGGCTTGACTACAGTTAGCAACTCCACGAACAAAGCCCGAATTCCAATGCCAGGGTTCTTCAACACCTGTTCCTGCAGATTTGCGAGGAATTCTGCTGTACGAACGCAATCAGATCGTCTTCTAGGGATCTTTCTTCTTGCTACATCCTCGTAGTCACCATTGCAAGTCTCTAGTTCATGCCTGATTGTTTTTACTGTATTCAGGGAGCATTGGGCAGCAGTCGTAATATCCTTATTTTGATGGCGGGCACGAATCATCATGATACAAGTTATTCTCTTCCATGATTCAGGTGGGTTCCAGCTATCCATCCTTTCTGACATCTTGTATATGAATGAAGAAGGGTCCAAACTTTTAAATGAAGAGAAGTGTGTGTTAATACATGTAACTTACGGAAAAATATAATTAATTATAAATATGTCAAATTTATCCCGAACACCCTGTATATATTAAAAAAAAAAAAAAAGTCTGACAGGAAAAATCCTACCACCTCCATATGACATTGGCTAACTAATGTTTAAAAAAAAAAAAGAAGCCATTATAAAATTTCAAACTTAGGTCTTTCTGACCAAAATCATCAAATAGGCTCTGGAACCTACTTATTAGCAAGTGGGTTGGCATATATTCACTTCAATTGTTATTGAAGATACTGGTTTTTAAGTTGTATACTAAAAACAACTCCAGATTTCAACATGCTCCATTTTGAAGATACACAAGTCAAAGCAGAGGTGAAAGAAATGGAGAAAAATGCATTGAAACAAAAGGAGAGATTATGTTGAGACAGTGTATGAAAATAAAGTAGACTTCAGTATACTTATTTTTCCTTTCTTATATAAAATCTTTTAAATGGGAGTTATCAAAATGAAGACATTATTTTGAACACTCCTTATCAGCATTAAGACAAGATGAACTGAACTGTCTTTCTCTTCTTTTCTTAACGTTCTCTCATCGACCACAAATCCCACCCATCGCTTCGCTGAGAATATTCATTCCACTTTTTGTCGTGTTCCACACCATCTGTAAAAAATGCTTTATGGTAGTGATGAACTGAATTACCAGCTTTGAATGGCAGAGAGAGATAAAAGAGTGGCTATACAAAACGTCAGCATAATCAACTAGGATATTATCATAGTACTACATGAAACACACCATTACTAACTTCCTGCCAAGAAATATTCTTGTTTAATCTTTTATCAGAGTAAGCACACGAAGTTTGCACTTGAAGTATCTTCAACTACTAGGCTACTTGTATATACAGCAGGGTTGCCAGATTGGCCATTTCATGGCCAATTTTCAAAAATTTGGCACTTTTTTGAACTCTGGAGCCATGAAAAAATCAGTTTGGCCATTTTTACAAAGATTTCAATAACACCAAGCATGCTTGAGCTTCATTCTGTACTTGTATAAAACAAGTACACAAAGTTCCCGCTCGCTATAAACTTGCTCCAGTTCTGTTGATAAATACCACCAAACACGATGCAGCTTCGTTTTGTACTCGTATAAAATAAAACACGTACGCAACAGCCATACCAGCTTGGGTCCATGTCTGTTTTGATCGTCTTTAGTTAGTTACGGCGTAGACTTTGTGTTGCAAGTGTTGTTCCGTTGCGTGATATCAGACATTTGGTGCTCTTTCTATCTCATAAACTTTCATACTGGAATATTTTGCATAAACTTAACCCGCATTGTGACAATATGCAAATATGTATGTTCAATTTCATAAGAATGGTAATTAAGTGATTTTAGTATAATTAATGAATAATTTTTTAATATCGTTTATAAACTGGATCTTTATCTTGCTAACACTTTTGTTATTTTCCCTTTACCAGATTGGTGTTTGCTGTGCCAGATTAGTATTTGTACTACTATTATCTATAATTTGTTTTTTGTTTCTTTATTTTCTGAATTGAGATATTTTGTTTTTCAAACCCTTTAAAATGCCTAGGTACAAAAGTGATAATAGAGCTGGAAGAAAATATAAAAAAGTGGGAAGTAAAATATTTGTGGCTGAAATCTGATGATGGTGGACAACATGCATATTGCATGTATTGCAAAACTAACGTGCTGCCAAAACTTTATAACATATCTGTTCACAAAAAATCAAAGAAACACCAATATAAATATCTCAGTACATCACAAACAACTCTAAAGTTATCAAATCGTCCATGAATGACCAGGAAATACAAGCAGAAATAGAACTTTGCCTTGCAATAGCATGTCATTCCTCATTTCGTGCTGTAGATCATAAAGGTGAAGTAGTTAAGAAACATTGCCAAAATAGTGTTCTTGGTGGCATTAAACTGTACAGAACCAAATGTATTGCAATTATAGAAAATGTAATTGCTGCTTCATTGAAAGAGCAACTGAAGTATGATTTAGAAGGTAAAAAGTATGTATTACTAGTAGATGAATCTACAGATATTGCAATACAAAAGCATGTGTGTATAGTTCTTAGATTTTTTTGCAATGAAACAAATAAAATTCACTCAGCTTTCTTGGCTCTTATACCTGTTGTAGAGACAACAGCAGAGGTTTTATTTAATAAAATTTCAGAAGTATTAGCTTCATATATATAATCAAACTCTTAAGAACTGTATTGGGTTTGCTAGTGATGGTGCTGCTGCTATGGTTGGAAGTAACAATTCCCTGTGGACTAGGATTAGAAATGAAAATCCGAACTGTATTCAAATGAAGTGCATTTGCCACTCTCTGGTAATTTGTATACAGCATGCATTTTCAAAACTGCCATCCAATGTTGGATTCATTTTTTGACTAAAATTCCTTCGCGGTTTTCAAATAGCAATATGAGAAGAGAAGATTTTAAGGCTCTTTTTAAAGTGATGAATTCAGCAGTTGAAGATGACCAGGAACGAGATGCACCCCTTCCATTTATGAAATTGTCCAAGACAAGGTGGTTAGCGAGAGGTAAGGTCTTCAATAATGTACTGCTAATTTGGGAAGAATTAATTGCCTACTTCACCTGCTGTGAACAATCTGGAGGTCAGGATACAAGGTATAAGGTATGGTTGATAAAAGAGATGTTACATGATAGGATGAATTATTTTTACTTTGTATTTGCTACTCCCATTGTTAAAGAGTTCGAAAGGCTTAATGTTTTGTTCCAGCAAACCTATGCTGATCCTTGCGATCTTGCCAAAGAACTGCACACACAGAGTCTTTATCAAAGGCTGTACAACGAAGATGGAACATGCAAAATAGTAGAAAATGTAGACTTTGGAATTAAATTTGATCAAGAAATTAGGACGTACTTGATCAGCTTTAACACTTCTCCTAATATGGAACAAGAAAATAATAAAATTATTTTATTACAATTTTTTGAAAATTTTATTTTATTAGTATTTTATTTAATAAAAGTCTGTGAAATTTAGGTGCCAAGCCATGCTTTAAGAATCGTTGAATCAAGTGAACAAGCGGCTCCTGAGTCAGCTGATATATTTAAGGGCCTGTCACGTCTAAATCCTACTGTTATTCTAAGCCAAACAGAAAAGGGAAAAGTTTCTGATCAGCCATTTTTACACCTAATAAACTACGTTGATGTAGTCGAAGACCAATACAGAAAAAGTAGCCTTGTTGCGTGGAATGAAGAAAACTTCAAACAAGATGGAATCCCTAAGGAAGCTTTAAAATTTTGGCAAGAAGTATCCAAACACAATAATTTTAAAGAACTGTCGAATTATGTCTTATCGTGCCAGCAAGTAACGCAATAGTTGAACGAATTTTTTCTTATGTAACATCTATCAAAACAAAACCCAGAAACAGGATGCAAATTAAACTGCTGGATTCAATTGTAAGAATCCGTTCATTCTTAAGTGATAACAATATGTGCTAAAACTTTAAATGTACTCCCGAAATGCTACAAATGTACAACCCTTTACGACTCGACTGCAGAAAAAGAACAAGATATTCAATATCTTGAGGAAGTGCTGTCAAATTAAAATACAGTGACAAATCAAATTGTCACTGTTAAGTATTTTAAGTTTTAATTAAAAGTATTTTTGATATGTAATCGAATATATACGCATAATTTATGCACACTTAATTGTTGGTATGTTAATTCACACAATTCAATCATTTTATATCTTTGGCCTAATACTTTTCCAAAGTGGCCATAAGCTGTTGTGTTCATCTGGCAACCCTGATGTACAGGGTAATGACTATACATAAATTGCCTTAGCATCCCATAATGCAAAACACACATCCTTTCAGATGTGTATAATACTATGAACATGAAGTGCTGGTTTCGACCTTCACTGAGAGCCAGACCCAGAAGGGATATCGAGATTGAAGTAATGCAGAAGTCATATATTTCCCATACACAAATAGTGTAAAGATGGGGTCACTGGGGTACTAATACAATTAATGTGAAGTCATTAGTCTCTATATACAAGTAGCCTAGATGTGAAGATACTTTGCAAGCAAACTGCATGTTTACACTTGGATAAAAGATGAAACAATATAATTCCTTGGCAAGTTTAATTTAAATTATATTATAACCTAGTGAAAAAAAACTACTACTAATTTCATATCAACAATTTTGCTCCAGATTAATCTGTAATCTGTCTAGCTTCAATATTATCAGACCTTATATTTCGATCTTCCAAGTCACTTTTTACTGTATCAATCCACTAGATCTTAATCTTACTGTCTTTTTTTTATAAATTATTTCATATAAATGGATTTACTTAACTATCATACTAACTTTACTAATTCTGATGCCAATTTCTATATCTTCACTAAAAATAGCTGAAAGCTTTTACTTGTTTTTTAAGTTTTCCATTTAGGATGCAGTTAAGGTTTTCAATGTCCCTACCTATTTCCATAGTCTATCGTTTAATGCTGATTTTCATACTAAATTTATAACAGCAGTTATTCAATTTTGTTAGGTATCCTGCTGACTTGTGCCAGATTTATTTAGAAGTATAACATCTGCATAAAGTAATGAGGGAAGGTTAACATCTCCAATTCTGATATCAAGTTTAATGATACTTTCCTTCATAATGTGATCCATATAGAATAATAATAACGGTAAACATAATGTCTCACACCTGATTTAACATCTTTTTTTCTTAACTTCATCAATTCTAACTGCTGAACTACAACTCAAATATACTATTCCTTGAACATCATACAGATCAGTGACAAGTTATACAAAGAGATTCTAAAACTTTTTTTCATGTATTACTTAATCTCATGCCTGGTTCATTTATCACCTTGGGCCATTCTGTCTCTTTCTCCAATACTATTAAGCCTTTATAACTAAAATTTGCCATATTAATGCATTTTAAAATCTCTATTCTAATATTTCAAATCTTTCTCTCTCACAAAGTAGGATATTTGACACACAGACGTCCTGCTACTTCCAGTATTTGAAGTTGTTTAATTTCTAACCAACTCTCAAAACTATATTTAAAAACCGGGAATTTGGTGTTTTAGATCAGGGCTATCCAACCTTAGGTAATTCGAGGGCCGCATCATAATGCGTATCTAGTAATTTGGTGAGTAGCAGAGACACAATCTCGAAAGCTGAACAAACGAACACTAATTGCGCGCTGGAACAAGAGTGTAAGAACACTTCTTTGACACATCTAATATTTGAAAAACATGTGGGTATATATAGCGATGTAAACACCAAATAAAATTATCACCATTCTATCACTAATCGATAATCTCGATTAGTGATAGAATGAAAATATCTAATACGAATCCGATTCAAATAATTTTATTTTTTCGCTCGTGAAAATCAAAACCCACAGGCGCGCTGCATGCGGCCCACGGGCAGTGCTTTGGACAGCCCTGTTTTAGATCACCTGATTCAGTATAAACTTATGCAACTTGTTTCCAGCCATAACCCTCTTACTGTAATATCTATTTCCATATTTAATTTGTAATCTTCACTAAATATGCAGTTCAAATTTTCGTATTCCTGTGTATTTTTCAGGTCTTTATTATTATTACTGCAATTTTCATACCAATACCACATAATCTGCACGGAATAAAGAACTTAGCTGAATACGTAATATTTGGATGGCAAGTTTAACACTACTTTCCGTAATGACAAGGTCATTTGATTTAAAGTCAAATCTTCCTGTACATTCTTCAGTTCTCTCCTTTGCCATTTACAAATAAGCTATGATATGCTCTGCTTAGCTTTATTTGTATAGCTAAAGATTTAGTGTTTTAAATAGATTTTCCACTGGAATCTTAGCATGCACTTTTTAAGATCAATAAAGCTTAAGCATATTAATTCATATTATATTATAATCCCACACTATTCATATTACAATTTCATGGTCTCTGACTACTTGTTTTAAAGTATAAATCTTGGCCAAAAACTCAGCAAGAAAATTCTATAATTTCTCTGCCACCTAATATCAATAGTAAGACTAAATGCATTTCCTTTGAAATACAAAAGCTTTTTCGTAGGACATGATTTTTATTCACACTTTTATTTTAAGCCGATTATTTTCTCGCCAATTTCATTCAATCAGACGAAGAGTGATAATTTATTATACAAATTATAATATATATTTAATTGCATGAGTCACACGATACAAAACAATTTATGCCGTGTTTAGCTAAATCTGCAATGAACAATTCCTTCCCCAGAACTGCTTATCAGAGGAAGTGCGATCAAAACAAAATACTTACTGCTGCAACAGATTTAAAGAAAAAGCTATAATCCATGCATCCATTAACCCCAAGACTACACTGCAGTGATGTCCACTAACTTTTTACACAAGATCTACTTCTCTAATAAATATATCCGTCCATACTACTTTTACTAAAAAAAATATTTATTGGTTTATTTTACAATATTTAATTGTTTACCTATGCATCATCCAAAAAAAAAAAGAATCAAAATGATAAGAAGGACTGCTAAGAAGCTGAATAAACCTTTAAATAAACACTTTTATTCATAATATTCATACAGCTAGGGTAAGTTATAGGTGAAAACAATGCTTTTATGATAGTATTGTTAATAAAAAGAAACACAAAAAACGTATTTTGAAATACCTGGGGTCTCGATTTTTTTGCTTGTTTGACACTGCAATCTCTTTTGTAATTTGTTGGGTAATTATTTGGAGAAATTCATATAAAGTCTTAATTATATTAATTTGCAAAAATGCTACTTCACGCAAATACCCTGAACCAAAGCAGGCAAACAAATTTTCTTAAAGTGGGATTCTTGTCACTTGGCAAATATTTCCAAAAATTATCTTCAGATGTCCGTGTGCGTTGATAAAATAATCATTTTATAAGGTTTCTGCCTCAAGTTCAAAAATATCCGTATGAAAGACTCGAAAAATTTTCTGCTGTTGTTTCAATTTTTATGTTAGAATCAAATGGAAAACTCGTAAATAAAAGGTAAAAAACTTCGTAGTAATAAAACTATTTCTATCAAATTAAGAGGGAAATGTTAAATCCCGTTTTATTTTATAGCCGGGTACGAAACTAGGGTCGAAATCCATCGACAACCTAGAGTTTCAATGCCGAAAAAAATATCGGCCGTAAAATAGCCTTTCGGCTTATTATCTTTGTAGTTAACAATATTTAACAATATATAGTGCACCACTTCGGCAATTCGATAGTAGAGGTATATAAGTTTCTGTTCACTTAAAAACCTTGATATTCCAGGTCTACCTACTCACTGATGAGACCTCAAAAAAGAGAAAAAAAAAAAAAAAAAAAAAAAAAAGGTTGAAACCGGTCTGGGTAGTGACCTCTTCTCATAATGTAAAACAATATATATATATATATATATATATATATATATATATATATATATATATATATATATATATATATATATATATATATATATATATATCTTAGGAGTTGGGTTTTACATTATGAAAGAATATTAAAGTTAGTGAGGGATCTTGCTCCACCTTTGCATGGAGTTGCCCTGGTGTTGTACTGTCCAAGTGATCATTTACACTTGGTTCAGCCGATAGTTTTTTCGGCATTGAAACTCTATGGTTGTCCATGGATTTCGACCCTAGTTTCGTACCCGGCTATAAAATAAAACGGGATTTAACATCTCCCTCTTAATTAACAAATTCGCCGGTAAAATAGCCTTTCGGCTTATTATCTATTTCTATCAAGTTTTTTGAAATCTTGGAAATGATTATCAAAATCTGGAATAAGGTTCCTAATTTCTTTGATATATTTAATTGTGATGAAATGAGTATTAGTCGAACTTAAGTTGTTCCATCATGTTTGGAAAAAGTCACATTCAGATTTAATTTGTTTAAAAACATTTACAGAACTTGTGAAGAATCGTTTTATCCTGAACTTGCAGTTCCAAATTTAATTCATTTAGTTTAGCTGTAACATCTGTCAACAACGCAAAATCTAATAACTAAATATTATTATGGTAGGCAACTCCAAGGAGTCCTTGGACTCATCGAAGGGGATCCTAAACATCATGTCAAGAACTATCCAACATTTGTGCAGTATCTATCATACTTTGCTTTGAACTCATTTAGTCATGGCAACTACAACAGACTCTGGCAACACATTCCACTCATTCACTACTCTCCAATCTTCCAACTGCTTGTAATCATTGCCATTTACAGCAAGAAACTGCTTAATATCACAAGTTAACTCCTAAAATCACTGCAGTATGCATAGTAATTTAAAATACCTTTATTATAATTTTCTTCTCCTTACAACCAAAAAAAGCTGCCTTTTCATCTTTACACTTGAATTGGATTTGCAATCATGAAAGGTATATCCTATTCTTTCATATTTAATATTTTAGCACACAAACCTTGTTGGTGTATTAAACAACAACAATATAAAAATCCAGAAGTCTTCTTGAATCACTCTTGCATGGTGACATAACCAGCATGCAATCTTCTGGTAATTATTGATATGAACTTCTAAAAAGGTGACTGAATTCCCTTAATAAAGATTTTAAAACTGCTAAAAAATCTTCACCTCTTGTATAGCTTTCAAGGGACTTATAAGTAATTCTTCCTTGATGAAGAAGTCCTCAAAAAAGCTTTCTAATAAAAATAATAATTTGGAATACATCAACCATGCCAGTCGATAGATCCAATCGAATTGAATATGCCAAACAATCCATGTCTTCCAATAATTGATCTTTTAAATTAAACACCATTTTATCCACTTGTTTGCCACTGTATTGTGAGATAATTGCATGTTGTTAATAGCAGAAACTATTTCTGACTTATTTTTGAGTCACAAAACAAGAAATCAACCACTTCTAAAAATGCTATTTTGAAAATTACAAGGTTTCTTATTTTTAGCAAAAATATGACATACTTGGAAGGGCACAACTGTATGTGCTTTTGACATTTCTTTAATAAAAATTAATTGTTGGGCTGAAAGGACTTTTTTCCCTTTCAGTTTATTAAGTTTAGCTCCAGCAAATCACTATTTTATGGATACTTAATTTCATAGCCGCCAGTATCAATCATTCCACACTTTCTTTCTTTGGTAATATGACACTAACACTACAAATATAAACATTTGTCTTTTATCATAGCTAAAAAATAAAAATGGCTCCCATTCTTTATGATAGTGATATGTTTTCTACTTTTTTGTGGTGTCCATGATGTAAAAAAAAAAAATTAATTTTTAAAAAATAAAAATTTATTCACATAACCAACATACACTTTTCTTTTATTAATAGGTAAATAGAAAACATGAGTTACATGTTCATGTTACTGTTATGACTACTGCTACATGTACACCATGCATTTTTCACAAATGTTGAATGGGAGCGAAATAGGGTTACATACAACACGTATCACGTTATAGGTACATGAATTGCAAGTGTCTATCAAATGAAATCGTTCAATCAAAAAATTATTTCTAAGAATGGATGTACTTTTGGTAATGTTATTAGAATGCAAGCATCACCTTGCTTTAAATTCTACCCATTGCAATACAGAGTTCTGAAAATTCACTAATACACTTATGACCGATAGCGGATGGAATAAGTTTGCCTACCTATCCTACTATGCACTTTCTTAAGAAACAATATCCAACATTCGGACTCCTTCATCAAGAACTATTCATATTTGATTCAGAAACTAACATTTCCATCATATCATATTACACATACTTGCCAATTTCAACATCATTTCATTATCCACTAACATCCCTGCAGATGAAGTTCTAGGGCTCACTGATAATCTGTTCCCGCCTGACGTCACTAAGGTATTCAAAACATTGCCTCAGCACCAATTACATTAAATGGAACATTAATTACATTAAATTTTCAAACAGCTTTTTGGGATCGCCATGAGAAGTCCTCTGTCTCCAACTGTGCGCTGACCTATTCATGGAAAATTTTGAAAAAATTCAGTGTCAGCCAAAACCTCCAGACTAGTGCAAATACATCAACAATATCCTCGATCTGGAAACACAGCATTGCTGAATTAAACAAACTTCAACCAATTAATTTGCCCAAAAAATAAAATTCAACTTGGAAATAGAACGTGAAGGAAGATTATCCTTTCTAGATGTTTTTAATCACAAAAAATTCAGATAATGGTTTCACACTTGATGTCTAATGAAAGCCAACCCATAGTAATCCTTACATCCATGTCTTCGCCGTCACACTTAAAAAAAAAAAAAAAAAAAAATTGCATCATTCATAATATGCTTATAAAACGTGTTACTTCTTAAGAAATGAAAGAGAAGATAAACGAAGCAATTTTATTCCACCAATTAACTTTCAGCAGTAGCCAAAAATGTCCAAAAAAAAAAAAACTGCTTTTCTGCAGAGACTGTTTCCATCCCATCAGTAGACTTTCAAGCAAAATTGCTCATCTCCATAAACTTCACAAATAGAGTGACTGTATATTCTCAACTATATAATCTTCTTTCTTACACAACAACTGCTTCTACAAACATTCTAGGGTATCCTGCTTGAGTGTCCTTTCAAAAGATAGGTCAGACACTTTGAGAAGTTTGAGATAAGAAAAAAAGACCATCATGGAGAGGTTGCTCATAACAGAAAAGACAACTCTGGTCTAGCTTGACTTTTCCCACACACACACTATGACATCGACTGGAACAAGAGCTCTATGTTCAACTTAGGTCATCGCTTGTCAAATAAAATAATCAACTGTCATCTTTTCTCACAGCATCCCTTAAACAAGAACTGATCCTGTGTGACATCTGGAAATCTCATTAGATCCTCTCAGATGCCAGATTTCAACTTTACAGAAAAAACATCACCAAACAGTGCTGGGTAGTATTTGACTAATGTCACTTCCTTCACACATTTCTATTATTCATACTGTAATGGTTCTTAGAAGCATCTCTTGTTAGTGTTTTAGATTATGGTTTCTAACCTTAAATTTATATTTCGTGTTCACTGTGACAAAGCCATATGTCGTTTTAGTAGCGAAACCAGTAATTTAATTTATATATTGTGCTACTACAACCAATAATAACCCAGTTATTTTCAATATTGAACTTCTCTGGTTGAAAGTTTCTTTTAAACTGCTTCTGCTTATATTCTTTCTGTTAGATTGATGATGTTGTATCCTGCCTTTTAAAACATTAGTAAGCTCCAAGAATGAAGAATGCCATCTTGGCTATGTTGCAATTCTGAATACCACTTCATCCCATGCATGCTTTTCTAGGTTCAGGTGAGGGGGGGGGGTCTGCATTAGCCACTGAAATATTCCAATCATAGTCTTCAAATCCTGTGTTTATAATGACAAGGGATGATACCATGCTAAAAGGCAAAAGGACCAGAACCTTAAAATTACAAGTATTAGAAATGCAGTTGTCCAGAACATGAATGTAAGAGCTAGTCACAACTACATTTACTATGACTAAGTCCAAATCACAAGAAACAACTCTACATCATTAGCATCACTTTACTAAACTTCAATGCTGAATAAGCATATTCAAATAAAATGTATCTGCCAACAACCACCAGAGTAGAAAAGCACATCGCATGTTCATTACTCCATGGTCAGGTTCTTTGTATGGTTCACTGACATGTATACATTCTTGTTAAATCAAGGACTGCAACTTGTCTATGAAAATATATGGAATGAAGTTCCCTCAGTGCTTTGTGAAAATACTCATGGGAATGCTTGTGGCTTTTGCATCTACAAACAATTCTCTAGGATTTGAATGTAAAATTATCAGAAGTATCAACTTCTACCAGGCAGTATTTTATATGCAGGATATATTAAATCTTTTATATAAAATATCAGTTTTTAATGTATGAAGGAGAAATATCAATAAAGGCAGAAAACTGACTTACAGAACTTCCTATAGGTCTTAAAGGAACATTCTGTTCAAATTTTTTGATAGTTCACATCTTTGGTTTGTACTTTATCTAAAAGGTTATTTAATTTAAAAATAAAGTTTATAAAATATTCAGTTTTATTTAATCTTGGATTACTATCCTTTATAATGAAGGATGATAGAGGCATGTAAGAATATCATAAAATGGATATCTCAGGAAGCATTTTATTATGTGATCATTCTACTTAAAAGGTACATTTCCATCATAATCTCAGATTAATAAATTAAATCTTTTAGATGAATTACGAACCAAATATATGGACTTCTAAAAATATGTAATCCAAACCTGGGAAAAGAAGGAAACAGTCATGTTAGTGTATTATGCTAGAACCACTAAATGACATGATTTTCAAGAATTCATAAACAGAATCTTCCTTAAATACATGTAGTGAATTCCAGAAAACAAGCCAGCCAAACACATCTCAAGCTCTTTTCTACTTTACTTTGCTGTCAAACATTAAAAACTCTGAAGATTTCAAAAACACTTCTAATATTATTTTGGCACCAATTAGCCTTTTAAGTTGCTTAGATGTATATCTCTTTTTACAAATATTCCATTGGCCAATGTATCAGACTTACTACAGAAAAATGTTCCTCCTGATATCAATAAACTGTCTGCATGCTTTTCTAGGATGATGGGAACTAATACAGGATGATATGTCCATACCACTTCCCATCATCTTTCTCAGAAGTCTAGTATTATAGAAATGTAATTTCTATAATGTAAAGAATATATATGCATGATATATATATTGTACTCCAAAGAATTGCTTCTGGAACATGAAATGATGTCGATTATAAATCCATTTTCCTCTCTAAAGGTTACAACTCTGTTCTTATCTCTTAGAATAATAAACAGCCATGGCTTGCACTTTTATTCTTCTGAGGAAAACAGTCCAAAAGGTTTCTATGCCTTATGTTAAAAAGTTTGTTAGAATAGTTTCTAAGCTTCTTTGTAAAATAAAGTCACAACTCCACACATCTTTAGTTCTCCTTCCATCTAGCTTGCAAATTAGCATCCTTTCTGTGATTCCTAAAGGATCAACTTCATTCTCATCCATAAGTATACTGGATTCCTTGCTCACGTGGATTAACTTGCCAGTCATATCTTCAAGACACGGGATTCATTGGGAAAAAAAAAAAAAAAAAGCGAGTATTAGATCAAAGCTTTTACTTTGTCTCCCCCGTGGAAAAAGTATATATAAAGAAATGTGAAGCACTTATTCATCAACTAAAGACTACCTGAGAATTTCCCAGTTTGGAGAAAATTTCTTACTTAACACTACTCACTGTTACAGTTTATCTACTTTTTTGTTTTGGACTCTAATGACACCACAGATCAAGTTCTCATCATGAATGTAACATTATATACTCCAATGCATATTTATTTTGTAATTGTTATTCATTCTACCTAATCTTATTCATTTTAATTACTCTTATTAGACTAAAAATGGTCAAGAAACTCATTCATTAAGGTCCCCCCCTCCAATAACTGAATTCCATTTCTATTATTAGTATACTGTCTGTTACTTCCATTTCAATTCTTCATTGTAGTCCCACACTCACCATTTTCATCCTTTCCAAAATAATGGAGGGATTCATTTACAATAGCTAACCATCTACACTATTTGCAAGGAGGATCTCATCATAGCTATTCAATTCCATAAGGGAACTTCCTGAATATAGCACCTGCAGATAAATACTAATTCCTGGTAGGATATAAGCCTCATGCTAATATAAGCATAAAACATTCTGTAAGATCCAAAAATCTTATTCCACAAAAACATCCAACTTTTCACTCTAAACACTGGATAAGAGAGAAAAGACAATTTCACGCGATTCCACATATGAAGTATTTACACAAACTCACAAAAAAAAAAAAAAATAGGTGAATGTAAATGGCATAAATAGGAGAGTAGTTAACTCACAAATATCAGAAAATGATGTATGGAAGTGCTGGGTCAAGGAGAAGGAAGGTGACTAGCAGTGTTCCACAGGATTCTGTACTCAGGCCACTTTTTGTTTATTAACAATAGTGGGCATAGTCTACAGCGCTCAGTTATTTCCTGATTTGCTAAGTTGGGGAGAGTGATAAGAGAAATATCTCACAGAATACTTGCAAGCTGACTCGAACCAACTCATCTTACAGGCAAATATTAAATGAGTATCAATCTGATGATGCTAAAGCCTAAAGTTATGTATTTTGGACTGAAGAATAGAAATTTGCTTCACGCAGTCGATGAAACTAGATTGGGGAGGGATATATAGTGGATAGAGAAACATATTTATGGAATCACAATGCTAAGGTAGTTAAAACATTGCCTGAGATTTGCAAGAAAAATCCCTGAATCATTCCTAACATTTTAATTCTAGCTCTAGATCAAGTTCCTGACATGTTCTTGATTTCGAAATATGAGTACTTTCCTTAGATCCAAGAGAATAAAGATAACAAGAATAACTCTTAATACTTTTAGAAAGCATACTGAACCAAACAATTATTATAATTGTTTGGTTACCTGCTAGTAAAACAGTCAGCTAATTGTCTTTCAATTAATTTTTACCTCCAACCCTAATGCAGACTCTAGCAGCCCAGTACAGCTGTAATTAAAGCTAAATTCATCTGAAACTATGACACTAATATACAACCAAACTATTCTAGAACCTGCTCATTATGCAAATGATATTAATACTATTTTCTTGCATAGCTTGAAATGTAGATACCAGTTTCCACATTCTTTTATTATTCATTTCTGTGAGCAATGAAAAGACCATCTGAACCAGAAGTTATGTACAACAAATTTAACATGATCATAAGATATGACCAAAGACAGGTAACAAGCTGCAAGAAACAGCTATCAATTATGATTTAGGTTCATTCATATTTGATATGGAAAACAAAAAATTCAAACGAAAAACAGTCATTGTGCGTATATGTAAAAAATTACAATAAAGAAAGATTTCAGAGGGCAACTATGGCACATAAGTTAATATAAAAAAAAGCATGTTTAAAATTTTCGAATCTGCATAACAAACACCAATTTAATTCCTAAAATGTAATTTAAATCTATTCATTCATACCATTTTTTGTTGTTGCTATCCATGTTGAAAAGATAAATATATATACATATATTAAAATTGTATAAACATTTAAAAACTTGAATTCAAAATTAAACTTTTTCTTGTTTTTTTTTTTGTTCCAAAAAAATAACTAAATCAATTAAGAATTTATATTTGAACATGATCAGAGTTTTTACCCACATAATATATCACAAGATTCCTATTATGCTATATAAAATAAGATATTACCAAAATATGAGAATAAATTCAATTCCTCAGATTTAAATTTATTATAAACTTTGATGTAGTGTTATGACTTGTTCACAAAACACTAAGACACTAAATAAAATATTAGCAAAGTTCAATTTTTATACACAGGCCAAATTTGATTTTAGATGACTATTCATCTATAAAAAAACTTCTAGCTGATTTATTTTGTTGTGAATTCTGATTCACCCACAAAATTATTTTATTAACATAAAAAATGCATTTAATGAAATTTAAACAAAAACAGGAGAACGGACACTGGGATAGTATGATTACTAACCTAGAAATTGAAGAAGTTACTTAAGAAGGAAATATATATACATATATTCAAATTGTATAAACATTTAAAAACTTGAATTCAAAATTATAACTTTTTCGTGTTTTTTTTTGTCCCAAAAAATAACTAAATCAATTAAGAATTTATATTTGAACAATAGCAGAGGATCAAAAGTGGTCATTTCTAAACACAGAAATATTACCTTTTTTGTTGGATGCACAAATCTAATTATTTACATACACCCTCTGTCCAAAAAGAAACCGAACTTTCGAAAATAGAAGAAACTAGTGGCGGCACCTGTTGCATCTTTTTGTTGTCGAAAGCGGCAACCATCATTAGTGTTGTGTCAACTGTTTATGATATTTGTTTCATTAGAAGCAGTTATAGTGCCAAGAGTGACAGTTTGTTTTGACGAATGGTCAGAAAATGAGTTTCAAACAGAGAGCTGCGATTGACTTCTGTGTTAAACTTTGTAAAAGTTTTGCCGAAATGTATCAAATGCTTTCAAAAAGCATACGGTGATGAATGCTTATCCCGTAATCAAGTTTATGAGTGGCTTAAGTAATTTCAAAGTGGTGGTGAGATGCTTGAGGATGACGAAAAGCCAAAAACTGGACTGAGCAAAGTAAACATCCAAAAGTGTATGATTTCATCAAAGAAAACCCGAAATCAGCAATGAGATTGATTGAAGATGAATTGGGGGATTCCAAAATCAACCGTGCACAACATTTTGAATGAGTGTTTGGGCCTTTGTAAATTGAATTCGCGATTTGTTCCCCACAAGTTGACCAATGACCAAAAAATATACTGAAATTCAATACATTTTTTGGTCGTTGGTCAACTTTTATCATCAAGGACTTCTTGAAATGATCGTTACTGGTGACGAAACATTTTGAGTATTAGCCGAAACAAAGTGCCAAAGTGCTGAGTGGAGAACCACCAGAAGAGGGGCATCTGAAAAAAAAAAGTCGCTTGAAGAAATCAAAAGTAAAGACAATGCTCATTTGTTTCTATGATTCCAAGGGCATTATCCACAAAGAATTCATTCCGCTTGGCCTAACAGTCAATGGTGAGTTTTATCTTCAAGTTTTGAAGCAATTGATAGCGAGAATTTGTCGCATACGGCATAAATATCATGACAACTGACTGTTCGTCAAAGCGCAGTCACTCTTGGCACTATAACTCGGCTTCTAATGAAGCAAATGTCATAAACAGTTGACACAACACTAATGAAGGTTGCCGCTTTCAACAACAAAAAAGAAAGAACAGGTGGCACCACTAGTTTCTTCAATTGTCTAAAAGTTCGGTTTCTTTTTGGACAGAGGGTGTACATTAAAAATACAGAATATGAAACAGACAATCAATTCTGGATAATAACTTTAAATACTTTTTTTAACATACCTAGTTCAAAGAATAACGTCACTAGTTTTTAACAAACTTTCTTCTTTGAATAGGCAAACATTATGTACTTTATTATCAGTGAATTTCTTTAAGGTAAATACAAAACAGAACAACATAATTTTCAATGTTCATTTTATTAAGCGATTTTTATTCCGATGAAAAAAGAAATGGAATTTGCAAAATATGAGGGGAGGGAAGGGGAAAGAAAAACATTTATTCAGAACACAGATACATATATAAACATCATATATGTGCATACCAACCACCACACACACACGTCCTAATGTGTAACAAAACTGATGATAATGAAAACTATAAATGTACTGGACCAATGAAATTTTTACATGATCGTTCCCACTCTCTTTCATCCAGTTAATGCCTAAAACTACACTGTACAGAGTTCACTACAGTGTAAATAAGCAGTATACAAGACAAAGGAAGGGTGTGTGTGAATGTAATATGGGCATGAACACACATACCTATATCTTAAAAAGTAGGCAGAACTATAGACATCAGAATGTGACACTGACTGCACCTACCAGATTATGAATAAATTGAAAACTTCCATGAACAGAAAATATCCATTCAAAATCCCTTGAATTGACTATTTCCTTCCAAAATTAAACAAAAAAAAAAAACAAAAAAAAAAAAAAATTGTGTATATTTGTTACACATCATGGGGGTGGTGGTGAAGCTCTAGAAACTATCTGTATTTCTCCTATTCCTTATTAATCTAAAATACCAATTCAAATTCATCTTGTTCAACAGGCTTCTTAATCCAAACTCCTAAACTAGCTTCCTGGAATGACTTTCTTACTTGGTCTTTTGCCATCTGGTAATCCATAACAGCAACTTTTGCTTCTGAATATAAACGTGGTGGGGATACTACGGTCTGGTTGGTGAATGATGAAATATGGCCATACAACTTTGAAAATCTTTGAAAAAATGAGCGCTTTGATAAGTATGACACCACTCCGTTTTCAGTTTTTCCTGTGGTAGCATTCACAATTTCAGGTTTTTCTTTACCAATAGTCCAATTGATGCTGAAATTTGGAGACTTGGACATATTTCTGGTTAGAGGGGTACTGATTGTGCACAGCTTAGGCATATTTAAGTGATAGGTACCAGAACAGACCCCAAGTGTTTTCATGATTCTACCATATATAGCTCGATACATGTGATTTGGATGAAATAAACTGCCAACAATAATACTCTCTAAATATACAGGTTCAATAAAATGGCTCAAGAGTGCACCTTGGAGTCCTAAAACATTCCAGCGGGCTATCTTATCAGAGCACGACATAGTAAGTAACCGCTGCTGTCCCTGTATAATACCATCCCAAGTTTGTACTTGTTTACCCGCTTTTACAGGAATCGTTCCCTCCCCAGATTCAATTTTTGTACGTAGAAGCCCACGTACTTTTCGATTAGGATGTTTATCTATTGCCTCTGAACCTGAATCCTCGTGCGGAGAAAACACTCTCGCATCCCCACAAGGTGATGTGCTAATAAATAAATGGAACCTTATTTCTGGTTTCACTATAAATCCCCCACCTTTTCTCATTAGTATGGATGAATCTTCTTTGTGAAGAGAAATCTTTTCCAGCTCACCATAAAGAAAATCCTTTAAACACCGCCTTGCAATAATTTCTGCATGACAGTCATTCAGTGAGGCCCCATTCATACTAATATGTTCTCCATTGATGCATTTTGTACCAGTAGATATGCTAATAACATGAATATCCTTCATTTCTGGATCAGTAGTCATGACTAACCCAGCTAATACTTTCCACTTTGCGTATTCAGCATTTCCAACCATTATCTCTGAAAACTTCTCTAAAATGACTCGTGAAATAGAATCAGCAATATATTGAGGAAAATCTAAAAAACCTGGCTTGCAGCCTGCTTGTTCAACAAGTTTTGCATAATTATTATAGTTTATATTATACAATTTAATAAGAGCTGCTCGAGCAGCTGCTGCTTTTGCCATTCGCTTATTTGGTCCAGAACCTTCAAAGGCTTCTCCATCTACAGTTACAGACATAGTGAATCGCTGATAAGGAACTAACTGATTCTCATTAACTTCAGCATACTGAGCACCAGAATGTATTTCATTAAGTAACATAACAGGGTTTTTTTTATCTGCTTCTGTAACTAGCTTCTCAGCTATCCTCTCAGGTCGTTTACTATCACCCTGCTTGCTTAAACCTTCTACCACTTTACCATTTTTTGCTTCAAAACGATTATAAATAGCAGTTTCATTATCAAAATTATCAGTGGTAAAATCACTACTACTTATCTTTTTATGAATTGCTGTCATTGCTTCAGGTACATCTCTAAATTGAACAAAGGATGCTAAGGCAGCTTGGGCTGCTGCATGCTTAGCAAGTTGTTTTGACTGGCCCTGACCTTTAAACTTCTGTCCATTTACATCAACTGACACTACAAATATGGGATCATGAGGAGGCCCTTTTTGAGACTCAACTAAATATTTTAAACCAGGCTTTAATTCGTTTAATTGCATTAAAGCGTTTTTCCGCTGAACAGGACCATGAGTTTTTTTCCTCTTTTTATGAGTTTCCTGAACATTATTCTCTTCATGAGGCCTCTTTTCAGCATGCTGAGGATTCTGTGTAGAGTCAACATCATTTTCCTTTGTATCCATTTTCTGGACTTCTTGCTTAGCATTTCCTAAAAGAAAATTTAATTTCTTGAAAACATTTTTACAAAACAGCAATGAATAAATACTTAATATTTATCCCCTCATCATTAAATGAAGGTGATAAGAGCTACAAAACAAGAGTATGTTAAAACCAACTCTAGTATCCAGCAGTGGAATAAACTTGAGCCAGCAACTGAATCGTTAATGTGATTACCTTAAGACAAGTGGTGAGTTACAATAAACTTTTTTTTTATCCAGCTCCCAAGGCCAGTTAATCAAAAATTCTGGTTGAATTTTCCCCATGGTGTGGTTTATCACTACAACTACCAGTTCTTTGCAAAAACTCAAAGAAATAAATGCTATTTAAAAATATGGATATAACATTCATTTTTAAACAAACCTGATATCACACTTAAAAAACTCAAATATTGATAATGTATGGATAATATATAATAAGGCAATACATTACTGTACACTAGTATGCACTTGTCTCACTTTCTTATTAGACAGCATATGCACATTATTACAATGTGCATGCTATATGATTTCCTTAATACGTTTTTTCTAATTTAGTTATCATTTCAAGTGTCAACTAAAGTTAATGCAACATTTGAGAAAGTTAAAATTTATTAATCCCTTTATTTTAAAGCAGTATTATGAAACAGATCTTTGTGAATTAAAGTTCAATTGCAACAAGAAAGGTAATGAACAAACAACCCAAAAAAGGCATCACAACAATACTGTGAAGGCCTAGGCCAAAAAATATATTAATTTGTTTATGAAATATCTTTTAAAATAAGGGCAAGATAATTAAAATTTATTGGAAAAGAAATATCAGCTAGTTACTTGATTCAAGATAAATAAACAAGAATTTGGGTTATTACGATCATAAATTTGCTGGCCTGGTTGGCTGAGTGGTTAAGCAAATGTGCTCTCAGGCCAACAGCTTGTGGGTAGAAATCTTCCTGTGGTCATAAATATTTGTCAGTATCTTTCAGGAATTTCATTCTGGGATTACTGCCATACTTATCGGAGGCCTAAAATAACTTGAAAAGGTTCCATGACTGTTCTCTACAGTAGGGTTTCCAAACTATGTAAAAACTAATATGTTAAAAAAAAAAAAAATATATATATATATAAGTAATAAAAAATAGGTAAAAATCAGCACGACACAAATCAATGTGGGTGATCAGTATAACTTTCAGTATACTACTGATACTGGATATTCTCAAATAAACCGCCTCTGCAGCATAACTGGAAGAATGACAGTATGGTGCACCATTTGAATGGAAAAGGCTAAGTTTGATTCTCGTCATGATGGAAGGAATCTTATATGGGTTTTTTTCAAAGAGTTAGCCAATCTCATATGGAGGTAGCAGGATTTTTCTCCTGGAAACTCAAGTTTTTCATCCCACATACAGACAAATTGGCCTTTAGGGACATACACAATTTACAGACAAAAAAGTGGTAGTAGTGGTGAGCAGTAGATGGCGTTGGTGTGGATGATGGAGACAGAGTATTGTAGAGTAGGTGCCCTCCCTTGATGAGTCTTTGGACTCCTTGGAGGTGTCACAAAATAATAATAACTTTCAGTGCAAGTACACTCTCATAAAAAACTATTAGCAGAAAAGGGTAATTCATAAGTTTTCACTTTCCAATTTTAATGTTTCATTATAAGCAAAAAAACATTATTAATCAAAACAGAAAGCAATGTTCTTGAGCTAAATCTGCAAGCAGTTCAATTCATCTAAGAATACAAGATTCGGTAATAAGGTATAAACAACACCAAGAGGAAAAAATATATTTATGAAAACATTATTATTTTGTTCCACTCTATATTTAAACCAAACCTAGTTCAAAAACAAGTCAGACTAAAAGTATACAATACATTAGCCCCTACCAGTCTTAATGTATGGAAGCGAAATCTGGACAATAAAACAAAAAGACAAACAAAGATTAATAACAGCAGAAATGAAGTTTATGAGAAAAACTGTAAAGTATACCCTATTTGATCACAAAAGAAACGAAGAAATTATGAAAGAATTAAACCAAGAACCAGTAATAGAAAATATTAAAAAATATAAACACTACCATTAAATGATGACTTCTAAGGCCGGAACAGGCCATGCTAGGCCTAAATCCTTGATACGCATGATGATGACTATTATTCTGCTGGTTTACTATCCAGCATTATCCACAACTAAACTAGGTAAATGTGGCAAGAAATTAGACAACACAGAAAGGCACCTTCCATGGGTTGGTTAATTACAAAGTTAATTTAGAGAAGTCCAGCTATCAGGTCTTAAAATTACAGTCTCCCAGATCTTTGCATTTTTCTCCCCATCTCATCCTATATGAAAGAATATCCATAGAGATGGTCTCAAATGTAATTGTTGTGTTCTTCAGGGCAGATGTTAACAGATCTACCAGACTGTCCAAAGTAGGCAAAATTGTAGTCACAAGGAACTTTATACACTCCAGCATGTTCAAATGGATGTAGTTGATTTTTGGGGAGCATATGAAAACAGCTAGCTGAATAAAAGCTTGAGAGTAGTATGGAGATCATATTTGTAGAGAACTGGCTATTTTCTCCATGTGCCCCTAACATATGGAATGGAAATGGTTTTGCTGTGGTGTAGGAAGGATGAGAGGTGCATGTAATGTTTTATGTCAGCTGTAAACATTGGTTAAAAGGGTCTCTGAGCTCAGTTTCAAGGGATGTGTCATTTGAACAAATACACCTGGCTCGGTGAGTAAATGTTTTGAGGATGCCATACTGTTGAGAAGGATGATGGTGAGATTGTTCTTCCAGTACAAGTGAGTTTCCTGTAGATAAAGAAGGATAATGAGCCATTGGGAAGTTGTATCACTAGTGTATCTTAAAAGGAAAGACTATTGTTACTTTCCTTTTCTATGGTGAGTCTATTTTAGGGTGTTGGCTGTTAAGGTATGACAAAAAAGTATCTAATGTGTCTGGACCATGAGGCCAAACAGCAAGCACATCATAAACAGCAAATCAAACTGTTGATTTAAGTGTAGCTGTATTTGGTTTTCAAAATGTTCCATACAGAGTTTGCTGGATGGGGGAAAGGGACATAGCAATCCAGATCATCTAGCTGTTTGTGTATATTTTCTTTCCATAGGAAATAACTTGCAAATATTAGTGAAAAGTGAGATCATATCAAAACTGACCATGTCAGAATCTGTCAGTTAAATTTTCTATTAACACGTTCGCTGACACGCTACTCGGGCATAGTTTGTTCCCATACGCCAAACAATTTCACTTCTTCAAGGTCAGTAAGGGTGCTCTCATTGCCGTCGGTAATCGGCATACGAGTATATTCGTAGTTGGCTTGTGTGTGGCTTATATACCATCTATGAGTATAAACACTTTTGCTGCTAGCTCCACAAGCCAAGCATTTTCACTTCTTCAAGGTCAGTACAGGTAATCTCGTTGCCAGCAGTAAACGTCATACGAGTATATTCGTAACTGGCTTGTGAGGCTCATATACCAACTACGGGTATACTCGTAGTTGGCAGCGAACATGTTAAATTACTATTCTTAGAATCAGCATCAGCTATGAAATACTCCCAACCTCAAAAGTATGGTTGCCTGTAAGGGAAGAAAGTGATTTGGATATATGTTTAGCTAATTTGTAGGTATCTATGTTATCTACTATTGGAAAAAAGGGTATTGGGTTAGTAAATTTTAGGGGCCCATATATCGGGGGTGATTTGACATAAAGTTCAAGTTTTTTGGTAATTTCTTTAGGCTAGGAGGTCACTTTTTTTTTTATACTTTGTACACTTTTCTCTTTTGAGATTTCATAAGATCCCAATTTATAATCTGATAAGTGGAGGAGTCTTTAAGAAAATGATTCATTGTTCTGTTATACTCTTCTTAGTTCATAATGACAATAGCATTTCCCTTATCAGCTTTAGTTACAATATCTGTTTATTCTTATATAATTTTCTAAATGCTCGTATTTCTTTAAATTAAAGATGCCAAGAAAGCAAACAAAATTTGCACCTGAAACAATTTCAGGACTGGGCAACTTGTATATAGCTAATGAAGCTAATGACTTCACATCACTTGCCTTAGTATCCCAATGCAAAGCACATATCCTTATGGTTAAGTATAATGCTATTTATTATGAGAAGGGGTCACTACCCAGACTGGTTTTAATCTTTATTGAGGTCTCATCAGTGGGAGCCAGACCCAGAAGGGATACCAAGGTTAAAGAAATGCTGAAGTCATATTTCTATATATGAGTAGCCAAAAGGTGTCACACCTCATTATTAAAATACTCTGGATTAGAGAATAAGGCAAATGATGGGAAATCATTAGCTTCTACATACGAGTTGCTCAGTCCTGAAATTACCTCAGGTGCAAACTTTGTTTGCTTACACTTGGATTACAAATGTGCAAAGTACTTGAAATGATATCTTTAATCTATAGTATAACCAAGTGGAAAAACTTCCAACATCTATCTCTAATCCAGAGTATTCTAATAATAAGGTGTGACACCTTTTGGCTATTAGTATTGGGTTGGCAAATAAGTTCGTTCAGTTTATGCATTAGTACAAATTTACACCGCTTCGCCTGTCACTATTGTTGCACAGCAGCACAACAATAGCGACTTTCAACTGCACAATGCTATTGCGCAGTTGAAAGGCGACATTTCACATAACCTTTCAGTGAATTTTCGTTCAGCCTACTTCATATGCATGGAAATAACGTACATTACAGGCATATTTTGCTTTTTTATTTCAAAAAAGGTAAACGAGCTGCAGAGGCCCATAAAAAATATGCAGCATATATGGGGATGGCCTTAACAGAACGCGTATGTCAAAAGTGGTTTGCCAAATTCCGTTCTGGAGATTTCAACGTTCAGTGATATGCCTCATGCCGGTTGCCCGACCGAGGTTTATTCGAGTGTTATGAAGGATATCGTAGACAAAAATCCATCACAAACAGTGTGGGAGATTGCTGCAGTATCGAGCACATCTCATACAAGCATTGAAAACCATTTGCACAAGCTGGGATATGTTTCAAAACTCAATGTTTGGGTGCCGTATGAATTGATTGAGGACAATATGACTGCTCACATATCCATCTGTGATTCGCTGCGACGTCGCCAAGAAAATGATCCATTTGGAAGCGGATGATTACGGGAGATGAAAAATGGGTCGTGTATGATAACGTGGTATGTAAAATATGATGGGGCACAAGAGTGAACTGCCACAAACAACCTCAAAAGCGGGATTGCACCCAACGAAGATCATGCTCTCTGTGTGATGGGATTATAAAGGTGTTGTCCACTACGAGGTGTTACTGTCAGGCAGAACAATTGATTCAACTGTCTATTGCTCACAATTAACGCAATTGGCCCATGCAATTAGCAGAAAACGTCCTGAATTGGCAAATCGGAAAGGAGTTGTCTTTCACTATGACAACGCCAGACCCCACACATCGTTAACAACCCAAAGTAAATTGTTACGTCTTGGCTGGGATGTTTTTCCGCATCCGCTGTATTCATCGGACCTGGCACCTTCCGATTACCACTTATTCCGATCATTGCAGAATTCTCTAAACAGGAAAACCTTCGTTAATGAGGAGGCGTTCAAAAGTACACCTGGATCAGTTTTTCGCAGGTAAACCTCAGGAATTTTATGAACATGGCATAATGAAGTTGGTGGACAGATGGCAAGAGGTCACTGATAAAGAGGGTCAATATATAACTGACTAGTATGTATATCATCATCATCAAATTCCTGCCATGTACCCTCAAGGGGTGTACAGGATATGATAGTATTACATGAAAAAATTACATCATTACTAACTTCCTATCTACAATTTTACTCCAAATCAGTCTGTTACTTGTCAAGACTCCAACATTATCAGATCTTATATTTCTATCGTCTAAGGCACTTTGTATCGTATCAATCCACCTATATCTTGGTCTTCCTCTGGGTCGTTTTCCTGCCAACCTGGCAGAGAACACTTGTTTTGCTAATCTTTACTCGCCCATTCTATTCAAGTGACCATACCACCTGAGATTAGCTCTGCTAACGCATTCCTGGATATTGACAATGTCAAGTTCTTTCCTAATATCCCCATTTTTAATCTGATATTGCCATTGATGCCATCTGTTCACGCCTCTAATCTTTCTCAGGAATCTCATATCTGCGGTCTCTAGTCTTTGGTCAAGTGTTTTACTTCTGACCCAGCTCTCAGATCCATAAGTTAAAACTGGTTTGAACACTGTCTTGTATACAGCTAATTTAGTGTTCCGACTAATTTCTCTATTATTCCATATGAATTTATTCAATTGACTTCCTACCATATCAGCTTTTTTGATTCTGTTGTCAATTTTCATATTTAATTTACCATCTTCACTAAAAATCGTGCCTAAGTAGCTGAAATATTTTACTTGTTCCACAGATTCTCCATTCACAACACAGTTGACATTTTCAATGATTCTGCTTATTTTCATTGTCTTTGTCTTTTTATTGCTGACCTTCATACCATATCTATTACAACAACTATTCAATTTAGTCAGAGAATCTTGCAGACTTGTAGCGGATTTATTCAGAAGTATAACATCATCGGCATAAAGCAAAGAGCTGACATTAACATCTCCAATTTTGATATCATGTTTAATACCACTTTCCTTCATAATATGATCCATATAGATAATGAATAACAGAGGGGATAATGTACATCCTTGTCTCACACCAGATTTAACATTAAACCATCTTCCTGTGCTTCCTTCAATCCTAACTGCTGATTTACAACTGAAATAAAGACGAAGTATTGCTTGATATAATACCCAATCGATACCATATAACTGTAGCATAGTGAATAGCTTCTCTCTTGGGACCTTGTCATATGCCATTTCCAGATCAACAAAACTTAAATACAGATCTTTGTTATATTCCCATGATTTCTCGACTATTTCTCGTAAAGTGAAGATCTGATCCTGACAGCCTCTATTTGGCCTGAATCCAGCTTGTTCTTCCACAATTCTTCTCAACTGTTTCTCAAGTATACTTGCATAGATCTTGCCAGGAACACTTAGCAGGGAAATACCTCTGTAAATCTCACATTCAGTTTTATTTCCCTTTTTATATATGGGTACTATGAGAGCTCTACTCCAATCATCGGGAATTCAATTCGAATTCCCGATGATTGGAGTTAGCAATTCGACCAGCAATGCTGAAGTATGGTGGTATAAGAGCCTGTAAGGCTCTTATACCACCATACTTCAGCATTGCTGGTCGAATATCCTCTACTCCTGCTGCCTTTCCACATTTCAAGCCTTTGATGGCTTTTTCTACTTCAAGTATTGATTGACTGCATGCCTGGTCAGTGTTTTTTTACCACTGCTTGTTTCATTTAGCAGTTTTTCAAAGTAATTACTCCATACTTCAAGGATATCTTTTTCTCCGATTTTCATGTCACCTTTATCATCTCCGATTCCTT
Organism: Typopeltis vanoorti; assembly: GCF_054136105.1. NCBI lineage: Eukaryota > Metazoa > Arthropoda > Arachnida > Uropygi > Thelyphonidae > Typopeltis > Typopeltis vanoorti. The sequence continues at coordinate 4,214,066 of NC_143570.1, read as the reverse complement.
TTACAGCACTCTTTCCTCCATTCCTAAGCTTCTTCAACAACCTCCAGAATATTTTGTCACCTTCTTGATCTTTATTTTCTATATTCTTGCCAAAGTCCATTGTGTAGTAATAATAAACACAAAATAACATTGTGTAGTGTTATGGTTTTTTTTTTGGATTGGTTTTGTGGTGGTGAAACCAGTGTCAGATGAAGTTTAGTGAACTGAATTCTTTCCTTCATTGTTACACAGTGCTCAGTATTCATTATTAAAAATTATGAGAACTACTGTGCTACAGTAAAACTTCAGTTTAATATAAACTAAAATAATCACTTGACGCTTTGACTTTCATATCAAGGTCATCATCTGGAGTACATACACATATATACAAAGTAAGAAAATACATTACAATCTTCTACATGCTACGCTAAAGTTACAGTAATTTGGTCAACCATTAAAACTAGCTGTTTACATAATTTTTATAAACAAATTTAGTGACACGATATCTATATAAACAGAAATGCTTCTGCTCACCTAGATACCCATCATTGTACATTCAGTTGGTATTCACAAGAATGTGATAGAAATAATGAATATTTCCACACCAAGAGAAATTTGAAGTTAAGAAATACTGCTGCATCCTCATCAATGACTAAGTTAGCAAATATTGTAACAGAAGAACATTCAGAATGCAATACGATGTTTTTTACTTTTATTTTTGTGTTTTCACACTGAAGTGCCATTAAATTAGGGATAGCTACTCAGTAACGTGTTGGACCCCCCCCCCCTGGTCCTGATACCGGCCACCACAAGTTTGCAAAAATCTTTCACACTTATGACAATTCATGCATCCTCCAGAGCTGTCCACAATTCGCTCAAGTTTGCTGGTGAAAAGACACAGGCCCCAACACTCTGCTTGACGATATATATAAAAAAAATGGGATTTAAATCAGGGTTTCTAGGTGGCCACTTCATTATTTCAGAGTCAACGGAATGCTCCTGGTATTCTGTTGCAGCAGTAGCCTGCCTGGATCTACGAGATGAACAGCTGACTTGCTGGTAGATGTCATCTCCATTGGGATGCATGATGAACATAAATGGATGTAAATGGTTGGCCATCAGTTCCACGTACTGGGATTCATTGAGAGGCATTGGTACACATACCAAATGTCCCAAAGATGTCCAACTGAACCACCACCAGCTTCTTTAGTTCTGACCTGACATGCAGGATCCATGGTTTAATGGGATTGGCACCATATTCCCATTATGCTATGAAGTTTAAATCACAATTCATCACTCCCGCCAATTTTAAAATCATCCAGTTTCGATGTAGGCAAGATGTTCAACTCAATATCGTGCTGTTAGATGTGGGACTCTCGCAGGTTGGTGGCTCCTCAAGCCAAGATGGTAAAGTGAACGCTGCTTAGTCCTTCTGACTTTCAGGCTGGAATCCTCATAGGAGGTGATTTGCAAGTCAGACGGCGAAGACCACTTATTCAAGGCAGCTGCCCTTTGCAGTTTGTCTTGGTACTTGTTTTTTGGCCAGAATTTAACTGCAATACAAGAAAATCCAAGTATCACCACATGTAATGGTGGACAGTTTCCTCTCCAATGATTTCACCACCAATGCAGGATTACTCATGGTTCTGCTCTCACAGAATTCCAATCCTATCCACAGTTTTGACAATGATAGCTCCATTCCTCCTTTTCATTTGACAAACCCTTCTAGTGCTCAAGTATTAGAATCTTCAAGATTCACCACGACCAGTGGCCTGAACTCTGATATCCTACTTATATCCAAATGGGACAAGAACCACCTTGTAAACTTCAATGCCACCAAAACCCGGTCCTGTCTAATCTTTCACAAGAAAGAGCTTGCATCTCCCGCTTACCTTACCTTCAATAATACTGAGATATCCAAACATGATCAGATTTCTCTTCTTGGACTGACCTGCATCTCCAATCTTTTCTGGCACAACCACATTTCAACCATAGCTTCTGCAGATGCCAAAAAAAATAGAAACATTTTTTTCCAAGTCGATTTTACTTGGGAAATAAAATTTATATAAAATACTTGTAATTGAAATAATGTTTAACTCACTCTGCTTATTAAATGTGGTAAATTGTTAGAATATTTACATAAGACCCACTGAAATTGTAAATACAAAAAGAATAGCTCAGACAGGATTAGGCAAATAGACCTGAGGCCAGCGGTAATTGTGAAGGTTGCCAGATTACGAGTTTTCCCACCAAATCCCAGCGATAGCATCGGTGACGGAGAAACCCTTCCAGTAAATCCGGGGGACTTAATTTGAAGAAGCACCAAAGTTGGGAGAGTGAGATAAAAGGCAGAAATTGAGGGGCCAAAAGGTCTCTCGCTCTTGCTTCGAAGTTGTTTCCAGTGGCAAGCTTTTTCTGAGGATGCGGAGAGTCACGCAGTTCCGACGAAGATGGGAAGTTATATAGCAGCAAAGACGTTCCTTTCGGGATGTCCTACCATGATTCTTCAATGATCTACGTGTGTGCTGTATAATTGCTGTCATAAACTAGTACCCGATTGGAAATTTTTCGGAAGAAAACAGATCGTGCCCATATACCTTAAGATCAAGGACTGTATGTAATAAGCTGGAAAGATTGTAAGTAAGATGATTTATGTGAAATTCCTAGATTGCAAAATTTAAGCAACGAACGTTGGTTCTATTGTCTATTAATATAGAAAGTATGAGAGAAGTCAAAGAGCTGTACTTCTGTTTGAATGTGAATAAGTAGTATATAGAGCTCTAAGGAAACTGCTAATGTTGTGTAATACAAAAATTGAATGTAGATTAAGTTATGCCTCTTTCTGTTCATAACTTCGAGTTAAGTTATGTGTTTAAGTCTGTCCGTACATCTGAAAATTTATTTAAAATTTTAACGTCTTTCTCTTAAAGTTTAAGCGAAAATGCTTGAATGATCGTATGGAGAATTAGACACGTGATTTGTATTGTCCGCATTGCTATCTAGTTGAATTAGTCAGAAGCAGACACTTAATATGAGGTTTAAATTTCGGGTTTACTTTGTCTTTGAATGAATACACGTTAATAATGAATACATGTTAATAGCTTGCCTGATCTTGTCTTACCAATGCACTGTCCCCCAGGCATATGGTTGCACTTCGCAACCATATGCCTGGGGAAGGAGTGTCCTGGGTTCGATTCCCATTGGCGACGAGAGGAGCTTAAGGATCTTCCTCAGCCATAGCCAAGTTAGCCAGTCTTGGGCGTGGACAGCAGGGTTTTTTCCCCTAGTTTATCTGGGCTTTTTCATCCCCCAAGCAGGTAAACCGGCCCCGTGAACACATGGATCTACAGCCATAAATATTTGATCCCTGTCCCTATTGGGGCTCAACTCGTCCCAATAGGAACAGGGGAGAAAAGGGAGGAAACTCCATATGAATAAATAAACTGTCTCATAAAAATATAGAACCTGTGTATCCTGAGAATAGAAATAGTCATGACTGACTAATAAAGATGATTTAGGAGTTGCTTGAACTAGAGAGTTAATTTAAGAGATTTTTCATGCTCAGCTGAATATTTCTGTTGTATGTAAGGGAAAGAAAAACAATTCTTTTACGCAATCCTTAATGGCGCAGTTAAAACAAAAAAAAATAATTTTTACGGATCAATGCAGGAATAATACAGCAAGGTAGATTAAGGAATTGGTTCCAACCAGAAGCTTTTCTTGTATCTACACTTGGAGCAAGTCAAATACGACCTTGAGAAGGGGGGGAGTAAAATTATATAGATAAAAAGAATTAAGAATAATTACAAGTTTTGTGCATGAAGAACTAGCTCAAGCAATGACGAATTTTGCTACGACATCACAACTGATAAAAAATATATTACAAAGGCGCAGTTCGACGACGACATAAATAATAATAACAAAATAATATAAAAAAAAAGTAGATATTATTACAGGGGAATCTGACTAATTAATGACATTGCCACTTTAATTCCTCACTCTCACACAGACGTTTAGTTTCTGTCTTTGTCTCTTCAACAGACACTTTCATGAACAGTGCTCTGCTGCACGGGCCTTATTCCTCAACTGTCCTCCAAAATCATTAAAACAGGAGTCAATGCTAACCTACACCTTTTTACAGTCCATTTTGAAACACAATGAACCAAATTCACTGCCACCTCTTTCATTCCATCTACCTCAATTCTTCAGAACAGTCTCACCCACTCTGCCTTCAAAGATTAGTCTCAGCTGTTTTCAAGCAAAAAAGTGAACAGACTCTTTTCTTCTATTCTTGCAAACACACAGCACAGATTTGCATTGTTATTACTAGGTCATGTGGCCTTTCCTGTATGGATCATGTATTATATATATATATATATATATATATATATATATATATATAAACCACGAGAATTTGAAGAATGTAAACTTTACAATAGTTAATAAACTCGTATCATGTTACTATTCAAATTTAATGAATAACTGATCAAAGTTTGAACAAGGAAAAGAAAGACGCTAATAATATATGGCATTTATTATATTCTGGTTAAAAATAACAGCTCATAGATTACATCATGATCATCAAATTCTTCCCATGTACCCTCAAGGGGTATACAGGATATGATAATACTACATGGAAAATTTACATCATTACTAACTTCATATCTACAATTTTACTCCAAATCAGTCTGTTATTAGTCAAGACTCCAACATTATCAGACCTTATATTTCTATCGTTTAAGGCACTTTGTACCGCATCAATCCATCTATATCTTGGTCTTCCTCTGGGTCGTTTTCCTGCCAACCTGGAGGAGAACACTTGTTTTGCAAATCTATCCTCGCCCATTCTGTTTAAGAGACCATACCACCTGAGATTAGCTCTGCTAACGCATTCCTGGATGTTGACAATGTCAAGTTATTTCCTAATATCCTCGTTTTTAATATGATATTGCCATTGATGCAATCTGTTCACGCCTCTAATCCTTTTCAGGACTCATATCTGCAGTTTCTAGTCTTTGGTTAAGTGCTTTACTTCTGACCCAGCTCTCAGATCCATAAGTTAAAACTGGTTTGAACACTGACTTGTATACAGCTAATTTAGTGTTCTGAGTAATTTCTCTATTATTCCATATGAATTTATTCAATTGACTTCCTACCATATCAGCTTTTTTGATTCTGTTGTCAATTTTCATATTTAATTTACCATCTTCACTAAAAATCGTGCCTAAGTAGCTGAAATATTTTACTTGTTCCACAGATTCTCCATTCACAACGCAGTTGACATTTTCAACGATTCTGCCTATTTTCACAGTCTTTGTCTTTTTATTGCTGACCTTCATGCCATATCTATTACAACAGCTATTCAATTTAGTCAGAGAATCTTGCAGACTTGTAGCAGATTTATTTAGAAGTATAACATCATCTGCATAAAGAGCTGACATTAACATCTCCAATTTTGATATCAGGTTTAATACCACTTTCCTTCATAATATGATCCATATAGATAATGAATAACAGAGGGGATAATGTACATCCTTGTCTCACACCAGATTTAACATTAAACCATCTTCCTGTACTTCCTTCAATTCTAACTGCTGACTTACAACTCAAATAAAGACTAAGTATTGCTTGATATAATGCCCAATCGATACCATATAACTGCAGCATATTGAATAGCTTCTCTCTTGGCACCTTGTCATATGCCTTTTCCAAATCGACAAACCTTAAATACAGATCTTTGTTATATTCCCATGCTTTCTCAACTATTTGTCGCAAAGTGAAGATCTGATCCTGACAGCCTCTATTTGGCCTGAATCCAGTTTGTTCTTCACCGAGCTTTTCTACCACAATTCTTCTCAACCGTTTCTCAAGTATACTAGCATAAATCTTACCAGGAACACTCAGTAGGGAAATACCTCTGTAATTCTCACATTCGGTTTTATTTCCCTTTTTATATATAGGTACTCTACTCCAATCATCGGGAATTTGTCCCTCTGTCTATGCCTTCTGAACTATGTAGTGCTGCCACTGTAAGATTTTTATATACTTGAGCATTTCTGGTCAGATACCATCTATTCCTGCTGCTTTTCCACATTTCAAGCCTTTGATGGCTTTTAATACTTCAAGTATATATATGTATTCCTGACTGTATGCCTGCTGAGTGTTTTGTACCACTGTGCTATCACTGCTTGCTTCATTTACCAATTTTTCGAGGTACTGACTCCATACTTCAAGGATAGCTTTTCCTCCTATTTTCATGTCACCTTAATCATCTCTAATTCCTTTTACAGCACTCTTTCCTCTATTTCTGAGCTTCTTCAACAACTTCCAGAATATCTTGCCAACTTCTTGATATTTATTTTCTATGTTCTTGCCAAAGTCCTCCCATGACTTTTGTTAGCAATGTTTTCACAGTGTTTAGCTTTCTTACATTTGTCTCTGTATTCTCTAAGAGCACAAGCTGACTTATCTAGGAACTTTTGATATGCTTTCTTCTTTTCCTTCACTGTCTCTTTAATTTCCTGTGTTCACCATGGAGTTCTGATTTTTCTATCCTTGCAGACAACCTCACCACATGCCTCTCTGGCTGAATCAATCAATGTTTGCTTCAGGGCTTTCCACCGAATCTCCAAGGTTTGGTTCCTGTTCTCAAACTCTTTCATTTTTTCTTCAATAATCTTTGTGTATTTGAGTCTACAGTTCACATCTGAGAGCAGGATAAAATTGAATTTTCAAATTCAATTTTATCCTGCTCAAGACTAAATAGTGATCACTTCCAATTTCAAATCCTCTGTACACTCTGGTGTCCTGCACCAGGGAGAAAACATCACTATCAACAATAACATAGTCAATGAGACTTTTCTTATTCCTTGCCTCTTCGCTCCATGTGAATTTGTGTACATTTTTATGTTAGAACATGGTGTTAGTAATAACCAGTCCATGTCCTGAGCAGAAATCCAACAGGTATTTGCCATTACTATTAGCTTTGTTCTTTTCTCCAAATTTTCCCAAAATATTTTTGTATGTTTGACAATCACTTTGTAAAAATAATCATATTAAAAATTCTGAATATTTTTACGTATTAATTATGCTTGTTAGTTTTTGTTTTCATACACTCAGTGTCTGCACTTGTGATGTGCTCGTTATGAAAATGTTATATTAGAAGTAACATGTAAAGAAGTAAAAATATTGAAGTACTTACTAAACTGATTATTTGTGTTACTTATAAGAAAGTTTGTTGTATTTTAAAATGTTGAATTTTGTGTTTGTGAAAGACTTTCTCTTAGTGCTGATGGATACAGCGAGTCAGCCATTTTATTGCAGTGCGTAGTTTCTGACTTTTGTGAAGTGTGCATGCTCCCGGAGAGAACTTGATGTGTGATTGACAGCCGACTAGGAAAGCGTTGTGTATCCAAGTTACAGTTGTAAACAAGAGAGCGTTCGGAAAGTTTTTAGAACATTGGCCGAGGAATATTCAAGTTGGAAGTTACTTGATTTTTTTTGTGCGGCAGTCAGAAGGAAATTTCATAATGTATTCCGAAAAAAGGAATAGTGAAAATAATAGGTTTCAAGGAGGAATAAGTAATGAATAAAAGGAAATCTTGAAACTGTAAGTTTTTTTACACTGGCCGGTTAATATCCAAGTTGGAAGGAACTTGATATTTTATTGCAGTGCGTAGTTTCTGACTTTTGTGACGTGCGCATGCTCCCGGAGAGAACTTGATGTGTGATTGACAGCTGACTAGGAAAGCGTTGCGTATCCAAGTTACAGTTGTAAACAAGAGAGCGTTCGGAAAGTTTTTAGAGCACTGGCCGAGGAATATTCAAGTTGGAAGGAACTTGATTTTTTTTTGTGCGGCAGTCAGAAGGAAATTTCATAATGTATTCCGAAAAAGGGAATAGTGAAAATAATAGGTTTCAAGGAGGAATAAGTAATGAATAAAAGGAAATCTTGAAACTAAGTTTTTTACACTGGACAGTAAATATTCAAGTTGGAAGGAACTTGATTTTTTTTTGTGTGTGGCAGTCAGAAGAAATTTTATAGTGTATTCCGAAAAAGGAATAGTGGAAATAATAGGTTTCAAGGAGGAATAAGTAATGAATAAAAGGGAATCTAGAAAGTTTTTAAAGTGGAAAAAGTTAAGACTGTCATTTAGTATTGTGAATGAAAGGAGAACTTGTTGCTTACATTCTAAAGTGAATGTTTTTCTTAGAGAAAATATTGATAAGGAAGTTCTATAAGTATTAAGGATGCCTGAAAGTAAATGTTTAGAAAATATATTGATTAAGAAGATTTATAGGTATTAAGGATGCATGATCTGATGAGTATTGCTACTAAAAGGAAACAAGATTTAGTCAAGAAGACTTTTATATGTGTTATATTGATTGATGAAAAGGATCCTGAAAATGAAGTACAGAGCCGTGTAACTTCTGAAAAAGAGCCTTAACAGAAAGAGAAAAAGACTATGAACATTTTTTGTGATTGTGAAAGAAAAAGTGTTTAGTCTTAAGAGGAAGTTTATATTTTTAAATAAGGCCTTGGATCCATATAATCTGTAGTTATAGTTTTATTAAATGTGTTTATTTTGTACTTGGTTTTGAGTCAATGATTAGTTGGATTCTGAAAGAGAGAGTTAAAGTCATTGCACCAATTGGAGTGAACTTTTGTGCAATGCAATAACATATAGGGACAATATAGAGGAAGAAGAAATAATATAAAAAAAAACTTTAGAAATAACAACTTCCTACTCTGCTATTTAGATCCCCAACAATGACCAATTTTTCCTTTTTCATTGTGTCAGTAGCTTTCTCTAGAGCCTCAAAAAATTCTTCCACTTCTACCTTAGTAGAGCCTTCTGTGGGACCATAGGCACAAATAAGTCTCAATATCCAGTTTCCCATTCTGATATTTTTCAATATCACTCTACTTGAGACTGCATGCCATTCAAGAAGATTAGCCTCATATTTTGTGTTGAATATTATGGCTACTCCTTCTTTTCCTTGATTGTCATTGCCTGAATATAACATCTTGTATTTATTGCTCAGAAAGATCTCACCAGTTTGTCTTTTTTGTTGCAGTCACCCCTATTATGTCAATCTGGCACTTATCTAATTCCTAAGCTAGCTCCATTTCTTTGCCATTCAGGCTTCTTATGTTGATAGTACCGATCTTTAACTCTGGTAATATTGAGTTGGGGTGTGCTTTCAAATTTGTTCCAGTAGCTGACTTTTCAATGTTCGCCCTGGTTCCCTGGCAAAAACAATGGGGGCCTTGTTTAACTGGCGAAGGCCCCAGCTGGCATGAAATTTTGTCATGTTGTACCTTCATTTTGTATTTTGGTTTAAGCCAATAAGAAAACAATTTGGTTGGCTAAATCCCAAATTGCCAGCCCATCCTTATTCATTTAGTATCTAGGTAGATACCCAACAGGGTGCACTATGAGAAGGTGAGGATTGGACATTAGGTCAGAAGCCTTGGTCGGTTCTCCGCATTCCTTTAAAGGCTATGTGGAGGTCTCCTCTCAGTTATAGTACAGCTTTGACCCTTAAGCACCCTGCTCGTAGATTAGAAATAATGAAAATGGAACAATAAATTACACAATAACCACAGTAATTAACTTTAATGAAATGAAAGTACATATTCCCCCATTTCTTTGATTTGCTTGTTTCTACACATTGATGATGTACTGTTATTTTCAGTATGAAATATCTGTACTTTCATTTCATTAAAGTTAATTACTGTGGTTATTGTGTAATTTATTGTTTATAGTCATGCCACAGGTACCTTTAAAGATTGGAAGAGGGAACAGTTATGAAGAAATGGAAGTGTTGTAGATTGCCTGTCATTTCCTTGAGATGTTTGTAGTGATTGTGCTATAGAATAGTAGTTTTTTTTTTTTTTTTTATCTGATCCACACACGAAAGGCCACAAGGCCTACAGCACATCACTGCCAAGTGTGGAGAAGAGGAATCTGTTCACATGTTGTTTGAACAGCTGAGAGTTGTAATCTTTTAGGAAGACAAAGTGGGGGAGACTGTTCCACAAGACAGAAACAGATGGAATGAAAGAGGAGGCAGTAAAGTTGGTTCAGTGAGTTTTAAATGGTCTGTAAGTGTTGGTTAGCAGTGAGTAGCTTGTTTTAATGATTTTGGAGGAGAGTGGAAGAATAATTGTGGCCAGTTCAGTAGAGCATTATCCATGAAAGTATCTGTAGAAGAGGCACCAGACAAAACTGAATGTCTGTGAGAGAGGGACTGAAGTAGGTTTGTGAGAGAGAGGGATCATTAATTAGCTGGATTGCCCTCTTCAGAATAGAATCGAACAATCTTAAAGAGGATTTTGGTGTACCACCCCAAATATCTGAGAGCAATATTCCACGGCTGAGCAGATTTGGAACCTTGTATAGAGTTAGCTGCTATGAAAGTGAAAAGTAGTGTCTTGTACAAAAACGCACCAAGTTTTTTGGTAGCTGCAGAGACTATTGTTGAAATAGTCCTTTGTTGTGCCAGGAAAGATCAAAATATCAGAGGTGCAGGTCAGTCCAAGAAAGTAATCTATCATGTTTGACTATCCCAGTACTACTAAGGTAAAGGGGGGGGGGGTGATCTGTTTCTTGCGAGAGATCAGATAGAACCTGGGTTTTGGTAGCATTTAAGTTTACTAGGTTGTCCTTGCCCTACTGGGATATCTATGAGATCTGAGTTCAGGTCCCTGGTCATGATAGATTTACACGAGCAAGTTACTTTCAGGAAGGTCATATAATTTTTCTTTATGAAAATTCCATATTATCAGAATTATTTGTTTTTATGAATACTTTATATGTGTAATATGTAATTTTTCACATTTTCTCTTTGCTTGTTTCCTTTTTTAAATTCGTTTTTGTTTTCAATTTTGCAGTGGAATGATCTCTAGTGTTCTGAATGGCAGCACTCCTATTGCATCTGTGATATCACTTCTGGTGACAGAAGTGATATCACAGATGCAATAGGAGTGACTGCTTATATAGAGACATAGAGGGTATTGAGCAGAGCATATTGTTGTACACTAGTACCGGAAAAGAAAATGCTATGGAGCAGGTACAAGACAGTTGGTGGCAATTGGATCCATGAATAGTATAAAGTACAAGCTAGGAAAGAAAGAAAAGATACAGTATGAGAGAAGATTGGCTGGCCAGGCTATGCTTAATTCCAGGAAATTCTTCTGCTATATTATACTGGAGGTGTAAGTGGAGGTGTAAGAAGACTTGAGAAAGTGTTGCTGAATGTAGTGGATGTGCAAACTCAGGGAAACTAGATTTGTTAGGGGGGGGGGGGGAATAGAGATACAGTCCTTATGGAGGCAGTTGAATGTAAGAATGAATATAATATGCCAGAGCAAATAAGGACAACAAATCTGAGTGGGATAGTTAATATAAGGCATCAAGGTAGGGTTGGGGCTAATGGGGGTCTTAAATTCATGTACACTAATACTAGGAGTATTAGGAACAAGAAGGAAGAGTTTTTGGCCATAGTTGGCACTTCCAGACCACAGGTTATAGGTATTAGTGAAACATGGCTGACTGTAGATGATATAACTAGTGGGATTGAATGTGATGGGTATAGTGTGTTCAGGAATGACAGAGAGAATAAAATGGGGGGAGGAGTATTGTTGATGATAGCTGATGAGCTCCAGCCAAGGAGAATAGAAGTTGAATTGCAGGATAGAGAAAAGAGCACATTTGAGGCCATTTGGTGTGAGATTGTGGCTAGCAGAACTAAACATACAATTGGGTGCTGCTATAGACCAGGTGATGGAAAAGATGGTGGTGACAGTATGCACAAGCAAATAGAAGAAATGGGTGGAAGGAGGGTGATTATTATGGGAGATTTCAACTATGGTCGCATTGATTGGAGTGAGGAGAGGACACACGGAAGGAAGGAACTGGATTTTATGCGGTTATTAAGGGATAACTATCTGCGACAGCATGTAATGGAAAATACTAGGGGTCAGAGAGTACTTGACCTAGTAATTACATCTGAGGATTTGGCTGTAACAAATATGACCACATTGCCACCAATCGGTGAGAGTGATCATAGGGTCTTAACTTGGGAGGTGGCTAAAGGTGTAGAATTTTCAATTAAGACAGGGTACATGTGGAATTATCGGGCTGGAAAGTATGACAAGCTTAGGAGTTTGATTGGTTCAGTGCCATGGCATGTACAACTGCAAGGACTAGAAGTTGATAGTGCATGGGAGGTAGTTAAGAAGTGCTTGCATGAAGCAATGGCTGACTGTATACCTAGAGTCCGAATAATAAATCAAGTAGGGGTTAAATGGATGAATAACACCATTAAGCTTGAGTTGCAAAAAAAGAAACAACTATGGAGGGAATTTAAGGAGAAGGGTGACCGGCAGGCACATGAATGGTATAAAGCACAGGCCAGAAGGGTGACGAGTGTGGTAAGAAAAGCAAAAAAGGATTACGAAAGAACATTGGCCACGCAGGCTAAAGAGAATCCTAAACAGTTTTTTAGATATGTAGCAAGTAAAAGGAAAAATGTACATCGCAGATTGATTTTAAAGAATGCCGATGGTAGGGAGGTAACTGAATCAGTTGAGATAGTTGAGTTACTGAGTGAGCACTTTGCAAAAGTATATCATCCAGGTGATGACATTGCAGAAACGAATAAACCAGTATATTATAAGGGAATTGTGGTTAATGAAGTGGAGGTGAGTAGTCTATTGCATAACCTCAATGTCAATACATCTGTGGGATTGGATGGTATACCAGCTCGTGTTGTACGAGAAGCAGCTAAAGAATTGTCAGTACCCTTGACCATTTTGTTTAATTTGAGTCTCGGGTCTGGGTTAGCCCCGAGCGGGTGGAAAGAGGGGAAAATAGTTCCACTGCATAAAGGTGGTTCCAAGACTGCTGTAGTAAATTACCGACCGATTAGCATATCAGGAATCATTGTCAAGGTCTTAGAGAAAATAGTCAAGAGGAAAATACAAGATTGGATAGAAGAAAATGGGATACTGTATCGGGGACAGCATGGTTTTGTGAAGGGTAGGTCATGCCTCAGTAACTTGCTCACGTATTATAACACAGTGACGGCTGAACTGGATAAGGGTAATGGGTTTACGGTGATTCTACTGGACCTTGCCAAGGCCTTTGACAGGATTCCACATGGAATTCTAATCAGTAAATTGCAGCATATGGGAATGGACATAGGGTTGGTGAGATGGATAGGAGGGTGGTTGACGGAGAGATATCAGAGAGTGGTTTACTCAGGAGTAGAGTCCACAAGACGGCCTGTGACTAGTGGTGTACCACAAGGATCTGTTCTTGGACCACTGCTGTTTAATTTGTTCATAAATGATATAGGAAATGATCTGAGAGGAACAGTTCATTTGTTTGCGGATGATGCGAAGTTGGGTAGGGCAATAGTGAATGCAGATGACGTCAAAATTTTGCAGGATGATTTGGATAGATTGGAGGTCTGGGCTAAGGAGAATAGATGTCAGTTTAATGTGGCAAAATGTAAGGTTATGCATTTTGGGGTGAAAAGATTGGCGGCAGTTTACTGCATTGGTGGAACCGTGCTCCAGGAAATTGATGAGGCACGAGATTTAGGAGTGTTGGTAGATAAGGAATTGAAATTTAGGGGACACATTGCAAAAGTGACCAAAACAGCTCATCAAATCACTTGGTTGCTGAAGAATACGATGACAAGCAGAGACAAGCAGGTTATTGTTCCTCTGTATCGAGCCTTGATAAGACCCCATCTAGACTACTGTGCTCAGATTTGGTCACCTAGGTTTCTTCTTGATGGGGAGGAGGTGGAGAGGATCCAGAGGCGAGTGACCAAGATGATAGCAGGTCTGTGGAATGAACCGTATGAGAACAGGTTGAGGATTTGTGGGTTGCAAAAATTGGTTGATAGGCGGAGGAGGGGAGATATGATTGAGACATTCAAATTACTGAAGGGTTTCTATAAAATTAATTCAGAAGATATTTTTGAGAACAGGGCTGGTTGTGGGAGGACTAGGGGACATCCATGGAAACTGGGCAAAGGTGTGGTTAGTAAAGGTGTTAGAGCTGGGTTCTTTACTTTTAGAGTAGTGAATGAGTGGAATGCGCTCCCTGAGTCTGTGGTGGATGCTGTGACAGTGAATGAGTTTAAGGCGAGGTATGATAGATACTGTATGAATGTCAAATAGTTGTGATGAATATGATTTGGGGCCTCCCTCGATGAGTCCAATGACTCCCTGGAGTTGCCCGTAATAATAGTAATAATAATAGTAATATATGGTAAGCAAAAGAAAGAATAACTATGGCAGATTGACACAGGTGGATAGTCATGGCAGCAGCATGACAGTTGCAAAGAATCATGGAATTATTGAATGAATTCTTTATCGGCATGTACATACCAGTGTAAATAATGCTGTGCAATATATATAGAAGGGAGAAAAATTGACAGTGAAAGAATCAGGTGTATCTGGTGTTGATTAGATATTAATAAGGCTGTGGGAATGGATGATATATCACCACACATTCTTAAGGAATGTGCACAAACAGTTAACTATGCCCGTGATCTGGTTATTTAATGAAAAATCTTGCATAAGGAGTGGAAAGAAGACAAAACAGTACCACTCCCAAGCATGATTCTAGGACAAAAGTTCCCAATTATAGACCAGCCTGTAAAACTAAAATTGTAATCAAGGTGTTGGAGAGATTGGTTAGGAATAGAAGACAAGATTGGTTGATGGACGTAGTATTCTTTATGATGGTCAGCATGAATTTGTAAAGGGTAGGTCTTGTTTTAGCAATTTACTTGCATTTTGTGACAAGGTGAAGAGTTAAATAAGAGACAATCCTATACAGTGATATTCTGGGACTTTGCAAAGCATTTGACAGATTGTCACCTGATAAGTTGGTGTACAAGCTGCAATAGGAATAGATAACATATTGGTTCAGATAGATCAGACTAGCTCTCTGAATGATACCAGTAAGTTGTGCATGATGGAGCAGTATCTGAAAAAAAAGAAGTCTCAGGGTTCTGTTCTTGGGCCCCTTACTATTTAACCTGTTTGTAAATGAAATATCATGTGAAGAGAATGGGAACCTTCAACTGTTTGCTGATGATGCAAAGTTGGCAAGAGTTATAAGTAGCAAGTATAAGGAGAATTATAAGTATATTAATTCTCTTCAAAAAGATTTGAATAAAATTTTGACTCGAACAAAGGAGTGGGGTTGTAGTTTAATATTAATAAGTGCAAAGTGTTGAATTTTTAAGTGCAGAAATATGGCACTGTGTACTATATGATAGTGCTGTACTGCAGGAAGTGGGTGAGATTCAAGATTTGGCAGAGATTGTTGACAGCAGACTGAAATTTAGAGGACATATTGCAAGTGTTGCACATCATAGTACTGCTATGATAAAAAGTACTCGAACAGGTAGGGATAACGAAGTTGTACCAATGTTTAAAACACTGGTCAGACCACACTTGGACTACTTACTCAGATTTGGTCACCTGGTTTTCAATGTGATGTGGAAAAAAATGGAGAATGCCCAGAGAAGAGTAACTAAGACAATATCAGGTCTCTGTAATGCTGGTTATGGTGAGAAGTTGAAGAAATGTGGATTGCAGAATTCAGTGGATAGGAGGAAATGAGGTGATATGATAGAGATGTTTAAGTTAGGGAGGGGATTTTATTGGATTAATCCAGAAGAGATTATAAAAAGAGTAGAAGACGAGAACAAGAACCAGAGACCATCCCTGGAAGCTATATAGGAGTGTGTTGAAGAGTTGTGAGGAGTAGATTTTTCACATGGAGAACTATCAATGAATGAGATGCATCATCTAAATATGTTGTTAATGCAGAGAGTGTTAAGGATTTTAAGAGTCAACATGAGAGATTTGTTGTTAGTTGAATGAACCTCACATGATGAGTCTGCCGACTTCATGGAGGGTGTAATAATAATAATATATATATTTTTTTTGTTTACAACATTCAAATAGTGAATGGAGGGTGTTATAATAATAATAAAATATAATGCTGTTTACAACATTCAAATAATGAAGGCTGGACTTTGCCAATACTGCCAGAAGTAATGCTGGTTATTCTGCTATTCAATCACTCATAGTGGTACATATGAACGTTGTCATGTTAATTAAAGCACCATTTCTACATCTTTACTTGGATGATATTAAAGAATAAATACGAATATAGACTTTTTGGTAAAAAAAAAAATTTAAAAAGAGAGAGAGAATTGTGGGAGTGTCAATTATATGAACTAGATAACACTGAAGGTCACAGAACGCCTTCAGTGACAACTTGACCACTCAATGCAGGACAGGATCCATGAAGTTTCACAGGGAGTTTTTGGTGCTTTTGGCTTAGAAAATTAATGTTTTTGCAACATTAATTTTCTAGTTGGTACATAGAATCAACTAGTGTTGATTCTATGTACCAACTA
Organism: Typopeltis vanoorti; assembly: GCF_054136105.1. NCBI lineage: Eukaryota > Metazoa > Arthropoda > Arachnida > Uropygi > Thelyphonidae > Typopeltis > Typopeltis vanoorti. The sequence continues at coordinate 4,197,626 of NC_143570.1, read as the reverse complement.
GTACAGCAGGCATCTTAATATACCTCCTTTACTGCCCATATGATGACAGCTCAATGCAAGAGTATCTGTCCTCCTGACCTAGTTAGGGTGGATATGTATTTTATACTCTTAATACAAGTAAATAAATCATTGTAGAAGTGGTGCTCACTTCCTACCCATCTAACAATATTTTATATATCATGGGTGTTACTCAAAGATTATGCCATTTATGGGGGAAAAAAAAAAAAAAGCAAACCAATACATAGGATGGCTACAATGCTATGATATGTATTATCAAAGAAGTGGGTTGTGATTTCGGATATTACAGTAACCTTTTTCAAAAATGTGCATAGCAGTTCCTAGTGACATTTACAAACCGTGCACAGAAATTTGGTGTTATATGGAAAAAATAATAAGATTTACAAAGAGGTTAATAGTACTGTTTAAAATATATATATGTATATATATTTTTCTTATCTGAATAAAACTCGTGGACGAATTGTAACAATTTATTAAATAATTAATTTAAAAAGCATAAAAAGGTGGAATTGAGTGGTGATGGAAAATTTTTTGTTAATGCTCGATTACTTCTGAAAAGTTGAACATGACAGGCTTTTGGAATTTTAGAAATTGATGATATCAATTGAGAAGTCAATTGCAAACCTCATGAAATGACCATTTCTACTGACAGTCACTCACCTATATCAGAAGTGTAATATCAGTAGATAATTTTTTCAAGAAACTGAGCTGGCCTGACACAGAATACAGATGCAAATACTTATTTATCGCATTCAAAATGTTTTATTTTTTACTATTTATAGAAATTCAAATAAGAATAACTGAGCGACATAACAAAGCTAAATTACAACAAAGATGGCAGAAACCGTGGCGGCAATTTTGCAGGAACGCCGACTATTGATATTTTCGATATTACATGGGGGGGGGGATGCATACACTTATGAATATAATATAATTATCCTACACTGTTACTATAACAATTATGAAATATACAGATAAGAATCAACACTTAAATGACTTCAAACATTATTCTTACCTATTGTGTTAACTTCATTCTGAGCAGAAGACTCTGCACGTTTTCCTTTCTCCATTATGTTCACTCTGATATCAGATGCAGTTAAAATAATGTATATAGTAAACCTCCAAAGATTACGCTTCGTATATTACAACTTAAAATAATAGCTTTATACTCCTTTAACTACTCAAAAAAAAAACAAATAAAAACCTCCGATCTTACATAACATCAACAATCACAACAAACAGTCACGCTCCGAAATGGCGGAACACACATACATTCACGACACTCAGTGTTTACAAGTTAAAGTACAATAACAGAAAATGCTGTGAATCTGATTTAGTAAATTAAATATTAACAGATATTGTACTACTAGTAGTCAGATTTAAGAAAATAATTGAAATAAAACTTGATATTATTTTAGAAATCATGGGCATTAATGGTGCTGTCGCGGTAACATTAAAATAATTTTAAGAGCTGCTTGCAAATATACGTTAAACTAGTTTAAAGAAATAAAATATTCCTAAAATAAACGGCCAAAAGGCTTCATTTCGGCGATGCAAAATTATAAAAATCAAGTAGATATTAAATACAGCATTATTTCAAAACCGAATACAGAAACTATAAAAGATTCGAATGAAATTTGACCAGAGAGCTTACGGGAATACACTCGCCGATGTTTACGAGTTGCCCTAAACGGAACTTATAAGAGACATGCCCGCTTCACAGCGTCCATATATTCGCCTCCTAAAAATATTCCAGCAAGTTAATTGCGATGCAGATGACAGAGCATTCAAGATTGGTTGAGTGGAAATTGTAAGGGGAGGGGGGGAAGGTCCAGAAGTAATCATCCGCCAGAACCTCAAGACCGAATTTATGCAAAGCCAGACAAATTACAGCTTAGGGCATTCGAGAAGCTATTAAACTTAATATTTACTCACTTGAGAGGAGATTGTTAAATGTTATACCATAGGGAGTCATAAAACCTAAAGTCTGGCACAGAGTCACCTAATTGACTACCATAGTTGTCTCTATTTGCGGTTCCATCGAGGAACGCTGACCAAAGTTTCTTCTCAAGATCGATATACACCTCATTTTGTTGTGGGGAAGAGGAAACTTCCTCTTTATGAGGTCTTTATAAGCTAGTGATGATGTCTGAGTCACAACATCCGATAGTAGGTATTCCTAAAGAAAACAGATAATGATGTTAGCTAATGCCGATCTAAATTACAAACACACACACACGCGCGCGCGCGCACACACACACACACACACACACACAAAAGCAACGGAAAACGACTGAAGTGTATATTTTGACAATAAAATCGTACGAACACAGGGTTAAGTAAATGTGTGAAATAATATTCAAGAGGAGACACCCAAGACAGGATATTTCTAGAGAAGAGAAGGAAGAGAAACTCATAATGAACATAAAGAGACGTATAAAGTATTCAGGAGGAAGGACAGATTTTTTGAAGTAATATAAGTGACGTTATTTGTTTTGTAAACTGGAAGAAATAAAAATTAATTTTGCTGAAAGTTTGATGAAACAAAGTTAGGTGAAGATAGAAAGGACATGTAGAGGAACTGGGTGAGAATGATGATGATGATGACATTGCAGAAAATTCAGGAAAAAAAGAACGTTCCTTGAGGATGCTATGATAAAGAATAGAAATTATTAACAAAAATTGTGAACGATTTGGAAAAAATCATACTGCCTAGAAATTAAAAAATCATCAGCTTTCATTTCAATTCCAATAAAGGAGATTCTAAAATAATTTAACATAAAAGTTATCTTAATTTCATATACCAGAAACGTTACATTGAAACTAATCCAAAAACCTTTTGGAGCCGATTATAATTATTATCATTGTTAAAAAATCATCCAACGCCGTTTATTCCCAAGTAGGGAGTAGAAAGGTTGGTCGACTGGTAGAGCCTCTGCTACTAATGGCTCAGTTAAGTAAGTTTGAGCGCAGTTAGTAGTTGGAAGGGGTCCAATCGTTCGATGCTGTTGGCACACTCTCCCTCGGTGAGTCTTTGGACTCCATGGAGGTGTCAAATAATAATAATAGTAATAATAATAATAATAATAAAACTGCCATTTTACCCATATCTAACTTGCCAGTCTGGTTGGCCGAATGGTCAGAGTATTCGCTCTCCAAATAAAAGGCCGCTGGTTCGAATCCCACCTCCACCACTAGTATTGTCTGTGAAAATACTAGTGGTGGAGGTGGGCATCAGATGGCGTTGTTGTAAATCATACGGTTCGCTGTAGTTGGAGGATTGTGAACACTGAGATGGTGTATGGTGAACACTGAGAGCTGTAGAGGTTGTGCCCTCCCTCGACGAGTCTTTGGAGGTGTCACGTAATAATAATAATAATAACTTTTCGAGACTGAGTAGGCAGCTCATTCTCCACTGTAGCCAATCAAAGATAGCTGGCTATCGCTCATTAAAGCATTCCCACTGATGAGACGGCTCAACTAGTGCCAAGATCTCGTGATTCCTACTTCTAACACAATATTTTTAATGACTGAAAGAGTGTGGGATGTGTGGTCGATTTTCATCCGTTTGAGAGAGGAAAAACTCGAATTTCTGGGAGAAAAAACCCTCTTGCCCGTGTCAGAGCCTCTGGTCGACGACGAGACTTGAACTTAATTCTATCTTCAGGCGGTTAAGCGCACAGGAGTAAACACAACTTCTGCTGAGCTACACAAGCTCTTGGAGCTCTCGGGTATTCTAATTATTAGTGGCCTCTATAGCGCAGTGGAAATGGTGTTTGCATTCCTTAGCATTAATCTGCCCGAAGATACACAAAAGTTCATGTCCAGTCGCCGAATGAAGAAACTTTTTCTAAATCTTTCTGCGACCGGTTTCCAAACTAGACAATCTCTACAGTCTTGAAACAGCTATCTCTGATTGGCCACTGGTGGAGATTGAACTGCTCACTCACTCTCCAAATTCTACATAGGGTTAAAAGGCTTCGCCTACTCCCTTTGAGGGAAGAAAAGGTATTAGCTTATTTTATATTTATTATTACTTTATTCACATAATTAATACACAGTGAAAACAATATATCATTTAAAAACAATATGACTGGTGACACAGAGTAAGTCAGGTTCTACCCAAGAATCTAAGAATAGTCTGTCAGGTAGCGTCGTAAAATAAGCACTTTTCAAGAAATGCTGTTTTTGTAGATCATATGGGATCACTTCGGTGATGTTTAATTCCTGTAAACAGTTGGATAGCTTCTTTGCTATTGCACCAAGTGCATCATAACTATTAGGATGATTTTGGTGTGTTTAACCCACAGCCAACCAACTTCGATTGCCAGATCTCAATATTTAATAATTTTTTATTCCGTTTCTTTGATCTTTATGTTGTTATCACTGGGTACTGCGATATCAATAATTTAAACTTCTCGATGTAGTTTGTATTCTAAATTCGCAGAGAATTTTTGCTGTTTAGTTTTTCAATTATTGTCTCTATTTATGCTGCCACGAGATATCAGAAGTAGGAAAGCCATACTTTTTGCATTCATGCCAATGAATTATTTTGGCTACTTGAACATGGCGGTATTTATAATCAGTTTGAGCTATCTTGCTGCAGGCACTGATTAGATGTTCTACAGTCTCATCTTTCTGATCGCATAATCTGTATTTGCAGTTATTATTGATGTTCAAAAGATTTGCGTTCATTCCATTAGTTTCTAATGCCTTTTCTTGAACTGCTAGGATAAATCCTTCTGATTTTTCTTTTTTAATATATCCATATTGTAGACATTGCGACGTCTTGTAGATGTCAATTTTTTCTCAGTATCTCGAATAAACTGTCCATGAAAGGGTTTATTTTTGCAGCGCACATATCGGTTATTTTGCTGTTCCTTTTTATAATCGGATTTGTATCCTGTTGCTTTTAGAAGGATCTCTTGTGTAATTGCTTGAAGCATTTGCTCAGAGCTATTCTTGATGTAACTTTTTAAAATAATTTCTTCTTCCACAATCTGTCTCACTTTCAGCAGACCCTGTTCACCTATTCCATAGTAAGTACAACCGATCAACATCACTTCGTGGATACAATGAATGATGCATAGTCATTGGTTTTGTAGTTTTGCGGTCCATTTGTCCAGTTATTCTTTTGTCCATTCTATTATGCCAGTTATGCATGAGATCACTAGATATAGCCCAATAATTCATTGCTGTAAATTTGTTTAATCCATTGTTTATTTACAAAATATTTCTAGCTCTTTTGGTGTATTCTGCTGCTGCTGCTTAACTTTGGCGTGGAGAATATCACCGGATTCTAATATTCCTAGGTATTTATAATATTAGTTAGCTGAAATTGCATTTATATATTTCTCTTGATCAAAATTAAAATTACTAGTGTCATTAATTTTTTTCTCGTTAACTAGATAAAATTGCGTATTTATCTAAACCAAATTCCATTGTCATCTCCTGACAGAAAATACAAACTGTGTTCAGTAAAGATTCCATTTGCTCTGCCAATTTTCTATATAACTTCAAGTTATACATATACAACAGATGGGAAATTTTAATAATATATTTACGAAACTCATATCCCAGTTTTTCCTTCAAAAATCATAGACAAAAGTATAAAAGAAATGTTGAAATGCAATGGCGACAAGGAATCTCCTTGGAAAATTCCATTTAATTCTAATATTTCCGAATCGTTTATTATTGACGATTAAAGTTGTTTTTCTTGATTTCATAGCAGCAGCCAGGAATGAACGTATGTTTTTGCTAATTTCAAATAATGATTTTAAGATCCGGGAGTGTATGACCGAATCGAATGGTTTCTTATCGACTATCCATGTCATGTTCAAGTTAATTTATCATCTTTTGCATTTTTGAGAATCATTTTATTAAAAAGAATCTGGTCTTTTATTCCTCTAGATTTCTGAAAATTGCCTTTTTGTTCAATCGGCTAAATCTGATTATCAGATAAGTAGTGTTATATGGAATTTGCTATGATTGCAGTGAAGAGTTAAACATAATTTGTAGGCATGTTTTGGACAACAGTTACTTGGGTCACTTATCTTTCATCAAGAGAAAAGTACGCCTAGATATCATCCAATATTCCACTGAGCCTGACTGCAAAAAATAATTAAATTGTTCTAACATTCGATCATGTAGACTGGATAGATGCTTTAGCCAAAATCCATGGAGTTCATCTTTGCCAGGTGCACTCCAGTTTTTTAATTTTCTAGCTTGTGCACTAACCATTTCTTTAGTGATAATGATATTTTGCGTTGCTTTTAGTTTCATTTGAGATTCTATTTCCTTAATCCATGAGGCATCTTTACTATGTTCGAGAGGATTATCTCAGATTGACTTCCAAAATTTGAGTGTTTCTTCTTTTTCTGGTGATGATTGTCTGCATTTTTATTTCTCTGAAGAGATTGAAAGAATTTACGTTGGTTCTGTCGAAATTCTGTATTTTCTACATACAGGTTTAATCTTGCATCATATCATTTAATTTTACACATTCGCTATAATTCTTTGTTTTAGCTCTTCGGAAACTTCAGCAATTGTTTTGTTCCCAATTTTTGATGTCATTATTTTTCACCTGTCCTTCTTTAAAACTCTTTAAGTTGCTCGGCCAGCTCGAAGTTTTTGACTTTTCGTTAAAAACGGATTTTCCATGGCGCAGATTGCTTCATCATCGTCATTTGCTCTTGCAATTTGTAACTAACCTGCACTGTAATGATATAAGCTGTGCTGTACAGGAGCTGATGTGGTTCCTTTATATTGTTTCTTGTGATGATTTCTATCACAGCATTTTTGATTCTAAGGGACTTTTAGCTATGTTTTTAGCTTAGATTTATGTACAGATTTTAATGATAGTACTATTATACGGTCATTTATGGAATTCGTATGTTTCAATATCCCCTAACTTCATTTTACACTGTACTTCTGTCAAAACAACCTCAGGTATATCGTTACCTTGATGCTTACTGAGTTGAATTCCAAAGTTAGATATACTTTTGAATAGATATAACATCAGGGGTAGTTAGATATAACTACCACCTGATGATTTGCTGTTACTGGAGTTGTTGGTTTATTACATAAATCCTGCAGCTGAAGTTCATTAAATACCTTGTTACTGAAAATGAAATTATCTTGGTCCATATGTTTGTTTTGTTCTGTTATTGCAGCTTCTGGGAATTTTTGTTTCCAAAAAAGCATACACTTTCTAAAACTGTGTTTTTCTAGTATTGATCTCTAAACTGTTTTCTTCTGCAGTCTATTTTTAGGTTTGGTTTCTTCAGTCTCTTTTCAGCTTGCTATCCTGATTGTCCAGCAAAGAGTGGTGGTCATATAGCTCACTTGTTGCCTGATGCCCACGATCCACAACATCTCTCGCAGCCCTTGATGACCGGGGATTCGAATGATCTGCTATCAATTTCTTCTTTCTTTGCACCATTAAGATAAAGGATGGAACACTGTCAGTCTGGCACCTCAGTTGACACCTGTCTTACAAGGGTGGCCTTGCTAGTAGCTATGTTACCTACTGTATAGGTCTCTACATAATTGAACATGCAAGCCCCATCGCAACGACAAGACCGTGTTCCTCGGGAAATAAGTTTTATGATGATGATGATGATGATGACCACGACGACGACGATTAGGATGATGATGATTATTATTATGCGCCTGTGTAGCTCAGAGGAAGTGGTGTTTAAGATCCTCAACGCTAAACCGCCTGAAGAAAGAGCATCACGATTTCGATTGTAGTCGCCGACTAAAGGAACTTTTTCTAAGCCTTTTTTTCGACCGGTTACCGAGTTAGTCGATCTCTTGCACGGGCAAGCGAATTTTGTCTCCAGGAAACTCGGGTTTTTTCGTCCCGTAAACTCAAGAAAATCGAAGTAGAACCCATATTATTTTCAGGCATTAAATATTTTGCGTGAAGGTGAGGTACCACGAGATGGCGGCATTGTTAGCCGTCTCTTCACTGTTTGTCGCTTAATTAGTGATAGCCTTGGACCAGCTATCTCTGATTAGCTACCAGAACGGATTTAATTGTCCATTCTCATCTCCAAATGTTATATAGGGCTGAAAAGGTCCTATTGTGGAGTTTGCACACCACGACGCTTGACCGCATGAAGGAAGACTTGCTTTCGAATCTAGTCGGCGACTAGAGGAAATTTTTCTTAAGACTTTTTTCTCGGTTTTTTTCTGCCGGAAACTCCGATTTTTCGTCCTGTAAACTCAAGAAAATCAACCGTAGAACCCACAATATTTAAAACATTAAAAATATTGTGAGAATCTTAGGTACCACGAGATGGCGGCATTAGTTAAGCCGCCTATTCACTGCGTGCCACTTAATTAGTGATAGCCAAAAGTTAGATAGGAATATAACAGCCTCGCCTACTCCCTTTATGGAAACAAAAAGGCGTTAGCTTAGCTGATTATTATTATTATTATCATTATGTTCAGTTAACAGAGTTCGCATTTAAAAAGTATTAAGAAACATGAAACACAATAATAAAATCTTTTGCCTATTAGGAAGGACGAAACACCAAAGTTTTCAGGAGAAAAACCCTTGTCCAGGTATGAAATCGGCTAATTCTCCTTCAGTTGAAAAGCCCTGATATTGGTTCTTCTCCTCCTAAATTGGATGGCAACCATGTCTTTTCACCCAAAGGACTTCGACGAAACTGTCTGTGCTACAGAGACTCTTTCTAGAGTTGAGATGATGTTATATCTTGGAGGCTCAATTTTTCTAGATGTTTTGTATATGTGCTTTTTATTATATATATTATTTCAGGGAAAATTCACATTTTACTATTATAATTACAGCTATTTTGCCTGCTTCAGTTTAGGAGTGCTCCTGTTTAAATGTTTGGCTATTTACTCACGGATTTTCGGGCATTGTAGAAGTAAATTTACCAAAACGTATATGTAGCATAAGGAAGAGAAATTTACACATACCTTTTTCTGGGTGTTGCGGCTTTTCTTCTTTCTGTGGATGTGTAAATTTCTCTTCCTTATGCTACATATACTTTTTGGTAAATTTACTTCTACAATGCCCTAAGAATCCGTGAGTAAATAGCCAATGACATTTAAACAGGGGCATTCCTAAACTGAAGCAGGCAAAATAGCCATAATTATAATAGTTTATTAAGAGGAGTAACATTGGAGTTTTCCCAGAAATAATATACATAATTCACATTTTACTCCTCTTAAAAACTATTATTTTTACGGCTATTTTGCCTGCTTTTGTTTAGGAGTGCCCGTTTTCTAATGTCATCGGCTTTTTACTCAAGAAGTCTTAGGACATTACAGATCTATTATGGAGACAAATATAAGAAGAATAATAGAGAGAGAAAATTCGCACATACCTTTTTTGGATGTTGTTGGCTGTCCTCTTTCTGCGATGTGCATACGTCTGCTGTGAGGCTGTAAAAAAGGAAGTTTTTTTTTTTGAGAAAAGTAGGCGAGGGTGGGTTGAGGCAATGTGGGAGAATTAATTTGAAAAAAACCGCAGTTTTTTAATATATATATATATATATATATATAATAGTATCGTGAAGGGTGGGCAGAACGCATTTTTGGAAGGAGGAAGAGATGAAAAAAAGGAGTTTGAAAATTGAAATTATTTTTGAGGAAGGGTTTATGAGAGAAGAAGTCAGGGGAGGCGGTTAACAAGGTGCGAGCCATTTAGACAGCTCGGAACTCATGGGAGAACTGGATGCTATGTCATGTCGGCTTCGTGTTTCTGCCTTTGAAATGCTTATGTTATAGCTTGGTCGGAGTTGTGAACTAAGTTTTATGTTATGGAGCTCACAACATTATCATATTATGTAGGGTCGGTGGACGTTGATTGAGTTTTCTTCACATTTTATGGCTGTTGTTTCCATTATTCTAAGTATTGTTTCTTGTTATTAGTGCTTGTAATTGCTCCTGTGATAACTGGAACTGTTGTTGCTTTCTTGCTTCACAGTCGTTTATTTTCAATCTCTAGATCAATACATTGGTCAGTTTCCAATGTACTTTTTCTTTTGTTCTACTGTCTCATGGTATTGCTAAATAAATACCCTCATATATTGTTGTTGTTGGACTACAGTGATGTCTGGCATATTATGTTCAAGATGTTTATTTGTTTGAATTTAAATGTCATATTAACTTCGCATTTTCAATTTCAATAACTTTTCCAACTATGTGTTCGCTAGGGACGTTGCAATTCGGTAACGGTATTTCCTGCATATGTTCCAGAGTACAACTTTTGCTACCCGATTATGCCTTTGTTTATAATCTGTACGGGTAACCTTGCTAAAGAACTAATAAGGTGTTCACTGTCTATTTTTTTTGTGTGTGCATAGTGACGATCTGTAAATCTGAAAGGATCTTTTCAATATTCGCCTTTATTGCATTCGTTTGTAGTGCTTGTTCTTGAGAATTAAAGACCTTCTGTTTCTTACTTGATGCTGCCCTGCTGAAGCCATTGCCACGTTAAGAGATTTTCAACTTTCTCTTCAATATCTTTCAAAAACTGACGATGGAGTAATTTATTTTTCCAACATTTTGATCTTTTTGCCAATTCAATTCTCTTTTCTTCTTCTTCTTACACTCTATTCATGAGAGATACGTGTGACATTAAATTAAGAAATATAAACTCGTTAACACAAGAATATTTTAAAATTTGCCAAATATTTCAGTCTGAAATTAATAGGCTATCCTCTATTGAAATTCATCTCTCTTTAGTATTTAGCAATGTGACATCACGCGGTTCATTCTACTTTTGAATGATCAAATTATTGTATTCCATCTTCTAAAAATTCCATCTTCCTTTCAAGCTACTGAGTATAGTCTATTAATTTCAGACTGAAATATTTGGCAAATATTAAAATCTTTTTGTGTTAACATTATATTTCTTCTTTCACTGTTTGCTGCTCTCACAAAAGACAACGTCCTCAACATCACTTCGTCAGTGCAAGGCATGATTCACTGTCATTAATTTTCATGTTTTACGATCAACTGCATTCAGATCATCTTGTGTCTAGTCGATTATCCCAACTGTGTATCTGATTACAGGGATAACTCTTGTATGAATTGCCCTTAGAGTGATCCTTCCAGTCAGTTTGGAATTTAGAACTTGTCCATCTCTTTTCAGATATTCACACACTGCGAAGATTTGTGAAAGAAGCTAAACAGGACCAAATAATGGTTGCTAGCATCAGATTTTTAAATCAGGAAAAGACATATGGCAACACGAAGAGGGAAAACTCTTCAAAATCTTTATCTTCTGTAATGTGATGTGATTTGAAGATTATACACAAAGTAATACACAGCATATGTATAACTTGTAAGCCTGCGGTTGATGTAAACTCGGTGAAAGATATCGTGCATGTTGTACTCACTACTATTCGTAATTATATAGATTAAATTCATAAAGAGTCACATTAAATCTTGTATAAAAATCAGGTGATATACAAATTACCACTTCATAATTTTTTTGTTATTCTCCTAAATATATCCAGCACATGATATCATAAATATTTTGCTAAAGAGATTAAATGTTGCATGAAATTTTCCAAGGAAATAAATACTAGAAAAGACAAAATCTATGTAACTAAACAAAAGCGCAAAAATATTAAATGCATTCTCAATTACGAATGAGCAAACAATAAAATAAAAAATCTGTCATGATGTGAACTACTTGAATACATTTATAACAATAAGATAGATAATATAAGCGACGGGAGGAATCTTTATTTGGACAATTTTCAATGGAAGGTGAGTTAGCCGATCTTATACGGAGGTAGCAGGGTTTTTTCCTCCCGGAAATTCTGGTTTTTCATCCTGCATACAGACAGATCGGCCCTTCAGAACACACAACCGCAATTTACAGACAAAAAATACCAGTTGTGGTGGTGGAGGTGGGCGGTAGATGGCGTTGATTGAGATAACTCGTAGAAAAGGTTGAGACAGTTGTATCAGTTGAAACAGTTGTTGATGTCCTCCCGCGATAAGTCTTCGGACTCCTTGGAGGTGTCAGGAATAATAATAATAATAATAATAATAATAATAATAATAATAATAATAATAATAATAATAATAATATACTGAACAATTATTAGTAGTGTAGTACCATGTGGAATCAATTTTAATGAAAACATCCCCAGTTTGGTTTAGAAATAAACTGCATATCCAGGAGTACAGACAATATATTTAAGATTTCTGAGAATACTTAGGGATGACATTAATTGCAGAATTGTATGAAAAATAAACACAGTAGGAAGGAATTTGACATTATTGCCCTGTGCACTAAGGACTAATCAAAACTGATCAATTAAACAGAATGGGAGAAAAAAGTCAGGAAATTCGAGTTTCATTGTAGAATAGCAGGTAAAAGACAAAATAAAATAATATGTAAAATCAGTAAAATATTGAAAATCTATGAACATGTAACAGATAAATTGGGAAGATAGTTGAGAGAGTTAGGTGCTAATGACATAACTGCATTATTTAATATATTATCAAAGTATTTTGCATTTAAGATTGAGAGTATATACTAAGAGATTTTGATAATGTCAATAATTATAAATTAAGGTGATTAATGATAAGAAAAGGTGACGCTGTTGAGCCTAAGTAATGTTTGTAAAATGGTCATCAAGGAATATTCAACATTAACTAATCACGAATGGCTCGCAAAAACTATCAGTGATTATTAAAGGCATTCCTAACCTTAACACTAACAGCTCACGCCTTTGATTCCCTCACAAGGGAAACCTATTTTGATTCCCTTATCCACTTTATGGATCGTGAGGTGGTAGTTCAATCTCCATTGGAAGCCAATTAGAGATTACTAGCTTAAGATTATCCTTAAGAATATCCGTCATCCGGTGAAGAGAGGCAGCTGACAAGTGCCACCATCTCGTTGGGCCTAATCCTAACACTATGTATTTATTGTCTGAGATAGAGCGTGTTCTAAGGTTGATTTTCGTGAGTTTCTGGGAGAAAAAACCGATTGCCCGTGCCAGAGATCGACTAACACATTAACCGGTCGAAGAAAAGATTAGTATATGTTCCTCTAGTCGGCGAATGGAATTCAAACCAGGTCTTCCTTCTGGAGGTCAAACGACATGGAGTGAAAAAGCCACTTTCACTTATCTACACATGCCATCAGAACAGAATTATATATTTAAATGTAAATTTATGAAGAATTTGAGGATAAATTAATGTTGGGGATGCAAAAGATTGGCTATCAGATGAAGCGAACAAACATAGAACCAAATTAGAAAAAAAAGTAGTTATAATGTGGCAGGTCATATAAAGAAGAAACAGATTCCGTGATAGAAGAATATAGAGAAGGGAGGTTATTAAAGGGTTTTCCGAAAATACCCTCATGATATTATCAATGCCTTAAAATAACAAACTTCGATTAAGGAATTTTAAATCAACAAAATATAAAAAGGATATCCTGTTAGCAGTTCTGAAAGTGCCTCAGATCAATGTTTAAGTCATACCTTTCTAAAATGCATTAGCAAATTCCTGAACAAATGACTATGTTGTCCTCCGGAGAATAACAAAAAAACCTAAATTCTCGTGGAATGTTCGTGTAGTAGCTTCATTTAAAAATAGATCCGCAAGACATATCTCCATAAAAGCAGGTTTAAAAAGCAAAGCTCCAATCTGAAGACATCCTACAACAACAACAACACAGCATTTTTGCCCAAATGTTTAACAACATTCATGTTTGAGAGAAGCAACCCACATATTAAATTACAAAAAAAAATCAACTAACGCCTTTTATTCCTAAACAGTGACTAGCCCATGCAGTATTAGTATATTTAACGTTTCGAGACTGAGAGTCAATTCACATTTTCACCTGCAGCCAATCATGCAATCACTAATTATACATGACACTCAACGAAGACAGGCGTTGTGTCGCCATGTAGCGGTCCCTAATCCTAACTGAAAATAACGTGATTTCTACAGTCTATTTTCTTGAGTTTACGAAACGGACAACCCGAGTTTCCGGGAGAGAGAAAACCCAATTGCCTGTCCCAGAGATCTACAAACTCGGGAACCAGTAGATAAAAGGTTTACTAAAAGTTCTTCTAGTCGACGACTACAATTGAACTATGTTGCTCTTTTTACGGGCGATCTAGTGCCGTGAACGTTGAACTGAACTGAACTACCCATAAATCATAATTTACAATGATATATTAATTACAGTGAATACAAATCATCATTCAAATTAAATCACTCTAAATTTCAAGAGCTAGTACATACTAAACTCGATAATCCATAAAAACTTTGGATGAGTTTGTACAATAGCAGAAAAAAAAAAAAAATCTGAGGCTGGTATGTTGTCCTTGTCATCTGTGTGTGCGTCATTCGGTCGATTGTCTTCTTTGCCGTTGAAACATCCTTCCGCCTAAGAATGTTATCTGCCTCTCCTTCCATCTAAAATTCCTTATCAAGCTCCTCACAGGCTGGATTCGAATTCAAGCTTTTCCAAACAAAATACAATGTTGCAAAGTCAGGAGATTGAGTTATCCAGTTATTCAGATTGAGTTATGAAGACTTCCTCGTTAGCTATACAAATAGCTAAAGAGAAAGTAATTTGCTATCAGATGCTAGACTTTGAAAAATCTAAGAAAAAAATAATACGAAATCCTTTAATGCCTTTTATTTGTATAAAGGAAGAAGGGAAAACTTCTATTGTCTTTACTGTACCTATCCTGGATTATCCTCGAACTATCAATGTATTAAACCTATTCAGAAAAGTTAGCTAGACAGGTATCTGTCGCCAATTAAAACGCCCCTAAACACTAATACTCTTGTAATGGTTAGTAAACGCATTAGTTCCATGTACACTTTTTTTGATGAGGGGTTAAAAATCCTAGGTTTCTGGGAGAAAAAACTTACAGATAACAGGGACAACATACCAGCCTCAGAGTTATTTTCTTCTGCTATTGTACAAACTCATCCAAAGATTTTATAGGTTATCGAGTTGAGCATATACTAGCTCTAGATTTTAGAGTAATTTAATTTGAATGATGATTTATAATAACTATAATTAATATATCATTCCATAACCGGTCTAGAAAAGATTTGTCTGGTTGGCTACAAGTAATAGAACAGTATGTTCTCGGATAGTATATCGCTATTGAAGAAAAAAAACGTCAGTACTAAACAGGTAAATAATGATATTCACTGAACAAAAATTTAATATATATATATATATATATATATATATATATCAGTTTAGCTGACGTTTGCAATCATAGCACTAAACCGGCGAAGTTCAATTCTAGTCGCTGACTAGAGGAACTTTTTTTATACCCTTATTCTAGAGATTCTCGAGTTAGACGATCTGTGACAAAGGTAACTTCGTAATTTCTGCAGGAAAACGCGATCTTTTTGTTTGCTAAACTGAAGACAAACGACCGCAGAACGCATACTATTTTATATAATAACACACTGTGTTAAGTGTTCAACCTGAACAACTAGAGGGCAGCACTTGAGAGAATAACGGCATCCAGCCATCTCTTCGCTGGATGCCGCTATTCTCTTACTGATTGATAATTGGTGAGACTGAATTGTCCACTCGGTCTCGAAAAGTTAGCTGCAGCATGAAAGCAAATATTAGCAGCACCAGAAATACATTATGGAATTGGATATGCAGATTACAGCTACTTTAACTGAATTCTCCAATTAAGTGTCTACTGAATATTATGTTTTATTTACTAGAAATTAAATAATTAAATCTCCTAACACCTTTTAATCTGAGTAGGTTACGTCATTGTAGCCTATCTAACTGGTGGGGACTGAAGGGTAAGTGCTGTCCTCACTGATAGACAATTAGAGAAAACTGGCCCAAAACTAGCGCTAATTATATTCGGCATCCCATGAAGAGAGGCAGCTAACAAGTGCTACTATATCGTGGTCCGCAATTCTAAGACAATATTTACTGTTTGAAATAGTATGGGTTCTAGGGCTGATTTTCTTGAATTTCGTCATGCGGAACGAAAAATCTGAATTTTCGGTTGGAAAGATCCACTTGGCTTTGTCAGAGATCATGTAACCGGTCGAAAAATGGCTTAGAAAAAGTTCCTCTACTCGATGACTTAAATTGAAATTAGGTCTTCATTCTTCTGGCAGTTTAGTACTGTGCAAGCACATGCCACTTTTACTGAGTTGCACATGTTCAACTATGCTATTTACAATCTAAATTTAACTTAATCCATGTATTATATCACTCATCATCTACCTCAGATTTAAGAGGAACAAAATACTTAATATATAATAAATATAAAATATATATTATAATATTATATATTTATTATATAATAAATAAGACCAATGAATCTGTATTCTTCCAACCAAACAACGTTCAATGTCACAAGACTGACATTGTGCCAGTATGGTTCGAAGAGCATATCCAAGTATTTTATGTTCTCCAGTGGCAGTTGCCTATTTCTCTAATTTGAATCCTAACGACCATTTGTGGGATCATGTGGAATGAAACATCTGCTGGTCGACGCTAGTTCCTGGTTCGGTTCCTGACTTCTGGAAAGGTGCTCTCTGTAGGCGGTCCAGAATAACTCATACAGCTTTTCTGGTCTAGTGGAGTCAATGACAAGATAGGTAAAAGTGCTTAACTTGGCGAAAAATGGCCCTACGCGTTACTAGGTAGGTTGACATGTTTTGGTTTAGGATTGGATGATGAGTATCTAAATATTCTTGCAATAATTAAAAATATAATATAAGTAAAAAAATCATTTAACTGCTAATATTTGTTTTATTAAAATTCCAGAAATTGACCTTAGAACCCATAGTACCTCAGAAAATAAAAAATGCGTTAGTTAGCGTCCATGGGTCGCTGCTCTGCCTCTCTCCCTCGGATGGCATAATAGTTACACATATTTTCCTTATGAAGAATAAAATGTGTTAGCTGATTTTTTTTTTTTTATAATTTAAGTGCCTCTGTAGCTCAGTTGGAAGCACAATGGTACACAGCATCCTTCGATTGAAAAAGGCCTTGAGTTTAATTCGCATACTGATGAGAGGAACCTTATATGATTTTTTAAATTGAAGATGGGTTAGCCTAGATCATACGGGGTAGCAGCTTTTTTAGCCTGGAAGCTTGGTTTTTCAATCTGCATACAGGCAATTCTGCCATCAGAACACATGCAATTTATACACCAAAAATATTGCTGTTGGTGGTCTAGTAGTTGGCTTTAATTGTCGTTGTATGCATTTGGAGAATTAAGTAGTAGGGAAGAAAGCGAGATTGAGTGTGTGTGTGTGAAATGGAGTGTTCTGCAGCGATGTATCCTTGGACTCCTTAATGGTATAATAATAATAATAAGCTACACCTTTTTATTCCCTTATAGGGAGTAGGCAAGGCCTTTTAACTCTATCTAGCTTGTGGAGACTGAGTGGGCAGTTCATTCCATCTCCAGCGATAGCCAATCAAAGATTGCTGACCAGTGATATTACTAATTATAAGCCGCCACAGATGAAAAGATTGGCAAGCAAGTGCTGCCATCTCTTGGTGCCTCACCCTAATAGAATATCTTATTGTCTGAATTGAATTAATGTGGGTTCTACGGTCGATTTTCTTGAGTTTCCGGGAGAAAAAACCCGCTTTCCCCTGCCAAAGATCGATTAACTCGGAAACGGGTCGAAGATAGGCTTAGAAAAAGTTCATCCTGTCGGCGACTAGACTTGAACTGAAGTCTGTTTACGAGCGGCCTAGCGCAGATGATGCAAGCGGCACTTCTGCTGAGCTGCACACTCCCTGGAGGTATCACCTAATAATAATAATAATATCAATAATAATGATAAAATCTGGATATATTGTTTCATGAATAAAATGTTTTTATTAAATAAATAAATAAATAATCTTCCTATGCCTTTTATTCGCTATAGGCAATGGATAAGGCGGTTTTAATTTATCTAACTTTTAGAGAGTTGAGGGGAACTTCAATATATAATTAAATTCACCCAGGTTTGGTAGAAATACTAATAAAATAAAAATATGTTTGAATTACCATAGATGCACTGAGATATCCTCCCTGCAACAAATGGCAAAACAGCACTAAAGAATTAGTATCACTCTGTGTTTGTAGCCCCAAACGGTTGAGGAGTGAATAACGATACCGTTAATTTCAGTGCGCCTAACATGCAGTGATACGATTCATTAACGCATTGCAGATTTAGACAGTTGGCCGAGTGGTTTTCGTATCTGCTCTAAAGCCAAAAGGCTGCGGGTGCGAATACCGCCATGGTCATGCATGTTTGTGATTGTCTGTGAAAATACTAGTGGTAGTGAGCAATAGATGTCATTGGTGTAGATGATGTGATTCGCTCTAGTTGGTGTATTGGGTGCTGAAGATGGAAAGTTGTAGAGTAGATGTCCTCCATCAATGAGTCTTTGAACTCCTTGGAGGTGTCACGTAAATTATAATAATAATATATTGAATTTATGTATAAATAAAATGTACACAATGCAGGCGTATGTAGCTCAGTGGAAGTAGAGTTTGCCTCTACAGCACTAGGCCTCCGGTAGAAAGGCATAGGTTCGTTTCTAGAGGAACCTTTCTTAAGCCGTTCTTCGAGTTAGTTTCGAGTCAGTCAACTTCTGTACTGCGAAGTGCGATTTTTCTCTTGAATATCCTGTATAATCAAGTACTTGTGTTTAAATTGATACATTTGTGTTGATATATATTTTATTACAGGACAGCCCTTTAAAATAAAAGTAGCAAAAGTATTTATAGTTTTGACTGCTCAAGAAGTTGCGTCATCGAGCAAAGTGTTGGCGTTGTAATAAACGTTTACTGTAAATTAGTAAAAAAAAAACTGCTACAGTGATGTACCAAGACCTAAAAAAGGGTTTATGGTGATGACTGTCTGAGCAGTGCACAGGTGTTCCGCGGGTTTTCAACATTTAAAGAGGAAAGGGAGTTCCTGGAGGATGAACCACAATTTGCACTGCCAGTTTCTGCACTGACAGATGAAAATGTTGTGAAATCTAGAGAAACTGTTGCCCATCACTGGCAAATAACCACTAGGTTACTGGTTGTACAGGTTGGTGTCAATAAGGATACGGCCAGAATAATCTTAGAAAGAGATTTGCACAAAGGAAGATTTGTTCGAGGTTTGTGCCATACACATTGACATACGAACAGTGAGAGCACCGGGTTACATGTTGTGAAAATTTCATTATCCATGCAGTTGATCAAGATCGTGATGTGTTTCAAAGAACTGTCACCGCTGATTTTTCAGTTTGAATCGGTTACGAAACGCAGGAGCACGGAATGGTTTCGAATGTCTTCCTCCCATTAGAAGAGTGTAGGTTGTAAAAATTACGTGTCAAAACAATATTCATTGTTATTTTTCGACACTGCTGGAATTAATCAATGTCAATTTGTTCCTGAGGGCACAACTCTGAACGGTCAGTATTCTTTAGTAGAAATGCAACGTGTCAGGAAATAACTGTACCACAACAACTGGTTTCTGATGTATGATAACACTCCTGCACACCGTGCGCTGCCTCTTAAGCAGTTTCTGGCTTCGAAGTCGATCTGTGTGATCGAATACTTCCCCACCATTCGCCAGATTTGGCACCTATAGACTTTTTTCTCTTCCCAAAGATGAAGTGTGTCTTGAAAGGAGACATCCAATGCAGTGTGACCCAGACACTGAAGGAGGTTCCCCAGCTCAGGACTTCCACCGTGCTGTCGAAAACCAATACAAGCAATGCAATATCGTGATGTGTTGCAAACATTGCATGGAGTTCTAGTAGGGAGATTATTTTGAATTGTGTAATTGACAATTTCAAACGTACTTCTTTGTTTTGATATCATAAATCGATTCTGTGTGTGTGTGTGTGTGTGTGTGTGTGTGTGTGTGTGTGTGTGTGTGTGTGTGTGTGTGTGTGTGTGTGTGTGTGTGTGTGTGTGTGTGTGTGTGTGTGTGTGTGTGTGTGTGTGTGTGTGTGTGTGTGTGTGTGTGTGTGTGTGTGTGTGTGTGTGTGTGTGTGTGTGTGTGTGTTGAGGATATTATTCAAGTGGTGCTGTCTGTTCCTTCTTTTTCATTGTTTTTAAAAATCTAGCAAGACTTTGGTGCATTATTATAAAATTAATAGGCTTTTTATTCTCTAAAATGTATTCATTGTTTTTATTAAATAGTTTTAAACGAATGTAATTAATTAGTATTTTATATTTATTGTCGATTTCGATGACTAAATTCTAAATGTGTTCGAATTCTTTGTTTTGTTACTTTGTGGTCTCTTATGTTGTTTAATGTCTCTCTGCTGTTGAAGATTATGTTGCTTTTTTACTTTCTTTTTATTGATATCTCACTTTGTTTCATTAGACTTCCTTTGTCATCTTCATTGTGAAATGAGAGACACACAGAGAGAGAGAGAGAGAGAGAGGGAGAGAGAGTAGGCTTTTAGGTGTTCTGTGATACTTTGTGAATTTCTATTTTTGGTAGATTATTCTGGCATCTCTTACACTTTATGATTCTGTTCCCATCCTTTTTCGATCGTGGTTTAAGGGTTTTTTTGCTTTGTTTCATGAGTTGTTTCACAAGTGTTCATATTTTGTCATTTGTGGTTTAGCTGCTACTGATGATTTTTCAATTTAGGCTCTTCGACCTTATGAGTGATACTACCTTAGCTTTAAGTTAATGAACAAAATGAACAAACAAAATGAAACTTTAAGTTAGATGAAAGAAATAAACAAAAATTAAAACAAAATGGTAGCAACCATCAAAATCTGAGTGATATGTCATGTTTCCACCGTGACCTCTGCAATAATACTAACAGATTCTTCATTTTGATTATAATGATGATGACTAAATTAATATAGAAAGCACTCTTTATGACCAAACCAATGTTGATATAGCAACATTTCAAAACGTCAATACTGATATTGAGATCGTCATGCAAATCTGCATAACATACTGATATTAATATTATTAACGTATATAGTGCATTGGTGTCTTGATCATTCATGTCAAGTAGTAGATAACGATCCAATGTGAAACTTAGCATCATGTTAATACTCTTGTAACCAAGAAAACTAAGACGTAATCTGTATCTATGGTCTGTTTCATAGTATAAAAGTATCAAACAAGATTTAGGATCGTCTTCATTTTAGATGAGATTATTTTTTTGCTTCGAATGTTCATGTACATGATATAAAGTTTACATGAGATGACAGACGAATGCATATTTGTAAAGGAAATACAGATTCATGTAATTTTTCTCAGTGTGTATGCCATTTACTTATTTATTTTATTATTTGTATTTTATTTTTTTCCCGAACGAATAGTCGATTTTCTATCCTTCCCATTGCAAGGAAACGATAATTGCTTGAGAATTCTTCACTGAATATATTTGTTGTAAGATCTAGAATATTCTTGATCTTACAACAAATATATATATACGTGTGTTGAGCAGTGGGACTATACTTATATAAATACTATATAAAATAGTGTTTATATAAGTATAAAAGGTGGCAGTGTGTAGCCTTTCATTGTTATTATGTGTTATGATGATATCTTACCCCCCCTCTTCTGTTCTACCCTTCTTCAGGCTTGAATTACATTTCCGCGCTTGACATTTCTAATATATATTTACTGTTTATATGTGTATAGAAAAAACATTGATGAGAATTTTGTAGTTTGTGTTGTTTAATGCTCATTTCTTATTTTGAGTGCCACTTGGGTAATTATACCGGACCTGCTTACGAATATGGAAAAGAGGATTGATCTTGAGAAAAGAGGAAAGCATCCTGCCCAGGTTAGACAGTATAATTATTAACTTTTACGTTATCTCAAAGATGATATTCTATATAAATGTATATAATTATGTATGTATGTTATATATATGTATATAGATGATATCATAATATAATCAAAGGATGGTAAATATGTATATCAGTACATGCATGCGTATGCGCATTTTCTGGTCAAGGAGAGTTAAGTTCGTGCTTTGCTTCAAATTTACTAAAAGTTTTAGGATATATTACAGTGACATTTGAAATGCACTTTCACAAGTGGTTGTTTACCGATAAAATATAGTCACTTTCCTTGACATTCACGCAAACACATTGAAATGGAAAGCTGCGTGGAAAATAGCATCGTCCCTGAAAGTCTTAGGACGTCTAATGGCGTGGGCAGATGCTACTTTATAACATAAGTAATCATGTCGGATGCTTGATGAATTTTTTTTTGCGCCATGTCACGTTGCATACGTAACACATACTTGTGGAGTATTGCATAGTGAATGGACTTGTAATTGAATGGGCAACATAACCGTTCGAAATTAATAAAACAGTGATTGAAATATCCTTACATTAGAAATAGTTACATTATTATTAAATGATACTATTTGTTGGATTTTTAAAAAAAAATTTTTTTTATTTTTTATAATGTTAATATTGCACTGGTGATCAAGAAACGATTGATGTTGATGTAATTGGGTCTACAATGTGAGTGTGATTATCGTTATCAAACTCCTAGGAGTTATCATAGGTCAACACTATCGAACACAATGATCATAACAGATCATCAACACTGATTTATTGCTTTTAAATTCACTAAACTCGCAATGCATTCCACGCCAAGTAAAAACTCTGCTTCTCATCCCATATTCAAACCCTCTATTAAACAATTTCCAAGCCTGATCTCTTTGTGTTAATTAGTGGTAGGGATTTTCATCATGCAAACCAGATAAAAGAACACATGCTGTTAACAGACATAATACACTTCAGAACCTAAGTTGTAACCAACTTCTCTCTCATTTCTTCTTTCCCATGCCCCTTTCACTTTATGAATAATCACCTCTCTGTTGGATACAAAGTTTTAAACAAATTTATAGACATTATCTCTCTTTCCTCTATGTTTGCGGACATTCTCCAAGTTTTTTCTGTGCATTGTCACCCTTAGTCACTCTTTTCTGGATTTTTCCAAATATACATCCATAATTAAAGATTATAAAATTAGTTCACAGTGCTAAATTATTGTATTACCATATTCAGCATACTACAAAACAAAAAAGTTTTTCCATCTATGAATCATTGTTTATTCTGTAATGAGCAGAACAGCCATAACAAGTCTGCTTTCACATGCTGTAGCAGCTCCTTATATAAAGGGTGTCCCAAAATTCACGCAAGAAGTAATTTTGATAGGAAACACAGGTTTTTAATTAAAAATTGTAATTTCTTATTGATTCATAAAGTATACAGTATAGGGTTATGCATGGAATAGCATATCGGGTAAATGGCCTTCACGGCTTTGCTGGCGCATACGCACTCTTTTGTCGAAGTTTTCCATGACCGTTTTGCATAAATGTGGCTGAATTTCATTGATACCGTGCTCAATTTCCTCCTTCAAGGGGTGGGTGGTCGTGGGATTGTTGGCATAAACCTTAGACTTCAAAAAACCCGAAAGAAAAAAGTCCAACGGCGTTAAGTCACATGATCTGGGCGGCCAATTCTGATCACCAAAATGGGAAATTACACGACCAGGAAATGACTCGTGCAGTAATTGAATTGTTTCTCGGGCTGTGTGGCATGTGGCACCATCTTGTTGAAACCATATGTCGTCCACATCCATATCTTGCAATTTAAGCACAGAAAACTGGATTATCATGTCGCGATAGCGAGCACCATTAACTGTTATTGCCTTACCAGCCGCATTTTTGAAGAAGAATGGACCGATGATGCCTCCAGCCCAAAATCCACACCAAACAGTGACAAGTTGTGGATGCATTTGTTTCTCAACAATCACTTGTGGATTTTCTGAACCCCAAATGCGACAGCTTTGTCGATTAACGAAGCCATCAAGATGAAAATGAGCCTCATCGCTGAAGATGATTTTGTTCGAAAAATAAGCATCCACTTCTTGTTATTCCATAATCCATTCAATGAACTCTCTTCGCTGTGTGTGTGTGTGTGTGTGTGTGTGGTCAGTAGGCTTCAGTTCTTGAGTCAGTTGAACTTTGTAAGCATAAAGATGCAAATCTTTTGTGAGAATACGCTGTAGAGAGCTTCTCGAAATGCCCAATTCAAGGCCACAGTGCCGAATTGATGTTCCTGGACTCTCAGCAACACTCTCACAAACTGCTTCGATGTTTTCTGTTGAAGGACGGCCAGAGTGTATAAGATCACTAACTGATCCAGTTTCCTTGAATTTTTTAATTAATCTTTTCACAGTTGATGAAGTTAAATCACTATTCCGACCATATTTTGTATGAAAATTGCGAACTGTAGCTGCCAAACCATTATTTTTAAAATATTGCTCAACAATGAAAGTGCATTGTTCTTTCGTGTAACGCTCCATTTTTAATAACTCTCTACTGTCAGCTGTCACGCTGTCTTTTTTTTCTCGTTGGCAACACTTTACCGCACAAATGGCGTTAAATTTAAATCTTGCATGAATTTTGGGACACCCTGTATATAAAAGGACAGTAGAGCAAATCGAATATAATATTAACTCAAAATCAAAAGCAAGTTTTCTTAAAATATTTTCTTTTTTATTTCTTCCAAAAATAGATATCAGTGTTTACCCTAAAGTAAGCCATATGACTAATTTTAGGTTTTGAAATAGTGATATTTCAGAATCATGCACATCCTGTCAAGATGAAAAAATTCACATACTGTAGTGCAGTAATGTCTCAAAGCTAATAAAAATTAGAGCATTTCATACAATATTTTTTATATTATTATTATTGGACCTCCATTCGTGGGAAGTTTGTTTTAGTTTCAGCAAAACCGATCATACCACACCTTAAAATTATTCATTATCTACACACTCATCACTTCAATCAATATGTTTTATGCATTCATGCACCACTTCCAATCTACACACAAAATAAAGGAAATGCTTCTCACTTGCTTGCTCACCACTTCAGTTTGGAATGCCTTATGCAAAATTGCCATATTATCTATTTAATAAACACCTCTCATCAGCTTATGTCTGAATCATATCACTCCTCCTATTTACATAAGTAAAATTTTTGTAGTGTTTCTTCATAGTTAATATTCCAAAGCCTTTAACCACCATTGCTGTTAACTGCATTTTGCGCTTTCTAAAGTTGCCTCATCACTACGAAATCTGGATGACTAAATCTGCACACAGTAGTAGTAGTCTAGATGTCTCCAAGTAAATTTTTATACATATAATAAATTTAGTTTAATCCTTTATTCAAGTGTTCGCAAACAAGGTTTGTGCCTGAAGATACTTTAGGACTGAGGCAGCTCCCTGTTGCCTCAGTCCTGAAGTCTGAGCCTATTGAGGTCTCGCCAGTGGGAGCCAGTCCCAGTGATGAGACCTCAATAAAGGTCAAAACCGGTCTGGGTAGTGGCCCTTCCCTTAATGCATTGCATTATACATATCTGCAAGGAGATGTGCTTTGCATAATGGGAGATACTGAGACAGGAGTGATGAGAGCCTGATCCGCCTTTGCTACGAGTTTCCTCAGTCCTGAAGTATCTTCAGGTGCAAACCTTGTTTGCTAACACTTGGATAAAGGATTAAACTAAATTTATTATAGTCTAACCAAGTGGAAAATAAACTATCAAAGTTTTTATACAATGGAACTATACATCTTTATCTCTGCTGAGCATTATCCTACCCCTTATTAAAGAAGCCTGATGGATGGTTTGCACTTCCAAGAATCCAGGAAATTTAGGTTTTGCTTTTATTCATTGTTATTTTATCTCTGAACAGCTATTAACTGTACACATCACATATTCAACCATTGACTACCTTTTTCACATTTGTGGTAGCCGATAATATGATCTCCCTAAAATACTTGACTCCAGTACATAAGAGAACAGTTACATTGATTAATGACCCATCACCAACATTTAGTTTCTGTTTCCTCTCATGTTTTCTGCAAATATTTCATGATTACCATTTATCACAACAGGCATTAGTAATTCTCTCACCTAAATGTTTTAGAACACATGCAGCAGCTATTCAGTGTTCTTCTCAGTTCATTTCACTCTCAGACCAAATTTATCTTCTTCTGCATTCATTGCTTCTACTGCTGTAGTTTGGAGCAGTCTCTTCTCGTGTGTTTTTCAAAAGGATACGATCTACAGATCTTCAAAATCTTTTGCTAACAAGTTTTTTTCACTCTCCTCAACGTTTTGCCCATCTGCAGTGCTAATTTATTATAGGTTAAACAACCTCCATATGGAATTACTAAATAGCAAAATCCAGAAATATTCCCATATATGTATTCCCCCATCAGCTATTCTTGTAACATATGAATAGATTATACTAAAAAGAAGGCAACTCTCAAGCCTTTGTAAGGGATCTCATCTCATCTTCACATTGTTGTACACAAGCATTTCATCATCATCATCATTGCCATGGATCCACTGTCCATTGGTGTCTAATGCTTGTTTCACCATTCTTTGCCATTTCTTTCTGTCTGTTGCCAAGTGACTCAAATCCTGCAAATTCTTTCCACACCACTCTTTCACATCATCTACCCACTCTCACCTTGGCTGTCCTCTTTTAATTATATCAACCATTCTACCAATTGTCAAAATTTTGATTTTTTTCTACTGTTATCCATTCTGCAGATATGTCCAAAAAACTATTTTCCTTGGAATTATTTTCTGCATTAGATTCTCTCTGCAGTTTACTTTGTGATACAGTTCTTCATTTATTACCTTTTTTGCACCTATCCAGTTCATAGATTCTTTTTATAACATATCCTTTTGAAAGCCAGTATTCATCTCAGAGTCTTTAAGCATTACCCATGTCTCTTGACTATGCATGTTTCCAGCAGTCATCAGCTTTATGGGAAGGCTCAATTACTTATTTTTCCATATCTTGCCCATTGCTTGTAGGTTTATTTTAACTTTTGTTATCAGATATCTTATCTATTTTTTAGTCTAAATTATGAGGAATGGTACTTCCTTGGTATGTGAAATTCCTCACCTCTTCTAGATCTTGTCCATTGACACCTTTATTTGCTTTTTCATCCTCTTCTCTCTGAATCATTGTTTTTCTTTCATTGATGTTCATTATCAGCCCATATCTCTTTCCTTCTTCACTTAACTTCAGCACTGTTCTTTCTAGATCCTCTTCAATATTGACAACACTGCTTGGAAAGACGTTAACAGACACTCAAATGGACAAGGTGCATTGTGCCATGTAACAGCTCGCATGTTTGTAGCTGGAGGAATATGATGCTCACAAGATGGTGCAACTGTGTCCAAGTGAAATGGCTGTGAGAAGGAAACTGACAGAGAACTGCAATAAAGAAGCGGTATGATAGGATACCTTATTGCTATCTGTTTTGGAAAATTGCTGACAAATTGGGACATTCCAGGTCAACGATTAGTGATACCATACTGAGATGGAAGTGCAGGGATCCAACTGCAAATGCTATTTGTAACAGACGACCCACTGCACTTGCTGAATGAGACTGTAGGATGCTATGAAGGATAATGTGTAAAATCTGCCATTCATTGGCCAACATGTTGAATGCGAAGTTCCGGGCATAGACTGGAATATGAATATGCACAAAAATATTCAGAACCAGCTCGCAACATGGGTTTCCATGATAGGACTGCAATGTGCAAGCCCCATGTTATCCATACAGGTTTGGATGAATATGATGCTCCCAAGTCGGTGCAAATGGCTGCGAGAAGGACGGAGTTTGTGAAGTGGCATTTTGAGAGGATGCTATGTTGCTAGCTGTTCGGCAAATTGTTGACAGATTGGGCCATCCCAGGTCAACAATTAATAATACCATATTCAGATGGAAGCTCAGGGATTCTGCTAGTGATATCCGCAATGGACGATCCACTACACTTGCCGAACGTGACTATTGGGTGCTATGAAGAATCATATGTAAAAAGCGCCATTCATCAGCCGACATATTCCAGGCATCAACAGGAACACAAATCTGCACAAAAACATTCAGAACTGAGGCTCACAACATGGGTTTCCATGGTAAGACTGCAAGTCCCACATCCAAATTGACATGCAGTGTCATCTTCAGTGGGATGTGGAAGCTTAGAAAGCTGTGTTATGGAGCAATGAATCGCACTGCACCCTCTGCCAAGCAGATGGATGGGTAGGTGTGGCGAATGCGCGGTGAACATCTCTTAAGATGTTCACCGAGTGCATAACACCAACTATGAAATTCGGAGCAGTTTGATGGTATGATCCTATTTTTACCTGGTTTGGCCACAGACCTCTGCTTGTGGTTCCCGAACATTGAACTCGAGGGATATCTGAACATTCTGGACAATGCAATGCTTCTTACTTTGTGGCATGTTTACAAAATTGACCATTGTCTCTTTCAGCAAGACAGTGCACTGTGTCATAAGCCTGCTGTTATAACTGCATGGTTTGTGGACATGAATGTCACCACACTTAACTGGCCTCCACAGAGCCCTGATCTCAATCCTATTCAACACTTGTGGGATGAACTGGAGCATTGTGTGAGGTCAGCAGATGTCCACCTCACGAGTCCAGAACATCATTCCATGTCTACAGGAAGAATGGTCCAAAATTCTCATTTGATTGTTATTGTACATTTGTGGAGAGTATGGATTGGCAATCAAATGGGAATTTTGGACCTTCTTCCTGTAGGCATGTAATGAGGTCCTGGATTGCTGCAGTCATTGCAGCGAAAGGAGGTCATACATCTTATTAAGGTGTGTGCCATGACTGTTTATTCCTTACACTATGGTGTCTGTTGACTTCATTCCAAGCATCTCCAAATCAAATCTTAAATTATTATTTTCGTAACTTGAACTGAAATTCCCCTTATGTTATCTTTTATGACATTCATTTGTTCTTTCCAAAAGCATGATGAAGATGCATTTTGTTCTATATTGTTCTTCCTTTTCCACAGAGATCTCTCTCCTTTGGTGTTCTTTTTTTTCTTGAATTATCTTTAATGTCTCTTGTGAGCTTCGCATCTTCTTTTGGCTTTTCTAATTCTGGGACCATTCATTCCACTAATTTTTTTGATTGCAGACACCACTTTGTTGTTTCTATCTTCCAGTTCCTTTTCAGTAATAGATTTCATTTCTTCCTTGAGCATTTGCTATACACTTTACCTGTAATTTCCTCACTCGGT
Source organism: Typopeltis vanoorti (assembly GCF_054136105.1). Classification (NCBI taxonomy): domain Eukaryota; kingdom Metazoa; phylum Arthropoda; class Arachnida; order Uropygi; family Thelyphonidae; genus Typopeltis; species Typopeltis vanoorti. The sequence goes on along the minus strand of NC_143570.1, from coordinate 4,168,504 downwards.
GTCCTCATATCTCTCTGACTCCGAAACTGTTCTTCACTTGTTGCTTGAGTTTCAACTCAATATCGGCAATCACTAAGCTATGATCTGATTTCATGTCTGTTTCTTGAAATGTTCGACACTACTGAAATGATGTGGCCCCTTTCTTGCTTATAAGTATCATTTCTAGCATGTTCTTAATTCTTCCATCTTGTGACTGCCATTTCTACTTCCTGCAGCCTTTTTTGCTGGAATTGTTTGTTGCAAATTACCATGTCATGCTAAAATAAAATAATAAAATTAATAATATATAATGCAATTTTTGTAATATTTTATAGTGAAGACTGACTTTTAATTAAAACAGCATTTAGGATCCTATTCAGTATTCTTTTAACATACATATGCAAAACTGGATTCTTAACAGCCATTCTCAGCTGTAACAAAACACTGAAGTAGACTTCAAGTAGGCATCAAATTTAATCTATTTGTAAAAAAACATTACACCAAACATTGATAATTTAAGTTATTCATTGTAAGCTTATATTCCTCATTAAGATTTGTACATTTAGTGAGTGAATGTTTTTATTCAGTTGACTTATTTGTAGAACAGTAAGTTATCGTATGATGTATATCATTACAAATAATAGTTTTCTTGATTAAAATATGTGCCATTTGACCTATTCATTGTCATAACTCTCTTTCCAGTCAATTTTTATAAACATTTTCAAAAGGGATTCCACAAAAAAGAAGCATTTTTGTGTGGGATTCTGCATTTAAGAAACATTATATAAGAAAACATATAAAATGGGTTTTAATTGGTCAAAGATTTGTACGGAGATGTAGCCTACTAGTTTCGCCAACATGACTGTTAGCTTCATCTAAACACACACAAAAAAAAAAAAAAAAAAACACCGAAACAGCTTAAAACAGAACAGAAATAAGCTAAAATATGTTTCTGTTCTGTTATGTTTTAACCTGTTAAAACATAGCCGAATGCTAAATATTATCAAAATTCATATGAAACGTTATACTAAACGCATGGAGCGTGTATGTTAGCAGTCGTTGTTATACAGGTGCGTTCTATAATTGGCTGCAAAGTTGAACTCCAATGCATTGAGTGATCTTATGAGAGTTTTCCAGATGTCACCAAGGATCATCCCTTAGTTTAAGGTTGCCTCTTGAACAGATCACTACTGCAGCTTCCATTTTAGAAATTATGGACTTTACAATCGTGTTATATTATTATTATTATTACCCAAGACCTCATGGAGTCAAAGACTCATCTTGGAGGTCCTTTTATCACACACACAGCTCATCATACCGTGCTTTGAACACATTCAAACTCCCTGCAGACACCACACACTCAGGCAAGGCATTCCAATCATTTACAACTCTGCACGAAAAAAACCTGCCTCTCACTCCCCTACTCACACCTTCTTTATACAGTTTCCAGGGATGACCTCTGGTTCTCCCACTATTTTCCATAGAACTTCTCCAGCATTGATCCTATAACAACCTCTTATAGGTCTCTATCATATCTCCCCTCTTCCTCCTGTCCACCAGACTCTGTAGATTGCATCTCCTCAATCTTTCCTCATACTCAACATTCCAGAGGTCAGAAACTACCTTAGTCAGTCTCCTTTGGACCCTTTCCAACATCTCTTCATCCTTCTGAAAACCAGGTGACCAAATCTGGGCACAATAGTCCATGTGTGGCCTAATCGAAGCCTTATACAACGGAACAAGAATCTCCCTACTTCTACACGTCGGTGTCCTCCACATCATTCCCAGAAGCCTTTGTGTCGTCTTCACAATTTTGGCTATGTCCCCCCTAAATTTCAGATCCTTATCCACTATCACCCCCCGATCTCTTATTTCTTCCACCATAAATTCTGCATCCCATCTTTGTTTTCCAAATTTTCAAACCTTACATTTTGCAACATTGAACTCGCATCCCCATTTCCATGCCCAATCACTCAATTTATTCAAGTCTTCTTGCAAACCGGTGATGAAATCATTGTTTCTTTAGCTTACTGTGTGAAATATAACTCGGCTTGTCCTTGTATATTTGTATATACTCCAGATGATGACCTTAATATGAAGGTTGAAACATCGGGAAATTAAAATAGTTATTTATAACACAGTTGTAAAGTCCATAATTTCTAAATGAATGCTGATCACCGTGCAACACTAAAAGAAAGAAACTACTGCAGCTTCTTTGATGTTGTGGGCATTAAAATCTTCTAAGTATGGCATAGTACTTTTATTCCATTCAATATTGTGATTGGTATTAGAAAAATGGAGAGCTAAACCAGAATTGTCTTCTCTGTTGTTGTCAACGTCCCTGATGTGCTCTTTTTGTCTTATCTCTAAACTTCTAGAAGTTTGTCCTATATAATTTAAACCGCAAAAAGAGCAAGGAATGTTGTATACTCCAGGATGTTTATAGAAAGCAATCTTGTCCTTTGTTCTTGACCGTAACAAGTTGGAAACTATCTTAATTGGTTTGAAGGCCACTCAGATCTCGTGGGGTCTTAGCAGGTTTGCAATTTTTGTGAAACTGTGCCAACAAAAGGAATGGAAATGGAAGTCCTGTAGTGAGTTTCTTGGGAGGGGTTGGAGAAAAAAATCTTTTTTTATCAATTTTTTTGTATAACCATTGTTTTAATTAAACATATTTGGTCGTTTGAAAGTTAAGCATAAAAAAACTTATTGTTACTGACCATAATATTTTAACATTCTTTGCCTAGTATTTTAGTATACTAGTATAAAAAACGTCAACGCCTTGAAAAAGCTAGACAGTTTGCTAGCGAAACTGGTAGGCAAAGAATGTTAAAATATTTGTATATGGGCAGTATTAAACAATAAGTTTTTTATGCTTAACCATTGTTTTGTTTAAGTTTTGAAGATGAGATCTAATTCATCTGTTAAAACTTTGTGATCTCTTGGAAATATCGATCTAAAGGTTTACCACAAGCCAACCCACACTGACCGTTACCTACATTTTTCTTCATCGCACCATATTTCACAAAAGTTGAGCACTATACATATGCTGAAAAACAGGGCAGTTTGTATCATAAGAGTGTATCATGACAACAGTATTCTAAGGTGGGATAGATTTGGGATTTATACAGTGTTAGGAGTTTTATATAGGTGAAAAATTCTTTCAGCAGGAAAGGACATTTAATTTATTGGAGGCAGGGAAGTCTGTGGACATGAGATGCATATATTAGAGAGGCTAGATAGTTGGTCTGAGAAGAGATATCTGATCTTGTGCAACAATCTCATTATTATCAAAGGTGAATGGAGAAGTTGATTATTTCTTGTGGGAAATAAGACAGATTGTTTTTGTGGGATTGAAGTTGACAAGATTGTTCTTTCCCTACCGAAATATGGCAAGGTGAGAAGTGTTTAAGGCATTGATTATGGAAGGTTTTTATAGGTTGGGATATATGAACACTGCAAGGTTTGTCAAGTAAAAGACGGGAATGAAGGCAAAACTGGATAAGATTCGAGGTTAGTGACAGTCATTTGTAGAAGAAATCAGAGAGAGAAAGAGAGAGAGCATTGGAGAAAGTACAGATCCCAAGGTATTCCAGCATTGTTGGGAAAATCTAGCAAAAGAGTGGTATCTGAAAGAACCATGACATGTGGTCAACAACAAGATAGGAAATTTGCATTCCAGTTTCTAAGGACGGATACACTGTATACAAGACTTATCATATGCTCTGGATTTGTCTAGAGCAACCACATGGCATTCACCAAACTTTATCATGGCTGTGTCCATAATTATCTCCTAATTATGGACACAGCCATGATTAATATAATCTGTAGAAAAGTGGTTGAATGTATAATGGTAGGTTGCTGTGCTTCCAGGTAGTGAAGGAGTTGACTGTTTTGTGATTTTTTCCATTATGAAATCAGTGACTGGCTTTTCTCTCCTTTCTTTGGAATGGGTTGAATATAGTCTCGTTTCTGTGCTGTAGGTGTAGATGCCAGATAAATCTGAAAGAAGTATAAGGACAGTATATAATGGACAATAATTCTGGAGCATTACATTTTAACAACAAATTAAGGTAAGGGGAGGGGAGGCACCATCAGTACCAAGTTTCTTGGTATTCTCATTATGCAGGATTCTTAGTCTTTTCTGATGAAAGGCTTGAAATGTATAGTGAGCAGTTCATAATAGTAAAGTGGTGTAGATACTTTGTGATCATCAGATGTGTGTGAGATGTGGAAACATGGACAGCTCTTATAAAGGTTGACATGACCAGATGGCCTTAACAAAGGACCAGAAGGCTTGACTAACATTTAAGCAGGAGACAAGATTTCAGCATGCAGCTGAAATTCTTTTGCAGCTGTTGTATTAATTCATTGGATGCTGAAGTTTAGGTTTTGGCATATTGCAAGTATGCCGAATTTTCTTCTTAGAGCACTTGTTGGAAAACCATAGTTTGGATAATCTAATATGGATATTTTAATGTTTATTATCACTTATGTTTTTTCTTGAAGGAAAAACAGATGTCTAGGGATAATAATTTTTTGGCACCCTCTATGGATATGGTGAGGGGGATCTCGATTGTTCTATTATTATGAACACATATTCATAATAGGCCTGTGTAGCTTTGTGGAAATGGTGTTTACATCCATAGTGCTAGGCCGAAAGATCTAAAATTCGATTCTAGTCGCTGACTTGAACTTTTTCAAAGTCTTTCTTTCCGCAGTTCCTGAGTTTAGATCTTTGGCACAGGAAAATTCCCATTATTTAATCCAATTGAAGATTCCAAGAAATTATATATTATATTATATTCTTGGTTTAATCCATTATCCAACTGTAGGCAAACAAAGTTCGTGTGTGAAGTAATTTCAGGACTGGACAACTCATATATGGAAGTTAATGACTTCACATCACTTGCTTTATTATCCCATAATGCAAAGCACATATCCTTACAGACATGCATAATGCTATGCATTATAGTGAAGGTTTCGACCTTTATTGAGGTCTCATCAGTGGGAGCTAAACCCAAGAGTGATACCAAGGTAAATCTTTAGTATCTTATAAATCTTTAACATCTTGTGTCCATGTTTGTGTTCATATTTTTCTGTCCTTGCAAACAACTTTGCCAAATACCACTCTAGCTGAATTAGGCAATGCTTTTTTCAGAAGGAAATTTCTAAAGAACAGTATATAAGAAAGATTAAAAAAAAGTATTGAAGTTGAGGATATTGTTTATCTGTATAAACTGTTCAACTTCAATTATTTTGAAAACTTTCTTACATGCTATTTTTAATGTGCTATTCATTTTAATCCACTTACAATAGAACTAAGTGATGGTCACTTCCAATTTCAGATCCTCTGTACACTCTTGTACTCTTAACCAGCATAAAGACATCACTATCAGTGACATAATGGGGCTTTTCATATTTCTTGTTTTCTTCTTCCCAGGCGAACTTTTGCATATTTCTATGTTGGAACAAGAGCCTCCATAGATCAGTCAGTATAGACGAAGCCCTTTGATCGGAAAGAGCAGGGTTCGATTCCTGTCAGTGATGTGAGGAACCTTTATCTCCTCTCTTTCGACTAAAGATGAGTTAATCATTCTGATACGGAGGTAGGGGCTTTTTTCACCTGGAAACTTGGGTTTTTCATCCCCCCAAACAGGCAAACCCTTCCCTTGAACAGTCATGAATACGTACCAGCCATATGCCAGTCCTGAGCCCAGAAAAAAATTGGGGGGGGGGAGCATTGTGGAAAGCAATGGTGAACTACCCTGTAAAAATCATACCAGAATACTTTGTGGGCAATGCCCACAAAGTATTCTTGGTATGATGGAACATGGTGTTAGTAATGACTAGACCGTGTCTTGAGCATAAGTGCAGCAGATACTTACCATTATTATTATTGGTTTTGCCTTTTTCTTTAAATGTTCCTATATTTCTTTTTTTCACCTACATTTTGGATGAACCAGTCTCTCATCATCAGTAGGAAATCTGAGAAATCTGGTCTTGCACAATATGGAATAGATACTGACCAACCACAATATCCTGTGATCTGAAAAATGCATCCTCCATTGTCGAACTTAAATCGAAACAACTGCCTCTAACTTTTGAAGATATGGGAGAGTCTTATTCTAATCACACCAAGTGCTTTCTTATAATAAATTTAGTTTAATCCTTTATCCAAGTGTGAGCAAACAAAGTTTGCGCCTGAAAGTATCTTCAGGACTGGGTTAAGGTGGTACAACACCAGGTCAACTCGTTGCAAAGGTGGAGCAAGCTACCAACACTCCTATCTTAGTATCTCCTATAATGCAAAACACATCTCCTTGCGGATATGTCTAATGTTATGCATTAAGGGAAGGGCCACTACCCAGACCGGTTTCGACCTTTATTGAGGTCTCCTCAGTGGGAGCCAGGCCCAAGTCGAGATATCAGGCAGAAGCATTAGCAGGTCATCTCCACCTATAGGAATTGCCAATTGGTGTGCCACCCTTTTTTTAAATTACTCTGGATTTAGAGAAAGATGTTGAAAGTTTATTTTCCACTTGGTTAGAGTATAATAAATTTAGTTTAATCCTTTATCCAAGTGTGAGCAAACAAAGTTTGCGCCTGAAAGTATCTTCAGGACTGGGTTAAGGTGGTACAACACCAGGTCAACTCGTTGCAAAGGTGGAGCAAGCTACCAACACTCCTATCTTAGTATCTCCTATAATGCAAAACACATCTCCTTGCGGATATGTCTAATGTTATGCATTAAGGGAAGGGCCACTACCCAGACCGGTTTCGACTCATCATCAAGTGCTTTCTTAGTTATTCCTTCGTGATGTTTTATGTATAACATTATGTTGTGCTCTCATTATTTTAAATTTATTCATTGTTTGAGTTCTACTTTGTCAACTGCTTGTTGCCACTGATGATAACCTGTAATTTTCATGTTGAAATATATGACCTTTGAGTAAACAATATTCACTCCTTCCCTGGTGTTATCATGTTATTCTTCCCTCCCAATTTTTTAAAATGTACTCGTTATGAAAGTTCTACTTGCCCACCAAAAATCATAAACCTATCATTCATTAATGCCAAGATGAGCTAAAGATTAATTACACAATCTGGAGAACCCTGCTGTAGAGACCAAATAAGTGTGAGTGTATATGTTTTTATTTTATTTTATTTTTTTAAGCACTTCATCTATATGTTCACTGGGCATCTACAGATGCCGTATGGTCACTCCGATGCTCGGTGATGTGCCACACCAGGCCTCGCCATGTAATCCTGTTGATTGCTTTTCTGGCGGCCTCAACTCTCTGAAGATCAGTCACTCCACACACACCATTCATCCATCTCATTGATGGTCTACCCCTTCCTCTTTTTCCAGGAACTTTACCTTCTATTACTGTTCTGAGAAGTCTCCCTTCCATTCTTTCTATATGTCCAAAATATTTTAAATTTCTTCTGTCAGTATCATAATAAATTTAGTTTAATCTTTTATTATTATTATTATTATTATTATTATTCCGGGAAACTCCAAGGAGTCGACAGACTCATCGAGGGAGGCCCTAACATCATGTCTGGAACAACTATTCAACATTCACACAGTATCTATCATATCTTGCCTTGAACTCATTCACGGTCGTAGCACTCACAACAGACTCTGGAAGCTTATTCCACTCATTCACCACTCTCCAAGTAAAAAACCTAGCTCTAACACCCTTGTCAACCACGTTCTTGCCCAGCTTCCATGCATGGCCCCTAGTCCTCCCACCACCAGTCATATTTTCAAAAATATCTTCTGGATCAATCTTATAAAAACCCTTCAGTAATTTGAATGTCTCAATCATATCACCCCTCCTTCGCCTATCGTCCAATTTCTGCAACCTACAAATCCTCAACCTATTCTCATAAGGTTCATTCCACAGTCCTGCTATCATCTTGGTCACTCGTCTCTGGACCCTCTCCACTTCCTCCCCATTACGAAGAAACCCTGGTGCCCATAACTGGGCACAGAAGTCCAGATGGGGTCTTATCAAGGCTCGATACAGAGGAACAACAACTTGTTTGTCTCTGCATGTTAAAGTATTTTTCATAAGCCAAGTGATTTGGTGAGCTGTTTTAGTCACTTTTGCAATGTGCCCCCCTAAACTTCAACTCCCTATCCACCAGCACTCCCAAATCCCTGGCTTCATCAATCTCCTGGAGTACGGTTCCACCAATGCGATATACTGCTGCTGTTCTTTTCACCCCAAAGTGCATAACCTTACACTTTGCCACATTAAACTGACATCCATTTTTCCTAGACCAGTCCTCCAAATCATCCTGTAAAATTTTGACATCCTGTGCACTCACAATTGCTCTACCCAACTTTGCATCATCAGCAAACAAGTGAACACTTCCTCTCAAATCCTTTCCAATATCATTGATGAAAAAATTGAAAAGCAGTGGTCCAAGAACAGAGCCCTACGGCACTCCGCTAGTCACAAGACGTCTTTTTGACTCCACTCCTGAATAAACCACTCTCTGGTATCTCTCCTTCAACCACCCTCCTATCCATCTTACCAACCCTATATCTATCCCCATCTGCTCCAGTTTACTGATTAGGGTTCCATGTGGTATCCTGTCAAAGGCCTTGGCAAGGTCCAGTAGTATCACTGTAAACCCATTACCCCTATCCTGTTCAGCCGTCACTGTGTTATAAAACGTGAGCAAGTTACTGAGGCATGATCTACCCTTCACAAAACCATGTTGTTCCCCATACAATACCTCATTTTCATCTATCCAATCCTGTATTCTTTTCTTGACTAATTTCTCTAAGACCTTGACAATGATTCCTGATATGCTAATCGGTCGGTAATTTACAACAGCAGTCTTGGAACCACCTTTATGCAGTGGAACTATTTTCCCCTCCTTCCACCCGCTCGGGACTAACCCAGACCCGAGACTCAAATTAAACAAAATGGTCAAGGGTACTGACAATTCTTTAGCTGCTTCTCGTACTACACGAGCTGGTATACCATCCAATCCCACAGATGTATTGACATTGAGGTTATGCAATAAACTACTCACCTCCACTTCATTCACCACAATTCCCGTATAATCTACTGGTTTATTCGTTTCTGCAATGTCACCACCTGGATGATATATTCTTGCAAAGTGCTCACTCAGTAACTCAGCTATCTCAACTGATTCAGTTACCTCCCTATCATTGGCATTCTTTAAAATCATTCTGCCATGTACATTTTTCCTTTTACTTGCTACATATCTAAAAAACTATTTAGGATTCTCTTTAGCCTGTATGGCCAATGTTCTTTCGTAATCCTTTTTTGCTTTTCTTACCACACTCGTCACCCTTCTGGCCTGCGCTTTATACCGTTCATGTGCCTGCCGGTCACCTTTCTCCTTAAATTCCCTCCATAGTTGTTTCTTTTTTTGCAGCTCAAGCTTAATGGTGTTATTCATCCATTTAACCCCTACTTGATTTATTATTCGGACTCTAGGTATACAGTCAGCCATTGCTTCATGCAAGCACTTCCTAACTACCTCCCATGCGCTATCAACTTCTAGTCCTTGCAGTTGTACCTGCCATGGCACTGAGCCAATCAAACTCCTAAGCTTGTCATACTTTCCAGCCCGATAATTCCACATGTACCCTGTCTTAATTGAAAATTCTACACCTTTAGCCACCTCCCAAGTCAACACCCTATGATCACTCTCACCGATTGGTGGCAATGTGGTCATATTTGTTACAGCCAAATCCTCAGATGTAATTACTAGTTCAAGCACTCTCTGAACCCTAGTATTTTCCATTACATGCTGTCGCAGATAGTTCTCCCTTAATAACCGCATAAAATCCAATTCCTTCCTCCCGTGTGTCCTCTCCTCACTCCAATCAATGCGACCATAGTTGAAATCTCCCATAATAATCACCCTCCTTCCACTCATTTCTTTTATTTGCTTGTGCATACTGTCACCACCATCTTTTCCATCACCTGGTCTATAGCAGCACCCAATTGTATATTTAGTTCTGCTAGCCACAATTTCACACCAAATGGCCTCAAATGTGCTCTTTTCTCTATCCTGCAATTCAACTTCTATTCTCCTTGGCTGTAGCTCATCAGCTATCATCAACAATACTCCTCCCTCCGTTTTATTCTCTCTGTCATTCCTGAACACACTATACCCATCACATTCAATCCCACTAGCTATATCATCTACAGTTAGCCATGTTTCACTAATACCAATAACCTGTGATCTGGAAGTGCCAACCATGGCCAAAAATCTTCCTTCTTGTTCCTAATACTCCTAGTATTAGTGTACATGAATTTAAGACCTCCATTAGCCCCAACCCTACCTTGATGCCTTATATTAACTATCCCACTCTGGTTTGTTGTCCTTATTTGCTCTTGCATATTATATTCATTCTTACATTCAACTGCCTGCCTAAGGACTATATATCTACTCCCCCCCCCCCTTAACAAATCTAGTTTCCCTGAATTTGCACATCCACTACATTCAGCAACACTCTCTCAAGTCTTCTTACACCGTAACCATTCAAATGCAGGCCATCCATCTTATATAGATCCTTTCGCCCATCAAACTCACTCCACACGTCCACAAATTCCACACCACTCGTCATCCATAACCCACGCATAAAGTCATTCGCAATTATGGCCCTCCTTTTAAACATTTCACTGTCATACCGTGGCAAAAGACTAATCATTCTAACTCTCTCACTCTTTTCTTTTGCTACCTCAAACAATTCATTCAGGTCTTCTATCATTTCCATTTTATCTCCTTTCAAATCATTCGTACCTGCCACAACAATCATTTCTTTCACCCTTTCCTTTTGCTCTCTAATAGACTCAGTTACATCCTTTATGGTCGCACCAGGTTGGTACGATTTTGTCAAATCCTCTACTAACACACCTCGTACTAACGAGTCTCCATACAGCACTCTATCCTTCATTTTGTTCATGTTCACATTCATACGCCTATTTTTCCTGTCATACCTTTTATTACTGGTTGGTTCATTCAGTCGACTTTTGTTCATGCACTCTAGCTGCTGTTTTGCCCTTTCTATCGCACCATTCAACAACACGATCTCACTCAATGCATCTATCTCATCTTTTTTATTCTCTGAGAAACCATTAATACTATCATTCACACTTTCTATATTCACACTCTCATAATTCTCATGTACAACCTTGCCGTTTCTTGTCATATCGCTATTTTCTTCATTCTGAAGTTTGACAAAATTATCACACTCACGATCCGAAATACTCTTCAATTCCTCATTCTCCCTACATTTTCTACACGCATTCAATCCTTTATTATCATCTATCCACACTCCGACCGCACTTCGCAAAGCGTACATTTCACAGCTAGTACACTGACTCATTTCTTTTATACTACCGTTCTTTGATAAAGATGGCGAACCATCATTACTGGCCGCCATTTTCCTTCGTACAGGGCCATAATTATTGCAACGTGTTTTATCAAATAATAATTTATAACACACAAATAGACGCACTAAAATACGCAAGGCAAACAAAACCATGCAATATTAAGTAATTTTATCAACGATAACTGAAAATAATACTTATCTTATCAGGAGCTTGCACGAACACTACACACTACGATATAACCTCGAACCTACCTCTTATATACCTCTTTGTTTGCTTACACTTATCCAAGTGTAAGCAAACAAAGTTTGCGCCTGAAAATATCCTCAGGACTGAGGTAAAGTGGTACAACACTAGGCAACTTGCAGCAAAGGTGGACCAAGCTCTCATCACTCCTTGTCTCAGTATCTCTCATAATGCAAAACACATCTCCTTGCGGAGATGTGTTTTGCATTATGTATACTCCTGTTGTGTCACCTTTTCTTAATAACTTTGATATATATGCTCTTTGCATTTATTTTCCCCTTGGTGTCACGTGGTACTATCTAAGTACAAAGGGAATTGCCGTGGGGTAGAGCCAAAATCCAAATGTAACAAAGCTTCTGAGGTTCTTCTTCTCATAAAATCCTAAGACATTTATTTGTTTTTGCTGCACCACTTAGGACAATTAGTTTAAAGGAAAAAATCTTAAACAAGAAATGAATACCCAGCTATCTCAGTGGCTTACAGCTGTGCAATCATGACCATAGACACTACTCAAATCTCCCACTTAGGTTTGCATATTTAGCAAGTGGTGCATTGGCCGGATCCTTTCAGATTTCATGCTGCCATTTCATGTAGATCTGGCTTACCTTACTCTATAGTTATCGGCCGTCTTTGCACCTGGCGATGCACTCCACTTTTCTTTGAATCATTTCCGGACTGTGGCGTGCTGTTTGCCGCTCCGCAGGAAATTTTCTCCGTTCTCCTCGATAGGACTTTATTCAAAGGCTCGATTCTGCATAAGCCGTCGTAACACGATCAGCTTCGCTTGGAAATCCTCAAGCGTTCTCCTCAAGAATTGGCCTCGTCGTCTGACATCACAGTAGTCGACCCACCGCTCTCTTATGAATCATCAACAAACCTCCTAAAACTCGAATCCAGGAACCAAAGAAGAAAAAAGCCCTGTAATATCGCACGCATCTTTTATTCACCCTTTCGGGCACCCTCTGTTCGATGTGTTTAACCCACGAATCCCATCGTTCGTGCCCCTTGGGTGATTCTGCACTCTCCCTAATCTGTTAGGTTACCCTATTCCAGGTAGTCGTTCTGACGTCACTTTCCATGCCTACATCGCTACGCTCGACTCGTACAGATTATACATGATTATTCTGGATTACTACTTATTATCTTTCTGGAAATTTTGTAATGTACTAGACAGCTTAATGGGATTTACAAATAACTTAACAATTCCCTTACATAATTCTTACTATTCTGACACAAAATTCTCTGCCTTTTCATTTCAGTTATACAGGAATAAATTTCAATACATGGCACATATGGACTACACATTATCACATAACATAAAGAAATTTCTCATAATTGTTAGCTGATGTGCAGGTATCTCCTTAATTAGTAATATTTATCATGTTAAATCCTGAATGAATGATTTCTTTGCAAGATTCCTTCATTCAGGATCTAACACTAATTGCTAACAGGTGTACCACCTTGTTATTGAAATACTCTGGATTTAGAGAAAGATGTTGGAAGTTTATTTTGCACTTGGTTAGACTATAATAAATTTAGTTTAATCCTTTATCCAAGTGTAAGCAAACAAAATTTGTGCCTGAAAATATCTTCAGGACTGAGGTAAGGTGGTACAACACTAGGCAACTCACAGCAAAGGTGGACCAAGCTCTCATCACTCCTTTTCTCAGTATCTCTCATAATGCAAAGCACATCTCCTTGTGGACATGTATACTGCTATACATTAGGGGAATAGCCACTACCCAGACTGGTTTTGACCTTTATTGGGGTCTCGTCAGTTGGAGGCAGACCCAAATGTGGGAATCCCAATGCAGAAGCAATAGGAGAAGTCATATTTACCTATACGAGTTGCCAACAGGTGTGCCAGCTTATTATTGAATTACTCTGGATTTAGAGAAAGAACCTCAGTCCTGAAGATATTTTCAGGCGCAAACTTTGTTTGCTTACACTTGGATAAAGGATTAAACTAAATTTATTATGGTCTAATCAAGTGAAAAATAAACTTCTAACATCTTTCTCTAAATCCAGAGTAATTCAATAATAAAGTGGTACACCTGTTGGCAACTCGTATAGGTAAATATGACCTCTCCTATTGCTTCTGCCTTAGTATTTCCACATTTGGGTCTGCCTCGCACTGACGAGACCTCAATAAAGGTCGAAACCAGTCTGGGTAGTGGCCCTTCCCTTAATGCATAGCAGTATACATGTCTACAAAGGATGTGCTTTGCATTATGAGAGATACTGAGACAAGGAGTGATGAGAGCTTGGTCCACCTTTGCTGCAGGTTGCCTAGTGTTGTACCACCTTACCTCAGTCCTGAAGATATTTTCATGTGCAAACCTTGTTTGCTTACACTTGGATAAAGGATTAAACTAAATTTGTTATAGTCTAACCAAGTGCAAAATAAACTTCCAACTTCTGTCAATATCCTTAAAGAGCCTTAAAGTTCTACTGATCTTTTCTAACACCCATTCATTTCTTTGCCTTTCTGTATAATCTCCTCAACAGCCTTCTGTAAAACCACATCTCAAAAGCAGATATCCGCTTCTTATCTGACTTCTTTAAGTTCCAGGCCTCACATCCATAAGTCACTGTTGGAAAAACAACTGCATCCAAAATGCTTAACTTTGTTCCCATGGAATAGATCCATACTACCAGATTTTAGACAAGTCTCTGACTGTTGTTTTAGCCATTCCTAACCTTCTTCTGATGTCTTCTGAACAGCATTCTTCATATTAATAATGGATCCCAGGTACTCAAACTTGCTGACTTCCTCAATTTTTTCTCCATTAAGGTACATTTGTTTCTCAACAGCTTCACTGTTTGTATTTCCTTTGATAACCATAATCTTTGTCTTGCTAGAATTGAGTTGAAGTCCTCTGTTATTACTGATCTTGTTAACTTTGTCAAGAATTAGTCCTAGTTCTTCCATGTCATTACAAAGGAGTATTGTATCATCAGCATACCTCAGATTACTGATCAATCTACCTCCTATCCTAATTCCTTGCCTGAGCTCATCCAGTGCTTCACACATGATGTCCTCCACACAGTGGTGTGTTGGGACCGGCTCGTGCAAGCCGGTTGTTAATGTTTTTAAGTTGGGCGAGCCAGTTATTAAAATTCTTTATGAAAGGATAGATGATGAATGTTGGTATGTACTTTTTCTCATAAATATTTTGAAATTGTATAATAAACACTAACATATATTATTATTATTATTATTATCAAAAATAAATGCATAAAGGAGAATTCACAAAACACAAACTCAATTTACGAACAGGAATTTGGAAACGATTTTATTTGCTAAACAATGTCTGTATTCATTAAAACACAAACATGTTATCAAAACTCCCGAACTGAGTATTTGAATAAACAATAATGCCTTATTTTTCGGCGAATTTCCAAGAACTTACAACATTAAGTTCTTTGAAATGCAACATTGTTGCACTATCGATAAATACAAAAATTCATTGCGACGTCTACAGTCTCTGGTCATTTGATCGACTACCAGTGGTAATATTAGTGTTACATTTTTTTTTATTCAGGATTTCCTTTGATAATAGGCAAGTTGTAGGTAATATAGGAAAATTTTCTTTAATATATGTTTTTATTTTGGTTTTTTCTTTTTTTTTTTAATAATTAAAATAATTTTAATCAGGGTTAGAGTTTTGTTGTCGAAAAAGCGGATAGCTGTTAGTTGAAAAAATGAAATAGAACGAAACTTCTTAAACATTAAAAGGACAAAATTTGAAGAACCAGAAACAAATACATCTGAAGATACAATAGAACTTTGCGAAGAATCAAATTTTTCATAAAGCGAGCTGGTTGTTAAAAATTTACCAACACACCACTGCCTCCGCATATATACTAAGCAAGCGAGGAGAAAGTAAACATCCTAACTCCTTTTCCAATTTGAAGCCAGTCAGTCTGTCCAACACCTGTTCTTATTATTATTACGGGTGACTCCAAGGAGTCCTTAGACTCATTGAGGGAGGCCCTAAACATCATGTCCATCACAACTATTCGACAATCACACAGTATCTATCATACTTTGCCTTGAACTCATTTACTGTCATAGCACCCACAACAGACTCTTGCAGCTTATTCCACTCATTCACCACTCTAAAAGTAAAAAAAACACCCTTACTAACCGCACTCTTGCCCAGCTTCCATGGATGTCTCCTAGTCCTCTCACCACCAGTCCTGTTTTCAAAAATATCCTCTGAATTAATCCTATAGAAACCCTTCAGCAATTTGAATGTCTCAATCATATCTCCCCTTATCTGCCTATCAGCCAATTTCTGCAACCCACAAATCTTCAACCTGTTTTCATAAGGTTCATATTCCATAGACCTGCTATCATCTTAGTCACTCGCCTCTGGATCCTCTCAACTTCCTCCCCATCAAGAAGAAACCTAGGTGACCAGATCTCGGCACAGTAGTCGAGATTGGGTCTTATCAAGCCTCGATACAGAGGAACAATAACTTGCTCATCTCTGCTCATCAAAGTATTCTTCAGTATCCAAGTGATTTGATGAGCTGATTTAGCCACTTTTGCATTGTGCCCCCCTAAACTTCAACTCCCTATCCACCAACACTTCCAAGTCCCTGGCCTCATCAATCTCCTGGAGCAGTTCCACCAATGTGATATACTGCTGCTAATCTTTTCACCCCAAAATGCATAACCTTACATTTTGCCACATTAAATTGCCATCCATCCTCCTTAGCCCAGACCTCCAATCTATCTAAATCAGCCTGCAAAATTTTGACATCTTCTGCATTCACTATTTCCCCACCCAACTTTGCATCATCAGCGAACAAATGAACTGTTCCTCTTAGATCTTTCCCGGTATCGTTAATGAACAAATTAAACAGCAGTGGTCCAAGAACAGAACCTCCGGCACACCACTAGTCACAGGCCATCTTTTGGACTCTACTCCTGAGTAAACTACTCTCTGATATCTCTACATCAACCACCCTCCTATCTATCTCACCAACCCTGTATCCATTCCCATATGTTGCAGTGTACGGATTAGAATTCCATGTGGTATCCTGTGAAAGGCCTTAGCCAGTCCAGCGTATCACTGTAAACCCTTTACCCTTATCCAGTTTAGTCTTTACTGTGTTATAAAACCAGAGCAAGTTATTGAGGCATGATCTACCTTTCACAAAACCATGCTGTGCCCCATACAGTATATCATTTTCATCAATTCATTCCTGTATTTTCCCTTGACTACTTTGTCCAAGACCTTGACAATGACTCCTGATATGCTGATTGGTTGGACGGTAATTTGCAACAGTAGTCTTGGATCCTCCTTTATGCAGTGGAACTATTTTCCCCTCTTCCCACCCCTTTGGGACCAAACCAGACCCGAGACTCAGATTAAACAATATGGTCAAGGGCACTGACAATTCTTTAGATGCTTCACGTAAGACCCGTTCTGTATACCATCCAATCCCACAGATGTATTCACATTAAGGTTTTGTAATAGACTATTCACCTCCACTTCATTCACCACAATTCCCATATAAACTAGTGGTTCCTTCATTCTTTCAATGTCACCACCTGGATGATATACTCTTGCAAAGTGCTCACTCAGTAATTCCACTATATCGACTGATTCAGTGACCTCCCTACCTTTTGGCATTCCTTAAAATCATTCTGCCGTGTACAGTTTTTTTTTTTTTTTACTTCCAGCATATTGAAAGAACTGTTTGGGTTTCTCTTTAGCTTGCATGGCTAATTTCCTTTCATAATCCGCTTTTGCTTTTCTTACCACACTCGTTACCCTTCTGGCCTGCTTTATACCGGTCATGTGCCTGCAGGTCACCTTTCTCCTTAAATTTCTTCCACAGTTGTTTATTTTTTTGCAACTCAAGTTTAATGGTGTTATTCATCCGTTTAACCTCTACTTGATTTATTATTCTGATTCTAGGTATACAGTCAGCCATAACCTCCTGCAAATGCTCCTTGATCTCTTCCCATGCCCTATCAACATCCAGCCCTTACAGTTTTACATGCCATGGCACTGAACCAAGCAATCGCCTAAGCTTGTCATACTTGCCAGCACGGTAATTGCATTGTACCCTCTCTTAATCGAGAATTTCACACATTTAGCCCCTATGACCTCCCAGGTCAAGACCCTATGATCACTCTCACCAATAGGTGGCAACATGGTCATATTCATTATAGTCAAATTCTCAAATGCTATTACTAGGTCAAGCGCTCTTGAACCCCTAGTATTTTCCATTACATGCCGTCTCAGATAGTTATCCCTTAGTAACTGAATAAAATTCAGTTCCTTCCTCACATGTGTCCTCTCTTCCTTCCAATCAGTGTTACTATAGTTGAAATCCCCCATAATAATTACCCTCCTTCCACTCATTTCATCAATTTGTCTATGGATATCTATTCTATCACCTGGTCTATAGCAGCACCCAACTGTACATTTTGTTCCATTAGTCTCAATCTCACACCAAATACCCTCAAATGAACTCTTTTCACTATCCTGCAATACAACTTATATTATCCTTGGCTGCAGTTCATCAGCTATCATCAATAACACTCCTCCCCCATTTTATTCTCTCTGTCCCTCCTGAACACACTATACCCTACGCATTCTATCCCACTAACTATATCATCTTCTGTCAGCCATGTTTCACTAATGCCAATAACCTGTGGCCAGGAAGAGCCAACCAAGGCCAAAAATTCTTCCTTCTTGTTCCTAATACTCCTGGCATTAGTATACATGAAATGCAGTCGTCCATTTGTCCCACCCCTATCTTGATGCGTTATACTAACTATCCCATTCTGATTTCTTGTCCTTCGTACTGGCTCTGGCTCATTATATACATTCTTACACTCAACTGCCTAACTGATGTCTGTATATCCACTTCCTCCCCCTCCTTAATAGTTCTAGTTTCCCTGATTTTGCACATCCACTCTCACTTCACTCAGCAACACTTTTTCCAGTCTTCGCACACCAAATCCATTCAAATGTAAGCCATCCATCTTGTATAAATCCTTTCGCCCATCAAACTCACTCCACACGTTCACAAACTCCACTCCACACAGTCTGCATAACCTTCGCATAAAGTCATTTGTGATTATGGCCCTCCTAAACTCCTCTCTGTCATACCACGGCAACAGACTCACTATCCTAACTCTATCACTCTTTTCTTTCTCTACCTCTAATAATTCCTTTAAGTCCTCTCTCATATCAAATTTATCTCCTTTCAAATCATTCGTTCCTGCTACGACTATCATTACTTTCACTCTCTGCTTTTCTCTCTAATACTCTCACTTACATCCTTAATTTTTGCACCAGGTAAGTGCGATTTAGTCACTCTCTCATCTATCACACCTCTTACTAACAAGTCACCGTACAACACTCTTTCTTTCATTTCTGAAACACTCCAGTCATACGCTTATTTTTCCTTTCATACACTTGCTTATTTCCATTAGCTGAGGCACTCTGGAAAGAGTTTTGCAGTCGCTCCAACTGCCGCTTCGCCCTACGTATTACTCCACGTAACCGTGCGATCTCACTCATTAGAGTTAATTTCTCATTTTTTTTCATCATTCAAACCATTTTCTCTCTGTATAATTACCTTCACTCTTTCTTTCATCACCACTCTCATTGCTATCTTGTACAACATCACAATTTACTGTCAAACCACTATTTTCTCTCAATTCTGGCTTTCTACAACTATCTCACGACCTGACACACACTTCAATTCCACACTTTCCTTACATTTTCGGCACAGTCTCCCACTACTATCATTATCTATCCAGACTCCATCCTCTTTCTGGGAAGCATACATCCCGCACAAGTTACACTGGATGAATTCCCTTACATTAAAGTTTTTGAACAATGGCAGTGAAGTTTTGGTCGTCATTGTTTTTCATTGCATTGGTGCCATGTGCTACACTATCAGTCGTATCTTTAAAACTACTAGTTTAAATAAAACGGAAATCACACAAACAGTCCAAGTTACCAAAAAACAAACAATACCACGTCAAGACTAAATCAATATTGCCAATCTTTTCTCAAAATAATACTTATCTTTTCGGGAGCTCTCTGCAAACACTACACACCATGTAGCCCTCTAGCGGACATTGTTCTTACTGTGGCTTCTTGCTCCCTGTACAAGTTGGCTATCAACCTGATAGTGTGTTGGGAAAAACCCATTCTATTCATTACTTCCCACAGTTTCACATGCTCAACACAGTCAAAAGAAAGCTTTAGAGTAGTCTAAGAAACACATTGCCAGAGGGTGTCTGAAGTTTTTATATTTGTCTATAATCTGTCTAAGGCAAAGGATCTGATCTCTGATCTGTTCCTCGGGCATCTCTTCCTCAACTTTGGCCTCAATCCTATTTAGTATGATCTTCAATAAAATTTTGCTTGCATGAGATATTAAACTAATAGTTTTTTAGTTCTTGCATGCCTTCATATCACCTTTCTTATGTAGTGGTATGAAAACTGATTTCTTCCAGTCTCTAGGCCATGATCCTATCTCCCATATCCTTATAATCAATCTATGAAACACTCTTATCCTCCCCCCCCCCGTGGCTTTAATTAACTCTGCTAGGATTTCATCTGCACCTGGGGCTTTATTGCTGTTAAGCTACTTAACTGCTCTTTCAACTTCATGCCTAAGTGTAGGAGGTTCCAAATCAAAATTTTACAGTTCTTCACAGTTTTCTTTCCATCTGTTTTTGATTTCCAACTCTTCTGTTAGTAATGCTCCATTCCTGTCTTTGATGACATTCAATTTAGGCTTAAACTTGTGCTTTAAGTCATGAACCAAATAAAACATCCTTTTATAATTGTGCCTCCTCATTTGGAACTCTATCTCTTTACATTTATTAGTATAGAACTTTTCCTTGTCCTGCTTGATGGCTCCTCTGACTTTATTTAATCTCTTGTATTCTTCAGTCCCTGTGTTTCTTTGTTTTTCCAGCTGCCTTCTTTCGATTAGTTCCCATGTTGAATCTGATATCCATGGGTCTCTGGTCTTCTTATTGGACCGAGACACTTCTTCACTGTATCCTGTATTATCACCTTGACTCCTTCCCAAAGCATTTCTGGTGAGTTCTCCTCATTGGTCTCCAAAAAAATCATCCAACTTAGTTGATGTTTCTTCTGTAAATCTACTAGGAATTACTCTAACATCTAATCTAGTGGGATGTGCCTGACCTGGAAGTTTGCGGAGTCTTAGTCTTACTTTGGCTCTTACTAGTTAATGGTGTGTACCACAATCTGCTCCAGGACAAGTATGCACATAAGAGATGCTCGTCTTCCACTGCTGGAGAGCCAGGATGTAATCAATCTGGTGCCTTGACCTATCAATGTTAGATGTCCAAGTATAGGTCTGTTGTGGATGTTTCTGGAAGCAAGTATTGGTAATAACTAATCTGTTGGCATGGACAAATTCCAACAGTCTTTCACAACAGGTGTTATGTTCACCCAGACCAAACATGCCACACTCTGGCCTGACTCTCATACACTCCCATTTTTTCATTTAAGTCCCTAAGATGTAAAGTATGTCTCTCCTTGGTAGGCACTTCAGGTCCTGAGTAAACAGGCTGGTGGTCTCACAGTGGGAGGTGAAAAATCATTTACCACCTACACATTCACAAAATATCATCCATGCACATTATGTAGGCTGAAGAGTAGACTTAAATACTCAGCCATCCAGGCTGACAGAAAACAAAGGATAGTGATAATAAACTTATAATATATAGAAAGTTTTTTACCTTGAGTATAATATACGTTAAAGATACCAAGCTGTTTTAAATATAAATAGACCTGGTTTTAATCCATTTCCTAAGTATGCAAACAGACAACTAAGTCAAGTTTGCGCCTGCAAGTAGGGGTGACCCCGTACATAGTGCAACTTGTGGTAAAGGTGGAATAAGTTCTGATCACTATTCTTAATATTTACCCTTAATACAAAGCATGTCTCCTGGAGGAGATGTATGATGCTATGTATTAAAGGCAAGGGGCCACTACCCAGACCGGTTTCTCAGAGCTTATTCCACCTTTACCACGAGTTGCCTAGACTTGCACTATGTACGGGGTCACCCCTACTTGCAGGTGCAAACTTGACTTACTTGTCTGTTTGCTTACTTGGGAAATGGATTAAAACCAGGTCTATTTATATTTAAAATAGCATGGTATCGTTAACGTATATTATACCCAAGGTAAAAAACTTTCTACATCTATCTCTCCTGAGATTTTTATTTAATAAGGTCAAAGCACTTTATGGTAACTTGTTTTGGTAAAATACTTATAAGCTCTGTATTACTTAAATCTTAGTATTTCTAAGCCTGACTCCCACTGACAAGACCTCAATAAAGGTCGAAACCGGTCTAGGTAGTGGCCCCTTGCCTTTAATACATACCATCATACATCTTCTCCAGGAGATGTGCTTTGTATTAAAGGTAAATATTAAGAATAGTGATCAGAGCTTATTCCACCTTTACCACGAGTTGCCTAGACTTGCACTACGTACGGGGTCATCCTTACAGGCACAAACTTGACTTGCTTGTCTGTTTGCTTACTTGGGAAATGGATTAAAACCAGGTCTATTTATATTTAAAATAGCTTGGTATCTTTAAAGCTTATAATAATTTAAAATACAAAATAAAAGTGCTAAGATTAGCTAGTTTCTCTCATAAATGTAAAAGTGAGTTGAAAGATCCTGATTTTTCTATTTAAAAAAAGGGGGGGGAAAGCAGTAGAAATGCTTTGCAGTTTAGAAATGGCTACTTGGCTGCTATTATTTTTTTTAGTGGTATTGCTGTGTTATTTTGCTTGAAGAAATGCTCCCATATTACCCTAATGAGTAATTTGAGGATAATTCAAGTTGCCCATACCCTTATGGGCAACTTGAATTATCCAAATGTTGATTAGGTAGTAGAGAAAACTCATGATAAGAACAAAGGAAAGTTTATTAACCTATTGCATGCAATAGGTTAATAAACTTTCCTTTGTTCTTATCATGAGTTTTCTCTACTACCTAATCAACATTTGGATAATTCAAGTTGCAATAATTCATGCAATAGGTTATTGCATGAATTATTGCAATTAACCTATTGCAATAATTCATGCAATAGGTTAATAAACTTACATGCAAACTTTCTCAAGCAGTATGTGAAAGAAGCAACTTGAGGACAGAGACTGTTAGATGATCATAGCCATTTAGGAATGTGACCATGCTGTACTGGACCTGGGAAGTAGCCAACTATATGAATGAATGGTTTTATTGGAGCACGTGTATTATACATATTAAAATATTGTTCACAGCTTATACATGTAATAAAAATTCACATTACAACTATATGGATGTTCTAATCAGGATAGGTTATGTGCTTAACTACAAATCTGGAAATTATGACAAACTCTGGAGAATACTGTCTTTGGTTCCATGGTATCAGTTATTGAATGGGAAAGATATCAGCAGTGCATGTGAAATGTTGAAAAGATGCTTAAATGATTTCATATCTGAATATCCCTAGAGTTTGAAGAACAAATAGAATGGAAGTGAAATTAATGTGCAATCTCATTTAAAAAAAATATCCTTTAAGAAAATCATGATGTGAAAGAATATTGTTAGAATGAGGGAAGTTATGAAATATATAAAGCTAAGGCCAAAAAAAGAGTATTGTATGGAAAGCTAAGTTGGGGTATGAAAAGAAATTGACTGCACAGGTTAAAACCTAAAGAATTTTATTATCTTCTTCAGCTGCTCCTATTTCTATATGGGGTCGCTATTTCTGATGAGTCTTTTCCACCGGTTTCTATTGTAGACTGCACCTTTTGTTCAGGTTTTTCTCCTTCAGATCTTCCTCTACGTTATCTTTCCACCTTTTCTTTGGTCTTCTTCTTCCTCGTCGTATTTCCATCTCATGATACTTCGTCCATCATATTTTTCATTTCACCTCATTACATGTCCATACCATCTTAATCACTCTTCTTGTATTTTGTTTGTAATTGTAGTCACTTTTACAGTACCTTTCATGTGTTGATTTTATTATTAGAATTTTATTATGCTGCAAGTAAAAGAAAGAATGAGTGTGGAAGAATAACTTGATCGAATGTAACTAGTACCCTAGTATCAGAAGCAGATTAGGTAGTTCAAATAATGAGTGTTCATTTCACCAAGATCTGTCAACTTGGTATGTAACAGAGTGTACAGGGCTACCATTACATTGGATGAAGAGCAGAAGTGCATGAAAAAGAGGTTATAGCGCTGTTGTATAACCTGTATAACAATTTGGCAATTGGGACAGATGGGATATCAGCACATGTGCTAATGGAATGTTTAGCTTAACTGGCTAGTGTAAAATCTTAAACAAAAGGAATTTTGTGATAAAATACCTTTAATACAGATTTTACAAGTATGCTAAGTCCTACTAAAAATACTTGTGTATTAATACAAAAACTTGATGTTAATTAACTTGGAAATAATAATTTTTTGAAGTTATTGAATATTGTGAAATCAAAATGCTTGTATGACAACAAAGGAAATTACATATGAGGTAAATTGTGTCTAAGTATACCTCTAGTCAACTAAAATTCCAGACAGATTAAGGGATTAAATCATGACCCGAGGCCACTCCAACTGCGAAGGTCGACATTACATGGGGGTTTCCCGTCTGAGTGCACCGATTGATGAGGACAATGGGTGCAGAACATCAATGGTCCCAGGGGATTACTACGTAAGAAAAGACGAAGGTCATCGGAACCAAATAAATAGTAGTGTGCTACGTCGAGATGGGGCTCCCCCCCCCCCCCCCCCCCCGTTCGTGGGAGTTCGAATTCGGGTACGTTCCAGAGTGAAGTTCCGTTCGTGGACAAAGGAAATCGCATGGAGTTCCGACAGGAGAGTTTGGACTCATGACGGTATCAAAGTCGCCCTAAGCCGAGGAGTTCTGCAGAAAGTACGATGTTCGGTAACAGCAACTGAGCTTCACTAGAATCGTGGGTGATGAATCGTTATCTCAATCGGAGACCTTCATTCAAGAAGCAAAGGCCAGGAGAATGATTCAGCTAAAGAAAGTCGTATTAGGAGGAACCAGATACCAAACTTCCAAGCCGTAGGAATTAAATTGTCTGCCAATAGTAGGAAAGAAGTCTTGCAAATTACGTAAAGGATGTTCAGGTGCAGTGACGAAGTCTAACGGAAACAAGAAGGGATAAGCAGCTATAGAGGACCAGACTTCATGAATAGTAAGAACTTTCCACTAATTTTGTCAGAAAGAAACTTAAGACGGTGGTTTGAATTGATGAAATTGATTTAAAGTTAATGTTGCAGGACTTTAGGCCTTGAGCTAATATCTGAATTAATTAATTCTATGTAAGAAAAAGCCTAGCTCAAATTATTGTGAAACTGCTTGAGTTTATTAATTTAGAAATTCCTTAAGCATGTTTTTATTATATGCCGACTATCGGAATGTATGTACAGTTAAGGTGCGGGTAAAATGCTAGACACATGGTCCTAAATAGAAATGTTCAGATGGTTGGGGGATATGATTGGATAACTTTAGAGAGTTGTTAGTTAGAGCTTACTTACAAAAATTAAGTGAATTTAATATCTGTAAATTGTGTATCTTTACTTAGTGATGAATAAACTGTTTTATTGTCAAAATAACTTGCCCAATCCCTAAGTCCAATGCACTACTCATAAAATCGAACCTATGTGTCTTGAAGTAGATATTGCCACGACTGCAGAGTAAGAAATATTTGTAATTTGGTATAGAGATAAGTAGGAAAGGAAAGAGCTGTGTATCATACTGGGTGTTCTCTTCTTCGAAGGGAGATAAGACTCTTATCCTAAAATTTTGGTGGCACAGCTGACTAACAAATAAATTTTCCAAAATTTAATTTAGAATAAACACCAGTAAATCAGACAAAGAGATTGGCTCCAGCCCGAGGCACTTTCTTTGTTCTTGACATCTTGCACACGTGATCCTCACTAATTGCATCCACAAGATAGAGGTGACATAACTGACAATAAGTCAGAAGTATGGTGAAGGTTAAGAAGATAAGCTTCAAACAAGAAAACGTAGATTTTACAAAGGCGCAACCGAACAAGAATTAATTAAAGTAATTAATAATGAATAGAAATAACAATAAAAACCACAATTTTAACGCTAGGTCACTGACGTGTTTGTATATATGATGTATGTAACTGTCTGTCATTAACTTTGGAGTAATTCTAAAGATTTTAGAGAAGTCGATAAGAACTGAGATACAGAAATGGGTAGGCAAACAAGATATGTTCTGCAAGCAACAGCATGGATTTACTAAAGGGAGGCTATGTCTGATCAATTTGCTCATATTTTATTATAATGTTTTGTCTGAGTTGGATAAAGGGAATGGGATTCTTGATATGCATCATTTTGACTTTACAGCAGTAATCCCATATATAATTTAAAAAATAAATTTCGACTTGAAGCAGCGCGATGTAAAATTTAAACGTTATGGGCGAACATGTTTGTGAGTGCAGCGGAAGAATACGCCGTTATGCGGCATTTGTTTGGGAGAGGTGGTATCACTTGGGTCCCAGCATACATTCTTTGGGTACCATGTGCTTTGTTTACATCTGCTCTCTCACTTTTGTGTTTGTGTTTTTTTGTGACGTTTATCCTTCAATGTGGCTCCCAAACATAAAGCAGATTCTTCCGATGGCAGTGTGTTGAAGAAAAGGAAAGCTATTACATTAGAAGTGAAATTAAAAGGGCAAAAAAGGGAAAAACGCCAACGAACATCGGCAGTGCATTGAACTTAAGTCGTACCACAGTCGGGACTATTATCAAGGATAAAGTTCACATTCTTGAACACGTGAAAGGATTGGCACCCATGAAATCGACTGTGATTACGAAAAAATGTAGTAGACTCATCATTGAGATGGAAAGGCTTCTTGTTCTTTGGCTGGAAGACTAGCATCAACGCCGTATCTCAATTAGCCTCATGTTAATTCAAGAAAAGGCAAAAAGATTGTTTTATGTTTGTTTTTTGATTACAGTTTCATTTTTGTAATTTTTCTGTACTATACAGTAATTATGTTCTCCCTTTCATTTTCCTATGGCCTAGTTCTGTTTCTTGATATATACGTATGACTAGGATGTTTTAGGTTAGGTAAGTAACTAAGGTTATGGTAATTCCGACTTGCTTCGAAAATCGACATTGGTCCGTAGGAACGGATCTCCGACGTAACTCGAGGACCCCCTGTATTATTATACTGTTGGACTTCTAAGGCATTTGATACATGTGGATTTGAAAAGTTCTGATAAACACCTAGAACAAAAATGATATTAAAGCAACTAATATAACCAAAGAAAGAACATATCTTAAAACCCTTTAATCCCCCATGTTTCATCAAATTGTAATAATTTGTTCTTTTTCTTTTAGGATATATAAGAAGACATCAGAGGTTTTGAAGAAATTCGAAGACAAGTTTTTCGTGCTGTAAGAAAAGTGAACTGAGATTCACCAGACTTTGTGTGAGACTTTAGGGGACTGTGTCCCAGCACTTGTCAGATGGATGGCCAAGTTTAAAACTGGACATCTTGAGACAACAGATGCCCCCAGGTCAGGAAGATCTGAAAAAGTTACATCATTACTAACTTTCAATCAATAATTTTCCTCCAAATTAATCTGCTATCTTTCAAGACTCCAGTATTATCAGATCTTATATTTCTATCTTTTAAGGTGCTTTTTATTGTATCGATCCATCTACATCTTGGTCTTCCTCTGGGTCTTTTTCCTGCCAACCTGGCAAAGAACAGTTGTTTTATTAGATGTTGAAAGTTTTTTTCATTTGGTTATATTATAAATTAAAGATGCCAAGAAATTGTATTCTTGGTTTAATCCTTTATCCAAGTGTAAGCAAAATTTGCACCTGAAGTAATTTCAAGACAACTTGTATATAGAGCTGACTTCACATCACTTGCCTTAGTATCCCATAATGCAAAGCACATATCCTTACGGATATGTATAATGCTATGCATTATAACAGTGTTTCTCAATCTTCAGATATTTGCGTATCCCTTCTTAAATTTTCATTATTACGAAGTACCCCCTTATCAAATAATAAAGTATATTTCATTGTAAATGTCTATTTTATTTGAATTTATATGTTCATATAAACAAAAAAAATTATTTTTTTTTAATAGAACAAAATTTGAAATAGGTTCCTCTTCATTGGTTGATTCTCTAGAGATGTCAGATGACACACCCTTATCAATTTCATTTGATCCAAATGCAATATAAATGTTTTCTTGTTGCTTACAGTTACTTGTATTTACTATATTTCTTTCTCTCTTTTGTGGATTTTATAAATCCAATCTTTAACCAATGATCCATACGTCAGAATTTGAAAGCAAAAAAATTACCGTATTTACTGGAATATAATTCGCATTTTTTTCCCCAAAATTAAAGCTAAAAAATCGTGGTGCGAGATACAATACATACGGGGATTTTCGGAAACTAAAGTTTTTGGGAAAAAACTGAAAAAGGTGTGACTTACCAAGAAGCTCCTACTTGCTGTCGCTACTTTTGGCATTGAGAACAGTTTCCTTTGTGCATTGTTAAAGTCATCTATCCAAATAGCTTCATCTTCTTTCCCATTATTTCAAGCAAAAATTACAAGTACTTTACAAGCCTTTGATACGTAGAGCAGCTATGAATAAGTGTATATGACTTGTGCGGTATTAACAAAAGATCGCGCGAACCAAAGACAAATTTGCATTTCAACAGTTGAGTTGAAATGCTAATTCTCTTCAATTGAATTCCATAATATGTGAACCACATTCACTATATATTTCTTAGTGAATAAGAACACATTCACGACGGAGTGGTATCAAGCAAAACCATATGTTGCACTGACAACATATGGTTTTGCTCGAGTCTATACAGCAGTTCCTGTTGGAGGTGATTCATGTGATTCATTAGTTAGTGTCATTTTCATCCCAGTTATCTCCAATTGCACTATTTGTTGAGAAATATAATGATTCCATGCATTAATGATGCATAGCCGAAAATTGCTGCGTATCCCCGGGGGTGCACATACCACACTTTGAGAAACACTGCATTATAGGAAGAGTCACTATATCCTAACCTTTCAACGACTAGCTCTAACCCAGAGTATTTTAATAATAAGGTGTTGCACCTTTTCACTATTTGTATACATGGGAAATGTAAGACTTCAGCATTACTTCAACCTTGCTATCTCTTCTGGTTATGACTCCCACTAATGAGTCCTCAATAAAAATCAAAACTGGTCTGGTTAGTGGCCCTTCCCATAATGCATAGCATTATATATACATACCCAAAAGGATGCTTTGCATTATGAGATACTGAGACAAGTAATGGGGAGTCATTTCCCTCTATAAACAAGTAGCCTAGTCGATACTAGACTACTTTTATGTAGAGGCTGAAGATACTTCACATGCAAATTTTGTTTGATTACACTTAGAGGGTTAAACAAGAATATAATTTCTTGTCATGTTTAATTGAAAATAAATATTCAGAAGTTGTTTAGTTCAGGAGTTACATGTTAACACAACATACGAAAAAAAACTCTCATTAATCTGAAATGTGCATAGGCATCTAGCTGAAAAGGTATAAAAATATTTATAGTAGCTACACTCATTATTCAGATTGATGAAAAGGTCAAATTCCAGCTGATTGGAGTGGAGTGCTGATAGTTCCATTATATAAGAAGGAAAATAAAACAATGTGAACATGAGCAGAGGAATTTCCTTATTAAGTATTCCAAGTAAGATTAATGCAAACATTTGAGAAGAGGCTGAGAAACAACAAGCTAGGGTTTAGATCAGATAGGGATTTGATCTGAAGAAATTACAGGATTATATCAAGGGTCTGTATTTAAGTTTTGTAGAACCTGGAAATGGCATATGATAAATATGCTTTGCCAAGAATCTCGGAATGGAACTAATCTAGTCATATAAGTTAAAACAGAACAGAAGAGGAAAGACTACAAAAGAGATGTTTGATACCACAATGAGAGTTAAACAGAAGATGATTCAGATCTTGGTGGGTTGATGCAGTTTTTATGGCAAAGGTGGAAAAAAACACCATGTTAGAATTTTTTTACAGATAGTATTTCTGAGAGTAATACTTTATTTTCAGGGGGAAAAAAAAAAAAAAAATATATATATATATATATATATATATATATATATATATATTCTGTATTTATCTTGTCATTTTGTTCCATCTAAAATAATATTCGATTTGCCTTAAAAATTCAACACGTAAGATCTGATAATATTGGAGGCCTTACAAATAACTTAATTTAGAAGAAACTTATTCATGGGAAGGAAGCTAGTAGTAATATGAACTTTAATATGTATAGGCAGAGCTGTCGCCAAATTAGATCGTGCCCTGAGGCAAATAATTAAATATTGCCCCTGATGGATTATAAGACAAAAATATAAGAAAATCTCCGGTTGCTATTTTGTTTTTATTACAAGAGAAACATTAACGCAAAACAATTACATAATAATATTCATTAAATGTTTGCTCTACGGGGATATCGCACAACAAAACTGTTTATAATAATAGCTCTTCTAAATTTAAATTATAAGCTATGTCTGCCTGCCTCTATCGATAGAGTTGCTAGACAAACCAATTATTCTTGGGTCATTGCTGTTCACAATTTTTAATCAGAGTTGGAAAAACTTCTTTTTGCACTTGCTACGCTAAAAGGAATTGTTAGCATAGTGACGGTGCCTACCATAATATGGCTGAACGAGCGCCCTTATTAAGCCGCGCCATGAGGCAGGCTGCCTCTATGCTACACCCTGTCAATGGTACTGTGTATAGTAAGTACGATCATAGCATCCTGTATATAACCTCAACCATATACAAGTAGAATATACTCGGATACAATCCTCATACATAGTAGGATACGATTATTTTTCATCTTTGTGTCACTAAGTTGAAAAACATTTTTCAGTGTTGTTATATTGGACGTACATCTTTGCTGCCTATAATTTATCTTTAAAGATACCATAATATACATGAAATTGTTTTTAACTAAATATGTCAGCATTTAAAATCATAGACTAACTGAATTAAGAGTAAATATTTTACCATCAGTCTTTATGCATTTTAACATGTTTCATGCAATACAATATAAATGCTCCTTTTATTTGAATTGAAGTATTTCTCAAACAAAAAAAATCATTAAAGGGAAGAAATGCAGGCATCATTAAAAAAAATAATAATAATTATAATAATGAAAACTATTAAACAAAAGTCATAGCTGCTCTCCAAAGGGAAGGAGGGGGAAGTCATGATCACCATGCCTCTGCTGATTAACTGAAAAAGCATAGTTTAATAAATTGTAATTTACTTATCTTGCTGTCAGATGACAGCAAGATGGTACAATGGCTCACAGATACTCCTCGGAGCATCCTCAAACAATGGCAAACAAGGCAGAGTGGGCTTCATTGTTAAATCTAAGCTCACCAAGTCGACTTTCTTGTAAGATCATATCTGAAAGAATAGGTATACTCGTAATTGGAATAGAGAACAATATAACAATAAAATTAACATCATGCTATGCTCCAACATCTGTAGCTGATAATCAAGAAATAGAAAATTTTTACATGAATCTTGAACAGGCATTAAATTACAAGTCAACATACACATTCGTTGGTGGTGACTTTAATGCCAAAATAGGATGTGGAAAAGAAGATGAAAAGTTTATAGGACCACATGGCCTAGGAGAAAGAAATAGAAGAGGAGAGAGAGATTAGCTGAATTTGCTGTAGCTGAACAACTCTTTATCATGAACACTTTTTTCAACAAACGCCTAGGAAGAAGATGGATTTGGCAATCACCGAATGGAGACACAAAAAATGAAATTGACTACATTTTAACAGACTGTAAAAGACTGGTACAAAATGTTGGTACAATAGGCGAAACATACTTCAACATGGATTCTGACCACAGACTGCTTAGAGCCATTATAAGAATAGACCACAAAAAAGAACAACATATCAGGGCAACATCAAACCATAAAAGACAACCCAAACAAATAGACTATCACAAGTTCAGGAAGTACACAGAAGAGACCGAATGGACTATTAAAAACTATTACATAAATGATGACTATATCGACTTTATTAATAAATTCAACGAGTGCAAGAAAAAATCAGAAATTCCTGCGAAACAAAAGAAAAGAGAACGAGTCTCACCTCAAACTATAGAACTACTGAAAAAGAGAAAAGAACTGAAGAAATCTGAAGAAAATTTTCTAGAATACAAAATTATCTGTTAGTTACTAAGGAAAAGAATTCCAGAAGACTACAAAGCTTTCAGGATACAAAAATTAAGAGAAGCAGTGCAGGCAAAAACCAGCCTGAAAAAAATAGAGAAAGAATTAAATTTTAAACAGTCAATTCCATCTGCTTTACAGGATCAAAATGGAGAAAAACATACTAATAGAAAAAGAATAGAAGAAATTGTGTATAATTTTTATAATGATCTCTATGCAACTAAGTGCCAAGTTTCAGAACCTATCATTCCAAAACCAAGCAATATACCAGATGTACTTCCAGAAGAAATAGATCATGCCCTTAAGAAAATGAGTAAAGGTAAAGCCTCAGGACTTGATCATGTTAAGGCTGAAGAAATCCAACAAGGTGGACGAATTATTTTCAAAGCCTTGGCTGCCAGATTCACGTGGTACTTCAAAGAAAGAAAGATTCCAGAGGAATGGAAAACCTCAAAAATCATACTTCTATTCAAAAAAGGGAACAAGGAAGACATAAAAAACTATCGTCCAATCTGTCTA
This sequence comes from Typopeltis vanoorti, assembly GCF_054136105.1. Taxonomy (NCBI): domain Eukaryota; kingdom Metazoa; phylum Arthropoda; class Arachnida; order Uropygi; family Thelyphonidae; genus Typopeltis; species Typopeltis vanoorti. The sequence continues at coordinate 4,136,045 of NC_143570.1, read as the reverse complement.
CTCTCTCACATATATAAGATCATGAACAGAATCCAGAACACCCTAGAAGACAACTCCAGCAGAGAGCAGGAAGGATTCAGAAGATGCTTCTCCACAATAGATCATATCCAGATCATCTCACAACTAACAGAAAAATGCAGAGAATACCGAATCCCTCTGTGTTTCCTCTTTATTGATTTTAAAAAAGCATTTGATACCATAGAACACAATGCAGTCATCAGTGCCTTACTGGAAATAAATGTGGACCCTATTTATATCCACATGATAAAAGAAATTAACAAAAATCAGACCACACAAATAACCCTGTTTGATCAACCTATAAATATAGATATAAATAGAGGGGTCTGCCAAGGTGATGTGATCTCCCCAAATCTATTTACCAGCACTTTAGAATACATTCTGAAAAATAGATCTAAACGGAGGAATAAGGCATAGATGGTGAAAAGCTACAAATTCTTATGTTTGCCGATGGTCTAGTACTGATATCCTACAACCCAAAAGACCTAGAAGAAATGGGTGAAAAAGTATACACAAACAGCAGTAAGATATCCTTAGAAATGAATCTAGAAAAAACAAAATGGATCAAAAACATCTACACAAGTGACAGTCACCTATGTATTGATAACATCCCTATAGAACATGTTGACTCATACAAGTACTTAGGACAAAGAATAAAAATTAATAACGATTTATTTGAAGAACTAGCAAAAAGAAAGAAAGCTGCATGGCTATCATTCAACAGACTAAAAGAAACACTTACTCATCCAAATCTTGACATCTCTCCGAATGCAAAACTGTTTAATAGTGATATTCTACCATCACTCACTTCTTGTGTAGAGGCTTAAGTGCTGTGAGGACATTATGTTGGAGGTTTAATGGATTTTTTACAACACTCAAAAAGAATTAAAATAGAATTTAATACTTCCTATATTTCGTCCTAGTCACTAGGACATCTATGGGGATTACAAAGACAATTAATAACATGCACACAAAAACTTACAATACTAAGCACAACCACGTGGGTGACAATAAAGTCCTATCTAGGTGGAGCGCCCTCTAAGGGCAGTAGTAGGTTAGTAGGTAGCCTGGAATGTAAGGTGGGACCTCTGGTGATGACTGTTTCCCAAATCTTCGGAAGCTTAATGCAACCGTATTTGTTAAGATTTGGTTGGTTTCTGAGAGCTGCTGCTGCTTCTAAGAAAAGTCTCGCTTTCTTGAATTTGCTGTGGTGGAGCATGGTGGTTTTCTTCTATGATACTCTGTGGGTGGTGTCCAAAACATGGTCAGCCAAGCCTGAATGGCCATAGTTGTGTTTAACGATGTACGACTTGTGTTCCTCCAGGCGGATGGATGCTGATCTGCCTGTCTGTCCAAAGTACGCAAGCGTACAGGAACACAAGCTTACAAGAAGAGACTCAGAATAACTCAGCATGCAATAGAATGCAGGATTTATAACATCAGCAGAATGGAACATGTTAGAAACACGGAACTAAGAAAGAAATCAGGCATAAAAGATGTGGTAACTGCAGTATATGAAAGCGAGATGGGCAGGTCACATAGCCAGACTCAAGGATAACAGATGGACATATAGAATACTCAACTGGCAACCAAGAATAAAGAGAAAACCAGGAAGACCACCTACAAGATGGGAAGATCCACTAGTGAAATCTATAGGTATAACATGGAAGAGAGAGGCTCAAGATTGAGATTGTTGGAGGCATCTTTGTGACCTGCACTCACGGAGAAATCTCGAGTGAAACACGGGTCCATCAAGGTAAATTTACTTATCAAACCATTTATTTTCTCAATTATCCAAAGATAGATATCTGTTTAAAATATGTATAAAATCATTTTAACATCCTTTTGGACATTAGCTCTACACTATTCTTAAAATCACATGCACACTCATAAAAGTATTCTCTCCTATTTCATTTAGATAACAGACTTAAATCTAGATAATTGTCGAAGTACTTCAATTGTTGGCCTCACAGATGAATTCATTAACCTTGAAACTCTAAGTCTTATAAATGTTGGTTTAACCAGCTTAAAAGGATTTCCAAAACTTCCTAATTTGAAAAAGGTAAGAATTGTTTTATGATTATTAAATTTAAATCTGTCACATGTTGCATAGAAAGGATTATTTTTATGCCAAATCTAAGCAGTAGAATTTTTTTATAGATGGCATTTTCTGAAAGTAATACTTTATTTTCAAAAGATCATATCCTGTCACACTATCTCTACTTTTTCCTTCTAAAAACAAATGTTAATGATTTGATACATGACATATTTTGTACTATTTGGTGTAACATTATGGTAGGAATAATATACAGCATCTCCCCTCCCTTATCCCCTGGGAATATGTTCCAAGACCCCTTCCTGCATAGGAATACCTGAAACTGCAGATAGTAGTGAACTCTATATATACTATGTTTTTTCTTATATTTACATACCAATGATAAAGTTTAATTTATAAATTAGCCACTGTAATAGATTGTCAACAATAACTACAATAATAAAATAGAACAATTATTACAGTATACTGCAATAAAAGTTATGTGAATGGAATCTTAGCAACCTCAGCATTTTTTTTTTTTATTATTTATTTATTGTTTTATGAAGTCGAGAACTTTCACCTTTTCACTTAAAAAGAAGTAATTTACAGCTTCTCTTTGACATATTCGATTGCCAGCATCACTACTCTTGCACTTTGGGGCCATTATTAAATAAAATAAGAGTTACTTGAACACAAGCACTGCAATAGTGCGACAGTCAATCTGATAACTGAGAACTACTCAGAATGGCACGCAATTTAAAACTTATGAAATATTGATTTCTGGAATTTTCCATTTACTATTTTCAGACAGGGCTTAACCACAGATAACTGAAACCACAGCAGGCGAACCCATGGGTAAGAGGTGGGGGGGGGGGGACTATGGTATTAGTGAGTTGAATAGGATTCGGTTGTTTTATGATAAGTGCTTTTGGCCTGGTGCATCACCTTACTGCTATTGTTGGATCCACAACAATAGCAGTAAGGTGATGTAGCTCTTCCTTCAAAACTTTATTTATTCATTGAGTTCCCATGTATTTATTCTCTTAACTCTGGGGTATGTCATGTTACAGTTGCCTTCAAACATCCTTTGACTTCTCAGAGTGTTGATTCCTTTACTATGCAGTGTTTCATGCCAAGGCTCTGCTTTTGGCTTCTTTCTCTGGTTATTCTAATCACCTGTTATTCTAATTCCACACATATCCTATTTAATTCAAAGTTGTGATTTTCCACATCCTAGGTTAAAACTGCACAGCAGTTTTCATCTTTTTAGGCAGAGTCACCTTGTTTGTTATTTTCAGATGTTATTACTAGATCAGATATTTTTGAGCTGCAAATTCTTTTCATCACATGCTACTTGAGGTGGTTATCCCACTTCTATAAATTCTTTTTCCTCCTCATCTTGCATCCTTTCTCTCTTCCCTTCCTTCATTCTTTCTTTATATAGTCTCCCACTTGAAATTGCACATAATGATAGTCCTACTTGTATCTATAAAGTTTCTCTATGCAATTCACAGTTTCCTAGATAACAATGACAGCAGCACACAGCTAATGTATTTTGTTTTGTTAATTTTCATGTTATACCAACCACCAATTGCCTGTATTTGTCATACTACCACTACCTCCATTCAGGACTGGGGATGGGGTGGTATGACAAATCTGGCTTCTACTATGGCCAGGTTTAATTCCTTTGCAATATCATTAGCACTTAATCCCCCTATCCTTTTATTCTGTGTTCTCCTTGAACACATTGTACCAATCCAATCACATTCTGTTGCTGTCAGGATATTCTCTTCTGTTAGTCAGACCTCACTGATGCCAATAATTTTTGTTCCCTTATGTTTACTAATGCTAAAAATTCATCCTTTATTTGATGCTTCTTGCATTAGTGAACATACATCATAATTGACCAAACAGGCTGATGTATATTCAGGTAACTCTCAAAACCTGATTGAGTAGATTCATCAACCAAAGTCCTTAATCATTTCTCTGACAAAATTAGTCTTACTATTCTCAAGGTCATCCCTTCTATACTACTGTTTTGTTTCTCTCTCTCTCTCTCTCTCTCTGTTTTGCTCCTTGTCATAAGTCTCAACCTCTCACCTTTGTGCATGTATTAGGGCTACCATGTAGCAACCTTATTATAACTGGTTTCCCTGTTTATCTGTATGCAATCTTTTGTGAAACAGTTGTTTCTTCAAGACCTAACACCAAATCCATTTAAGTGCAATCCATCCTGTAAGTTCACTCTTTCTACCATCAAAATCTATCAACATGTTACCATGTCCACTGTTTAGTATTCAGATCGAATCATTAGAAATTGCAGCTCTATCTCAGCTGACTGATGTGCTTCTTGACAACAGGCTCAGTCTTGACTCTTTCTCATTCAGCTACTCTTTTGTATTTTCTGTCATACTATTTCATTTCAAGTCATTTGTTCCAACCAATTCAATCGTATCTTCCACTTGTTCTACTTGCTTGTCATAGTCATGTCATTAATCTTCACTCCTGGAAAACAGTTTCTTGGTAAGTGCAATTACTAGATTTATATACATGAGATTTTTCATAGAATGGCTGGAAATAGGGAGCGGGGGAGAACAAGAGGCCATCCCTAGAAACTATATAAGGAGGGTGTGAGCAAGTGGATGAGGAATATTTTTTGCATGGAAAGAATGGTGAATGATTGGAAAGGATTGCTTGAAAGTGTATTAAGTGCAGAGACAGTGAATGCATTTAAGTCAAGGTCCGATGAGTTTTGCATGTGAGAGTGAGACGTCCCACGATGAGTCTCTCGACTCCATGGAGGTCTGATAATAATAAAAATGTTAAATCTATAAAAACATAAGAGTTTGACAATCAGCTTGCATATTGAAAAAAAAAATAATAAATGGATGATTCAGTTCTTTATCCTTATCAGTTATATTTATATGTATTGCACTCCTGATTGTAGGAAGTTTTTTTTTTTTTTTGCTTGGTTACAAAGTATATTATATAGAGAGTGATTCATATATGAACCAAACCCACATTGTCCTAGATCAAAAAACTAATGAATGGAAACTGATCAGAGTTGCTGACTTACCCTTGATTGGCTTGGCATGAAGCACTCAGCAATTTACAGTGCTTAGAAATCATTTCTGGTGTATAACAGAATTTGTGGGTTTAGTTCTATATGAATCACTCTGTATTATACTTGAAAAGAAATTTTATTCTTGTTTTAATCCTTTACTCAATTATAAGCAAACTTTGTTTGCATACACTTGCTGACCATAATGCATAGCAATATACATGTCTAAAAAAGGAAATATGCCTTGAATTTTGGGATACTCAGGCAGTTGATGGGAAGTCAGTTCCCTTTATATGCAAGTAAACTAATCATGGAGATACTTCCCATATAAACTTTGTTTGCTTATGCTTGGCTAAAAGATTAAAAAAAAGAAGAGAGGATGTGGGCTTTTCATATGGAGAGTTTTTCCCCATCCTGTAAACTTGGATTTTTCATCCTACTTACAGGTAAATTGGCAAAGAACACATGCACTTGGCAGACAAAAAATACTATCAGTGTTGGGCAATTGATGATAGTAGCAGCTTAATTGGTGGATTAAATAAGTAGAGGAGACTGTAAGTTGTGTGTAGTAAATGGCAATGAAAAACATCTACAACCCAAAGACTTACTATTACCTTAGGTAATAGCAAGTCTTGTCATGTATATTACACTTTATTGTATATTACACTTTTAATTGGCCAATTGGATAGTGTATCTTTTCCCTAGCTAACATTTTGAAGATCCACAAATATTCACAGGCAAAGTCTCCATTTGATAATGCTGTTGTAAATGTTTTTATCTTTTATTTACACAAGATTAAACACTTTTACTTCTTTTACAACATTTTTGCTTCTGAAAATAATTATGCAATAATAATTACATACATTTGTCCTCAAGACTAAGTGTGTATATTATTATTATTTTCAATCTTCCATCAGGAAACATGCATCTAGGATCGTAGTAGTAGTCCAGTTTACTTTTTTTATTTATATATATGTATAGTAGTCACTACTATCAAATGTTTGAAATTCAGTTCCATATTTTTGAAAGAAAAACCAAAGCATTTAGAGAATTTTGGTATTGAGTTCACCACTTAATACTAAAATAATGATTATGCAGAACCTAAGACAAACTAACTCAGTGCTGGAAGTTGGAAGAAGGGCCATTTGAACAGTAGGGTATATTCTGCATAATCACCATAGTGGCTAAACCAGTATGCACAATATGAGCTTTACAGATTTGCTGTCCCACATATAACTTACATATTGTTAACACTCATAGCTAGAATTTTTTTTTCTTTTTTTATTCTGACAATTTTTTTTCCCTTTGCTATGCTACTGCAAGCTATCTCCTACAAACTGCATTTGATTGAATCAGACCATCACCATTCTTCAACTCTGTGCATAATTTGAGTGGAAAAGTTTGACATTCAAGCTATTTTAAAATTCTGATCCTTCAATTTATCCTCCTTACACTGAGAGAGAGAGAGAGAGGTGGGGGGGGGCATCTCACACTTTAAATTAATTCACTTACTTCTGAGTTAGATTATGTGTATTTTTCAAAAGACTGACTTGAAAAATAGACAGCTGAATTCAAGGGAGCTTTTATTTAATTAATTAATTTTTTTTGCAAAAGAAATGTCAAATACTCTATGGCTGGAAACAATATGGTTTATAATTCTTTGTAACTGTAAATTTTCATTATCAGTATTATAATAAATAATAATAAATTCTTTTTCCCCATGATCGTAGGTGGGCACACATAGTCATATAATAAACTCACTCACAGTATATGAACATGTAGACATAAACTATAACAAACTGTTCATGGAGTTCCTGAGTATTATAGTGAAAGTGTTCTGTATCATATTCAGGAAATGTAAAAATATTGAACTTAAATTGGAATGGAAAAACTAAGTGATGACTCTGCATAAAGAAAAACATTAAATGACTTACTTGCAATAATAAATCACTATAATACAGTAATACTTGCTTAATGCTGCCCTATTTAACTGTTTTATTAATAACACTCGTGCTTGGTAATTCCCAAGAGCAGTCATTGCATCATTATTGCTAATGCCATTTAGTCATTCAGTGCACTTTGTGCAGCTACATATCTTAGCCAGCTTCTCTGTGTGTTTTTTGGCAAATGTATACTTGTAAAAAGGTTCTGCATCTACCAGTACGTCTTTGTTAATGCAGTGGATTTTGGAATAACCTTGGAAGACTATGGGTCTGTCTGATCCTTCATCTAAAGCGCGTAATAATTAGATAAAAAAAATTAAAAAAAAATTTTTTTTAAATCGTTCCATAAAAGTTCATTTACTGTATTTTCATCTATCTAATGAAATGTTAATATCCAATTTAGTGCTGTTTCAGTTATTTTACATATCTGAGCACTAGCCAGGATTACTGTATTTACAAATAATATAACAATATAACTTCTGTATATATTAACTTAGTCACTTCACCCCGTTTAAATATATGGATGAATAGGGAGGGAAAAAAATTCATTATTTTATAAAAAGAATTTTGTCATAATAACTAATAGACTATAACTCAGTCACAAAAGTTCAGAGTGGATCAGATATGTTTAGAGAATATTGTTTTTACTCTAAATCATTTTGCTGGCTACTTAGCTGCCACCTTATTTTTCAGTAGTTGGTGCCAAGTGGCACCCTACATGGTTGTTACTTCAGTACTGTTAATTTCCCAACAAATGTTCTGTCTGGATATACATACTTCAGCCATATGAGGCAGAATCCAAAAGTTTATTTAAATGATGTTAGAAAGCTACCTGTTTTTTGTAATGACTCACTGGTTATGAATAATGAAGCAAAATCATTACCAGTTTGCTACAGACTGACTGTTGTGGATGCTTCATTTGCCCACTGTGAAGATTATGCATTAAGGTAAGAACATTAACATGTGTTTTTACATGTTTGCAGAGAGTTTCTAAAAATAAACAATTTGCATGATATTGACAAAAAAAAATGCCTAAAAGAAATGCCTATAGTCTCAGCAATTTCACACACTTTGACTCACTGGTCATCCAATACCATATCATGCACTTGATCTACGATTTCTGGTGTTGTTACACTTTTTGTATGTCATTCACGTGGATCAACTTCAAGGCTGGTACAACCATGTTTAAACTCAGCAGCCCATTTAATTGTCGAAAACAAAGGAGAAGACTGCCCATAAACTTTTATAAACTTCAAATGAAATTTCTTTTGGCTTTAAACCTTCTCTTACAAAGAATTTTATAACTGCATGATACTCAATTTTATTCATTTCAAGGGATACAGATAACACTTTCGCTTCAGACAGCTGTATAAAACACACTACTTGCAATTTCACATGGATGCTTATGACAGATATACCAACTTGAGAAAAAAAAAACAACTTGCCGATGGTGTTGCCATCTACAGTCAAGGCTGAAACTTTTCAGACCACCCTCATAGCTGGTATCATTTTGACATTGGATATTGCTCCTTTTGCATAGCATCAAGAATTTGCCAAGATTGTATGAACCTGCAGAAATGGAATGGAATGGTACGAACTGGTTTCTTCATTATGACAGTGTCTGCTTACTGTGCCTTGACTATCAGTTTCTTGTAAAAAAAAAAAAAAAAAAACTGAGAGAGAACAAGCATTTTTGGATTATATTTATTTCTTTAAAGGAAAATAAAATCAAAAAGGATATTTAAAGATGTAGAAAAGATTCAACAGTAATTCATTGATTGTATGGAATGCTTGTTCCTTGGAGTTTCAGCAATGTTTTCAGACATTTTATTATGTGACACCTCCAAGGAGTTCAGACTCATCAAGGGAGGGCACCTGCTCTACAGCTCTCCAATATTATAGGATCAATTGAAGGGGATCTTATTGAAAAGTTTCTTTGAGGTAAGGTTCTTTAAATTCCTGAACCTTTTGGATTGCTCATCATATATGCTAGCCCTTGGTGTACATGCAGTATGCTGAAATATCACTTCCACTTCTTCCTCACACTTGCACTTTGAAAAAATATTTTCACATACTTCATTCTCCACCCTATCTGATGAGATACACCTTTGTATATGGTAGTTAAATTAAAACAAACTTTTTCTGTACACGCTGTAAGAATTTTTCTGTGTATGCTCTCATGATAGCCATGTACAGGCACATAGCTATGTGATATGTTAGGTTCTTGACCACTGTCATATAATGAATCATTGCTTTCCCCCCTCTCCACTTGTAGATGCATGTAATGGTTTAAGGGCATTTTTAAGTAGTCATATACAATATTGTACTTAGCTGATGTAAATAAAGTATTAATTTACATCATTTAATATGCAAATGAAAAATGGGAAATGGAAAAGTTTTTTCTTTCTGCGATAAAACTAAATTTAATCATTTTAATTCTTAGTACCTAGTGTAATGGGTTTGAGTCTTCTTCTGACTGGAAGCAACAGTACTATCCCTGATTTTTATCTGCCATTATTAACATCATTTGCAATTGTATTTGTACCTAGTACATAATACATAATGTGGCTTGCCTTATATTTAGAAGAGTTTTTGAAGTTGATTTTTGTGCCGCAGCAGGCGTTGAAAACATCTATCATAAGCTCCCATTGCTATGTGTTGTGTGTATATAGCAACTGGAATGTGATGCATCTGTAACATAATGCTTTTCATGAATAAAAATTTCTGAATTATACTGGTAAAGACGTTTTTAATATTAATAAAATAAATTGCTAAACAGTTTATAATTCACAGCAAAACACAGAAATAAAGACATCATCATAAACAAATTGAGCCCATGGAAACTGCCTCATTCGATTCACAGCAACATCATATTGCTAACACTCATATGAGCAACTGCAGTGTCATATAAATGGGCATTGGTCATACTGAAAAAGTCATAAGGCAGATCATCTCAAAGAGAAACGTTATAAGGTTGTATTTTTTATTTTATTTTTTTAATTTATTTTTATTATTATTATTTTTTTTGCTATGCCTTATGTCTTGTTTCCATATAATGAGGTGTTCTAGTCATGAGGACATGCCATGAAAGAATGTTCATCCAATTGTAAGCCGTGTTTTCTGACACAGCTTACAACTATTTTTTGTTCTGTTTTCTTTTTGTTCATAACTGATGTTTCTGTTTGTTCTGATATGGGACTTATTTGTTTCAATATTGCATACTGTAAGTGATTTGGCATAATAATAATAATAACAACAACAACAAACTATACAAGCAGAGGAAAGCTCATGTTGAAATTTATTTGTAGAAATACAAAATTTTACAAAATCTAATTCTGTATTGAAGACACCTATGAAACTTAGGCAAATTCTACAAATATATTTTAACATGAGTTTTCCTCCATTTGTATAGTTAGTTATTATGGGATATGATATTGTCACTGTTAGTATGCCCCAGGGTATTTTATAGCTCCATGTTTTGGCTTGGCTGACTATAACAAAGATTTAGACATTGCTGATTGGGTAAAAGATGGTTCTTATTTTGTTTCATGTTGTAATTTTGCTAGTAGGGCGAATGTTGATCCTTCAAAGTTATGTCATTTATATTGTAATTCTTCATAGCAGGCATTCTCACTATTATGGCAGCAGTTTGTTTTTATAGTTTCAAATATATTCAAAATATACCTTGGTTGGAATAAGTGTTAGATAATTAGGTAGTCCTGATCTAGAAACCAAATACCTTTTTTTAAGTCGCTACAACTTCTCTAGTAAGCAGAGTGGTAATTCTCATACCAAATGATTAAAATAATTTGCTACCTAATGACATTCACAAATGTGTCACAGAAGTGAAATTCAAATCCTCTGTTGGTTGGAAAGTAGAGATGTTGTCCATTTAGCTTGTCAGGCGAGTTCTGTATTGGTGAGTGCTTCTTTGAAATGGTACTAGTTTTGAAAATGGTGTGTTTGTGAGATGATTTTATTTGTGTTAATTTAAGGAGGATGGTCATTGTCATTAATCCATTATTCACCCATCAAACTGCTTGTTAGTTTGGATGTGTAATCTTCCCTAAGGTTCAGATTAATTCAGTTCACACTTGCAGTAGAAATCTGATAATCAGAAAATTTAAGACTGGAAGAATCACTGCAACCAGATTCTATGATTAATCAACACTGGTAAATAAGGAGTTTGTCATTAAGATTAAAATAGGATTTAGTTTATTTTAGAACATAAAATGGAACCCCCTCCCCAATCCCCAGTCATTCACTTTATACACATACATATATAAAATTTGAAACAAACAGCCCAGACATAGTGAATAATGTAATACATCATCATCTTCATCATCATCAAATTCCTGCCATGTACCCTCAAGGGGTGTACAGGATATGACAGTACTACATGAAAAAATTACATCATTACTAACTTCCTATCTACAATTTTCCTCCAAATCAGTCTGTTACTTGTCAAGAGTCCAACATTATCAGATTTTATATTTCTATCATCTAAGGCACTTTGTACCGTATCAATCAACCTGGCAGAGAACACTTGTTTTGCTAATCTTTCCTCTCCCATTCTATTTAAGTGACCATACCGCCTTAGATTAGCTCTGCTAATGCATTCCTGGATGCTGTCAATGTCAAGTTCTTTCCTAATATCCTCATTTTTAATATGATATTGCCATTGATGCCATCTGTTCTTTCTCAGGACTCTCATATCTGCGGTCTCTAGTCTTTGGTCAAGTGTTTTCTTCTGACCCAGCTCTCAGATCCATAAGTTAAAACTGGTTTGAACACTGTCTTGTATACAGCTAATTTAGTGTTCTGACTAATTTCTCTCTTATTCCATATGAATTTATTCAATTGACTTCCCACCATACCAGCTTTGCTGATTCTGTTGTCTATTTCTATATTTAATTTACCATCTTCAGTAAAAATTGTGCCTAAGTAGCTGAAATGTTTTACTTGTTCCACAGGTTCTCCATTCACAACACAGTTGACATTTTCAATGATTCTGCCTATTTTCATTGTCTTTGTCTTTTTATTGCTGACCTTCATACCATATCTATTACAACAGCTATTCAATTTAGTCAGAGAATCTTGCAGACTTGTAGCAGATTTATTTAGAAGTAGAACATCATCCGCATAAAGCAAAGAACTGACATTAACATCCCCAATTTTGATATCAGGTTTAATACCACTTTCCTTCATAATGTGATCCATATAGATAATGAATAACAGAGGGGATAATGTACATCCTTGTCTCACGCCAGATTTAACATTAAACCATCTTCCTGTACATCCTTCAATACTTACTGCTGACTTACAACTCACATAAAGACTAAGTATTGCTTGATATAATGCCCCATTGACACCATATAACTGCAGCGTATTGAATAGCTTCTCTCTTGGCACCTTGTCATATGCCTTTTCCAAATCGACAAAACTTAAATACAGATCTTTGTTTTATTCCCATGCCTTCTCGACTATTTGTCGTAAAGTGAAGATCTGATCCTGACAGCCCTTATTTGGCCTGAATCCAGCTTGTTCTTCACCAAGCTTTTCTTCCACAATTCTTCTCAACCATTTCCCAAGTATACTAGCATAGATCTTGCCAGGAACACTCAGTAGGGAAATACCTCTGTAATTCTCACATTCAGTTTTATTTCCATTTTTATATGTGGGTACTATTACAGCTCTACTCCAATCATCGGGAATTCGTCCCTCTGTCCAGGCTTTCTGAACTATGCAGTGCAGCCACTGTAAGACTTTTATACCACCATACTTCAGCATTTCTGGTCGAATATCATCTATTCCTGCTGCCTTTCCACATTTCAAGCCTTTGATGGCTTTTTCTACTTCAAGTATGGATATGTATTCCTGACTGCATGCCTGGTCAGTGTTTTTTATCACTGTGCTGTCATCACTGCTTGTTTCATTTAGCAGTTTTTCAAAGTAATTACTCCATACTTCAAGGATATCTTTTTCTCCTGTTTTCATGTCACCTTTATCATCTCTAACTCCTTTTACAGCACTCTTTCCTCCAATCCTAAGCTTCTTCAACAACCTCCAGAATATTTTGCCACCTTCTTGATATTTATTTTCTATATTCTTGCCAAAGTCCTCCCATGACTTTTGTTTAGCTAGTTCACACTGTTTAGCTTTCTTACATTTGTCTCTGTATTCTGTAAGAGTAAAAGCTGACTTATTTGCCAGGAACTTTTGATATGCTTTCTTCTTTTCACTGCCTCTTTAACTTCCTGTGTCCACCAGGGAGTTCTGATTTTTTTATTCTTGCACACAACCTCACCACATGCCTCTCTGGCAGAATCAATCAGTGTTTTCTTCAGAGTTTGCCACTGAATCTCCAAGGTTTGATTCCTGTTCTCAAACTCTTTCATTTTCTTTTCAATAATCTTTCTGTATTTTAGTCTACAGTTCACATCTGAGAGCTGCTCAACTTTTATTCGCTTTAAAACTTTCTTACATGTTATTCTTTTCAATATGAAATTCAATTTTATCCTGCTCAAGACTAAATAGTGATCACTTCCAATTTCAAATCCTCTGTACACTCTGGTGTCCTGCACCAGGGAGAAAACATCACTATCAACAATAACATAGTCAATGAGGCTTTTCTTATTCCTAGCCTCTTCTCTCCATGTGAATTTGTGCACATTTTTATGTTGGAACATGGTGTTAGTAATAACCAGTCCATGTCCTGAGCAGAAATCCAACAGATATTTGCCATTATTATTAGCTTTGCTCTTTTCTCCAAATTTTCCCAAAATATTTTTGTATGTCTCACAATCATTTCCTACTCTGCTATTTAGATCCCCAACAAGGACCAACTTTTCCTTTTTCATTGTGTCAGTTGCTTTTTCTAGAGCGTCAAAAAATTCCTCCACTTCTACCTTAGTAGAACCTTCTGTGGCACAAATAAGTCTCATTGTCCAGTTCCCCATTCTCATATTTGCCCACATTACTCTACTTGAGACTGACTGCCATTCAAGAAGATTAGCCTCGTATTTTGTGTTGAATACTATGGCTACTCCTTCTTTTCCTTGATTGTCATTGCCTGAATATAACATTTTGTATTTATTGCTTAGAAAGATCTCACCAGTTTTGGTCTTTTTTGTTTCAGTCACCCCTATTTTGTCGATCTGGTACTTATCTAATTCCTCAGCTAGCTCCATTTCTTTGCCATTCAGGCTTCTTACGTTGATAGTACCGATCTTTAACTCTGGTGATGTTGAGTTGGGGTTTGTTTTCAGATTTTTTTCAGTAGCTGACTTTTCGCTGTTCGCCCTGGTTCCCTGGCGAAAACAACGGAGGCCTTGTTTAACCGGGCGATGCCCCAGCCGGCATGAAATTTTGTCATGTTGTACCATTTTTTTTATTTTGGTTTAACCAATAAGAATACAATTTGGTCGGCTAAATCCCAAATTGCCAGCCCATCCTCGTTCGTTCAGTATCCAAGTAGATACCCAACAGGGTGCACCACGAGAAGGTGAGGATTGGACATTAGGTCAGAAGCCCTGGTCGGTTCTCCGCATTCCTTTAAAGGCTATGTGGAGGTCTCCTCTCAGTTATACAGCTTTGACCCTTAAAAAAAAAAAAAAAAAATTCTCTCCCTCTTCGTTACTCACTGCACTAAGACTTATCCACATACGACCTAGTAAAAGTAATGTGAAATCTTTCTACTATCGATGCTTTGGTGTCACCTTTAGAAAAGAAAAAAAAATGTATCCTCTGTTTTTGAAATAAAGCACACATATTTATTCTAAAATTCTTTACCTCTGTCAGTTTACACGATATTTAATGATGTGAATAACATTGTGGTCCTATATTGTGACATTTTATTATAAATTGTTTAGTTAGTTCTAATTTTCATCTTTATTGTTGCCCAGAAACTACAAGAATATTTGAAGAGTAACCAGTCTTATAGTTCTCTTCGAGAGTGTTTGACTTCAGTGTTCATTTGTGATGCTTCCCTAATTTGAGTACCAATATCAAATACCTTCGATAAATTTAGCTTCTGAAAGTTTAGGTACCAGGAGTGCTTAAGGATCAAAGCTGTATAACTGAGAGGATACTTCCACATAGCCTTTAAAGGAATGCGGAGAACCTACCAGAGCTTCTGACCTAATGTCCAATCCTCACCTTCTTGTGGTGCACTCTGTTGGGTATCTACTTTGATACTGAACAAACGAGGATGGGCTGGCAATTTGGGATTTAGCTTACCAAATTGTATTCTTATTGGCTTAAACCAAAATACAAAATGATGGTAAAACATGACAAAACTTCATGCCGGCTGGGGCGTCGCCCGGTTAAACAAACCCCAGTTGTTTTCACTAGGGAACAGTGGTGAACAGCGAAAAGTCAGCTACTGGAACAAACCCTAAAACATGCCCCAACTCAATATCATCTGTTGAGTTGAAGATCAACATAAGAAGCCTGAATGGCAAAGAAATATAGCTAGCTGAGGAATTAGTTAAGTACCAGATTGGTATAATTGGGGTGACTGAAACAAAAAAGACAAAAACTGGTGAGATCTTTCTGAGCAATGAATACAAAATGTTATACTCAGGCATTGACAATCAAGGAAAACGAGTAGCCATAGTATTCAACACTAAATATGAGACTAATCTTCTTAATGGCAGGCAGTCTCAAGTAGAGTGATATTGGCAAATATCAGAATGGGGAACTGGACAATGAGACTTATTTGTGCCTATGGTCCCACAGAAGGCTCTACTAAGGTAGAATTGGAAGAATTTTTTGAGGCTCTAGAGAAAGCTACTGACACAATGAAAAAGGAAAAGTTGGTCCTTGTTGGGAATCTAAATAGCACAGTAGGAAGTGATTGTCAGACGCACAAAAATATTTTCGGAAAATTTGGAGGAAAGAGCAAAGCTAATAATAATGGCAGATACCTGTTGTTGGATTTTTGCTCAGGACATGGCCTGGTTATTACTAACACCATGTTCCAACATAAAAATGTGCACAAATTCACATGGAGAGAAGAGGCAAGGAATAAGAAAAGTCTCATTAATTATGTTATTGTTGATAGTGATGTTTTCTCCCTGGTGCAGGACACCAGAGTGTACAGAGGATTTGAAATTGGAAGCGATCACTATTTAGTCTTGAGCAGGAGAAAATTGAATTTCATATTGAAAAGAATGACATGTAAGAAAGTTTTAAAGCAATTAAAAGTTGAGCAGCTCTCAAATGTGAACGGTAGACTAAAATACACAAAGATTATTGAAGAAAAAATGAAAGAGTTTGAGTACAAAAAACAAACCTTGAAAATTCAGTGGCAAACCCTGAAGAAAACGTTGACTGATTCAGCCAGAGAGGCATGTGTTAAGGTTGTCTGCAGGGATAGAAAAATCAGAAGTTAAAGAAGCAGTGAAGGAAAAGAAGAAAGCATATCAAAAGTTCCTGGCAAATAAGTCAGCTTGTGCTCTTAGAGAATACAGAGACAATGTAACAAAGCGAAACACTGTGTAAAACTAGCTAAACAAAAGTCATGAGAAGACTTTGGCAAGAGCATAGAAAATAAATATCAAGAAGGTGGTAAGATATTCTGGAGGTGGTTGAAGAAGCTTAGGAATGGAGGAGAGAATGCTGTAAAAGGAGTTAGAGATGATAAAGGTGACATTAAAATGGGAGAAAAAGATATCCTTGATGTGTGGAGTAAATACTTCGAGAACTTGCTAAATGAAACAAGGAGTGATAGCACAGTGGTAAAAAAACAGTCATACAGTCAGGAATACATATCCATACTTGAAGTAGAAAAAGCCATCAAAAGGCTTGAAATGTGGAAAGGCAGCAGGAGTAGATGATATTCGACCAGAAATGCTCAAGTATGGTGGTATAAAAGTCTTACAGTGGCTGCAGTGCATAGTACTGAAGGCCTGGACAAAGGGACGAATTCCTGATGATTGGAGTAGAACTCTAATAGTACCCATATATAAAAAGGAAAATAAAATCGAATTTGATAATTACACAGGTATTTCCTTACTGAGTGTTCTGGGCAAGATTTATGCCAGTATGCTTGAGAAACGGTTGAGAAGAATTGTGAAAGAAAAGCTGGGTGAAAAACAAGCTGATTCAGGCCAAATAGAGGCTGTCAGGATCAGATCTTCACTTTATGACAAATAGTCGAGAAAGCATTGGAATATAACAAAGATCCGTATTTAAGTTTTGTCGATTTGAAAAAGGCATACGACAAGGTGCCACGAGAGAAGCTATTTAATACGCTACAGTTCTATGGTGTCAACAGGTCATTATATCAAGCAATACTTAGTCTCTATTTGAGTTGTAAATCAGCAGTTAGGATTGAAGGAAGTACAGGAAGATGGTTTAATGTTAAATCTGGTGTGAGACAAGGATGTACGTTATCCCCTCTGTTATTCATTATGTATATGGATCATATTATGAAGGAAAGTAGTATTAAACCTCATATCAAAATTGGAGATGTTAATATCAGCACTTTGCTTTATGCAGACGATATTATACTTCTAAATAATTCTGCTACATGTCTGCAAGATTCTCTGAGTAAATTGAATAACTGTTGTAATAGATATGGCATGAAGGTCATAAATAAAAAGACAAAGACAATGAAAGTAGGCCGAATTGTTGAAAATGTGAACTGTGTTGTGAATGGAGAAACTGTGGAACAAGTAAAACATTTCAGCTACTTAGGCACGATTTTTACTGAAGATGGTAAATTAAATATGGAAATAGACAACAGAATCAACAAAGCTGGTATGGTAGGAAGTCAATTGAATAAATTCATATGGGATAAGAGAGAAATTAGTCGAAACACTGAATTAGCTGTATACAAGACAGTGTTCAAACCAGTTTTAACTTATGGATCTGAGAGCTCGATCAGAAGTAAAACACTTGACCAAAGACTAGAGACTGCTGATATGAGAGTCCTGAGAATGATTAGAGGCGTGAACAGATGGCATCAATGGCAATATCATATTAAAAATGAGGAAATTAGGAAAGAATTTGACATTGTCAGCATCCAGGAATGAGTTAGCAGAGCTAATTGCAGGTGGTATGGTCACTTAAACGGAATGGGCAAGGAAAGATTAGCAAGCCAAGTGTTCTCTGCCAGGTTGGCAGGAAAATGACCCAGAGGAGGACTAAGATATAGGTGGATTGATATGGTACAAAGTGCTTTAGACCAGTGCCTTCCAAACTGTGGGCACAGCCCCCTTTGGGGCCATAGGTTTTGTTGAGGGGGGGCCGTGAAATAATGAAAAGAAATTTAAAATGTTTTAAGACTAAGTAGATTTTTTTATTTTAAAAGAAATGTATTTAACTTTTATTATTTATTATTTCCTTTTTGTTATTTTTTATATTTTAATGGAAAAATTCACACATTGGTGTTGGTTCACAAACTTTGCTTCCTGCGTATTTCGGCGCTTAATGAATATTAGTAAATGTTTCTTATTCATGTTTCATTTCAAAGCAGTGGTTGATTGTATTTATCTTCGAATGCTCTCCAGGGACACTCCAAATCTTCCTGTCCCTTTCATCACGTTCGTAATCAGGGACTGTTGATATTGACTTTATATACCTATCAGAACTCATTTTATATCATCACTGTCATCCGAGCTAGTTTTCTGTTACCAATAAAAGTTTCACATATACTTAACACATGAAAAAAAGCTTAAACAAGTTCATGTGGGGAGATGGTAACTCGCTTGCAGTGGTAAACAACACCCCCTCCCTAACAGCCACTATACTGCAAAGGCAATAAAAACAAGTACTTTTATTATGCCAGTGTGTGTGTGTGTGTGTGTGTGTGTGTGTGTGTGTGAGAGAGAGATATATTTCTCAACAAATAGTGCAATTAGAGACAACTGAGATAAAAACACTAATTAATGAATCACATGTCCCCTCATACAGAAAGTATGCCATATAGACTAAAACAAAACCATATGTTGCATGGGCAAATACAGTATCTAACTAAAAACTATTGTTATTAATTAGATGTGTGTGAGTTCGATTTCCCAAGGCAGCAATAAAATTCAACCGAACGTGTTAAAATTCGTAAAAGTGTTAAAACTAAGTATATATATATATATATATATATATATATATATATATATATATATATATATATATATAATGAATATTATGGCAGTTTTACATATGGAATTCAGTTGAAGAGAGTTCAGAGAGTTTGCATTTCAACTCAATTGTCAGCTATGCTTTTATCTTTCGGTTGCGTGACCTTTTGTTAATACCGCACCAATCATATGCACATTTTAATAACCTTGCTTTGCTGTCTCTGTTTCGCATTAGGCTTAATTACCGTAAAGGGAGAAAAGTCGCAAAAGAGAAAAATGTTCCTGGTCCAGGGATTCTCTTATTCAGTAATATTCACTAATTTCATGTTATCAGTCTGTGGTGTGCCAGTATTGGTAAGTGGTGATATTATTTGATCTATTCTACGTTAAAAAATTTAACCCTGAGATGGATAAGTGGCTGATAAAAAAAAAAAAAAATTTAAAAAAAATCCTGCGGTCAATCAGAAGAAGCAGAAACAGACTCAAAAAAAAAAAAAAAAAAAAGAGAATATTTCATATTTTACCAGAACAGCCCGCATCGTGTTCAGAACCAAACGGTAAGAGGCAAAAAATGTAATATATGCATTTGATTTTTGCAATATTCGCTGTGTATGTTTTGTATTGAATATAAATACAATAAATATTATAATAATATTGTTGTGTCCCATTTTATGATTTTTATTCTATCTAGTTATTTCCCCTTTATCTATGGTCAACTATTATCTACGCACGAGATATCACCAAAATTTTTACTAATACTTAAGTTAATTCTCCCCTTAGTATCCCTAATATTTGTATTATGCTGCTCCTTTTGGGACATTTAGTTTAAGATATTATATACAAAAACAAGGAGAAAGAAGTAAAATATGTCTGAAAGTGAAACTATGTTGCAGTCGTGACACTTTATCTCGTTTCTTAATATTTTAATCTCCCGCGTGATTAGGTTTGTAATTTTGCAAGTGGTGCATTGGACAGCAATTTCAGACAACTGTTTTATCATTGGACAAAAGGTTTATTAAATTCCTTAACATGGTACAATTAAAATATTAGATATTACTCAATTCAATGCTATATTAAATATTTACAAACTGACATTAGCATGTCATAAATAATTAAGCCATGATCCTATAATGGGTATTACGATCATGCCGCCATACACATTCAACACATAAATTCATTTGACACGGACATATAAGATTAATTCACACTATTTAACTATCCAAACTTAAGTAGATTAACTAAACCATTTACTGCACTGACACATAACTATGACATTTAAACTTTCTTATACAATATATTAGACGTGCAAAATTCTCAGGACACTTAATTACTCATATAATATTAGTAAGCTTACTTTCATTATATTCTGTCATATACTAAAGTCCTAGTATTGTTTTCTTGGTCACTTCAACAGTTCAGTATTAGAATAATGACAACTAATACAGACGAATCTTAGTTAACACGAGATATATTTTACAGTACCTTTCTTTCTTGAATTTTCCATATGGGCCTCTACCTTTTTCTGATCGAACTATCCTGGTATAACCTCTCCGATAATCTGTTTCTCCTACGTTCCTTTTGGAATTGAACTATGCTTATGCGGTCCTAACCTCTCGTGACTTAGGACACACTTTGAATCATCTATATAACGGCTGTACAACTCGTGACGTGGACATCGATTTCTTTACTTCTTTCCATTTCTCGTAGTTGACACTGGAGTTGAAACACAAAGAATATGCTTTCTTTTCTTTGACTATATGGCATTCCTCACTTCTTACATTGGAAGTACGGAATTGAAATCCCGCTCACTTTCGTTTCCGTGTTGTGACGACAGAGATATAACCCCTATCTCGCCACTCAGGAAAACACCATGAAATCCATACGAAAGAGCTCACGAAGAACTCTCCTGGAACAGAACCAAAACCAAAAGCCAAAAAGCGTCTCTCCTCTTGGGGGGGGGGGGGGTTCTAACCCTTTTATACCCTCTCTCCTAACGGCACCTTCTCTAACTTCTTTTCTCTGCCCTCCCCCCCTTATTGACTTGACTTTACCGACCAATTAGGGTGGCATTTTTCTGCCGAACGTCATTTGATCGGCAAGCCCGTAACGAAGTCTCAATCCGGGAATTGACCCGAAGTGATTTTGTGTTGTTTTTCTTGTGCTAGTCTCTAACTTAATCCCCTTTCAAAATTTCTCTATGAATTTACTTAATATTTTAATCTCTAGCCTCTCACATACCATCTTTTATGACTAATCCTTTTCTGTTTTATTTAGTTAAATTTTCTCATTTATACCATATTACAACATTAATATATTCTTTCTTTTTTGTTAGTTAGTTTAACAAACACCTTTATATTTTATTGGATATAAGAATATTTCTTTTTTTTTTTTTTAAATAATTCATCTATTATCTTTTATGCAGGGTTTTTAATTTATTCTTCATGTTACACCATGATAGCTTGGAATTCTACATTCTTAAGGTATCAGG
Organism: Typopeltis vanoorti; assembly: GCF_054136105.1. Taxonomy (NCBI): domain Eukaryota; kingdom Metazoa; phylum Arthropoda; class Arachnida; order Uropygi; family Thelyphonidae; genus Typopeltis; species Typopeltis vanoorti. The sequence continues at coordinate 4,114,417 of NC_143570.1, read as the reverse complement.
GTGTAACAATATATCTCTCTATTACGATTTTTTTTTCGAGGGGGGCCGTGAAATATTTTAATTTTTGCAAAGGGGGCCCTGACATCCAGAAGTTTGGGAAGCACTGCTTTAGACGATAGAAATATAACATCTGATAATGTTGAAGTCTTGACAAGTAACAGACTGATTTGGAGGAAAATTGTAGATAGGAAGTTAGTAACGATGTAAATTTTTCATGTAGTACTATCATATACTGTACATCCCCTTGAGGGTACATGGCAGGAATTTGATGATGATGATGAGGTACCAGAATGAAACTCCATTTTTATCCATTGTTTTAGCATAGTTACTCATGATATCTTTAATGAGCAGTGGCAGTGATATTATTTTCTCTTTGGCACAAGTGAGCAGTTTGTACATTATGCGAAACCCCATATTGTTGTCCCATATAGTGATGAAATATTTTTGTGAAGGAAATATTTCTTGATGTAATGTTCCACCATTTGTCCTACTCTCACTTTAAACAGCAGCAATGTTTTGTAAATTGTCGTCGTCATCATCATTATTATTAAGAGACCTCTTGTGAGTCGAGAACTCATCAAGGAAGGCCATATATTATCTGCACCAAATGTTATACTTGTTCTTGAATTCATTCACACTATCTGTACTCATCACCTCCAGTGGAAAACCATTCCAATTACACACCACTCTGAGAGAAAAATCTAGCTCTCATTGCCTTCTTGACGGCATTCATTCTCAACTTTCAAGGATGCCCTGTCATCCTTTTTCCACCATCTGTAAAATGAAAAATTCCATCTACTGATATCCTGTATGACCCTTTTAGAAGTGCATAAGTTCATCATCCCTCCTGTTTGCCTAGTGTCTGCAGCATAAATTTTATGCTTATTTATATTGTTGATAGTGATGTTTTATGAAGCTTATTTATATAAGCTTCATAATCTATTCTGCAATCCTAATATAATTTTTTAACCATCTCCTATTGCTCTCTCTCTCTCTCTCTCTCTCTCTCTCTCTCTCTCTCTCTCTCTCTGTGTGTGTGTGTGAATCACCACCATGGAAACCTGGAGACCAGACCTGTTCAAAATAATCAAAGTGAGGTCTTATCAAAGCCTTGTAAAGAGGCAAAATGCGGTCCTTATTTTTACATGTTAAGGTTCATTTCAGCATTGCAGTTGTCCTCTGAGTTGTATTTTGAATCTTTGCTATATTATGGCCCTTGAATTTCAACTTCCTATCTGCTAAAAGTCCAAGATCCTCAGCCTGATTAGTTTCTTCTAGAACAATCCCACCAGCGTAATTTGACATCTAATCACACCAAATTGCATGACTTTCCATTTACTAACATTGAATTGACAGTCATTTTCAAATGCCCACAATTCCAGCATATGCAAATCATTCTGCAAGTACTGAATATCACCTGCATCCCTGATTACTCTACCTATCTTTGCATCATCAGCAAATGGCTGTATTTCTGCTATCAAATTCTTCCCAATGTCATTAATGTATTGATGGAATAAGAAAGGACCAGTGACAGATCCTTGTGGCAACATCACTAGTTACCTTAAATTTGCAGAATCACATCCCCAACATATTACTTTTTGTCAGATATTGCACCACTATTTTATGATCCAATCCCATATTCTCCAATTTATGCAACAGTGCCCCTTGTGCTGTATTCTGTCAAAAGCCTTAAAGTCTAAAAGTATCGGGGTGTATCCATTCCCCTTGTCTATCTCACCGGTAATATTATGAATGTTAGCTTTCTGCTCAAACATGACCTTCCCCTTAGTAAACCTATGCTGTTCATTGCAAGTACAGATTCTCTGTCCACCGATTTCTGTTTGTAAGCCCTAACCAACTTTTTTTAAGAGACAAATTATATAGCCTGGTGAAAAGAATAGCCACTTCAGCTGAACACGTTCAGCATTTATGCTGCTATCCTATCAGTTCCTATTGGCGAATTCTTATTCAATTTGTGCAACAACTCTAGTATCTCTTCCTCATTCACTTGAGTTTATTCATCTAGTGTATGCAACATTGAACTTTTAGCAAAATGGCCAATCATTAGTTAAACAATCTTTTCTTCATCCGTCACCCACATAGCCTCTGCATTCAGTACAGGTATTCTTTCATATTCATTCTCTGTTTTACTAGCAGAATAATGATAAATTCTTTTGGGTTGTCTTCAGCTTGGCACCAGTTTATTTTCATACTCTGACTTAACTTTCTGTACAATTGTTAAACTCTTCTGCCATGCTCCTTATAATTTTCATAACTGACTTCATCCTTATCCACATGGTATTCCTTCCACATATATGTATTTTTTTCTTATGAAGCTCTTGTTTAATAAAATTACACATCCATTTCACTCCTATCCAATTCAAACTCGAGGGGCACATTCTGATGTTGCATCATTTAAGTATATTTTAAACACTTTCCAAGCACTGTTGATATCCTTTGTATCCAGCAACTGATACCATGGTGCAGAATGCAGCTTGATCGTAATCCTTATTTGTAATCCAGCATGTAACATTTTCTGAATAGAACATATATAAATTTACCCACTTCCCAAGTCAGTACTGCATGATCCCTGTTTCCTACCTGGAGCAGAATTAGTTATGCCTTGAACTGAAATCCTCCTGTGACACTATAATCAGATCTAACATTCACCTAGAGTTCCTTCTGTCACATGATGCTGGAGTAAGTTGTCTCGCAATAGTTCAATAAATTTACTTGCATTCTTCTCATGAGTCACTCATTACGAATGCTTGTTTGGCCATCATCTTTATTGGTGATGTATTTCTTTGTCACTAGCAATTGAGTTGCTATATCTCTAACACCACTTCCCACTGTGTTTGATCTTTAGACTCCATGTCACACTATTAGGCTTCAAGTTCACTGCTATGTAGAAAACTCTTATTAATATTGCAGTTATAGGTCTCAACTCTAATTGGATTCAAGTCATCCAGCATCATTATAAGCACATCCCCATCTTTTCTATCCTGTCTATCCTTACTAAAAAAAACTACTGTATCGATTACACTTGATACCAGTTAGTATGTCTGTCTCTGATAGCCAGGTCTCACTAATGCCTCTAATCTGAGTTTCCAAATTATTCACCAAAGCAACAAACTCTACCATTTTTGGTTTTTGATACTCCCAGCATTCATGTACAGACATAAGTTTGTCCAACAAGTTTGTCCAACTGGGTGACACAGTTGGACAACTTTGCAGATCTCTGTTCTTATCTAGTGCCTTGCTTATGCAGACATCACATTTTGCACATGCTTGATAAGTCTGAACCAGACAAACACGAAATCATTCTTCTCTAATAATTATTTCCATAATGCACATTCCAATCATTAACACAGCTAAATAAAATTACTCTTACACACAGATTTTCACCATTTCTCTCATTACATACCCAGAAGTAGTGTACTTTTAAGTGGCCACAAATTGGGCCTAAAAAGGGAGCTGAAGATATCCTTCTTAAGATAGCCAAGATAGACTGCATGTTTGCAGTGCCTAGGTTTAAACACTTTTTCAATCTCAACAAGTATGGTTACATTAATTTACCAAAGATGTGGGAGACTATCATTTTAAGACCTAATAACCGTACTTCTCTAAATTAACTTTGTAGTAAATGGAAGGGGAGGGAGTATATAAGCACATTAGATTTCAGTTACAATTTAAGTTGTTTTTACAATTACTTAGTTTCATAGTTATCATTGTTCTTTGTATGCTGGGTAGAAAAGCAGCAATATATTAGTGAGTGCAATAAATGTTTTTCCTTTTGGTGTTGGTTATACTGTTAAGTATTATTATGAATAATGTTTGTCCAACCTTTCCCATTTATATGGTTCTTGTGCATATTAGCTGATTTTCTGCCACCATTCAGAGATGCAACCTGCTTCTTCCCTTTCAATTTTGTGCAGAAACTGAATGTTGAAACATGTTCTGTTCCTAATCACATTTCTTCAATTCTTTTGAAGGTTGGCACATCCAGAGTTCACTCCTGCTGTATGTTGCTTTTTTTTCTGTCATGTAGTTTGGAAATTAGCCTATGCTAAGCCCCATTCATAAGAATGGGACAAATCTTTGCCAACAAATTACTGTCCAATTTCTTTCTGAATTAATGGAGTAAAAAAAAAAAAAAAGTAACTTCAACATTACATGATTACTTTAAGCTGGGGGATGAGACCTCCTGCAACTTATTGCAGGCCTGAAGTGACTTGAAAAAGTTCCCAGTTTGGTCTTTACAGCAGAGTTTTCTGGATGCAAAAAAAAATTAATAAAATACAAAACAAATTTATAAAATTAAATTTGAAAAATAGTAAAAAAAAAAAAAATCCTTAAGCTTCTTGCTCATTTAGTATTAATATACTTTAGGCTTACAACCTTTCATGAGTGAGAGTCACATTAAAAAAAAATGATTTGAAAAACTAACATTTATTATTGTAACCAAACTAAGAATCTGCCATAAGCCAGTTAAGCCAGTGCCTCACTCTTTTGATCTTTTAGCACCTGTTCCACCATCACCTGCAAGATACTGTGGTACAGTAGGATGATGAACTTGCAGTGCAGAGAGGACATCGACATCAGGTGGAAGTATATTTGAAGTTGTCAACAATCCTCATCTGATTGACCAGAAGGAAATAAACGATCATGTTAAGAGATTTGAATTTATTTAAATAACAATCTGAACTGTTTGAATTTTGTCTTCAGTAATGTAACTTACCAGCTCTGGCAACAAAAGTTTCTGTTTTTGGAATGGGACAGCATTACATTTTGAATCAAACAATAAAATTTGTTACTGTCATGAAGTAGTAAATTTTATAAGTACAGCATTGCAACTATTCCAGCATATTAGACCATTCCATGGATATAGATAAATCAGATCCATGTTGAAAAATGGAAAAAATCCATCCTCTTATACAGAAGAAGATATAAATCAGAGTATTTCTGGAATCTGCTACAGCACTACAACATTCTCCACATCTAAACAAATTTAGCAGCATTGTATTACCAAAAATTCTGGGGGGGTATCATTTTTGAGACCTTTAACAATATTCCATCATTGCACCCATATAGAAAATGCCAACTAAGACTGTCGGAGCTTGCCTTTTACAGTCAATCTTTGTCTTTGTTTGTGTAATTGGTATATTTCTTTATGCTCATGAAGATGCCTTAGTGATCAAGGCAAAAAATTGGTATAATAATTTAATAGCTAAATAAATTATTTATTAATCTCCAGATATGTGTGTTATCCACTAAACATCACTATGAGTGATGGGAGAAATTTTATGGTCTTTCCAGAGAAATGAAGTTCACAGCTGAAAATTAGTGCTTACTTGTGGACTCATCTGAAACAAGCTTTAAAGCAGTTTTCATAATAGTATTGAGTACCCTTCCAATACTTCTACAATGCGCATCACATAATTATGAAGGAGAAAAATATATCTGATGTCAAGGTCCAGTGATTAACCTTGTGTGAGAGAGAGAGAGTGTGTGAACAGACAAAAGTTTAGGATAAAGAAGAAACTTGCTAACATTGGATTTGATCTGTAGATTATTCTCTTTAGGAAATATATAAGACTGTTCTAGAAGATAGAAGTAGCTAATGGAGAGGAAGAAAAATTGGAATAATGCTAAAGTTGAACTGTGGAGGAGGATGAGATTTAGAAGAGAGTGGAGGAATTGATTACGTTATTCTTTATCATTGTCGTCATTCCATTCCATAAGTTCTCATTCTTCTGCTTCTGTCATTCAGTGTTTTGGGTATTCCTTTCTGATGTTTTCTTACATCATTTTCTGGGGCCTTTTCCCTTTCAAGCTTTCTTTGTTTCTTTATATATCTTCCATTCTTTGAATATGTCCAGCCCATCAGATGGATAATTGTGTAAATGTTGATTCATAAACTTGTTCTATCATTTGGTTTTCTTATCTTGCCCTTTCTGGTTTTCCTTCCATCTTACTGAGAATTCTCATTTCTTGGTTTGCAGCTTTGAGAAATTATAAATTAAAGATGCCAAGGAATTATATTCTTGGTTAAATTATTTATACAAGTATAAGCAAACAAAGTTTGCTCGTGAAGTATCTTCATGACTTGGCTTCACATCAATTGATTTAGTATCCCAGAATGCAAAACGCACATTCTTTTCGGATGTATTATGGAAGAGGTCACCGCCCACGCCGGTTTTAACCTTTATTAAGGTCTCATCAGTGGGAGGCAGACCCAGAAGGGATATAAAGGTTGAAGTAATGCAAAAGTCATATTTATCACATATGATAGATGTTGAAAGTTTTTTCAACATCTATCTTTGTTATGCTATAACTATTGTTTATACTCTATTTAGTATAAGCTATTGTTTATACTTAATTATTTGTTAATGATCGTGCTTCACAGCTGTAGGCTAGTTCTTAGATATAAACTTGTAGTGAATTGACAGTTTTGTTTTCTTATGGTGTTTCCTCATCATCAAATTCCTGACATGTACTCTCAAGGGGTATACAGGATATGATAGTACTACATGAAAAATTTACATCATTACTAACTTCCTATCTACAATTTTCCTCTAAATCAGTCTGTTACTTGTCAAGACTCCAACATTATCAGATCTTATATTTCTATCGTCTAAGGCACTTTGTACCGTATCAATCCACCTATATCTTGGTCTTCCTCTGGGTCTTTTTCCTGTCAACCTGGCAGAGAACACTTGTTTTGCTAATCTTTCCTCGCCATTCTGTTTAAGTGATCATACGACCTGAGATTAGCTCTGCTAATGCATTCCTGGATGCTGACAATGTCAAGTTCTTTCCTAATATACTCGTTTTTAATATGATATTGCAATTGATGCCATCTGTTCACACCCTCTAATCTTTCTCAGTACTCTCATATCTGCGGTCTCTAGTCTTTGGTCAAGTGTTTTACTTCTGACCCAGCTCTCAGATCCATAATTTAAAATTGGTTTGAACACTTGTATACAGTTAATTTAGTGTTCAGACTAATTTCTCTCTTATTCCATATAAATTTATTCAGTTGACTTCCTACCATACCAGCTTTGTTGATTCTGTTGCTTATTTCCATATTTAATTTACTATCTTCACTGAAAATCGTGCCTAAGTAGCTGAAATGTTTTACTTGTTCCACAGGTTCTCCGTTCACAACACAGTTGACATTTTCAACAATTCTAGCTATTTTCATTTTCTTCGTCTTTTTATTGCTGACCTTCATACCATATCTATTACAACATTTATTCAATTTATTGAGGGAATCTTGCAAACTTGTAGTGGATTTATTTAAAAGTATAACATCCTCTGCATAAAGCAAAGAGTTGACATTAACATCTCCAATTCTGATATCATGTTTAATATCACTTTCCTTCATAATGTGATCCATATAGATAATGAATAACAGAGGGGATAATGTACATCCTTCTCTCACACCAGATTTAACATTAAACCATCTTTCTGTACTTCCTTCAATTCTAACTGCTGACTTGCAACTCAAATACAGACTAAGTATTGCTTGATATAATGCCCCATTGATACCATATAACTGTAGTGTGTTGAATAGCTTCTCTCTTGGCACTTTGTCGTATGCCTTTTTCAAATCGACAAAACTTAAATACAGATCTTTGTTATATTCCCTGATTCCAGCTTGTTCTTCACCAAGCTTTTCTTCCACAATTCTTCTCAATCGTTTCTCAAGTATACTGACATAAATCTTGCCTGGAACACTCAGTAGGGAAACACCTCTATAATTCTTACATTCAATTTTATTTCCCTTTTTTTATATGGGTACTATTAGAGCTCTACTCCAATCATCAGGAATTCGTCCCTCTGTCCAGGCCTTCTGTACTATGCAGTGCAGCCATTGGAAGACTTTTATACCACCATACTTCTCGTGGTGCACTCTGTTGGGTAGATACCCAACAGGGTACACCATAAGAAGGTGAGGATTGGACATTAGGTCAGAAGCCCTGGTCGGTTCTCCACATTCCTTTAAAGGCTATGTGGAGGTCTCCTTCTCAGTTATACAGCTTTGACCTTAAGCACCCCTTATGGTTTCTTATTTACTTAATTAATATTATATCACACTTCCAAGAACTTTCCGAATGGGAGCATTCTACTATACTGTACTCTGCTACACACAATTCTGTCTCCGCTATTTCATCCGCCATCCAACTTCACACATACGAGCACATGATGCACTCTGCTACCAATGTATGCAGAATAAAAAAAAAAAAAAAAAAAAAAAAAAACTAGTTTCCTGCATGAGGAAGGAAAAAAAAAAAAGGAAACCTTCTACCCCCTCTTTTATGAGATTGGATAATTCATCTTCAGTTGAAAAAGCTGATATATAAAGATACCTTTCTTCATTATGAGAATCGAACTCTCATCTTATTTCAGTCAAAGGAACAATAATAAATTACTATTTAGCATGATAGATTAAAAATCAATCATATTTTTAAAGCCGTCGACTTGCTCTAGAGATTTAATCCTGATGCTTAATTACATGCGTTCTTTTCTATGAACCAGTATTTCCCTTTAATAATCCTTTAAAGGACTCTTTTTTTTTTTTTTGTCAGTCAATAATTTTTTATACTACTGATATATTCTTTTCATAAGGTTGACTGCAATTTTTTGACACAATAAAGCAGTATATCTTTTTATGCAGTGAATTTATTGCCTATGAATCATACAGCATGCCTCAAAGGAATATTCTATTATTTATTCATGATTTTAAAAATTAGTGTGTTTCCTCATTTGTTATATATGTCCATTCCCTTTTGTCTGGCATCATTACATTGCCAGCAATGTAACAATGGACTATTGGGAATCAGTCATGGCTGTAAACAAGTTTATTTTTATTCTCATATTCCTTTTCATTATTTCTTCATTTTAAATATATCTAAAGTATATTGAAAATCTATCTCTAATTTTGCCAATCCTCCCCCCCTCCCAACACATTCCTATGATCTGATATTGATAATACAAAATTTTAACAGTTTTGTTGAAGATCTGGAATCCCTTGAATAGAAAAGTAAAAGAAATAGAGAAGATAAATATCACGAAAGATGGCGAATCATTTTGCCATCTTTTGTGATATTTATCTTCTCTATTCTTTTACGTCTTTCTATGTTGTTTTTTAGATACTTTTACATGTAGTTTTAGGACACCTACTAACTTACTTGCTAGGAACTTTTCATATGATTTTTTTCCCCCCTTGAAAACTACCTCTTTACCTCCTTGAATCCACCATAATGTTTGAAATTTTCTATCCTTATAATCAATTTTTCAGCATGTTTTCATTCCTGAATCAGTTGGTTTCTTCAAATTTTGAGTCTCTAAGGTTTGGTTCTTGCTTTCATTTTTTCCAATAATATTCATATCTTTAAGGTTTTTATTTAGCTTCCACCTGTAAAGGGGTTACAAATCTATAGTACATTAGCACTGTGGGTGGACTAAGGTTTGTTTATGTATAGAGAGAGACACACGCGCACGTGGGGGGGGGGAGGGGTCTGGAAAGTTCTCGTAAAAATCTAGCACAAAAATTATATTAAAGCAACTGACCACAAGAAAGAACATATAAGAACATAACTTACCTTCATGTTCTTCAAGTTATTCTGCTACTAGCACGTTCTTGTGGTTATGTCAGTTGCTTCAATATCAATTTTGTTCTAGGTGTTTATCAGAACTTTCCAGACCCCCCCCCCCCACACAGTCACACACACACACACACACACACACACACACACTCACATGTTTTTTAGGATTAAATGACTGGGAAACTGAGATAAGAAATAAAAACAAAGTTTGTGATGTTTAACTCTAAACATCACAAAAAGGTTAGCATATACATTTCATTGTTATTGCGTTGACATTTGTGTATTTAAAAACATTCTCTCTCTGACTTCATTATTGGGTGTACACGTGCACTCACAATCTCGTGTATGCCAATATTGAATAGCAGCATAATGACAGTCAGATAGATAGGTTATAACTTAGGTTGCTGTTGAGATGTGTAGGATTGAGGATAATTTCTTTATATTCTACTATCTTCTTTCTAGTTCATCATAACAACTGAAAATATTAGTGGACTTGTCCCATAGTACTGGATGGGTGTGGTTCTCTTCATTAGAATTTGCTGAAAACAAAACATGGCTCGCATTCTCCTATAACTTAAGTCACTCTGATGTTCTTCGATGCATAATTCAATGGATTTCTCTGTCTGACCAAAGTATGGTTTATCACAGTTGCACCAAATCTGGTAGACACTGGGATACTTGAGGTTGCTATGTCTAGGTTTAGGTTGGCTCAGTAAGGAGCGGAATTTCAGTAGAGGTTGAATAAAGTCCGTATATTGTATTTCCTAAAAACCTTGGCCAATTTGGGAGAGATGGAGCTGATGTAAGGTAGAGAAACATTACCTTTAACACCCACGATATCTTCGTTATTGCGAGGGAGTGGATTGAACAGGAATTTGTTAATAATTTTCTGGGAATAGCCATTCAGTTGAAAGGATTCTACAGGAAATTGAGTTCTTTGTTAAGTTCTTCCTCATCATAAAGAAGGGAGCGAGCCTGATGTCCAAGTGTAGAAATTATTCCAAAGTTTTGTGGGGGATAATGGTGAGACTGAGGCGGGGAAATATCTGTTCATGTGGGTAGGTTTTCTGTAAATCGAAATCTTCAATTTCTCCTCTGAATGGTTCAGTTTAACATCCAAAAAAAGGAAAAGAACCATTAACTTCTAACTCAACTGTAAATTTGATGTTGGGATGTTGATTATTCAGATGGTCTAGGAAATTTTGAAGAGATTCATGGCCCTAGTCCCAAACTAAAAAAAAAATTCTAGGTTTTAAAGGGAAGGAGGAGATGGCTTTCTCTTCAAAATCTTTGAGGTAGATGTTAGCAAGTACTGGTGACAATGAGTTTCCCATAGCTAATCCAGAATTTTGTTTGTAGATAGTATTTCCATACTTGAAATATCCTGAATGAACACAGTGAGTTAATAGGGCCATGATCTTCTTAGATAATAACAAGAGAACTTCTTCAGCAGGAACATTGGTAAATAAGGAGACTATATCAAAACTGGCCATGATTTCTTCTTCCTTAATAGTGGTAATAGTGGTAGGCTAGAGACAAAATCCACAGAGTTTTTAATAATAATATTTGAATATTAAATATTAATATGAATATTTAATTTTGCCATCAACAATCCTATATAATTCTCTTATTTTGTATAACATATTAAAAATCCATCTTGTAGCTCTGTGTCACATTGCTACGTGTGCAAGCATATGCACATCATAGTGAGATGTGAGCTATTAGCTTAATGCGGCACTGTCCGTTGTGCAGTTCCACTATTGTTTTATGTGCAGTTTGCGCCAGTAGTAGAGTGTTTAGTTTTTATTTTAGAACATTATTGGGGTTATGATATTGGATTTTATTTTTAAGTAATTTTGAATTATACTAAACTATAATTTTATCAATAATAAACAATATTTTTTCATGTTTAACTTTTTTTTTTTTAAATTTTTATCATAATTTTGATATTTTATCCAAACATGTATACACTGTACTTACAGTGTGTATATATATTTTGAAAGTTGCAGCACCCACGATTTCAAGCCACAAGACCTTCAATGAAAGTCTGGCTTTTTGCAAAGGTGCCCAGGGAATGGAAGGAAGGTAAGATAGTGCCATTGCATAAGGGTGGTAACAGACTGGAAGTGTCTAATTATAGGCCAGTCTGTGTGTCATCAGTAGTTGTTAAGATCTTGGAGAAAGTAGTGAGGGACCGTGTACAGCATTGGGCAGATGAGGGTAATGTTATCTGTGAGAATCAACATGGATTTGTGAAAGGATGCTCTTGTTTTAGCAATATGCTAGCCTTTTATAATAAAGTTACAAGAGCATTAGATGAGGGAAAGGCATATACTGCAATTTTCTTAGACTTGGCGAAGGCATTTGACAGGGTGCCACATGATAAGCTGATATTTAAGTTGCAGCTCATGGGTCTGGATGTCAGATTGGTCAACTGGATTCAGGATTGGCTGTCTGATAGGTATCAGAGAGTTGTGTATGGTGGAGCAGTTTCCAGGAGGCAGAGGGTTACAAGTGGGGTCCCACAGGGCTCAGTACTAGGACCTATATTGTTTAACCTTTATATCAATGACATAGCCAGTGGATTGCAGGGGGATATTCAGTTGTTTGCAGATGATGCGAAGCTTGGAAGGATTATTAGTAATAGTGCAGATGTGGTAGCCCTGCAAGAGGATTTAAATAAGCTAGATAGATGGGCAAATGAATGGGGGTGTCAGTTTAATGCAGCAAAATGTAAGGTCTTGAGGTTTGGGAAACATCGATGGGATGCTGCATACTCTGTGGGAGGAGTTATACTGGAGGAAGTAGGGGAGACAAGAGATCTGGGGTTGATGATTGATAGAAACCTGAAGTTTAGGGGACATATTGCAAAGGTGGTGAAGGTAACACAGAGGATTGCTGCTATTATGAGAAGGACACTGACCTGCAGAGATAAGAGGGTTATCATTCCGTTGTATAAGTCTCTGATCAGACCACACTTGGACTATTGTTCTCAGATTTGGTCCCCAGGATTTGAAGGGGATAAATTAACTGTGGAAAGGATACAAAGACGGATGACAAAGATGGTTTCAGGACTGTACAAGGATAGTTATGAGGATCGGCTGAGAGAATGTGGACTGCAGAGTTTGGTGGATAGAAGAAGGAGAGGTGATATGATTGAGACTTTTAAACTGTTGAGAGGTGGTTACAGGGTTGACACTGGGGAGTTCTTTCGCTTGGTTGATCAGCGGGAAGGAGTGATGACAAGAGGCCATCCCTGGAAGTTACGAAAGGAAACTGTGAGCAAGAGGGTAAGGAGTGGTTTCTTTGTGTGGAGGGTGATTGAGCCGTGGAATGCATTGCCTGATGGAGTGGTGGGAGCGAGAACGGTCAGTGGGTTTAAGGAGTGGTATGATAAACTTTGTGTTTCTCAGGGGGGTACCTCCCCTCGATGAGTCTTGACAGACTTTATGTCTTAGAAAGGACCTCCCTCGATGAGTCTTTTGACTCCTTGGAGGCCTGAATAATAATAATAAAGCCGCCACTGTTTACCAGAGAAACATTTTAGAGATTTAGCAAGAAATTTGGAAAGGTTATAGTTTGGAGAATCAATTCCTTTGACAGTCGTAGAGGAATGTTTTCTTTATGGATTTTAGATAATCCATATAACCGAGGGATTTACAGAAAATCTACCCTCACGAACAGAGATCTCCACTCTCAGTCTCACCATTATCCCCCACAAAAGTTTGGAATCATTTCTGCACTTGGACATCGGGCTCATTCCCTTCTTTATGATGAGGAAGAACTTAACAAAGAACTCAATTTCCTCCAGACTACCTTTCAACTGAATGGCTATTCCCAGAAAACTGTTAACAAATTCAATCCACTCCCTCTCCATAATGAAGCTACCACGGATGTTGATGTTAAAGGTAATGTTTCTCTACCTTACATCAGCCCCGTCTCTCCCAAATTGGCCAAGGTTCTTAGGAAATACAATATACGGACTTTATTCACACCTCTACCAAAACTCTGCTCGTTACTGAGCCAACCTAAACTTAGACATAGCAACCTCAAGTATCTTGGTGCAACTGTGATTAAACCATATTTCATCCAGACAGAGAAATCCATTGAGTTGCACATCAAAAAACATAGAGACGTAAGTTACTGGAGAACACGAGCCATGTTTTGTTTTCAACAAATTCTAATGAAGAGAACCACACTCATCCAGTACTATGGGACAAGTCCACTAATATTTTCCGTTGTTACGATGAACTAGAAAGAAAGATAGTAGAATCTAAAGAAATCATCCTAAAGAACAGTATCCTAAGTTATAACCTATCTGACTGTCATTATGCTGCTATCCAATATTGGCGTACACAAGATTGTGAGTGCATGCGTATGCCCAACAATGAAGTCAGAGAGAGAGAGTGTTTTTAAATACACAAATATCAACTCATTAACATTGAAATGTATACGCTAACCCCTTTTTGTGCTGTTTAGAGTTAATTCCTTATGGTTCTTGTTGGTTATTTCTTTTATTTTTTGTACCTAAAGAAGTGTGTAAAATACAAAACTAATCGTGCAATCAAAATTTGTTTTTATTTCTTATCTCGGTTTTTTCCCAGTCATTTAATCCTAAAAAACTTGTAATTCAACCGAGTAAATCAGTTTTCTAACATATATATCAGGAGTGAAATTCTGGGTGTGCAGTGCACATCCTTGAAATATCAATATCACCGATATTATATTTTTTGCATTTATTCCCATTAAAGACCCCTAATTGTTTCCTGGCTTCTTGTGATTCCTAAAATTAAACACAATATACTAATGTGTTTAGAGATTGTTTATTTTATTTCATCTCTATAATGAGATGTTTACTCAGTGTTTATTAATTACACAAGTGTTCAATTCCAATTGGTGCAATGACTTTTAACAATTTCTTTTAGACTCCATAAAATCACTGACTCAATACGAAAATATAAGATATATACATTTAATGAAACTAAAACCATATATACGCTTTAAATAAAATTATATAAATAACTACAAAAATTACATAAATAACTACAAAAATTACATAAATAACTACTTTTATATTATATTCTTTTGGTAACTAATTGTTTCGTTACAAATAATTCACACAATTTTGTCCTTTGTTTCAGTGCAGAAGTAATTTAATTCCCATTTTTCTTGAAATTTTCTCCTCTTATCAGCAATTTTTCTTGTTGGCTTGAAAAGCGACATTGCCTTGGTGAATAAATATATTATTAACAATTTTTATAAAATTTTTGAATGAAAACGCACAAAACTGTAGACCAGTGCACAATACTATTGCAAATAAAAATAATAAAAGGGATTCTCTCACTGCTAGGTTGTCGTTGAATCATGTGCACTGAACTTCAAATATCACTGATTGACTGTAGCAGGCAATTATAAACTCATAGCTAGATTTCCATGTGTGTATGCTGCGCCTCACGTGAACAGCTGGTAGCCAATAGAATTCAACTTTTTTAGTATGCTACCAGCAACATGCTATAAATTAACAATGAAAGCATAAATATTGTTTACGATTGATTAGGATCGGATCTAACATTGAAATTGCGATATAAATTTTTATTACTGCAATTACATTATAGGGTCATTGCATCCATATTGTAACTATAAATGTCGTATGAAAATGAATAAATCGATACCTTATTTACTCGAATATAACTCGCACTTTTTTCCCCAAAAATGAAAGCTAAAAAATCATAGTGCGAGATATGTATTGGGATTTTTAGAAACTAAAGTTTTCAGGAAAAAAAAACTGAAAATTGGATGACTTACCAAGAATCTCCTCTTCATTATAGCTACTTCAGGCCGCCTCAAGTGCAGTTTCCTTCTGTGCATTGTCATCTTCTTTCCCATTATTCCAAGTAAAAATTGCAAGTAATTTACAAGATTTCAGATATGTAATGAATACCCTTCACAAATGTCTGAGAATGGAAAGCAGAACGTAAAATAGACAGAAATGGCAGGCTAATATAGATAGAACAGCTATGAAGATGTGGATATGATTGGTGCGGTATTAACAAAAGATCGCGTTACCAAAACACAAAGTCAAGCCGACATTTTTGAGCTGAAACACTAATTCTCTTCAACCAAATTCTATATGTCTTAGTTTTCACACGTTTACGGATTTTATTGCAGCTTTGTGTTTGAGTTAGTGGGACACTCGCACACATCTAACTTAGTTAGATACTGTGTTTGCTGGTGAAACATATGGTTTTGCTTAAGTCTAAACAACATGGTTAATGTGTATGGGGGGGAGTTGTGACACATTAGTTAGTGCCGTGTTTATACCAGTTGTCTCTAACTGCACTAAAGAAATATATTGCACATGTTGAGAAATATATTACACAGTCAGCAAATGTCTGTGTACTTTATTCAGTGGTACAATAAAACTACTCTTTTTTTTCTTGCATCTGCAGTATAATGGCAGTTGGGGAGGGCATGTTGTTTACCATGTGGAGCGAATTATTGTCCTGAAGTGAAAGTGGTTAAACTTTATTTTTGTGTGTGATGTACAGTATAGTATGCCCATGTTTTTGAGATCTCCACTTGGAAACTTGCCAAGAATAGTCGATTCATGCTGAAAGGGAGAAAAATGAAGGATTTACGAATTGGTCGCCAACGCGCGAAATCACGTGTTTTATAGGTAAATTTTTCCAACTGTTATACAAGCAACATAGTTAACTACAATGTTCATGAAACAGAAGTTAATTTTCTGACATGTAATAATAAACAACTCATCCCGCAATACGAATTGATTACCCTATTATTGAAATGGATTCTCCTTTTTGTGACATGTGCAGAAGTGTCGAAGAGTCTTTAATCTATGGGTGAACTATACATGCAAAACTTTTTGATTTCTTTTGTCATAAAGTAAAATCAGGGTACAGGGGTATGAGTCATATGCGAGGACGAGTTATATTTGAATAAATACAGTATTTCTGTTTTATTATAAAAAGCAACTATCTTTTTTTAAAATCCTTCCTTATATGTACAGTACATGCAAAACTTTTTAATTTCTTTTTTTATAAAGTAAAATCGGGGTACAGGAGTGCGAGTTATATTTGAATAAATACAGTATTTCTGTTTTATTATAAAAAGCAACTATCTTTTTTTAAAATCCTTCCTTATATGTACAGTACATGCAAAACTTTTTAATTTCTTTTTTTATAAAGTAAAATCGGGGTACAGGAGTGCGAGTTATATTCGAGTAAATACAGTATTTCTGTTTTATTATAAAAAGCAACCATCCTTTTTTTAAAATCCTTCCTTGAGATTTTGGGGGGGGGGGGGGGGCACGAAATTGTTTTGGGGAGTGTACGTGGCCTGCGGGCCACCAGTTTGACACCCCTGATCTACACCAATGCCAGCCAACCAGGCCGGCATAATAATAATATATTAACATAGAGAAATAATTGTAAATTATGATTATTTTTACAAATGCTTTATGAAGAGGACACTTTTCAACACACAAACATTGCATGACATTCCTGCTAATAGCCTAGGTGTGTGTGTGTGTTCAAAATACATACACCTTTGATCAGACAAACAAATGGTGCAGCGATTCAAATTCTTAGCGTTCCAGTGATTTTAAATCACTTAGAAGGCAAGGCAGGGTGCTCATTAAGACAATAGCACCTAGAAATCGGTGGCTGTTGATTGGTTATTGTGTTAACCAATCCAACCGAATATTGCCAATTGTCATGAGTTGCTGTTTTTGGTTTCTTGGCTTCATCTATTTTACATGCATTAAGTGTGAACTGATGTTGTAGGCAAGTATTTTATATATAATATATAATACATAGACAAGTTTTTATATATAATATATAGAGAAGTTTTAATATATAATTTTCTATAAATGTATAACTTATATTTGTCCCATATTTGTCCTGAATAAAAATGGATATTTCTCATGTATTATAAGAAGTTGTTTATCTACAGCAAAATACCTAGTATGTGTGAAATATCTGTTATTGATAAGACAGAAGAGCTGCTGACACTAAATAAAATAAAAATAAATAAATAAAACTAATGAATATAGGATTCCTGAAAGTGTGGATAATTCCAATAATGATTGGATATTATGTATACTGACTCTCAATAAACAAGAAAATTCTTAGAAAATGAAGTGAAATATACATAAACCATAGAAATACACAACGTGCGCAGCAAATTTTATGCGATGATTTGCTGCTCCATCAAACCACTTGTATTTCTTCCATGCCTAAATAAATCACTTGATCAGCATTATTAGTTCATTGGATTAGCCTCCCTTTTGCAATGCTGCCAAGGTATAGCCATTATTTTGGTAAAACAACTTCACAAGAGTGTGTGATCCTTTGGTAATGATGACATTGAACTTTGACATGTTTTCTTCTCACTGGCAATGAACTGATGCATTCCTCAGCTACCTGCTTTTATGGAAGCTTCTTTCGAAGCGTGTGTCATTTGGGAGCATTTGTCATTTGCATAAATGGTACGATCACAGCATTTCACTGCATACCAGGAGTATCATATGTAATTTACATGTATTACAGCACCATGTATCATCCAGTGGCAACTTTTAGAATTAACATTAACTTTTGCACAAAATAAAATTCCATTGCAGCACACATCATGTTAAATATTAAATAGTTCTGCTGAGTAGTTACATAGTGCCTTTCAAAATGAATGTAAACTTGTATTGTGTGTGTGTGTGTGTGTGTGTGTGTGTGTGTGTGTGTGTGTGTGTGTGTGTGTGTGTGTGTGTGTGTGTGTGTGTGTGTGTGTGACAATTTATAAAGTAGTAACAGAAATAAAGAATTAATAGAAATAATTAATTTATTCAAAGATATGTTTCATCTTACTTACATAAGACTTGTTCAGGGTGTAGGGGAAAAAAAAGATAAACAAATAGTCTTCTCATTATGGATTTTAGGCTAAATGGTCTGTTTTACTCTCATGCCATCTCTTTCTTGGTCTTCCAATTCTTTTTTTTTTTTTCATTTATTTTATATTTGGATAGGGTTGTTGGCAGTCTGCTATTGTCCATTTGATTTAGATGTTCTATTTTTTTTTTATATTATATAATAATTAATTGATTTTATATTCAGGGATTGTAAAATTTTTTCATTTTGTTTTATGGTCTCACTTTGGTATATCCAGCTGTTCTTCTTTTCTGCTGTTTGAATTCGTTTTTCATTCTTTTTTTTTTTATGGTTTGTTTCACTTTCGTATAATAAAATTGGTTTAGACAGGATATTTATATAATCTGATCTAGTGTCAGAAATGGCTTAAGTATATTTTATTCCATTTACTTTAATGAACTTTGATATTTTAATTATTTTAATGTCTATCTTTTTCATCTTCATATGATAAGTCACTTTCCAGGTATTTGAAAGTATATTTATTTCTGATATGTATTATCTATCACTGTGTTACTTCTTATTGGGTTTTCTCCTTTGAAAGCCGTTATTTTTGTCTTCACTTTTGATGTTCTCATATTATATTGTTCTGAAATTTCATTTAATGATTTTATTTATTAATCTCTGTAAATCGTCTTCTGATGTAGCTAATACAATTTGATGATCTGTAAATGATGTTATCTATTTTTATTTGTGGGTTTATTTGTATATAATAAATGGGTTATGCTGTTTCCAGATTGTTATAATTTACACACACACACACACACGTACATACGTGTGTGTGTGTGTGTGTTTCCATTCTGATGTTTGTTCTAATTTGGCTGCTATTTTATTTCCTGTATATTGAATAGACTGTAAGACCTGGTATATTTAGATCGGTTAATATTTTAAATAATTTCTATCTATTAATTTTATCAAAGGCTTTTTCATAAACAGTGAAGGCCATGTGTTTCTTTTGAAATTCTCATCTATTTTCAATTAATAATTTTAGAGTAAAAATTGAGTCCAGCAAGATCGGTCTTTTCAGAATCCATTTTGTTCTAGTAGTTTGTCCTCTACACTGCAGTTTAGTTTCTCTTTTAGTATTCCTGCATTTAGCAGACTAATTCCATTATAGTTATTGCAATCATCTTTATTTCCTTTTTTATAAATTGGAATAATCAGTGCTTTTTTCCAAGAGTTTGAGGTTTTCCAGAAGTCCAGGCCATATTAAAGAATTTCAAAAGTGTTGTTTAAATTTTTAATCTGCATTTTTGTACAGTTCCATGTTTTTATTGTCTTCTGGTGTTTTCTTATTTTTCATCTTATTTATTAGTATATTTTAGTTGACATTGTAATATTTTCTTTTAGATCATTCTTTGTTGTATCTTACTTCTTTATTATCATCAGTCCAGAGATTTTGACATTGCTACCCATTTTTTATTTTTTTTTAAAATCTATTGTTTTCTATTTTTCCTTTTTCTTTCATTTCTTTGTTTATGTATTTCATCATTTTGTAGGTTTTTGATGTGACTTAGATATATACTTTTCTACTTCTGTTACAAAATTGCTCCCTCTCTCTGATTTTTCCTTCTGGACTAAATTATTACTTCTCTGTTTTTCTTCTACTGTCTTGGAATTTAGCCATTGCTGGTAAATCTTTTTTCGTTGTTGTTGTTTTTTGTTTTTATTATCTTTTCTGTTTCTTTTTTCTATTCCATTTATTTTTTATTCCTATGCTTTCTGTTGCTGCTTTTTTTTTTTTTTTCAGGATTTGTTTCAGATTTTCCCATTCCTCTTCTGTGTTATTTAATTCATGTTGTTTTATCACTGCATTTCTGATATTGTTGAGTAGTGTGGGAATCTTGTAATGAAGAAATTTTTTTTTAACTCAGTTGATAGTTATTTTGCACTTTATTTATTTTTAGCCATTTCGGTTTAAATCAAATTTTTGCAATACCATATAATGATCAGAGTTTAATTCAAAGCCTTGATATGCTCTTACATCTAGGATTCTTCTTTCATTACGCGTTATTCCCGCTTCCTATGCAGGGTCTGCGTGTTACTCAGATGCGACTACTTGTTAGTACCACTCCCAACCGACCTTACATCTAGGATTAATTCAGCTAATTTAAAATTTGCAATAATGTAGTCAATAACTGACTTATATCTTCTGGCTAACCATGTATATTGATGCATTTCTTTATGTTCAAATACTGAGTTTATTATTCTCATATTATTATAAATGACAAAATCTCAGTTTCTGTCCATTTTGATTACACATATCTTTCAAACAAACAGTAAAAGATAATTTTCCCCCCCATTGTCCCATAGGTTTAATGATAGGTCATCAAGCTTGTCATAGCCAAGTAAGCTTTCTTGAACCCTAAGGTAGTTAATCCTATTTGTGTAGTGTCCTTATGGGCTGAAAATTATGTGTGGATGAAGTTGATCTTTAAAGAACAAATGAAAGTAGCTAGCTGAATGAGTGGTTTTTTTGAAAGTGACATGGAGATGATGTTTACAGAGAACTTACACACATTGTGTGTGTGTGTGTGTGTGTGTGTGTGTGTGTGTGTGTGTGTGTGTGTGTGTGTGTGTGTGTGTGTGTGTGTGTGTGTGTTTATGAATCCTGAATGTAAAGAATGGGAATGGTTTTGCTGTGATCTTGTGTGTTGGTTGCAAGAAGGACTTGAGTGGCAGGGAGGGGCATTTAGTATATTATCTATTATATAGGAGTGGTAATCGTTGGCTAAAAATAGTTGGGAAGGTACCTGAGCTGTTTCAAGCCCTGTGCTATTTGAAAATTCAACAGTATTAAAGACTTGACAAATAACAGATTGATTTCAGAAAACAGGATGATGGTAATGTGTGCTTAATTATCTAATTATTATCTGTCTTCTCTATGCCCCTTGAATTCTTGCAAATGGTAAGAAAATATATATGTCTGTTTTAAAACCCTTCAAATAGTTGATTTAGAAATTACAAGGCATGTAGATTTTCACTCTGTACTTATTCTAGGATTGCATTTATTGTATGAAGCATAGTATTTTGAATATCATGTTCAGGTACAATATACCAGATGTTCCACTTTCCTGTAGACGTAAATTAATAAACTTGCTGATCAAAAAAGTGTGGTCAAATACAAAAATATACGCATTTAATAAAATAAAACAATATATGCACTTTTTAAATAAAATTAAATAACTATAAATAATGGACCCAAGGCCTTCTAAAATAAATCTATGCTTTAGAGATTTTCTTATCCAAAAATATTAAAACCACCTATTCTCTGACTCATTCTATTACTGGATTCTGTAACATATACTTAATCATCACGTTTACCAGACTAGACATCTTGTTTTCACAACAACAAAAATGTTCATAGTTTCTTTGTTAGGGCCTTTTCCTAAAATATAAACATTTTCTTCTTCCTTTCCATAGGATCCTTTGATCCTAAAATGAATTCAATGAAAAATTTAAAATTACATGAAGATACTTAAAAAAAAAAAAAAAAAAAAAAAAAAAAACATGTATATACAGGTACATAAAGCATCAAACATCTAATTAGAGAAATTACATGAAGATACTTAAAAAAACAAAAACAAAAAACATTTATATACAGGTACATAAAGCATCAAACATCTAATTAGAGAAACTGTAATCTGCAATTATTTTGTTTTTTAAACCATTCCCTCATTTCATTTTTGAGAGAGAGAGAATATGCAATAACTAAAGTGATAAAATAAAGTGGTCATTCAGTGTTATATTGCCATTGAAATTATAATGAGGATGATATTTATATGTCTGATTCACACAGAAAGGTCACAAGACCAATAGCACATTAGTGCCATGTGTGGGTGAGAGGAATAGAAGAAAGGAGTCTGTTCACATTTTGCTTGAACAGCTGAGGATTGTAATCTGTGGGGAACACAGAGTGGGAGAAGATTGTTCCAAAGAACAGAAGTAGATTGAATGAAAGAGGAGGCAGTGAAGTTGGTTCAGTGAGTTTCAAGATGAACTGTAAAAGGGTGTTGGTTAGCAATGAAGGAGAGTAGAGGGATAATAGGGGTCATTGCATGAAAGTATCTGCAGAAGAGGCACAAGGCAGAAACTGAACATCTGTGTGAGAGGGATTGAAGTGGATTTGTGAAAGAGGGATCATTGATTAGCCAGATTGCCCTCTTCTGGATAGAATCAAGCAATTTTTAGAGAGGATTTTGGTGCACCACCCCAAATGTGCGAGAGAGCAGTATTCCATGGCTGAGCAGATTTGGACTTTGTATAGAGTTAGCAGCTGTGAAAGTGTGACATAGCCTTGTGTGGAAAAAGTACACTAAGTTTTTTGGCAGCTACAGAAGCTATAATTGAAATATGGTTGTGTCAGGAAAGGTCAGAGGTGCAGGTCAGTCCAAGAAGAGAAATCTGATTGTGTTTGGATATCTCAGTGTTACTGAAGGTAGGGGGGGGGGATGTGAAGTCTTTCTTGTGAGAGATCAGGCAGAACTTGAGTTTTGGTGGCATTGAAGTTTGCAAGGTTGTCCTTGCCCCACTGGGATATAGCTAGGAGACCTGAGTTCAGGTCCCTGGTGGTATATCTTGCAGATTCTAATACTTGAGCACTACAAGGTTTGTCGAATGAAAAGGAGGAATGGAGTGTACTGTCGTCAGCAAAGCTATAGATAGGACTGGAAGTCTGTGAGAGCATGTCATTTATATACAAGAGGAAGAGAGTGGGTGAAAGCACAGAACCCTGGAGTGCTCCTGCATTTTGTGTGGAAATCGAGGAGAGTAAACTGTACCGCCATGACACGTAGTGAGTGACCAGTGAGAAAGTTGGCGATCCCGTTGCAGAGTGAGGAAGGCAGACTATGGGATGGCAGTTTAGTGAGTAGGCCCCTGTGCTAAACCCAATCAAATGTCTTAGAAATGTCGAGGGCAACCTCGACATTTCTAAGACAAATTCTAGGGCAAACTATGAAGAAATTTTTAGTTGATTTCAAAGAAAGATTGATTAAATTGAAATCCTATTATTCCATTGCAAAAAAATATTTGCCTTTTACGTGATTTTAGTGGATTTTTCAAAAACTGCACCTTTTTGTTATGCAAGACGAAAAAATCAAATTAACTACATTTTTAGCCTGTTATGTAAACATTAGTAATTTCACTGAGTAAATGCACAAGCCACAAGAGGACATATCTACAAGTTGTATAAGGAGGGTGTTAGCAGGGGCATAAGGAGTAAGTTCTTTGCAATCAGAGTGGTTGCTCAGTGGAATGCATTGTCTGACATTATGGTGAATGCATGTATGTTGAATGAGTTTAAAGCACAGTTTAATGCTTTGTGTGTGTAACAGTGTTTGCCTATATATAATTAAAATTTTTAAAATTCAATTTTAAGGAAATTAAAGTTAATTTGCATGTTTTTAATATGACATGTCAGTGTTTTTTTTTTTTTTTTTTTTGTTAATTTTTTTCTACAATATGATGCCATAAGTTGTTTTCAATTCATAATTAATCTATATCTATTTTTTCCCCTTTTTGTTCATTAAACTAAAAGTCAAATTAACTATGCATTTTTAGCCTGTTATGTAAACATCAATTAAATTAAAGATGCAAAGAAATTATATTCTTGTTATATTCAATTATAATTACAATTATATTCAAGTGTAAGCAAACAAAGCTTGCATTTGAAGTATCTTCAAGGCTATGCTATGGAGGCTAGTGGCTTCATATTAATTGACTTAGTATCGCATAATGCAAAGCACACATCCTTAAAGATGTGTATAATGCATAACATTATGGTAATGTGGTCCTTCTCAGAATGCATAGCATACACCTAGAAGTATGTATGCTTTGCATTATAGGATACTAAGGCAATTAACATGAAGTCAGTAGCTTCCGTACACAAGTAGCTTAGTTGTGAAGATACTTCACGTGCAAACTTTGTTTGTACTTTGTTTACACTTTGATTGAGGATTAAACAAGAATATAATTTCTTGGCAGTTTTAATGTAATTTATAACCAAGTGTAAAAACTTTTCAACAATGCAAACACAGTGTTTTCCCTAGAAATTTTTACCAGTCAGGTGGAATGAAGCATTAGCCGGGCATACAAAAATTTTGAATGAGTTAAGAAAGACCCTTTTTCATAACAAATTAAAATAGTAATTTTATTAGAAATTACTTCAAACAAGTACAATATTTTATATAGTAATTATAACAAATAAGACTAGAATTTTTCTTATTTTCTCATTAAGTAATGAAAAACGTTGTAATGCTCACAGCTTAAAATTCTATATATTAATTCTTAGAAGCCCAGTTGTCAGCAGCTTTTTCGTAATTAAAATCTGTTGGATCTGGTCCCTCCAGTGAAATCAGCATCAGATTATTTAGAGTGTTCTGACTGATGTGATATCTCATACAAGTTTTTATCCTTTTTAATGCAGAGAAACCCCTTTCACATTCAGCTGTGCTCACAGGTATGGCCAGTCCAACAGCAGCTAGTTTTGCTAAATTTGGAAAAGACTCTTTGAGCTCAGATGTTGTTGCTAATTTCAGCAGTATTTGTCTTGGATCTAGATTTTTGTATGACTGTCCATTAATCATTTTTGATGCAACTGCTCATTCTAGTTTAGTACTTTCATAGTTTAAAACTGCAGGACTTCCATTTCTAGAATAATAATCAAAAAGAATCTCAGTAGCCTCACATTGATCATGACTTTCTGCATTGAAAAGTCTTGAAAAGCAGGAAATGATTGGCACATCTGGAAATCTTGCTTCTAAGTGTTTAATAACTGTGCCTATGTATTTATCATATATAGTAGTCTTAAACGTAATAACATTAGAATCTGAATAATCAATGTGAAGGTCTGACCATTCACCTGAAAGATGCTGATGAAGATTTTGAAAATAACTGCCAGGAGTATCTTTCAATTCCATGATGGATAGTTTTCTGGCATTCTAAGAATGGCTCTATTTCAGTTAAGTCAATATCTTGCCTTTGCCCATGATCTAGACAAGTTAGATAAATGCAGTAACACATCTGAAAGCATGATTAGTGAAGCTATGAAATTGTATGTTCTGATATATTTACTTAAACCTACAGCTGTGATATCATTTCATTTGGTGGTCTCTCTTTCCAAGACAGCTATAACACTCACCATGCATTCTCTTTGCAATTGTATTGCAGAATCATGAGA
Source organism: Typopeltis vanoorti (assembly GCF_054136105.1). Taxonomy (NCBI): domain Eukaryota; kingdom Metazoa; phylum Arthropoda; class Arachnida; order Uropygi; family Thelyphonidae; genus Typopeltis; species Typopeltis vanoorti. The sequence goes on along the minus strand of NC_143570.1, from coordinate 4,088,693 downwards.
CAGCCATCTAGTGTCACTAGCCATTTTAAGTTTAATCTGAGGACTGTTCAGTATATTTTGGATTTGGGTTAAACTAGCTATCCTGACTGAGGAATTTTGGAAGAAGAAAAACAATTGCCTTAAGATATCATTAAGCATGAACTAAATAAGGCACTTCAGCAGCTGCTTGGGCACTAGCAAGAGCCAGTCGGTGGTTTACACAATGACAGTTGACCATGAATCCATCTGTTTTATCTTTGAGCAGTTTTGCAATTCAATTTTGCTTTCCAATCATGACAGCTGCTCCATCAGATCCTAGGCCCACCAGATTACAAGTTTTTAAGCCTAGACTGTCAAGGGTTTCAATTACTTTGTTAGTTATAGTCTCAGCTTTGCCATCAATGATATTGCAAGTTGATACAAAACTAACCCTGACCTCTTTTCCAAGTTGACAAATATATTTAATGTACACAATCAGCTGCTTTAAAACTGAGATGTCTGTAGTTTCATCACATAAAACACTGAAATAATCTGCAGAATGTATATTTTTCATTATTTCAGATCTAATTTCTGATGCTAAAATATCAATCAACTCTTGTATTATTCTTTCTGAGGTATAATGTGCATTTTTACCAACGTTAAGATGTTCTAAGTAGGAACAGCCCATAGCCTTGCAATGCTCAAGCAATTTTTCAAAATACAGGTATCCCCTTGCTTAACGCGCATTTGATTATCGCGGCAATCCCTTGATATAAGTGGCAAGAGTTTTGATTAATGCGCCTTTAAATTTATCGTGAGCATGATTATGCGTGAGCACGCAAAATCATGCTCATGTCACGAGGCTGCTAGCCTCGTGGTCATCCAAATTCTCTTAATGAGCTGTGTGAGAATGTGAAAGTTTTATTTTTCCCACCAAATACAACATCATTGTTACAATCTATGGACATGGGAGTCATTGAAACTTTCAAAGCCTATTTTCTTAAAAAGACATTCCCAAAGGCAGTAGAAACAACAATGGGAGAAAATGCGATTACGCTCTCCACGAATTTTGGAAAAAATTTAACATTAAACACACAATTGAGAACATTTGTGACTTGTGGGAGCAAGTGTCTTTTAGTTTGCATGAAAGCTGTTTGGAAAAACCTTCTGCTAGAATGCACTAATGACTTAGGTTGTTTTCAAAATCCTGTGAACAACGTCGTCAAAGAAATCGTTGCAATTGATGAAGACCTCGGTTTTTGATGGTGTTGATGCAGAAAATGTTAAAGAATTATTGGATTCAAATTCAAAAGATTTCAGTGTCAGCAATCTTCTTGAAATTGAACAACACACATATGAAGACAACGAACAAATGGAATGTGAAGATGAGGTTCCAAAGGAAATAACAGTCAAAGAACTGAATGGAATATTTTGCAGTTTAGAATCTCTTAAGCAGCAAGTAATGGATATGGATCCAGATGTTAATTGAAGAATGCTTGTTGCCGAGGTCTGCAGAGTCATTTTGCTTGTTATCAATTTATGCCGATAAGAAAAAAACTAAAACTGTTCAAACGACTCTTTATAACTTCTTTTGATTAAAAAAAAATTGCAGTAACTAATGTAAGTGCAAGCATTTATTAAACATTTACTTTGCATTCATTTTTTATCTTTCCTAAAAGAGTACCATATAAAACGAACTATTAGTACGAATTATAGTACAGTAATCAATCAAGGACGAATTGTACTTTTTACCATTGATTATTATATTTGATCAATGCGATTTCTATATAAGCGGTAACATCGAGTGATTAATTAACCGCGTTAATCGAGAGATACCTGTAATGTAGTATGTGATAACTCATTTTTTGCTAACCAATACATAGATCTTAAAGCTCCCAGAAAAGCATCTCTCTGCAAGTTATTCAAAATTGAAATTGATTTTTCAATTTGCCCTATTCCAGTTTCTTCTAGTATACATTTTTTCAATTATATCTGAACAAGAATCGATGTAACTTGCTTTGTTCATGGTCAACGAAGCTTTCCTTTTCGAAGTTTGTGCATGGCATAGTTATCACTTATATGAAATACGGAAGGAGATGACCCCATAAACAAGGGAAGTGACATCTCCTTCCGTATTTCATATAAGTGGAACTCATCATTCCATCAATAAATTTAGTTTAATCCTTTATCCAAGTGTAAGCAAACAAAGTTTGCGCCTGAAAATATCTTCATTACTGGAAGATATTTTCAGTCATGAAAATAGTGTTGTACCACCTTACCACTAGGTAAGGTGGTGCAACATGCAGCAAAGGTGGACCAAGCTCTCATCACTCCTTGTCTCAGTATCTCTCATAATGCAAAGCACATCTCCTTGCGGACATGTATACTGCTATGCATTAAGGGAAGGGCCACTACCCAGGACCGTTTTCGACCTTTATTGAGGTCTCGTCAGTGGGAGGCAGACCCAAATGTGGAGATCCCAGTGCAGAAGCAATAGGAGAGAGGTCATATTTACCTATAGGAGTTGCCAACAGGTGTGCCACCCTTATTATTGAATTATTCTGGATTTAGAGAAAGAACCTCAGTCCTGAAGATATTTTCAGGCACAAACTTTGTTTGCTTACACTTTGATAAAGGATTAAACTAAATTTATTGTAGTCTAACCAAGTGCAAAATAAACTTCCAACATCTTTCTCTAAATCCAGAGTAATTCAATAATAAGGTGGTACACCTTTTTGGCAACTTGTATAGGTAAATATGACCCTCTTCCCTATTGCTTCTGCCTTAGTATCTCCACGTTTGGGTTGTGCCTCCCCACTGACGAGACCTCAGTAAAGGTTCGAAACCAGTCTGGATAGTGGCCCCTTCCCTTAATGCATAGCAGTATACATGTCTGCAAGGAAATGTGCTTTGCATTATGGGAGATACTGAGACAAGGAGTGATGAGAGCTTGGTTCACCTTTGCTGCATGTTGCACCACCTTACCTAGTGGTAAGGTGGTACAACACTATTTTCAGGCGCAAACTTTGTTTGCTTACACTTGGATAAAGGATTAAACTAAATTTCTTATAGTCTATACCAAGTAGAAAATAAACTTCCAACATCATTCCATTATAACAATAAAGAGCCAAGAGGCTATTTTTTTCTGGTGTAAATTAAGTTAAGGGGATAATAAATCCCCACATTATTTTAAAGCCGGATACGAAACTCAGAGATTGAAATCTAAGAGAATCTAAGGTCGAAACTGGTCTGGGTAATGGCCCTTCCCTTAATGCATAGCAGTATACATGTCTGCAAGGAAATGTGCTTTGCATTATGGGAGATACTGAGACAAGGAGTGATGAGAGCTTGGTTCACCTTTGCTGCATGTTGCCTAGTGTATGTACCACCTTACCTCAGTCCTGAAGATATTTTCAGGTGCAGACTTTGTTTGCTTACACTTGGATAAAGGATTAAACTAAATTTTCTTATAGTCTAACCAAGTAGAAAATAAACTTCCAACATCATTCCATTATAATAATAAAGAGCCAAGGGGCTATTTTTTTTCTGGCGGTGTAAATTAAGTTAAGGGGATAATAAATCCCTCGTTATTTTAAAGCCGGATACGAAACTCAGAGATCGAAATCTAAGAGTTTCATGCCAAAGAACTATCGGCGAGTCCAAGCGTAAGTCAACACCTGGGTAGTACAACACTAGGGCAACTCGGAGCAAAGGTGGAGAAAGCTCCATCACTGTCCTTAATATTTTCTCATAATGTAAAATGCAGCTCCTAGGAGATGTATTACTGTTTTACATTATTAGGAGAGGTCACTACCCAGACCAGTAATACACCTCATAGGAGCTGCGTTTTACATTATGAGAAAATATTAAGGATAGTGATGGAGCTTGTTCCACCTTTGCTCCGAGTTGCCCTATTGTTGTACTGCCCTGGTGTTGACTTACGCTTGGACTCGCCGTAGTTCTTCGGCATGAAACTCTTAGATTTCGATCTCCGAGTTTCGTATCCGGCTTTAAAATAATGAGGGATTTATTATCCCCTTAACTTAATCATTCCATTATCTTTCACCACTAACCAATGGAATTTTTTAAACCACTCACTGTTAATACCCTATAAGCAGTGTTTAGATGCATGTTTTACATTTGAAAGAGACTCTGTAGAAATCGACCATTCTGTTTGTGGTTTGGTGTCTTTGCTACTATGCTTATTGGTTTCATCTTTCTTAAAATAACTTAGAGTGTGGTTTTCTGACTTGATTTTATTCATTGTGGGGTAATTTAATAAATACAAAATATCATTGTTATTAAATTAATCAGAACAAATTAATCACTGACTTGTGCACTGACAGTAATACCTGAGACACGTAACTCGCGTTATGTCGCAATTTTACTATTTATAAGTATTAATTACTGTGAATGGGAATTGGTATCGCCTGAGACTGACGTCATAGTCCTCGAGAGTTTCGAGAATTCCCCAAGATCACAACTATATTTGATGCAGAGGCCTATTTTCTTTTACAAAATAAAATATTAAATACTTGACTCATGATCTTCGGACAAAAACCATTATTAAGAAAAATAAATGTAGATTTTTAACATAAATTTTTGCCTTCAATTGGAATTTGCTCAATTTTCACAATTTATTTCTTTCAAACATCAAAATTATGTCTCTTTCGTAAAAGATCATCTTTGCAACCAGTGCTGTTGTATTTGAGATCCCGATTTTTGTCTTCTTCCTTGTACGGATTGGTGTGCATCAAAGTGAATATCCGCACTCGAGATTGGCTTGCAGTGCAAGAAATTGAGCTGGTCTCGCAAGTATCGAGACTCTCCGGTTCGATTTCTCATCACTATTAATTAAAAAATGTCTTAAATCATTTTTCCATTCTTGCTCATTATTTGGCCATGTTAATTCACAATATTAATTATCAGGGCAGTCAGTAAAACCAGCCAGGTGATTTGCCCATTCAAAAAGGTCCTGGGGAGAACATAGCAAACATCATTTCAGCAGTTCAAAACTAAATTAAGATTTTGATAAATTAAATGATCTGGAACTGCAAAATTTTCTTCCAGTTATACAGCCCTGAGTACTAATGGTAACATTCTAAAATTGTAATGGACAAAAGAGCTTGTATCTTGTTTTGGCACAGCCTCATTTTGGACGAAAATAATTATATATTTATTACAGTTGGTGTTAAAATGACAGTCTTCCAAATTTTTGGTAATGTAATTCAGTCATGTTTATTGTGGTTTGCAGGGAGGTGTTTCCTTTCTATTGGTTGATTCAAAAATGACTTTTGCAACACTGTAGTTTTCTTCTAACTAATTATGTATAAGGGAGTGTCCAAAGCATGTCTACTTGTCTTCACTTGCATTAGTTGATGTAGTGAATGCAGGGCCCCACATCCTGAAGAGTGCCCCAGGCCAGGATTTTTGGCAGGCCCCCTACCTGTTGCTTAGGTTAAGGACAACACACTGCTCTACAGGGTTTAGGATCAGTTAGTTTAAATGATAACACAAAAGC